>NC_141689.1:1927956526-1928556526 GCF_964263255.1 Lissotriton vulgaris | reverse complement strand
AACTATGCTTGCAGCTAAGAGAGAATGAGAGGACAGGTTCTGGGCGGATTTCAGGAAAGCGAGCTTGGAAAGGGATGCTAGAGGCTTTTGGAACCTTATAAGATCTAGGAATAGGCCAGTTAGCACATTGATAACATGCAATATCCCCGCCCCAAGCTGGTTCAATCATTTCTCGTCTCTCTATACTGCAATCGAGTCACCCACCAATACTGTTTCCCCACTAAGTGCTCACCTATTGGGTTCAGAGCACGTTCCCTTTTCTGTTAGAGAGGTTGAAGATGTAATTAAGACACTGGTGCCTTTGAAAGCAGCAGGGCCTGACGGAATACCGGGTGATCTACTACGGGCAAGTCCCAAGGAGTGGGGGCGGCTAGTATCATCATTGTTAAATGCTATTAGTAAAGGTGCACCAGTACCGGAATCCTGGAAGGGGGCAGAGGTTGTCCCGATATTCAAGAAGGGGTGTCGGGACAACCCTGCCAACTATAGGCCAATAAGTCTTATTGACTCCTCCCAAAAAGTGGCAGGGAAGGTGATCCTGAGAAGGGTGCTCCAGTGGATGGACGACAATAACATCTTGTCGGACCTTCAAGCTGGGTTCCGCTCTGGAACTGGGACCATCGAGCAAGCCTTCAGATTGACCCTTCTCCACTGGAAGGTGGTGGTGCTGGGAGGGGACAGTCTATATTTGGCCTTTATAGACTTAAAGACTGCCTTCGACCTGGTTCCCAGGGAGGAGCTATAGAAGGTTTTGCTAGATTTAGGGCTGCCCATGTACATCCTTTATCTTCTGGTAAAACTACACAATGGCAATTTCGCGCAAGTAGCTGGGGTACGAAGGGTGAAAAAACCGAAAGGATCCCCGTGGGAAGGGGCGCCCAACAGGGATGTGCGCTAGCGCCCACTCTGTTTTCTCTTTATGTAAACGGTGTGGTTGAACATCTGCTGAAGAATCCCACGGACGCTCCCTCGTTGGCGGGCAAACGGATCCCCACACTGCTCTTTGAAGATGATACTCTTCTTATCTCAAAGTCCCCTATGGTTCCCCAGAGTCTTTTGAATAGTTTCCAGGAGTTTTGTTTGTTGAGAGGGCTGGTAATTAACACCGATAAAACCAAGTTCCTGGTTATGAATCCCCCGAAGAAACTTGGACGACCTCCGGCTCTGAACTCCGAGCCATTGGAGAGGGTCTCTGAGTTTGATTACTTAGGTATTCGCCTAAATGACTCTCTTTCTTGAAACTCGCACATCCACAAAATGCTACTGGGCAACAAAAGGGTGGAAGGCACTTTACTTAAGGAACAACGCTCCTCATCTAGCAAACCTTTAGCCCCTGTTGTGGAAATATATAAAGCCAGAGGGGTCAGTGCCGCACTATATGGGGCAGAGCTGTGGGGCACCTGCAACCTGGATGCACTAGCTAAATCAGAGAGCAAATTCTTGAAAGATCTGATGGCTCTCCCCTGGAGCACACCAACAGTACCAGTGCTACTAGATTTAGGTTGCAGATCTATTAGGGACCAAGCGCAACTTCTCCCCCTGCTCCTTTGGGCACGGTTATGGCGGGTCCCTGAATTAGCTTCCTATGCGGAAGCATTATCAGAGGTTATGGCTATGGCAGGTTGGTCTAAGATCAAATGGCTGAGAGACGTCAAACGATTATTAGCAGAGATAGGGTTACCAGATGCCTGGTCTTTGAAAACTGCCCCACCTAAAGCTATGCTTAAAAAGCTGTACTGGAACTGGGTCTCCGCAAAACTACATCTAGATTCACGCCATTGCAACTCCACTATAGCTTTTGTGAGGATCAAGGATGTGGTGGCCTATGAACCCTACTTAGATATTATCTCCATTGCGTTTGACCGAACCTTGTATTTCAAGTTTCGAGTGGGGATTCTACCAGTAGGTGAGCTAATCGCCTGTTGGAAACGGTCTTACCAACTTTCCCCTCTTTGTGCGTCCTGTCCTACCCGAGTAGAGTCTGTAGCCCATATTTTCTTTGAATGTTCGGACTATCGTGCACCGAAGACCCGGTGGCTAAAACCTTTATGCAGACTCTTAGGCACCCGCCAGTGCACAGTGGCATTGCGTATTTTAATGACTGACACATCTTCTGTAATTGATTGTGCTGTGTCAAAGTTTTTAAAATGGGCCTGGTTGATTCGTACAAGAAGTCTTTCCTTGTCAATTTTATCTGGTTTTAATCGTTTTAAACATTGTTTTTTTGTTTTAATTTCTTGGGTGTAATTAGATTGTGTTGATATTTATTGTAATTTGTATTGTTGTACATGCTTTTATGGTATATTTTTAACAAAATAAAGCCTATCAATCAATCAATCGAATATGATAATCCGTGCAATGTGTGGGTTTGTCTTGAGCAGCACTCTTCATCTACTGACATCACTCTGTACCAAAGACCATTGATGACTAAGGCCCTCATTTAGCTTGGTGTTTGTGGACGATCTGTAAAAATAATATACACCCTTCAGCCAAATTCTCTGTTCTTCTTTAATCGTTCTCAAAAATGTGTTTTGGAATGTCTCCCAGAACCGACTCATACAGTGAAAAGAGTATTCAAATTAACGTCTTCTACATGGCAACTTACCTGCAGAAACATTACCATGCACCTATCGTCTATCAGTGCATGCCAACCGCTTCAAATGCATAGCTAACCCTTTAAAGACACACAATATGTAAGAGGCAGGCACATGCATCTTACACTTTCATATACAAATGTCATTACTCTTTAATCAAATCATTTTTACGAACACTTTAACTATGTAAAGTGAATGGGACTTTTTAACCAGGGTTTATTTAATTTCTACCTGATCAGGAGCATGGAGAATAATTAAATAATGCAGCCATTTCATGAAATTGCTTGGGAACCTTTTATGTGATTGCCTGGTCTGATTAACTGCATCTTTCATCGGCGCTCATGGAATATGCTGACACCAGATACATAACGTATTCCTTGCTAGGGGAGCACACTTTGCCAGATGCATAAACCTTCAGGAAGGGTTTTATTTGGGTTTCCGTTTGCTAATGCCTTCTCTATAGGGTCCAGTTGCATAGTTAATATCTGTGCTGCTCTCAGGGCATCTTACTGAAATCAGATGGAATGCTAAAATATTAGATGGAACGTTTAATACTTCCCAGTTATAAGACTGGAAGAGTACTTTGATGCGAATTTGAGCTTTTATTGCAAACTGAAAGAAATTCATCACGATTTAGCTAGTTCTAGAAAACTTGTGTAGGCATGAGCCCGGTCTCTTGGGTACCAGAGGATCAGTCTTAAATGAGCGTGTACTTTACCCTGTAAAAAAAAACACCGTGAACTGTAAAAAAAAAAAACTACTCTGACCGGTAAAGGGATAAGTATTTGCAGCAAGGAGCTGAGTCTTGCAGGCAGAAGGTTCACGTCGCCTCTCCGTGGAATTACACCGGCTCTTATTACTGTGCCCCCATTATTGTATTCTTTATTGCACTGGAATGACCTGCAGACGGTTGTTTGGTTCACAATACGCTATAGAACGGTGGCGGCCGGCAGAACTGACTGACTGTGAGGCACGATGACAGAAGACGTTCTATAAAGTGCGAGTGGTCGAAGAAAGAGAGTGGCATGCTGGGAGTCTGCTCAGATCCCTGATGGTCACAGCTCTACCCACCTCCCGCTTGCCGCTCTGATTTATATAGAGCCTCGCATCATTTGTAATAATCCAGAGGCATACTGCAAACAACTGAGACATTAAGGCGTCCAGTTCAATTGGTTCCGTTATGTTCAGTGCTGCAAACCACAAATTCACAGGAATGGCTGGAGACAGAAAGCCCATTCACATGCTATAAGTCAGAGGCAAGCAGGAACATTTGCCAGGCATTTTATAGCCCACAGAGGGACGCCAGTCGGAGCTGATGAATTGGTATTCGAAGATACAGACATCAAGTTAGTCCAATTGTAACAAAGCGGGACTGTTACTCAATGTTCGCGTCTTCTCACTAAAAGGATGTAGCTAATATGTTTTAAGAGTGTACAGGGAGAAGTAACTATCATTATATTCATTTAGCAGTGGTTTGCTAAGCTACAACAACGAAATGAACTCGATTCTCATACTAACTTCTAACGATAATAAATGCATAACATTTATTTAACTAATTAAATTAATAAATCATCGTTCAACGTGTTTGTTAAAGTTATTTCGTGGTCACTGAATTTGTCAATGACTAATTTTATAGCTCTTTTTATTGTTTTCTGCATATTGAGGTTAACAGCACGTCAGAACAAGGTCCATTACACAGACTATTTTTTTCAAATACGGCACTAGCTTCCAGATTTCGTGAATTTAATGAGACATTGAAGGACATTTTTTTTTTCATTGTTCGGTTTAGATACTTCAGAAGAGGTTATTGGGACAATGCACCTCCCCTCTAGGCCAGAGATGTCTTATAGAAAGCGGGGGTTTCTTCAACATGACCTGAGCATGCCTCTATTTATGGAGAGGAATTGGTACAATATCACTAAAACTCTAACAAATATAGCACATGCTCTGGTGACCTTATCACCCAAACACGTGTTGTTAGGCAATATGGAGGAATGTTCTCATTTCACGTATATTACTCAGTGATAATGATCATATACAATATATATTCTATAAGTAGTAATTGATAAAGCAAACATAAGGAGATGATGGACGGAGTTCTGAAACTTTTCAGACACTTACCCCCGTCATAGGTTTGGGTTGAATCAATCATTGTTCTTTAGCTCACTTCGCCACCCCGGTTCAGACCCAGCCATATGCAGATCTGACTTGACCATGTTCCTCATGGAAACAGTTCAGCCCAACCTCCCAAGCATCCTGGGACTGGTTTCAGGGTAACACCTCTCATAGGCCAAGCTAGCTTGGATCCAGTGGCAAAGTGAGCAAGACCAACGTCTGGGCATACCCTGCCAATTTAAGGCGAACAAAGTAAACACAATCTGGCCTGTTAAAAGTAAAGAAAATTTTATTTGTTTTATCAAAAATCTAATGAAGCTAGATTGTACTACGTCTTTTGCCTTATCATGAATATTCAGAGTCAGTTAGCAAAAATTATTAAGGGAGCTTACATTAACCCTTTCGCTGCGGCGGCTATTCCGCCGCAGCGCTAAAGGGGCGGGGCGGCCACGCGGCGGCCGCATGCTGGTGACAGAACCGCTCCGTCACCAGCCGCGGTTGAGCTGTGCTGATGACGGAGCGGTTCCGTCATGACCCCCCGCTCAATACAACGGCCGCGCGGGCGGAAATCAGCACCGCGCAGGCACGGCGGCCGGGCCATGACGGAACCGCTCCGTCATCAGCACAGCCCAACCATAGCTGATGACGGAGCTGTTCCGCCATCAGCAGGGGAGGGGTTAAAAAAAATCTCCTTTGTTGAATAAGAAGTAGTAATCTGAGCTGAAAATCACAGAATTTTATCAGGATTCTATGACAGAAAATTCAGAACTCTGTGGAGATTAGCAAAAGACCTGGTAGCCAGTGTCCCCACACTTTCCCCATACAAATGGCTCTCTACTTTGCATGGGTGTGCCTGTCGTATGTGACGAGAAATGGTGAAAACATGAAGTCAGTGTAGTGCCCATGTGTTGTTCACTTGATTACAGTTTGGGCTGCACCTTTAAAGTGAATCAGTTCCAATAACTCATGGAATTCGATATTTTATTGGGAGGATTGTAGAAACATAGGGCCTCATTTATGAAAAGTGACGCATCACTGCGTGAAAACAGCGATGCGTCACTTTTCACTGCGCACTCCTTACGACATTCCTTGCGACACCAATGATGCGTCATATTTATTGTATGACGCATCATGTCGCAAGGATTAACAGATACGTCAGTATTTCTGACGTATAAAGCGCAAAAGTGACGCATTGCTGGAGTGTGTCACAAAAGTGACGCAACTCCAGCAATGCGTCCTTTCACATGGGGGAAAGCCCCATGTGAAATGGCTTGCGTCAGTCTTACGCCTGCTGTGAGTCAGGCGCAAGATTTTGACGCAACAGCGTCCTAAAAGTGACGCAGTGAAATCTCACTGCGTCACTATTACGAGGCTTTTTGCGGTGGAACGCTCCCTCTGCATACTTTATACCTGACGCAGGTATAATGTGGCGCAGGGGTTTAAAAAGTGACGCATCTACCTAGATTCAACACTTTTTAAATATGGCGCAACAAGGCGCATTTTTTACAGCGCTGGTGCGTCACAAAAAGTGACGCACCGGCGGCCCAAACCTGACGCAAGGCCTTCATAAATAAGGCCCATAGAGTGTAGTTACTTGGCTGGAACTACCTGAGATTTTTGTCCCATAAACAGGGCCGGACTGGGAACCTAAACCGGCCCTGGCAAAGTGCTCGGCCGGCTCGTTGGGGGTTGGAGGTGACGACGAGCACTTTCCTAGGGCCGGTTTTCAACCGATTTTGTTGCAGGGCCCTGCAACAAAATCGGCTCCCAGGGGTTCAAAACCGGCCCCCACCCTTGTGGCGCACCGGGGGATTGCCCGGTGCCCGCTATGGCCAGTCCGGGCCTGCCCATAAATATGGGAAAAATAGTGTTTTGACCCATACTTTTATGTTTGTTGGACAGTCTGTGAATCCGCTGGTATTTTAGGTTTAGGATATGCCTGGGACTGGTAGGCTACCCTGGGTGCTGGCTGACCAAGGGCCAAATGCAGCAGCCCTTCTAAATAGAAACTGAGAAGAAAATCGGATTATTAGACATATTCTTACTGGAAAGCAGCCATTATAACACAGTCCATGCATGACCATTAACACGCATCTTTTACAACGAACAGGCCTTTTACCACTCATGTCCTTTGCCAGAAAGCATTTACCACGAATATGCCTTTACCATGCATGCCTTTATTATGAAATAGAGAATACCTGGTAAAGGCATGTTTATTGTAAAGGATGTATGCCAATGGTCATGGACCGTGTTGTGCAGCCAGGGGGCACAGGAAGGGGGGCTGCATATGCCCTAGTATCCTCATTTTTAGCTTGCCGGTGGTACTTCCTATATAGTTCAAATCACATGGGCATTGCAATAGGTAAATCACAAATGTACTTTTAGAAGGTATGTTTTTTTGAGATAGAATATTTCTCCTATTAGTTTAAACGTTTTCAATGTTTAACCCATTTTTACATGCTATATATTTGACCATTTCCTGATGCTCAATTGTTTTTGTTGCAGCCAATTACGTTCTGCTTTTCTGTAAAGTTACTTGCAGTGAGTAACTCTGACACTGACAGGGCTTTGTGACATGTTGTGAAAGGATGATCCTCCATCCTGTTCACAATAACAGCTTCACTTCTCAATAGGTGGCAGTTTTTCTGATAAGTTCTTTTTTCGTTTGAAAGACCTCTTTTTTATGTTATGATCAGTCTAATGATATTCGGATCCTCTTCCTTTAGCTCCTTTTGGTTATTTAATAAGTAGGAGGCATTCTATTTTCCTATTTGATGCTCATTTGTGTGCTCTTGTCTCTATTTCTTTAGGATAACCTCTCGGCAAAAAGTTTATTTTAACTTTGCCTAGCTGGAATTTATTTTCCTCTTTGATGAAACAATTATTTTTTACTTCTAGAAGTTCCCCATAGGATGTGTTACGATTCAATCTGCGATCATAGTTACTTGTAACATGAAGTATAGTGTTAATTACTGTTGATTTTCTATGAATTGCTGTTTTCAGTTTACTCCCATCCACATAGATTATTTTATCCAAAAACTAAATCTCTGAGTGACATATAATATATATTAAATGGATATTATAGTTATTTTGTTCAGATAGTTAAACAACTCCTCAAACATGTTCCCTGGTCCATTCCATAACATTAGTAAGTCATCAATAAACTGAAGCCATAGTATAACCTTTTTCAGACAATTTTCTTGCCTTCCTGTCCAGACAAACTACTCCTTCCACAATTCCATTGTTGGGTGAGCGATAATTTGTATTCAATTATACTTTATCAATAACTTTGAAGCTAAAAGTTAATTGACTTTGTTTTCTTCATGGCACATTTAGGGCCTCATTACGATGTTGTTCGCAAAGGCTCAAAATGCATTAGAATTTTCCTAATCCATGTCAGAACCCATGTTTTCGACTGACTTGGAAACATTTCCGTTGATGGAAGGTAACCGTTCAGTCTTTCCGACTTGGTTCTTGCCCTCATTTGGAGACTCCAAGTCAGTCGGAGCCGAATCGTACAGGTCCATGGACCGCATTTTCAACCAATGAAGTACAATGTCAGATTCGGACAGCCTTTCCTAATTGGTCTGTCCCGCATGAAATGGCTGTTGGATTCTGACTTAGGGGGCCCCTTGCAGACCTCCCTTCTCCTGGAGGCCTCCAATTGTGGCCCGTGGGGGTACCCATGGGACCCCTCTTTCCAACCATGCACATAGTGAAAGGCACCATTGCGTGCCTGTGACAGGGTGCAAGTTTTTCCGCAACCACCCCATTTTTCAATGGAAGCCTGTGTTGTCGGTCAGAACACAGGCTCCCATTGAAATCAATGGGAGTCCGACTGAGCGGTGTTTGGAAACATCGTAATTGGTTGGTCAGACCCGCCGAACCCGACTCAGTCGGAAACAATTTTGACAAAGAGTTGGCCAGAATGCTTTTCGACAGAAATCGTAATGAGGTCCTTAGTGCTCAATCATCAAGCATGGGTGAAAAAGGGAAGTATCCCAAAAGTTATATTTACCATTTTTACTCTGATAAGATCCTTCTGTCTTCGGTACAGAATAAATGGCTGAACAGAATTACACCAAACTTTCTATTGTGGCTGCCATTACCCAAAATAGTGCACTCCACACTGCAGTGGGAAAAAAACAAAAAATGTATGAGAGTGCAAGTTGGGATCACTGTGAACCCCAGACTCTTGCAGGAGGCCGAAAGGGCAGTTAGATTAATATTAAAACCATATTTAATATCACAGGATACCTAAATCTTGTGCTGGATTTGGATCTATGATCCTGCATGGGCCCGCAGACCTTTCTGGGGGTCTCAGGTTTCATGAATCTGGCTCATGATTAATGAAACCTGGAAAATCGAAACTAACACAATTAATTTGGAACACTACAGCAGTGGGGTTGTTCACCTGTGAGTTGGGTTTAGAGTCTGGCTGTAGGCCAGGTCCCTTGGCATACCTGCACTGCATATGAGAGAAGGTCATGCCCTTCAGGAGTTGACTCCAGTGGCAGGCTTTGCATAGGGTCTAGAACTTCACTTAAAAAAACTAAGGTTGTAAGAAGTTATGGTTAGCTTTATTTGTAAGGCCTTAACACATGTTTAAAAAAAACCTCAGAAATGGACTGAAAAAAACGACATAAAAAATGCGGTTATGGTTAAAACTTAAAACCCACTGACATTTACAGTTATTGGTTGTAAACAAACTAGAACTTTCACCTCCTCGTGTGCCTCTTATTACCTTATGTATGAATGATGACATTTTCACTTTTTCATTTGGTTTTTTAATGAATAACCCTCTGCAAAGGTAACAACTAGCATTATATATTCTGCACATCTTGATACATGGTTTATTGGTTTATTCTATGCCATTTATTCATGCGTTCTAGTTTTAGCAAAAAGGAATTCTATCAAACTGAGGATGTAAGGGGTTAAATGTTTAAAGTAATTATCACGTGGTATGTGAGAGTCCGTTTTTCTGCTGTCAGTTTGCTGTGCTGTGGTAATAAATTCAGATTTTACATATGTACTGTAGAGATAAATTTGTGTTTTATTACAGTGGCTCCACATAACTTATTTATTGCCATCCATGCTAAGGCAGGAAGGGACAAAGGGGCAGATGTATCAACCGTTTTGCTACTCGCAAATGGTCATTTTGCATGATTTTGAATGTATCATAAATTTGCAAATTAAGAAATCGCAAAGATTTGCGATTCCTTAATTTGCCATAGCATTTAAGGAATCGCAACTTGTAGTTGATGGTAATTTGCGAAGTCCTCAACAAATGCACAATTTTACATTTTTAAGGTGGCATGTGACGCGCAAACATGCCCATGGGGCATGTATGTGCGCCATATGCACACATATGTACATTTCAGGGGTGCAGCAGGGTGTCTTTTAGACACCCCTGCACCCTTAATATAATTCTCAAATTGCGATTAGCAAATTGCGAATTCGCAATTCGGGAATTAGTTCAAAATCATTCCCATGGGCCTCCTGGCCCATAGGAATGCATGGGAATTTATTCCTTTTTTGCGAATTGGCAAAATGCGAATTCGCAAATAAGGAAGTGTAAGGAATCGCAAAAAAATTGCGATTTTTTTCATACATTCCATTTTGCGATTTCTAAATAGCGATTCCTTAAAAATCGCTATTTAGGAATCACAAAATAGATTCTTGATACATCTGCCCCAAAGTCTTTTGCTGTTTCCACAGCAAAGTCTTTAAACATAGGATTAGCACAGTGCCATCCATGTTGAGTTGTAAAATGACAAAGGCCATTTACCCCACCAGGCACAATATTACACCTTTAGATTAGTAAAATACCACCCAAGCCAACCTGGAATGAATAAAAGCAACCCAACATGAGCATCCCCTCTCCAGGGCTGTATAAGGACCCATTGACTACCACCTCCCTGGGGCCAGCTCGTGCAGATCAAAAGACCCTTCCTAGAGCCAGCTATGGCCCTGAGGACCGATATTCCGGGACATAGCTGTTTGCTTTTGCTTAGCGGGAGCAGAGAGCTCCTGCCAAGCAGAAGCAAACACTCTCCTTCCAGCAAGCGTATATATGTGTTAAAATGGGACTCTTCTTTTATGGTCCCCGCTTGACAGATTTACATAGAACTTGCTATGCCAAACAGAGTGGATTAACTTCTATTCATGCCAATTAATCAAACTGGACCACATAAATTGCATGAGAAAAAACCTAGTGCTTGTAAATGAGTTGAATTTGTCTGGCGGTCATGAATTCCCTGACCCCAGACATTTAGGGCAAGTTTTGCGAATACTTAGCGGGCAGCTGCAGTTCCTGCAGCCCTACACAATCAGTTGAGCAATTGTCGGTGGTGCCCCTGCCTAGATTGCAGCACCACAAGCCTTAAAGTTGCATGTAAATATGCATTTGCAGAGCATGATGGTGTGCTCCTTTGCTGTAGCAATGAAGCTTTGCACCACAATTTAGCTATGTTTTCAGTTGTTACTAGAGGTGCAATGGTGCCACCCGGTATATCCTAATGCTTTTGTCTGAGTGAGGGCTGCACATGGAGCCACAAGGCTACTACGAACCCAGCTGGCTTCCCGCTCACAGCTCAGTGAAGAGCGGAAGCTGGCAAACATCTCCTTTCCTGCTCCCGTTACACAGGAGGCCTTCCCTTGGGCACCAGGGCCCTTATTTATGAGGCCTTGCGTCAGTTTTGCGCCGCCGGTGCGTCACTTTTTGTGACGCAACAGCGGTGTAAAATATGCGCCTTGTTGTGCCATATTTAAAAAGTGACGCATCAAGGTAGATGTGTCCCTTTTTAAACCCCTGCGCAACATTATACCTGCGTCAGGTATAATGTATGCAGAGGGGGCGTTCCCCCGCAAAAAGCCTCGTAATAGTGACGCAGTGAAATCTATGAGATTTCACTGCGTCACTTTTAGGATGCAGCTGCATCAAAATCTTGCGCCTGCCTCACAGCAGGCGTAAGATTGACGCAAGCCCTTTCACATGGGGCTATCCCCATGTGAAAGGACGCATTGCTGGAGTTGCGTCACTTTTGTGACACACTCCAGCAATGCATCACTTTTGCGCTTTATACGTCAGAAATACTGACGTATCTGTTAATCCTTGCGACATGATGCGTCATACATTAAATATGACGCATCATTGGTGTCGCAAGGAGTGCGCAGTTAAAAGTGACGCATCGCTGTTTTCACGCAGGGATGCGTCACTTTTCATAAATGAGGCCCCAGGGGAGCAGCTTCTTACTTCTAAGTCAGGGAATGGGTCCTAGGACGCCCCAGGTTTATGCGGTTTGGGTGATGTTTATGTCTAACCAACTCAGTTCCACTCACTTTAGATGCACTGCAGCTGCCTTAACTTAAAATATGGGTACAGGTGGTAAATACACACAGTTCAATGTCCATGTAATTATCATGAGGGAGACTCAGGTCCTCATACTCACCCACAGTAAATGTCCAAAAACTGAGTGATCAAAAAGCAAAACATTCATGGCGTACTAAAAGGACATAACCCATCTGCAACATGTACGCATTAAATTATAACTGAACAAAGTACAGTGGCAAAGAAAATATTCAGTTGTTTTCATAGTTTTGACATAAGCAGCTAATTTAATCAAACCTTTAGTAAGCTTTTTTATTTCTGCCTTTCTTCAGTGCTTTAAGTGGAACACAGGATTTGAAGAACTACTTGTAAATGGGATCTTTTATAGACGGTTCGGTTTAAATCTGTCTTTCCTGAGGAAAAATTCTTTCATAAACTGCATTAGATAACAATAAATAAGTTGGATTATTATTTGCCTTTTATAACAGGTTCATGCAGTATTTTCTTCTAGAAGTTCACTACTGGAACAATATAACTTCAGAAACATGCATCATTGTATTCCACACTGTCCTTGCCTATTGAGATGGAAAGCAACATAATAACAGAAGCAAATCAATATTTCCTTCTATGAAAGTATTTGTGCCTGGGAGCATTTAGATGTCATTGTGTGTGATTATTATTTATGCATTTACAAAGTATGAGTGCTTTTGTGGTAATATTAATTGTTGTTAATGCAAATACAATCACAGGGCTAGTATAAATCTACAAAATATGATAAACGATTTTATATTGTCGCACTCCGAAGGGCAGGCAGAGTGGCCTAATACATTTCCTCCTTAATTTGATGTACAAAGGATAAAAGAATAATATGCGGCCAACATCATCGTTTATCTCACTACATGATGTGCAATAAGGAGAATTAGTTAAGTTGTGACTTGACAGGGTATAACTGCTTTCATGCAGTATTCCAAAGAGGGGTATTTTTGATAGACAGAAATATGTGTGTATGAGACCTATTTTATCATTACTGTAGTAAGAGATTATGATAAAATTCCAGACAGTCTCTTTAACAGCGGCCTTGGTACTCGAGTTGATGGATGCAGGGTCACTCCAATAGTAAGCCAGGCCTCTATCGCTAACATTTGATTTAATGTGTTCAAAGCAAGGGATTATATGCATTTGTCCTGCATTAATAATTTCAACTAGAGTGGCCCTATAGTAGTGTAGGTCTGGAGTGGCCCACAATCTGGCTCAATATAATAAGGGTTTCAAAATAAGATTTAGGAGTAGTGGTTTTGTATTGTTTAATAGGCACAGAAGCCCTATGAAGCAGGGTCAGTTCACTCTTTAATATGGGTGGTCTCCAGGAATTAGCTTTATCTATTTTAACATCCAGATAATCGAAGTTGTCTATGGGTTGCAGAGGCTGGTCCTTCATTAAGAGCCCGCAGTTGAAGACCTGTGGGGGTTGAACATCATGACCTTGGTTTTAAATATATTCGCTTACAGGCACAGAGATCGTAAAAACAAAATGCTCAACCCAGGGCCGGACTGGGAACCAAAACCGGCCCTGACAAAGTGCTCGGCCGGCCCCCCACCCCCGGGGGTAGGGGGTGTGGCCGAGGTCCTTGCCAGAGCCGGTTTTCAGCCGATTTTGTTACAGGGCCGATTTTCAGCAAAAACGGCCCTGTAACAAAAACGGCCATCGGGGGGCAAAACCAGCCACCACCCGTGTGGCGCACCGGGGATTGCCCAGTACCCGCTACGGCCAGTCTGGCCCTGGCTCAACCCAGCCGGGGTGCGTGAGACTAGAAGAGTGTCATCGGCAAATTGCAATGCTGGGACAGGAGAGCCTCCAAGTTTGCACGAGTTGTGAATGCAGTTACGTAGATGTTTTATGACGTAATTTATGTAAAGGGGAAATAGAGTGTGGGCGAGCACACAACCTTAGCACACCCACACTCAACAGGTATACGGTCTGTGAGTTTGCCTCATTCCCCTCATTTGGGAAAAGTTTCCCTCGCGGTGTCTTATCAAATCCCCTAGCAAGTTTGGGTTTTCTCCAATTGTTGAAAGAAAGGACCACAAATGTTGCATAGGCACAAGGTCAAAAGCCACCCTTAAATCTTTTGTGGTTGAACACAAAGTTCCAAGGGACTAATATTGGTTCTACTACCATGTGCCAGGCTCTGCCAAAAGACTGTAGTATCTATCCGCCTAGAAGCTTCAAAAAGGGCCTTCCAGTTGGAATAATTTCAGCCCTGTTTAGAGGTGGCCACCGTACATTTGAATTGTGAGTGTGTTACTGTGATATTTTCCTGGTTTCTTTTTTAGTGGCTAAAAATGTGTGCATTTTTAGTAATTCTTAATTCTACAGAAAACCAGGGAGATCACTGGTGGACCACTGGTTTACTGGAAGAAAACATCCGTTATACATATCCATTGTAAGGTGCTAAAAAAGAGATTATTAAGATCTGATATAGGGATCATTGCCACCGGATAACATGTAAATGGGCAAAGTGCTTCAATAACTCAGTATAGATTTGTGACTGTAAATTTGAATTGGTTAGTAGATTTACACCATTTCAGAGGATTCCTGTTATTCCCTTGAAACAGGACCACCTCTGGACCAACATATTCATTAGATTTGTTGGCAAAAACGTTGCCCTTCAATATAAGCTTTAGGGTATTGTGATCACTGTCTGACTTGAGAACTTTTACAAAGTCCAGTGCCGCATACCTTAGATCGATATTCAGTAAAAAATCATCAATATGGCTCTG
Source organism: Lissotriton vulgaris (assembly GCF_964263255.1). Lineage (NCBI taxonomy): Eukaryota > Metazoa > Chordata > Amphibia > Caudata > Salamandridae > Lissotriton > Lissotriton vulgaris. The sequence goes on along the minus strand of NC_141689.1, from coordinate 1,928,541,706 downwards.
ACAGTTCCTTCTGGAGAATGTAATTGCTCTATGACTTGTGAATCTCCTGTTACAGGCGCACAGGCAATATTATAAAGTAAGGAATAATAATTGTGTGGCAGTAACAGACCAGGGGCATGATGTCTCTAAATCCAACTTCTGGATGCCCCTGGCTTCATCTTCCATATCCATGATGGAAGAAATTACATCTAAAGGTTTGAATGTGGTATTGAAGTCTCCTATAAACAAAAGAGATTCCTCTGTCCAACTTTCTTGGTGGTTTATAACTATTATTTTGCATTGGAGATTCTACACTTTTATTTGTGGGATGATTATACATGTTGTATATGATTACTTTGTGGGCTGTTACTTCCTTTGAGCTGCACCTCCAGGATATCTAGGCTGACAATTTACAACTTTCTAAATGCTAAATTAAGAGAATGTTTGAACCAAATTAACAACCCCCCCCTGAATGATCACCGTCAGTTTGGCAGGCCACCTCCAGTTTGGTAGGCCTCAGTACTACAATTGGTGAACCCTGTTCAGAACATGGGTTCCAAAGCCTATGTTTCCTGCAGAAAAATTATGTTGAATTGATCAATAAAGTTTTCCCATTCAGGCAGTAATGTTTTCCCGCGTAGGCCTCCTATGTTCCAAGATAAAAACTGGATACAGGGGAACTCCCTTTTCCAAGTGATGGGAGATCAAAAGAAGGGAATAAACAATGTGCCATAAGTGCCAGCATTCAATTGGCTCCCTGATCGATAGCTAATGGGGCAAGCAAGATGTAAGTGTTAGCATCAATAGACTGTGAATAGTCTGCCCTATTATCAGTCATTCATTCAATCTCTGCTAAGGGTCAGAGATCCAACCTCATAAAATTGGTAGGATCCTGAAACTAATTTCTTTTTGCCAGATTCATTGCACTAAAAGAGTTGGAAAACTCGGGGTGTCATAAGATTACTAGACATGCAGAAATTGTGAATCTTGGACAACTTTTAAATTGGATGTCAGAAACTAAAGGTGGAAATGGGCATGCATCCAGAGTTAGAAGCCGATCCACTATGCGGGAATCTCTCAATGTTAACTTAATGGTATCAAGATCAGTGTTACTTGTGAACAGCATTGGGCATTAGTTAAATCTGAATGAATTAAAGAAAAACAGTGACACTGGAAGTGTATCCAATGAGGCACCTTATTTATCAATGAAGCTGAGTTTGCTCCTCCCTTAACTTTATAACATTGATCATAAAAACTAAGGGTTCCCTAGAAGCTTCAGAGGTGAATGCAGGATATTTAGGGTAGACAATAAGTAAAGGGCCCTGCATATTTGGGCTGACTCTTCCATTACGATGCCTATTCAAGTCAGGAATTATCTTGCTATATCGCGAGGAATTTGAGAGCGTTCTCCTAGGGCTGGAAGTAGTTATGATAGATTTAGTGCCATCCTGGTGGTTAGTAATGGGCTGATTCCTCCTTGCATATACACCAGCTGACTTCAGGCAATTGCCCCTACTGCTGCCCCTCGGTTGTATGGAAGTGGAGTGAAATGGGTCTCTAGTCCCGGTTGTCCCGTCTGCCCGATAAAGTTACAACATGGTTAAATGTGCTGAGAGGGTGGCTAGAAGGTTCCCTTTGGTGGACAGGATGATCATTAGCCTGGGGGACCACGGACCTCTCAAGCCAATTTATATTGGCTTCCAAAAGATCAGACAGCTTAATTTAAAAACTTCTTTTTTTAGTTTGAGGTAACGTCTCAAACTATCAGTGGCAGCTCTAATGTCATCAGACCATGTTGTTTTGGGCAAGTGCTCAAGAGTGAGGTGCTGGTTTCTTTCCTCATCTAGATTTTGAAAGAGGTAAGTAGTGATTGGAGCAAATTACTGAGGACATGCTAGTGGACTGATTAGTCATGGGAACTACTGTTTGCAATGAGCCATCAGTGGAAGATGTTTGGGCACTATGAGTGACAGTAGAGTTGGAAACTTCTTCCCCTTCACGAGTTTCTAAAACATTGGGAGGTTTTTTACTGGAGCATTTAACATTTGAATCACTTTATGAAATTTAGTAATTTGTGACTCAGTCTGAGAAGGTTGTACCAGAAGCTCCCGCCTCGATTTTAAGGATGTCCTCATCTTCCACAATAAGGTTATCAATATTTAATTTTCCGACGCATGCCTCCTGGCAGACTTCGGCTCATTCACATTACTTGATGGGTGGACAACCACCTTCTTTATACCCATGATTGAAGCTCATTAGATTGATTTGAGTGTTAGAAAACTCTGGTGGCTATAGTTCTTAGTAACCCTTTTATTGCAATTTAGGGGGGGTAATTTAACAAAAGAACAACAGAGAGAGAAAAAATACCATCCAGTGTTGTAACATTAGGCTTTTAACAGAGGCGCCAGTACAATGGGAGAATACTAAGTAAGTCTTACCATAAAAAGCTAGAGTAGGAAACCGGAGGGGGTGGGGGGACTCAGCTGAGTCTTTTCTGTCCTCAGATGGGCTTAACCTGGCCTTCCTCCAGGCATGCGCTGGGGCACACCCTGTGCGCATCCTGCACCACAGGAGGAACAGAGCACTTTTTCTGTTTGATAAACAAGTTGTATTGTTTTTTAAACTGTATAACTGGCGACTTTGGAGTAGACAGAAGTCACAGTTATCGATTAAGAACATCACGGATTACATCTTATTAATCTGTGTCACAATCACATCAACAGTCTCATGTTGAATCAATGCCCAGAGTCTCAAACCACTTTCCCCATTCCTTGTCATGCTTGGCAGGACATCCATGCTCGTCATATGCTTGTCCACCGCACAACGCCACTGCTTCCCTGTGGGGAGCTTGGTGATCCTTCCAGTGTGTGGTAATGTCAAGTTTGGCAACCAACATGAGAGTCCCCAAAAAAGCCTGTCTGTCCGGGTGTCCCTAACCCCATCAATAACCCCCAGGAGGATCATCAATGGGGACATCTCTATCTCATGGCTCAGAATGTCAGCAAGCTCAGCTATCAAACTATCCAAATATCATGCTGTCATAGGACAGGATCATGCCATGTGGTAAAAATCCACTGAAGTCTGCTTACATCGGGAGCCCTATGAGTTTGTCAGGAGTCCCATACTAAACACCTGAGCAGGTGAAAGGTATGCACAAATGCAAGTAGTATGTCTGGACTAATCAGAGCCTTGATGCATGATCAAAAACTCTAGGGGCCATTAATGTGTTGCACCAGTCATCGCCTTCCAGGAAACCAAGCAAACCCTCCCAATGGGTTCTAAACATTACCAGCAAAACCGGGGTATTGAGGATTAAAATTTGATAGATTGCAGACACACATCCTGTACCCAATGCACCCATCATAACTTTGGTCTCAACCAGGCTGAGTTCTAACAGTGGTGTGTCCAGAGGGACATGAACCCTCATAGTGTGTCGCAATTGTAAGTACTTGTGAAAATGTGTCCCAAACATAGTGTATGTTTGCTGGAGTTCTTGTAAGGAAGACGTGTGTGCCCCTCCACACATCCCACAGGAGTGTGATGCCGATAGCGTTGCACCGGCTAAATTGGTCCAGGGATGCTACTTCTCCCACCCAAGTCCTTTGCCACAGAGAAGTTTGTTGTGTGACCTTAGACCACCAGCCCATATGACAATGTGTTGCTCTGCATCCCCCAAACACCTGTTTAGTCACTTCCGGAAGTGTGGGTGAGATTGCAGCCCCGTAGAGCATCACCGTAATACAAGGGAACCCCATCATAGCAAGCTCTAGTTTTTAGGCTGTGTCAGACCACCTAACACTGAGCCAAGGATTAAAGGCCAATATTTGCGACGCCAAATAGTAATGGCACAAGTTGGACATAGTGAAGCCACCTTCGTAAGGGGTACGCTGACAAGTCCTAAACACTAAGGATGGTCTTGAGTTATGCCATAAGAATGACGTCTCCACTGAATCCATTTCTTGAACAGTAATGGGAGATCATAAGGGGAAAGTTTTGCATCCAATGTAGAGACACGCATAGCTGGGGGAGAAGCAGGCCCCCATTGCCACACCCCGCAGCTGCTAATACACCTCCTTGTTGAAAATAAAATAATCATTGGTTAGGCATGTTTCAATCATAGAAAGATGCATTTAATTTTGTTGGTAATATTCAATGGGGCGTTTAGGCAAAAAATGTTTGACTGCTGCTATTCCATCTTCATGTCGTATGCTTGTGTAGAGGGCACTTATATCTTTGACCAACAGGACATTTTCCTGTTTCCATTCTGTAGATTGTATTTTGGATAAAAAATGGCCAGTGTCACGAATATAAGGTGGTAATAATTCTACATGTTCATGAAGAAAATAGTCAACGTATTTGTACATTGGCTCTAATAGTCCCTTTTGTGCTGATATTATTGGCTGCCCAGGTACAGGAGTGATGTTTTTGTGTACCTTAGGGATGAAGTACAGTACCGGTGTCAAAGGGTAATGGTTTTTTAAAAACCCAAATTCATTTTTGCTGATTAGCCCCATTATCTTCCTTTTTTTTTTTTATATATCTTTATTTGGTTTTTTACAACAAACATGCATTTTGTCTCCCCCCTCCCCCCTCCGGGACAGGCAATATTGATATGAATTTAGAAGATGATAAGAAAAACAATATTTTTGTAAAAGGAGGAAAGAAATGGAAGCTAGTAATTCGTAAGAGAAACAAAGAGAAAAAAAAAACATTGAGAGATTGTGCTCTTCAATTAAAGTATAGCAAGTTATTTAAACATGATTTAGATATACAGATACTTCGATTTTCTGATATATAATCTGTAGTGTAGCTAAATGCTATTTTGGCGTTGAGACCATTCCCTTAGAGGAAGCCAAATTTGGAACCCTTTTATCCGTCGCTTCCTGCCTTTTGTCTTGTAAATAGCCATCTCTAAATTATATATGGCTAGCAGTCTTGAAAACCATTGTTGGAATGATGGGGCGATGGGGTCAAGCCAGGCAGAGGCTATGCAGATTCTTAAAACAGCCATTGCTATAAAAATTAATTTGTGCCCAATTATTGGATTAGTCAGATTCGTTATACCCAACATTACTGTTTCATCGGGGAGGGTGATTGCTGCATTTAAAACCGATGATAAAAAGCGTTCAATACTTAATTTCAAAGATGTTAAGCAGTCACACGCAGAGAATATATGTAAACAATCAGCACTTGGTAAATTGCATCTAAAACAACATGTACCTCTCCCACTCCCCCATTTGGCTATTTTGTCCGGGGTATAGTACATAAAAAAGCATATTTTGTAAAATTGAGTCTGTAATTTTGTTGACATTAAAACAGATTGTGAGTGATCATATGCAAGTTTAAATTCTTCTGATGTGATATTAAGTTTGTTCTGCCATTTTTGTGTAATTTTCTGTAAATCATCCGGAAAGTGAGACAGTAAAAGAGCATACATCCCCCCAATCCTGATTTTTTTCCTGGGGTTACTTAATATATTAGCAATATCAATCTCACAAGATAGGTTATTTTCTCTATTATGTTGCAATATAAAGTCTCTTATTTGGAGATACTTGAAAAAGTCTCTCCATTCCAGGTGATATTTTTCTCGTAAATCCTCAAAGGAGTATAACCCTCCTGAGGAGATCATACATCCTATGTGGGTAATTCCCACAGCCTTCCATCTGTTCATGCATACCCCGCTAAATATTTCAGGTAGAACAGCGTTATTTTGAAGAGGGGAGTAGAAAGATATACGTCCTATACCAAGTAGTTTTCTCACAGCTTTCCATACTTTGAAAGATCCTAGGAGTGATTTTAACCTGACTTTCTTGTGGTAGCTGTCAAAAAGGTGTCTCCATAGATAGCCCGTACTTTTGTGACCCAGGATTAGTTGATAAATAGATGGGCAGCTGTTGCCCAGTGGTGTTTCTATCCCATCGAGATGAAAGAGCTCATGGCTATATAACAAGACTGTTGCCCAATAGTATACCTTTAAGTTCGGGAGGGCGAGTCCTCCTTTTTCTTTTGGGAGCGTCAAAGATTTATAAGCACGTCGAGGTCGGGTGTAAGACCAAAGAAAGCTTGAGAAAGCACGCTCCATTGTTTTAAACCAGTGATCTGAAATTTCCAGATTTATAGCTCTAAACATGTACAGGATTTTTGGGAAGTAGACCATTTTGAGTGCGTTTACCCGACCGATCAGCGATAGATGTAAATTATTAATACGGCGGAGGTCTTTTTGCATTGTATCTACTAAAGGCTTTAGATTTAAGTCCACTATCTTCCATTGTGACAACTGCTTGAATACTGATTCCTTGGTGTTTTTCAGGTCAATGAATGCAGCTTTCCTGTAGCATTCTGATTCACCTAAATGCTTGTTTGCTTCTTGTATAAAGAGCTCCCGAGGCCATAGGACTATGCTGCCCCCTTTGTCAGATTTATTAATCACCAAATCGCTGTTATTACGCAATTTCCGCATTAGTGTTGAGTACTGCTTTTCCTTATATTTTCTATGTTTTTCTTTTTGCAATACTTTTCTATTCAGTTTTTTCAAATCATCTACAACACAGTCACTAAAAATGTCAATTGCCTCTTTGGGCATCATAGGTATAAATGATGATGGTGGCCGAAAGGGGGTTCAGATGCTGGAATTGCATGGTATGCCCAGTTCCATAACATCCTCTTGTGAGAACTTACTGGATTACACTCTTCCTGAGCTAGGGTATGCAAAGACCTCAGCGGTGGGATATCACAAACCTGAACCAATTCATTCATAGTTGTAGCAGGCTTAGACATGTTCAGTGTTTCAATTGTTTTATTCAGCTTGGAGTGTTTCAAGAGTTTTAATTTTCTAATAAATTTGAGAACATCCACCCGAGATTGGGGATATTTGAAATCATTGCCTGGACAAAAGGATAACCCCAATGATAGAAGTTGGAGTTCTGGGACAGTGAGTTCAACATTGGATAGATTAATCACTGTCTTATCCGGGGCTTCTGGTCCATTAATTACTGTGGTCATTTTTTGCCCTGCCCTGTCTCCCCTGCCTCTGCCTTTGGGCTTTTCTCCTTTGTTTTCTCCTGGTGTTGTTGGCTCACCGTTTGTCCTCATTGGATTGTATGAGTGCAGTGTGTGACGGCGATCTTCGATGAGAAACCCCAATCAGTGGGTAATTTCGTCAGTTGATTATCTGAAGCGCTATGATCCGATTCATAATTACTCCTCAGGGAGCTGGTTTCTGAGCTTGAAGGGTTGATATTGGCTTGAGCTTTAACACTGCTTGATACTGCCTTCGAGACTAGAGCTTGCCTCTTTGCATTGTTGAATTCTCTGAAAAAGTGAATACTCTTCCTGTTTCATAGTTGGTTTTGCCCCGAGCGAATTTCCAGATTTTGCGTGTCTTTATTGTATCTTCGTGTTTTTATAATTTTAACTCAATATCCTCCCAACCTTTTTTAATTAACTCCTTTTGGTCATGAGCATCCAATAAGCTGTTAAGTTAATCAATTTCTTTCACTATTTCCTGCCTGCCAATTTCAGCGTATTTAATTTGAATTGATACCATATTCGTGGATGCTTCAAGGTTATTGTTGGCCCACTCCTTTAGCATTAGGGGTTTGGCTTTTCGAATGACGGCGCAATGAGTACTCTGAGGCCACGAGGTACTCGCCCCACTTCTTTATACTTTTCCAGGTTTTTCCTCTCCCACCATTTTGTGAGTTCTGTACATTGCAATTTTTCTATGGCTTTCAACATACTTTTGGCATCTTGATTTGGACTTGATGTCGCTCCACTCTGGCTTAGCACACTGTTTGTTTCTGGTAGATTGAGAAATAGTGCATATATATATTTTTATTTTCAAAAATTGTATATTCTGACAGTAGACTGTGGGAGACCCACAACCTCCCTCAAGAGCACAAAATAAAAAATGAAGTCCTTTTTTTGGTCAAGAGGCCCGTTTTTCCTGTGAACCTTCACACTCTTGTGGGAGCAAGAGGCTCCGTACAGTCTTGTGAATGCGAGCGCTCTGATTGGAATGCTAGAAATTAATGGCCTCCATTATTGTTTACTGTGAAAAATTTGAAGTGTTGTGGAAATGAAGTAAAACATCTATATAAGATGGCTGCAGAAACGCATGGTGTTCCTCAGCGATCCACAAAAAAACAGTAAATCAGTTCCAATTCTCAAACTGCACTTCTAAAGTTACTAAAGCCAAAAAGTACATACATCAGCAACACTAGTGTACTGCAGGTCAGAGTCCAGAGCTGGAGTAAGGCCAATATCATGTATATCCAACCTCTGTTACTACAACACTCTCCCTTAGAAAATGTTAGTGGCAGGAAATTAAAATAAATCCCAAATAATGTCAACTTAAATCCAATTATTTAAATTAGTTAAAAATATAAACAAATTGAATGGAACGTTAAGAAAATCTATAAATCAAACCTATTTATTATTTTATTCAAAATATTTAAATAACCTTATTTGAGTTTGAACATAGATGTAACATTACTTTGTATTAAAAATATAATTACATTTAATATAAATTAAATACTTTTAATTATTGTATACATCACTTTTAATGATATTTCTTGCCTACTATTTGTTTGTCTTCTGGTGGGTGTATTTACTTTAAGCTTTAGAAAAAAACATATTTTAGTGTATTCAACATAATAATATCCAAAATAATAAAATTCTAAATGTAAATTAAGTCATTTTAAAATACATCTATACAATTATTTTCAATTAGTATTTAACAAAGAACAATATTTTTACAAATGTTTTCAAGCTTATTATTATTTCTTATGTTTCCATCTACTTTTGTAAGGTTGGAGATCAGTTTTATAGAGACTAAGGGGTAGATGTATCAAGAAATCGTTTTGCACTTCTCTAATAGCGATTGGTAAGGAATCGCTATTAGAGAAGTGCAAAATGGTATGTATGTAGGAATTCTCTATTTTTTAGCGATTCCTTAACATTCCTTAATTGCGATTAGCAAATTGCTAATCGCAATTAAGGAATAATTTTCCCATTCATTTCTATGGGCCAGGAGGCCCATAGGAATGAATGTGCAGTAATTCTCAAATTGCGAATTCGCATTTTGCTATTCGCAATTTGAGAATTATTTCAAGGGTGCAGGGGTGTCTTATGGACACCCTGCTGCACCCCTGAAACTTACATGTGTGTGCATATGGCACACATACATGCCCTATGGGCATGTATGTGTGCCACATGCCACCTTCAAAATAGTGTTATTTTGTTGTTTTAAAGGATTTCGCAAATTAACATGAACCTGAAGTTCATGTTAATTTGCGAGTCCTTAACCTAAATTCGCTAAAAAAAAAAGCTTCATACATGGCATTTAAGGAATCGCACATTTGCGATTCCTTAAATGCTGATGCAAAATAAGGAATCGCAATTTATTGCGATTCCTTATTTTGCTAATCACACATACATCTCAAAAAATGCAAAATGTCCGTTTGCGATTCCTTAAGGCCGAAATTCGCAGAATTTCGGCCTTAAGGAATCGCAAAAGGCTTGATACATCTAGGCCCATATGTGTTTTATAAATCGCTAATTGATGTTTACTAACAACCCAGTCAAATTAAATAGAATAGAGCCTTCTGAAAAGGCCCAATAAAACGTTTACAATTTGCAAGATATTGTTGAGCCAATATGATAAGTATATTATCATCCGGAATTCTCACTTCCTAAAAATGTCCAAGATGTTTCTCTTTCACTATGCATCTATCCTCTTCCATCATGATAAATCTTCTCACTACCACCTCATCTCATTGAGGTTTATATTTTCTCATACATCAGAATCCTTCTTTTATTGCTTCTGTCTCCGTATTTAGTTTTAGTCTTTCACCTCAAGTGCCTTTTATCCCTAAAGGAAGCACTACATGAGTCTCCTGTACCTTAATTCCAGCTGGGCCAATTGCATCAGAGTTGTGACAAAACACAGCCAATTTAAATGGATAATATGCACAGGATCTGTAGTGTTGGTTGGCTGCAATTGCATAATGTTTGGGAGGCTGAAATAGGAACATTTCTCACCATAAATAGCACTACCAAGCACTAAGAATAATAGAATGAGTTGACGTCATCTGAATGAAACCTGGTGTCTCCTGCAGACTGTTCAGAAAGCACATTTGGCTTACGTTGCTAATGCAGTGCAATGATCTCAATGAGGCAGAATGATAGCGAAATTGTTTGCAGTTTCCTGCCACTGACACAGTGATAAGCATCCATATGGTTCATAATTCCAAAATGCAAAATACTTTTAGATGAAATGTGAGAAGCACCTAGAGCTGTAGAATCAGCCATGCCTTATCAGATCGTAAATGTTTTGCTGCCACCAGACTCAGCCGCCCTATGTACTGATCTAACCCTGGCACACAAAAACAATGTTGGGAGGTAGTTCGACCCCATGTTGATAGCCCTGCCCACATGAATATCATTTAATTATTCATCTTCTGATTTAAGTCTAATCCTCACTGCAAAAAGTGCATTGAGCTTTGGAGACTAGAATAGAAACTATAGGTCCATCAACTTTTGCATTGAACCTAAAGGAGGGAACTGATAGCAAAGAATTGCTGCAGCTGAAGGAACCATGCATGACCATTTCACTATCCCTACCACTCCCTCAATGAGGTTCCTCAGCAGTGCTTAGTTTGAGCCTCAGGTTTTCGGTGCTCGACCCCAGCACTTAATTGCCAGAACGTCAATTTGTGATAGCTGCCACATGGTAGCACTGTTTGTGCAATTTAAAAATGAGCAGAAAAACAGTTGTTTGCTAGCTCAATATACATTAAAAACAACTAATACCTGCCACCCAAGCCATTCTTAATGCTGTGGTGGCCTCAGACAGACTGTATTATCACACTTGTAGTAGTAGAGTGGTGGTTATTAGTGGTGTTAGTACAGTGGCAATATGTGGTGCAAACTGCTGTGGTCTCCTGATGAAGGTCATGACACATATTTTTCTTTTTTATACAAATTAAGCACTGTTCCTCAGTGATGATTGCAGTCCCACAACACCACTCAGCATATTAAGTCAGGTCCTGTTTCACTTGTGTGAGAGAAGACTGGGTATAATCACTCAATCTGCTCGAAATACTGCATAAAGCACCTACTCTGGATGTGTTAAAAAAGCTTGTGCTACTACACATTTTTTGATACTTGGTATTCATGTTTGTGTATGTGCGTGTGTGAGAGAGAGTCTTTAAATCAGCTAGCACTGCCCTACCTTCTATTTCTGTGCGGATTTTCTTGGCCGGGCACTACTTTGACTACTGCTGCACTGAATGCCGTTCTAGTTAACATTTTAAAAAGAAAAGTCTCCCAACCCTCTCTAATCGTGCAAGATTGCACTGTCACAGTTACACACAAAATGTTGACATTGCTTTTCAAAACACATAACTTAATGTTATATGGTGGTGTGCAATTGAGTTTTAAAAAATTTAAAGTGGTTTAGGAATAAAAATATATTTCAGTTGCATACGGCTCGTTACCATATGCCTTACTCAAAAATTTTAATTATTTGCCCATTTGATACTTTGCATGTAGAATGTATTTAAGTTACGTTATTTTAATGTGGTCCAGAGGAAAAACCATTCCGCTTGAGAAGAGACTTTACATTATTGCTAGCGGTACAACCCTTCAATCAGCAAATCGCTTTGAGGGAGAGATGTGCGTGTGAGGTTGGTATGCTAATTTTAACTGCGGTTCTTGCTGTAAAGGGGAATCCTTTTTCAAAATTTGCACAATGCTCTTCACTGAAGACCACATGAAATAAATGAAAGTCTGGAAGCATTTCAAGGGTATATTCACAAGAATGTGTGATAACTACCGCAAGAGTAGCGTAACGCAACTTTCAACATCGCAGTCTATCGCGGGAAAAAAACCCTGTGTCAACGTGGAATTCACAATGCGGCGGTAGAATCGATAGACACCAGAACATACAGCAAATGTCGACTTGAAAATCAACACCTGCAAAAATGCGATAATCGAACGCAAAAAATATGCGATGAGGCCAACCGCGGTGCAAGAAGTAGCAAAAACCAGCCACAGGCCTGCAAATCCAACACGTCTGGCGGGACAATGCACCATAAAACATCACAGAAAAAATACACCAAAACAAGCCAAAGCACATGGATGCACCCTGACCCAGCGCAGAGGCCAACTCGAGCCCCACAACCCCCACAGACTACCAGCAAGTAACAATGGGGTCGGGGAAGGCCAAGGAGAAGAGGGAGAGGAAGACCAGGTGCAGACTGCAGGAAAACAAGACCAGCGTCACGGAGATGACAGAACACTACCAGCAACTGACCAACTAGCGGACAACCTGGATTGCAGTCGGAGTGCCGAGGAGGCCAATCCAGGTGGCCTATAGGCACCGGTGTGACGTGACTTCCTAAACCAGGCACCAACACGCTGCCAACAGGAAGGCAGCAATGGCAACAGGAGGTGGCAGTCCAGCGCCACATGAGGAGCTGGAGGAAACCCAGGCCACAGTCATCAGTGTGGAGATGGTGCAAGGAGTAGGGAGCACGGACACAGCTCGAGAAGACCTGACAAAACCTCAACAGGGAGTGCAGCAAACAGGAATTGGAGTGACGGGGGAGATGGGCACAATGGCATACATGCACAAGGAGGTATAGCACACTGCACATCCACAATCACCCAGGATCATGTCCCAAATCCCCTTGGCACACTGCAGCACACACACATAGCACAAACAGCGCACCCACATTGATGACAAGGTGGAACAACGCACATAGCCAGCACTGCAGAACAGAGGACACAACTGGCTCTGCACATGCACAGAAAATGCCTACTACATCTGACAGAGCCGGAAAATGTGAAATGGAAATGTACGCATACAACCTCACATCCGTCATGAAGTCCAAATGTACACTGTCCCGCAGAAGAATCCAGCACACTCAAAAAGTAATAATGTACATTGCCATACAGTCTGCATGGAAACCAGCACAATGCTCCAACATACATGTCAACACAGTCAACATACACCGCCCCTTCACCTTGCAGAGGGGCACACAACATCTTCAGCAAAGCACAGAATACAACACATCAGTGATACTAGGAGGACCACCATACCGTCGACACTGATGCCCTACAACAGCCCATGGATATCTCACGCAACCCCTCACCAGGACCCGGCCAGCCAAGCTACTCAGGGGGGAACACCGACCCTGCAACAGACCACACAGCAGGAAGCACCCGCAAGCACAGGTGGCTCACAACACTTCACCCACCCACACATTGCACCCCAATGCCATGTGTCAGCACACCAAAAGGAGGTGGTCCAACAGGTGTGGGTGGGGTCTAAACCCATATAATGCGAACCAGGACACATACATTGGTGTCTATCACCCTTCAGGGCCCACCCACACTCCACTAAGGAGACACACACTGCCACAGAGACACATGCAGATGCACATTCACAGTACAGAACCATGCCCAGGGGCACTCAAATAGCAGTCACACACTGATGTTGGCTCTGCATATGATGGCCCTGGCCACTCCCCTTATGATTTGAGTGGGTGACAACAAAGCTACATGTCTAAGCTCCAACCCGCTGCCTGCGGTGACATGTCTGCATCCGATTTACACAGCACAGTGTAATGTCATACGGCCCAGGGTCCTCATGCATACAACAACACCACAGGGACACACGCAGATATCATATTGAACTGGCTACGGCACATGCGCCCAGCCCCTTTATTGGAAGGGCCACAAGTACAGTGACACCTGTGCTGGATGTGTGTGGGGTGAGTGTAAGCCATTCTGCACGGAATGTCTGGTGCTGGCAAACACTTGAACATTGGACACCAGTGCAACGGAAACAGAAAACACATGCATAACTGCTGAGCAACATGGAGTGATCCGGAGAAAGTCCATAAGACAGCCAACATGCAAACAGAAGTGTCTTTGAGTTGCAGTGCACTGTGGTTGGGACACTAGAGATGAGCGCGCTCATGTAGAGAAAAAGTCTTGGATTGTGTCCCTTCGATATGTTCCTGATGCAGATGCAGTGGGGTGTGTTAGACCTGCATCATCTTCCCCATCAATGTCTCAAGGCTCCCACACTCTTTGAGGAGACATAGCTGCACAACCGCTCCACAGCACAAAACACAATCAGCAATAGACAATGGGTTGCAGTGCACTGAGTTATTAGCACCTGGAGTGCTGAGCAGGGTATCAGGCCATTGATGGCATCCACAACAGGTCTGAGCCACTCCGTAAGTCTGTCAGGACCACTGTTTCAACTATGGCAGATGGCGGTTGGAGGTGGTCTTTGCGTTGGTGGTGTGTGCCTCCTGCTGTGATGCCACGTCCGGGCCAGTCTAGACTCGCTTTGATGTGTGGGCCCTGGTGGGACGCAGTTGGACCCGGAGACTGCGTACAGCACAAGGCCACAGAGAAATGGTGTTGATGACCCCAAGGCCTACGCTTCAGGGGCCATCCAATGTCTACCGAGAAGGGGCCCCAGACCTGACGAGCAAAGAGTTAGTGGCCCCGGATGCACTGCAGCCGGCATAGGCCCCCAGCCACAGGACAGTGACTTGCGGTGCAGTCAGATAGGCCATGCGACCTGAGCGGGTCACCATCAATGTCTGAGGTCTATGTTGCGGAGTGATGCGGGGGACAGTAGAAGGTGTCCTCCAGGCCATGATGCTGAAAGGTTTGATTTTATCCGGAAACAGCAAATGGAGGAGTGGAATTCGACAGCCTCGTTGCCACCAACAATTTGGTAACAGCGACATGAGGATGAAATCTACCCCCTAGTCCATAGACTCAGACACCACTAAAGTTTAACCAGTGAGTGTCCATGAATGTCGGGGAACAACTTAGTGGCACTCGGCTGAGAGGGGATGCAGTCTGCGATGATGCCAGTAGACTGATATGAGCTCCGCCATTGCTAAATCCTGACCTTCTCAACTGCAGTGTAGGCCAGAGGCACCGGTCCGCAGTTGCCCACAACCACGTGTCGTTGGCTCGCGATACATAGCGCTGGTGACACCAGGGCAGTTGTGGGTAGTGTACAAAAACCTCCGTAATGATGATTCATATCTCTCAACCAAGATGCAAGGAATCATCCTGTTACGCCTCTCCTTGTGTGCAATGATATGTAATCTGCCTTTGCATACTCGATGTTCAGTTCTAAATCTGTGACCTACTCAAGCACAGCCTAGGCAGAGAGCAGTGTAGGCCTGAGGCAGCGGTCAACATGGACTATTCACCTAGTGCCGCCGGCTTAGGTTGGTGGCCCACCGGCCTCTGTTGTTCAGGTTCAGTGGCACCACGTGTTCAGTCACCTCTGTCTGCCATTCGTGATTCACGACTAGGTGCTGAATGTGAGACCTACTGGTCCGCAGGGTAATCCTGGCCCCTCATCCACGTGTTGCCGGCTGGCGTTGAACAAGGTATGTGGCTGCATGTGTCGCCGGCTTGTGTTGAACAGGGTTTGTAGCAGCACGTGTCGGTGGCTGTCATTGAACAGGGTTTGTGGCAGCACGTGTCACCGGCTGGCATTGAACAGGGTTTGTGGCAGCACGTGTCGCTGGCTGGCGTTGAACAGGGTTTGTGGCAGCACATGTCACCGGCTGGCATTGAACAGGGTTTGTGGCAGCACGTGTCGACGGCTGGTGTTGAACGGGGTTTGTGGCAGCATGTGTCGACGGCTGGAGTTGAACAGGGCTTATTGCAGCACATGCCGCCGGCTGACGTTGAACAGGGTTAGTGGCGCCACGTGCCGCAAGATGCCCATATGGAACTATGCCTCACTGATCGGGAGCGGTCTGGTGCTGTGGCCGCTGGCCCGGATTTGGGGTCACTGCCATCTAGGATCCAGTTTCACATATGGGACCCATTGGGCAGCAGAGGATGCCGGTGGAGTATGTTAATGAGGAAGGAGTAATGTGGGCCTGTGTCGGGGGCCAGCGATGGTCTGAGAGGCAGGCAGGGTATCGGGCTTGAAGCTTACACAGGCACGTGGTGGGCCCTTCTTGACACACGCCGGTGTTGGCAGGTGATCAGTGTGGGTTGGCTGCGCAGGGGTGGGCCTGACGGGTTTGTGGTCCAGCGGCCTAGGGTACGGCAGGTGGACAAGATAGCAGGCAACTCCCCTCACTAGGATGGCGTCAGCCTCATGGTGGGGTGGGAGGCGTGGCCCTCACAGAGATGTTGAGCTTTCCGGAAGAGGACCATGCACAGGGCTACATGCTATTTATTCACACCCCTACGCTGGCCTGGCGTACGCCAGGCCATCACACTCTGCTCACACTTACAGGGGGCGTAACAGGCAACATTTCTGCGAGGACCCCCATTGGTTGGGGTGGCACGGTTGCGTCCACTGTCCACTACTCTCCATACACCAGAGGTGTATGTCACCATGGATATGGGTGTGTTCGGCATACTGCGGTCTGTCCAGCACATCACTGCCAATCTTGGCATTGTGTACTTTCCCAATCATGGTTCTACTGCATCCTTCACAGTTGGCTGGGTGCCACCTCTCCCCACATTCGGCTATTGTGTGGCTGAGGTGCCATGCCATTGATTGGACATGTTCACGGCTTTCCCAGGTTACTATTGTAAGTTGTTCCATCGTATCTGGTGGATGGGCATGTTGTTGTGCATGTTGGTTGTGATTTTGTGACATGTGCATTGCCATAGTTGTGGATGGCATGGTTGTGGAGTTGAGGTGAGTGGGGTGTTAATTTGGCACTTGCCAAGGGGCTGTGCATTTCCCTTGGTGCCATCCTGGGAACGCTGGTTGCTGATGGACTGTCGGATGGTAAATGGATCATGCACACTGGCTGTATATTTGGAGGCGACATTGGTGAAGGTCCCACGGTGTTATGATTTTGCCTGCACATTGATGTGTGCCGTGTGCTTCCTGTTGCACTGATAGTATGCTGTGTCACAAGGGGGCACAGGTGGGACATGTGTGCAGTGGATTTCCCCCAACATGTGCGTGCATCCGGCTTTGGTGTATGGTCCTTGCTTGGTCTCCAACGGTTACTGAGAATTGTGTTGAACTCTTTGAGACTGGCGTGCCAGGGTGATGGTGATGTCCAGGACAGATGTGGGGGACTTGGTTGTGGATGGCTGTTAGACTCCACTGACTCTACGGGTATTAGGTTCGGTGTGCCAGGGGCCAACAGGTGCAGCACAGCCAGCAGCTTTGTGTGGAGTGGGATATTTTTTGTCCTCTGTGTTGGTGCCGTAGGCTTGTTCGGCGATGATGGTCAGGATAAGTAGGATGGTTGTCTCTTTCAGCCTGCAGTGGACAGTGACATTGTCAGATGTCGGGCCTGTGAGGTAGGTGCGTTTCCTGGGGGGCCACTATCTTTGTCTGAGCTGCCTCTGTGGTCGTCCGGGGGGGGGTGTTGTGGCCCTCTTGGGTGTCGGGGCTGCATGATGAGTGGCTCCATAGCATCTATTGCCCTTCTGATGATGCCCTGGGCTGGGCTCCCTTTTGAGGTGAAGGCTGCCATCCGAATTTACACTAGGTCAGAGCAGGTGTTAATTTCCTGCTAACATGCCTTATTGCGTGTTTTGTGTTCTCATCGCAGATCTGGCTGGTTGTTGTGAATGTTGAGGTGTTGTGTTTTCGCAGCTTTTTGCATGGGAACGCCTACTCTGCATCTCATTAGCGATAGTTGCGGAGGTCCTCTGTGGCGACGATTTTGGCGGTTGCTATCGCGGGTAAACTGGTGCTGTGGGCTGTTAGCACCAGCATTGTGAATGGGGTGGTACATTTATCACGGCATTTGCTGTGATAAAGTGCTGTTAATTCGGCGATAGCTCCTTGTGAATATGCCTTTAGTGTCTCTGCATGAAATCACAGAAACAATCAACAAGTTTTCTCTTCAGCAGCCACATTAGACCCAACTTCACACACTGAGGTAAACAAGTGAATTGCCCCCAATTAAACGTTTACCTGGTCCTAAGGAGAGAAGAATGCCTCGTTAGACATCCTCTGAATAGAACATTGAAATAGTTCCAGAAGAAAAACATCAGTACTGTAATATGTTGTGCTGTATGAACATTCTGCACACAAAAAGATTCCCTCAAATGAAACTGCGTGTATAAATTGCAGCGCAGCCTGGTAGAACAAATGGGTTAATGTTTGAGCAGGTGGGTAAAAATAAAGTAATTTGTTTCCATGGAACAATGACAGTGTATAATTTATTGCACTTCCTTTTTTACACCTTCTAATCATTTTGAAAAACTAATGTGATTCATTGGCCCATTTAGACACAGCTTTCAGCAGGTGATAAATACCGTGATTGTTCTTCCTGTGTGCAGAGAAAGGAGCAGTGAGAAAGCTAATGTGAGCGACTAGAACGAATTGTGCTTTCCATGCCAATCAATCAGGTCTAATCAGCAAGCAAGCGGTTGATCAAAATTAATAACAGTAGCAGCCTCCCTATTCAGTTTATTATTTGCAAGACAGCACTGATTGTGGTATTAGTAAGTTCCACTACATGGGGATTTACATCTGGAAATCACTGTGCTTCAGCGTCTCGTCTATGATAGATAAATATGACACATTGTTAATCTAAACAATCAAAAAATATAAAGAAATAGTAAAATGAGAGTGGACATCCACATGCATTCTAAATTTCTAATGCTTTTTACTCTTTCATAGAACTTCCTGATAAAACATAGACACAACTTTGAAAGTGGAGAGATTTTTTAAAAATAATAAATAGTTATTTGAATAAAAGAATAATAAAAATGCAGTTGAACATAGTTGTGCATTATGGCCCTCATACACCTATGTTTGCACACAAATGTATATTCTGGCACTGCAACCAAAATGGAACAATGGAAGAGGGGTATAAATAAGGATCCCACATCAAAAGAGGAGCAATGACTTTATCCTCAAAGATCAGTTCTTTCAAAGGTTGAAATCTCTCAAACACGCCACCACCACCTCGTCTAGTATTACAGGTTTCCTTAATGAACTTTGGGGCATATTATCAAGAACAGCGTTAAAATTATCGCCGCTTCAGCGGCAGTAAACAGCTGCTAAAGCGGCGATAATAGGCTTGATAATATGCCCTTGTGAATTCCCATAGAAGCCCAAGTTCTGTTGTGAACATGGGCTTCTATGGGAATTCACAAGGGCATATTATCAAGTCCATTATTGCCGCTTTACCAGCAGTTTCCTGCCGATAAAGGGGAGATAATTTTAACACCATTCTTGATAATATGCCCCTTTGATCAGAGCGTCACACTGTAGAAATATACAAGATCACTCCTCCAGTTTGTGCATATTGTAAACCCTGTTGTCTATCCTATTCATTATTATTATTTTTTTAAATGACATATTTATTCAGACATTTGCATAGCATCCCTGACCTATCTAGTAGTAAGACGCTTAACTGTGAGCAAGGGTTCTATCAAGATGAGGCACTGGATACATGTGGTCGAACTTACTGTCCAAAAACAATGTTGAGGCTCATTGGAGACAACGGAGTCAATAGGCCTTTTCAGACCTTGCCTAGTCAGCGCATGTCCTATCTCTTCAAGATATGCTGTATCTTTCATTAAACTCATCGTTTTTCATTTGTTCCTTCATGTGGCTTTCTGAATTCCTTGTTTTTCATTGGTGAAACACTGATATTTGTCTAGCCTTTTGATGTGTTTTTCCCTCCCATGGACACGGCCCCAGTTACATGTCCCCCTAATCTTTTGTTTATTTATTTATTTATTTATCAGTGCACTCTTTTTTTTTAAAGTTGGACTTTATTCAAAAACAAGAGAGAAGTAACAGCATATACATTCAAGCTTAGAGAATCACAATTAATATATGTGTTAGACCTTTGTATCCTTGGCGTAGTTTTCCCTGACTTTTTGCCTCTACCTCCTATGTTTTTGATACTATGCTGGATTTTGTTTTTGATGGTCTAGATGCTCTGGGCACGTTGCCACTGCTAATCAGTGTCAAAGTGCAAGTGCTCCCTGTAGAAATTGTTATGGTGATTGGTAATCCATGATTGGCATATTTGTCTTGCCAGTAGTTCCCTAGTAAAGTGCATTAAGAGTGCCAGGGCTGGTAAGTCAAATGCTACTAGTGGGCCTGCAGCACGGATTGTGTCACCCAAATAGTAACCCCAAAGAGAAGTCTCAGGCCTGCCATCGTAGTGCCTCCGTGCAGTTGCTAACTGCCATCTTGACCTAACAAGTGCACCCACTTGACAGGCCATCCCTCTCCCTTTCTGTGCATATAGGACACCCCTACAGCAGGCTCAAGGTACCCCACTGGGAAGGGTGCAATGTATGTGAAAGGCAGGACATGTACTGATTTGTGAACCATGCCCTGATAGTGAAATACTGCAAGTTTCGGTTTTCACTACTGAGAAGCCATTTTGCCCATTGGACAGAATAGGGAATGCTGTGTAACATGTTTACCTGCATGTCTTCCCATAGGTGTGAGATAGGACATTGGAGTCCGGTGTCCTTGAACTCAGAATTTGATAACACATCTCTCAGTAAAGATGTTTTTTAAATTCCATGTTTGAAAATAGCACTTTTAGAAAGTGGCTATTTTCTTGATCAACCTTTTTGTGTGCCTCTGCCTGTTTGTGGATTGACTGTCTGGCTTAAGAGTGACAGGGGCTGGGGTGGGTCCAGGAGCCTGGGTGAGTCAGCACTAGGCTGAATAGACCTATCTGCATTTGGAGTAGTGGGAGAAGTAGCACCTGGGTCTAAATAGGGCTGTGCCTGCCTTCCACAATACAGGCTCCACCTCCTGTGGTGCGTCTGAACACCCTGGACCACATTCACAGAGGAAGAAATTGTGCACTGGCAGAGTGCACCCAGAACTGGTTTGAACTAGGTCCAGGACCCCTGACACACAAAGAACAAAGCCTTTTGGGGTATAAAAGTAAGAGCTGAAACCCCTGTAAGATTAGACTACTTCATGGTCAAGAGGAACCTCTTCAAAAGAAAAACAGCTGAAGAAGTACTGCCTTTGCTGTGTGCTCTGGGGCTGGCCTTCAGTTTGCTGATTAAAATGAGGAGAGGACAAGGGACTTTGCTGTGTGCTGTGTCCCTGTTGCTTGCTAAGGACTTTGCTGTGTGCTGTGTCCTGAAGGAACAAGTCTCCAAGAGCCTGAGGATAGCTGGCCTCCTGTTGCTGAAACACAGGGATATAAAACGTTTCTAAAGATCCTGAGGCTCCACTTTCTGAACAGTGCTTTGCTTTTCATACTGCCTCTAAAAATAGCTGGGTGTCCAAGGAAGCTGCTGGTACCCTTCGTGAGACACGCATTGCCTGCACGTCTTTTCCCCAGGTTCATCGTTTTCAAGCTGTTGTTTCACCGCCCCCAGCTTGTGAGCCTGAAAACGCTGTGTGTTTCACCGCTGCCGGCCTTGAGCCCTAAAGCGATGTGTGTGTCACGGCCACCGGCCGGTAACCAGAGGGAATTGCTGAGTGCTGTATCTCACCGCCGCGGGCCTTGGAGCCCCGGAAGCGCTGTGCACTTCACGGCTGCCGGCCCAAGTCTGCTGACGTTAGGGGAAAGCTGCGCTGGGATCAGCGCCAGAGCGGGGTGTTGCCTGGCAATGAGGGGCTTGTCACAAAGAGGAGCGGGGCTAAAGTCCAGGAAGCAAGTGGCTTCACCCAGCAACCCAAACTTGTCCAGAAGACCAGCTGCTGTCTGCGAGAGGAAGTGAGAGAGAGACCGCACCGCCCCCCGAGGTAGACGCTGGGATTGAAATGTGTCACAGCCTGGGGGTGTGAGAGTCTGTGGGAATCGGCTCTCTGATCGTGGCAGTTAGAGCCTCTGCCCGAGTGCTCATAGTTGCCTGTACCTGCCCCAAGAGGAGCAGCAGTACCGGGGCCTATATCGGGACAGTGCTTATTTGTAATCTAAAGCAGTTGGGGCTATTTTGGAAATCGCTGACTGCGAGTCAGCCGCAAGTGGCAAGAGGCCCGCAGCAGACACCTTGAACCAGTACTGGACAATATTGTCAATCTATTAATTAACCTACAGAAATCAGATCTTACAAACCTATTTTAATTTCCGTACTAAGCACCCTGTGCAAAAACATTTTCTCTACAACCCTTTTAACTGCATGATGGCATTTGTGTTATTTTGGTCTTGCCTTAAATTCAGATAAAGATACCTATACTTTTATAATAACCTGTGTTGTGTTCATTTGTGGTGTTTCACAGTGTTACTGTGGTTGATGTTGCAAATACTTTACATATTGCCTTTGAGATAAGCCTGTCTGCTTGTGCCACGCTACCAAGGGGTGAGGAAGGGTTATCTAAAGTGTGTATCCCCCTTACCCTGACAAGAAGCAAGGATCCCTATTTGGTCAAAGGTACCTACCACTGCCAACTAGAGACCCCAATTTCTAACAATAAGAAATATTAAAGAATATGGAAAAATCACTGTTTTAACAATCATGCAGTATTTAGGAAAGTATTAAAACCAAAAGGGGAAGAAAAAGGGGCAGAAAGAGGAGGGAAAAGGGGGTAAATATAATCTGACTCAACAGAAATGTTTAGAGAAAGAACAACAAGGTTTAACATTAAAACACTGTAAGCATAATAATACCTAGGGACTCAAAGAAATCACAATATAAACTAGTACATAAGCATGAATAACAATATCTTAATTGTTAAGAAAAAGACAACATTTTGAATTTATGATGGTTTCCGGACATCATCTAAAGCATTTACAACATTAGAGGTGGACCAGGATAAATATGTAGTAAGATTGAGCCATGAAAGATCTCTCTTAATTGCTAAAGAAATAGGGGTGTTTTAAACAAACAAATGAGTCCAATATGGTATACAAGGACCTTGGATAGCGATATCTTTGAAAACAGTGGTCCTTGATGAAGGTAAGATAACAAAGAAAAATAAATGTAGAATGAAATCAGTTCTATATTGCTACTATCCAGCTAGATAGAAAGATTTAATCAAAAACAATTATGAGGATTAAGCAACACATAACACATAAATAAAGTTGGACACAGTCCTGTATCCAAAACATAGAGGTGAACAAAATAAATTTAAAAAAAACAATCAGGCAAGTCATAGTGCTTGTTCGTAAATATGAAGGGTTAAACAAGCACAATAGTAAACACAGCAGTTACACATTACATTCAAATAAGTTTGTGTGCTCGGTGTCAAGAAAGTCGATGATGTTTCGATCCCCTTTAGAAGGATATTGAGATCATCATCATGGCAAAAGCAGATAATTGCTCCACTGTAAATTTGGGGACAAAGAAAGGACAAAGCAAGAACGTTTATAATCAGATGGAACTTTTAAATGTTTGTTTACGAACTCTCTGGATTTAGAAATTGTACATTGATGAGAGTTGTAACATAGCCTTACTTCATCAAAAACATCATTGTAGCTTTGTAAATAGGATTTTACATCCAGTAGTTAGGATATTCAGGATGACATACCGCATTATAGCGTCAACATTTTTACATTTTCTTTAATGTTTTACAGCCATTGAATTGAATCCATTCAGGTACTCAATAGATAAAAATGGTTGCAGAGTTTAAAGATGATGTACGATTCAAAGTGAGGAATGGTAAAGTTAGATTTTTAGTTAGAATTATAAAAATGCCACAATTAGAAAGTTTTAAAGTATACGGAAAAGTAATTGATGGAATGCTTTAATTAATCTCAGTCACTAGTCATTACTCGGGCCACATTCCAATCCATTGATTGTTGCACACCATGTCACCTCGTTTGGACCCAGCTATATGCAAATCAGTCTTGACCCTGCTCCATTCAGAACAGTTCGGACCTAACTGCCAAATCAGGTCCTAGTTATGGGCTCATCAGACGGGTACAGCTTGGTTCCAGTGACACAGTGTGCGCAGAACTAACATTTGGGCATCCCTATCCCACTTACGGTGACACACTAAAGTATACAAAAAAGGGATGGATGGAATGCTTGAATTAATATCAGCTAGGGCCTCGTCCCTATCCATCGTTATTTTGCACGTCATAGCACCTCAGTTTGGACCCAGCTATAAGCAAATCAGTCTTGACCCTATTGCATTTGGAACAGTCCAGCCTGAACTGCCAAGCCAGGTCCTCACTGAACATGAACAAAAGCAAACCAGGGCTGCTTTTGCCCTGGTCATGGGCTCACCAGCTGGGTACAGATTTATTCCAGTGATGCAGTGTGTATGGGACCAACAAATAATTCAATTTCTTATAGCTAGTGAATGGTATTAATTAACTTAGGAACATCATCAGAGTAAAATACTGGCATGAGGTTCCAGGTACTACAACCTCTGACCAGCAGGACGTCCATAGATTGAAGCAGTGCATGTGTAACTCTTGGGTTATTTTATAAGCCCAGAAAACACAAGAATGCAAAGAATATTTAGCACTGTTGCCACTTTTTTGTAATGTGAACATATAAACAAAGCAGTACACTTTTAGCTGCATTGTTTATAGCTTTCATCCCTAGGGAAGGATAGTTGCATATATGTTGAATCAGTAAGCGAACTAGATTCCTTGCAGTGTTTATTCTTATTGACTATGTTCAATTTGGAAAAATAAACTTTCGGCCTGTGTCAACATTTTTGTCCAGTCCCAATAGTGCTATGTTACTAGAGGAGGTATTGCGTGTAATTAATTGCCCATTGTGGGATTACCCGTTTTCTCTGCGGAAATGATCCCTCTTAGTGGCCCAGTTACACCTGCCTCACTGATTTCTGCCTGCAGAAAAGACATTTGACAGGGAAATTAATGTTTATATGGAAATTTTAGTATGCATGTGAAATAGAATTTCCCTATCAGCAGAAGCTGCAACATTTTGTATTTCCTTTAAAACGTTTCATAGCTTGAGATTCTTCGTGTTCAGAAATGTAAACCCATTTTTATGAAGTATCAGGTCAAAGGATGCCCACTTTCTCTCTCTGACATTTCAAAGCAGGCAGAAGAATAGAATATGTATTTCTTCTCTACTTGTGTAATGCCCACGTGGAAAATGTAGTTACCACATCTCTTGGTTTGAGTATACAAGCAAATTCCAAGCGAAAGGCATTAAAAGCTTGATTAATTATGGTTCAACACAGGACACAGTTCAGTATTAATGTGTTCTTGACTGGGCCCTCACCCACTCTATCCAAAGTGTGACCTCTAACCCAAGAAACACAGACATAAGCATCAGGACCAGCCTTTAAAATGACCGTACTCCAAAATGCAAATATCGGTACAACGTGATGTGGATAGGAAAGGAAGTAAGTGCCCCATCTTGGTGGATGGTCGACAGTATTCCTCGGGTTACATCGCTAAAACGTTGCTGCCTATTGGTTACACGGGTTGAAGTAGGGAATATGACGTATTGCATTCTATGTAGCTACCTAAGCAGATGTCCATAATTTGATGAACCACTAGGTATGGCTCGGTAGCCAATGACCTAGTAAACTAAAAGTGGTCAACTGGGACATGATGTTCGTTAAATTGATTTCTTAAGACTTCAGTTATAGAGTCAGAATTGGCATTAAGGTTTTCTGACAGGAAGCTAAAGATCCAGCAATCACTCTACAAATTTTAAACTATAATTGGCAAAATTAGGAAGCGAGAAAGAGTTAATTTTCTATCAGACTTGGTTTAATAGATTTGGAAACCATTTACTTAACTTTTATTTTCAAATCAATTTAGGCATAAGATAGCTGTTGTATGATCACTGGTTGGCAAACCTCAATTAAGCCTGTATTCTATCATGGCTGTTGGTTCTTGGACACCACAAAAAGATCAAACCTACTTAGCAGTTGTGTACCACAAACACAGATAAGCAGGGCTTAAGATGTCAAATGGCAGGGAGAATGGCTTGGGCAGGGGTAAAACCAGGTTTGGGTTTTGACATATTTGACTGTCTTATGAGGCATATTGCTGCTTTAGGTTGTGGCATGTTGCTCAGATATGTTGCACAGATATGAATTTTCCTTAAATAAATGAAAGGCAACAGGTGTTTGGCAAAAAAAAACATAACCAAGTTGGATAACTATACGCCGCGGCCGGGTGAGCCTGGACAGAATGTGCCTGCTCTAAATCTCTCCATGTACAAGGTTTTGGAAATCAATTTTTTCAGTTCATGAGACACAACAAAATGTTCTCTACATTTCATTTTTTTTCTCTACATTTCAAAGGAACATCTTAGTCGTAAATCAAACACAAGTGCGCATCTGACACAGATGACTCTTGACCTCGGGGAGGGCTAATGTGGGCCAGTGTGTACGTATATGTGACTGGATGTCCGGATGTCTCTATTGGTTGAGTGTACTGATCTACATGTGGTATCTATCTTTGTGGTATTTCTGGGGAACGTGAGCCTTTGGCCATAAGAGTTTTATTGGGACAAATGAACTCAGACTTCTTTGTGGTGCCACTATCTGTGGATTCGATTAGGGGTTTCCTTGGGTGCGAGTTTGCCTTTAGTTTATGAGGGATCCCACCTGTGACTTGTTACTCATTAGGCATGGGTGCAGGTCGCAGGACCTGCCTGACCACATACCTCTGGCCTTTGATTGATGGAGAGGTCACTTTGGGCGATGCGAGTTCATTGGAACTCCTAAGAATGACATGGCAGCCATTGGTATAGTTTTTATCAACATTATTAACATTGTGCATACATTTGTCATCTTGCACATTGACATCGTTCTTACTGATATTGACAACGTTATGCTTGCTTTGGCCTGGAGGTACATTGACATTGTTCTCACTGGCAACAATAATTTAATCTTATAAGCATAGATTATGACATACATTGATATCATTATTGCTGATGTCAGCGCTGCTGTGTGGGCACAAGTTACGGTATACATTGACATTGCATTGATGGGCATTGGCAGTTATGTGAGCACACTTCATGGCATGCATTCACATTGCATTTACTGATCGGCCTGCATCTATCATGGCATTCTTTGACTTAGTACTCACCCATTTCAACAGGCATATATATAGTGGTACAAGGTGAATCTAGGTAAAATCTTTTAAAATTTACGGAGTTCGAAAGTAAAGCTAAATTACTTGGGAGGAGTGGTTAAACCTTAAGGGACAGGTAAAGAAACAAATTCACAATTGTTTATGTTACATAGCAAGATGTGGATACATTAAATTCATGAATGTTGACTCAACAAAATTCCTGGGGTAGAGGAAGTGACATCGCACACCCTGTGACTATAATGACATCACAGGAAGTGACATCATATGGCCCTGAATCTTCACAGAATGTGATGTCATATGAGCTCACCCCTGATGACACCATGATAATTGAAATGTTGAAGTTCCTTAATAACTGCTTATTCAATAATATCACAACACAGACAAGTGTACATTCTAGGTACCACCTATATTGTGGTGCTAAGTGGTGGAGAGTAATGCTTGCACTTATTTGTAACGAATGAGTGAAGCAAGTGAACCAAACCTCTTCTAGGAGAGCTCAAGGGAGTTCTTCCCTAAGAACATTTTTTTAAAAATGGGGTCATACAGTGCATTGATAACACAATTTTCACATACATTTGCTAAAAGGACACAGGCCCTGAAAGCGTTCTCATAGAGGGGCAGATTTACAAGACCCTTGCAACACTTTTACGCCGCCATTGCGTTACTTTTGTGATGCAGCGGCGGTGTAAACAATGCGCCACGTTGCGACTGATTTACAACTTGTCGCATCTAGGGAGATGCGTCACGTTGTAAAGCCCTGCGACACATGAAACCTGCATCAGGTTTCATGTGGGCTTTCTGTCGCAGGGTGGGCGTTCTCTCGCAGGAAAGCCCCGTAAAACTGACGCAGTGAAATATACAAGATTTCACGGAGTCAGTTTTACGACGCTGCTGTGTCACATCCTTACGCCTGCTTGAAGCAGGCGTAAGGAGTGACGCACCACGTTGAGTATGGATGGCCCCTGTGCATTGCAGGAGTTGCGTCGACGTGACTCCAGAAATGTGCCGCCCATACGCCACATGATCCGTCCCGCATCTTCCCTTCCTTGCACCATGGTGCGTCGCATTGTAAATGCGGCGCATCTGTGGTGGCACAAGGAGGGGATTACGTGACGCATTTGTTCTGGCGCATCCCTGCTGATTTGCTGAGATGTGCCAGAACATGTAAATATGCCCCTAAATATTCAAGCTCTTTCACGGCGAGCTGAGTAAATGAAATCTGACGCTCCTCAAAAAATTACCCAATGTTCTCCAAATATGCTGTTAATGCCACTACATGTTTAAAATTATCTTAATTTTACCAGACAGCATGTTGCCATGGATGCCTCTCGTATGCCTTGAGTGCCCTGTATGCCAAAAATTACATGTAGTAAACCTGTACTAGAATTTGCTATTAATGTCATTTATATGCCATTTTAAAAGTAGCACTTTTAAAACATTAATGTTAAATCCAACTTTACCAGTAAAGTCGATTTGTTGTTACCATTACAAAGATATGAAACTTGATGTAGCTATTCCTTTGTAATCAAGAAGGACAGCTCAGAAGGATTTTAAGGATTTTCCAGTTCTAGTCTATGAGAGGAGTAGGCCTCACAGTAGTGAAAAACAAATGTAGCTGTTTGTCACTACCAGGACATTTAAAACTTAAAAGTACACGTCCTACCTTTTAGTTACACAGCACCCTACCCTTAGGGCTATGTAGTGACTACCTGATTTGATTTAAATTGGCAACATAGAAAGCTCGAGCAAAGGCCCAAAGGCGTCAAGGTGCTAATGCGGTTAGTCTACTCTGGGGCGAGAGCATCATCCCTACAGTGAAAAGACATTTCAATGCAAAAAGCCAGATCTTCAACGACTTACAAAAAGGAAAATGGGCTTCTAGGCAGAGACGGATTGAGGGAGAGTATTCCAAAGATTAGATGCTGCAACATCAAAAGCTCTCCCTCCCCATCGTGCCTTCCAAAACCTAGGAACCAACAGGGATGACGTGTAATAAAAGGGAAGTTTCTGTATCGGGCCCTGGGTATATGGTGTGCCACTTTACAAGGGACTTATAAGTTGACTTAATATGCCAATCATGTATACACCAATGTCACCATGTTTCGGTGAGAAGCACATGCACTTTAGCACTTATAAAGTGCACAGAGTCCTAAGTCCAACAACAAGATACAGCAAAAAGAGAAGCTAAGCAGGCAAAAAGTTTGGGGGAAGCATAACCTAAGGATGACAGGTCTAACATCCACTTGTGCTTTCTCACTCACTCACAGCCACTCATACTCTCAATTCTTCATTCTCATACACTCTTACTGATTTTCATCTTTGACTCACTTATTTTCCCTCATTCATTCAAACCCACTCACATTCACTCTTAATCAGCTGTGGCTCATGCAGTTAAGAAAGGTGGGGCGGGGGGAATTTTGACAGACGACGATGAGGGAAAATTAAATAAAGAATTCATTTTTCTTTATAATTGTCCGTCGAAATCCACCCACACCCGACTCACCACTTTTACCTGCACGAGTCGCAACTGCTCTTAGGACCTGATATGGATTTTGGTGGATGAGTTACTCCATCACAACAGTGACGGATATCCTCTCCACCAAAATATAAATCACATAGGATATTTTGGGATTTACAATGGACGGTATATCTGTCACCTTTGTGACGGAGTAACCCGTCCGCCAAATCAAACTCAGGCCCTTAGTCTCACTCACTCAGAGTTTTGTCACTTACACACCCTCGCCATTGCTCTCCTCATTCGGACTCACAAGGTCTTCTCCACACTTGCCAGGTGTCTCTTGTACCCACAAAGCCTGTAATTGAGAAAGGACCCTGGATCCATCTGGCAGTTGATCGTGAATATTCATGATGAGGAAGTCGAGGCAGAGATGATGAAGAAGATGGATGGCATGACGTGAGCTATGAGCTGCAAGCCGAGTACAAGTTAGGGACCAGACGGTCACTGCTTAGACACAGGTGGCTACCCTTTGGTCAGAGGCAGCTGACATTATGTCGGTGCAGCCTGCTTGCGCAGTGGATGCCTGCAAGCCCACCGTCTGCTCCTATAAAGTCCTAGCTAACCCTCTAGCTGCAGCCACACTAGAACACCTCAATCTTCCCTACCACCCACCAGGAAGGAACTCTAGGAGAACATGCCTACATGGAGTAGGGTGACTTGAGCCCGGACTCAGTACAGCCCTCCAACCACAGCCTTCTCCCTCCAGTTAGAAGGGAGTGATGGCACCCCATCCCTGTGACTCTAGGAGTCAAAGTTATTGGAACATACGGGAAAGGAGGGCTGGTACAGGCGAGACATCAGGCATTCCCACTACAAACATTATGCATATTGAAGCACTGTAAGAAACAGAGGATGCCTCCATCTTTGTGAATTTCTGGGGGGGCTGCAAGTCTAAGTTCCCTACAGTGCTTTGAGGAGGATGATTGGTGAGAGACAACAATGTGACTTAAGCATGCTTCGATCCCACATGCCACGGGCGGCAATATCGTTGTGGGTTTCTCTTTTGTTAATTTAATTACTAAGTGAATTGTTTTTTAAATCCCCCCCCCCCCTCCCCCCTCATCATTTCACTTCTAATCAGATCAGGTTTTT
The DNA here is from genome assembly GCF_964263255.1 of Lissotriton vulgaris. Classification (NCBI taxonomy): domain Eukaryota; kingdom Metazoa; phylum Chordata; class Amphibia; order Caudata; family Salamandridae; genus Lissotriton; species Lissotriton vulgaris. The sequence goes on along the minus strand of NC_141689.1, from coordinate 1,928,511,160 downwards.
CCCAGAGCTACTGGGCCTCTCATTACATGGACCTTAGTCATTTAAGCCACTAATTTTACCTGTTTCATTTGTTGTCACTTTCTAAACCATGGGAAATCTCAAGGCATTATCATCTTTCCTCAAGCCACCTTTAACTTCTTCAATTGATGCATTTATTCAATGGGCAGTAAGAGTGATCAACAAAGAGATAGAGTTAACCGAATGTTACCTCTCACTCTCATCTGAGTTGCCAGAATCAATGCACCTTTTACTGGAAAGCTGTAATTCACCTAAATATGATCCAGGTCCCCCCAATGTCATCTACAAATTCTACAAATCCAGCAGTGGGAATCCCACATTACGCAACCTTGACTTCCAACCAGGGTCAAGAGACGTGTTTGTTCTAAGGGGTGTCAAGCAATTAAATTCAAAGAGTGCCTACTTTTATCTGAATCTAAAATGCATGCCCTGAACCCAGTTCTTTTGCATTTCCCCCCGTTGTTGAACAGCAATTTTGGTCTCCTGAGCTTGAGGCCTTGCTTTGGGAGCAAATTATTGAGCAAACTCACTGTGTTTGTAAAATCTTGTTTGTCCCCGCTCAAGACATGGCTAGAGGTTATTGAACGGAGACTGTGTGCATACTACCACATGCCTTCCATAATCTCCCTGGAATGACTTTAAGTGACTCAGTTCTCCCACACAATAACTTGGTGGGACATTAGTCTGATATCACGGTACCAACAGTATCAATAGTTCCATTCGAAGGAGGAAGGGATCCAAGCTGTCCTTTATTGGCTTGCTCATCTGTCTATTAGAATGGTCCAATAGATTAGGGACATGGTTTTGAATTGGCTCCATTTAAAGTTGAATATCCTCTTTTCAAAAATGCACAAACTCTAGGGCTTCGTAGGGTAGGATAGGTAGGATAGGTGGGCATGGGAAAAAACTAGAGGGAGATTGTGTGATAATCAGTTTCAGGTATCCAAGGCTAGCACAGATCCTTTTGTCAAAACATGGCTAAACTGCCATGCTGATGCATACCAGTCCAGTTCTATACTCTCACTGCCAATCGGTTTACCCCCCTTGAGCGATTAAATGAGAATGACTGACTCTTCCTTGATGCACTAGAGTTTACTACCTCCAGGGGCCAACATAATCAAAGGGACCTACTTGACCATTATCTGTTAATATAACTAATACACTCTCCTCACTATTAGGTTAATATAACTATGCTATAGATATTGCTTGCCCTTCTAATGGCTAGGTAAATCCTGTTGTGTGTACTGGCACCCATGCTAAAAGTACATTGGCTAAAGACGTCGACCCCCTTGAGGAACGCTGGCACTTAGAGGAGTGCTAAATACTTTTATTTCCTCTATGTGTGACCCAGGTGTAGAGGACACTAGAGTTCGATCTGGGTAAGCCACTTTTGCTGCTGCTCGGATGAATGCTACCCTTCTATTACTGTTTGCAGAGAAAATGTTAATGCCGCAGGAATCTCTTCTAATCTTACTAGATATATTAATATTCTCCCTCTTCTCGCCATGTTAACATCCCCTGAACGTTATGTCAATCAGCAAACACCAAAACCAACATCTTTGCTTAGTTGGAATGTGGCAGGGGTTAGGACAAACCTAATGGATATAGATTGGGGAAGGTCATTGAGGAACACGGGGTCTTCCTATTTCAAGAGACCTGGGCAGTGGAAAGCGTCTATAGAAATGGCTATAATAGTTTTTTGTCCCCACAATAAGCCCCTCCATGGAGAGACCATCAGGAAGTGTACTAGTTCAAGTGTTCTATCACAAAGTAGTCACTCCCCACATCTGATTTAGAGAGGCTTGTCATAATGCAATCGACTCCTATTTTCTTAATCATTGTCTATAACAGAAGCATGGGCCGGCAGGAAGAATTAAGAACTACCGCCTTACTGGATACAATATTAATGTTATATGCAGCCTTCCATCATGTCATTATTGTAGGGGACCTAAACTTCACCTTAAAGCCCAATACTGTAGCACAAGGTCTGCGTGCTGGGGAGGTCGTGGCGTGGAACATTCCTACGTTAACATCTCCCCTCACAGGCAATCTGTCTAGGGCAGCTTTGCAGATGGTGGACCTTTCTCTCACTCATGGGTTACACGCCTGCAATGGTCGTTCTATTTCAGATCTAAAACCTGCTACTACATTCCACAGAGGCAATTGCACCCTCTCTATAGATTACATTCTTTTAACCTAGAGCATTTGGGGACCATAGACCCGAGAGGGACTGCGATCCTCTGATACTGATAACATGTAACCTCATGTCTTATATATCAACAGAGGGCCCAATGCCTACAGGGGACATATGAGCACTGGCCAACAACATAAATAATGGCAAGTGGAATGCACTCTGCTCCCCTGAGATCTTGATCTCTAGCATCTATGGTAAAGTGGCTATCCACATGGAATATATGCTTGAGATTTGGGTTTGCCTATATACTTTTCTTAAGGAACACAGCATCTTATTTATGGATATCAAAGACCATTTTGCAAATGATTTCAAACATGTCATTAGGAACCTAAAATCCCATGAGTGGTTTTCTGCTACCTGCAGGGATGCTAGGAGTAATGTAGTAACAATATTAAAGCTAGGCAATAGGACTGCAATCAAGTAGTCAAGAGCAGCAGATAGGGAGTCTATCATATTGGCAAAGACAATGTGGGAGCAATCAACTTGGGGAGATCTTCTATAATCATTGTGTTAGACCCGGAATCCAAGACATGGGTCCCCAGACTTTTTACCCTCAGACCTCCTGTTTTAATGGTTTCACTGACTTTGTTTTTCTGGCTTTAGGAGTCTGGGCATGTTACCACTACTAATCACTTAAAAGATGGTAACATTGGCTTATCCACAATATGCATATTTAATGTAATTATAAGTCCCTAGTAAAGTGCACTACACATGCCAAGGGCTTGTAAATTAAATGCAACTAGTGGGCCTGCAAAAGCAAAGGATGGAATGCTGAACAATGCAAACATTCTCCCCCAGTCACAAGGATCTGGGTTTAATCTATTATTCTTTTGCTCACCACGCCACCCCAGTTTGGACCCAGGCATATACAAATCAGTGTTGACACTGTTCCTCATGGGAACAGTCCAGCCCGAAGTACCAAGCCCGGTGCTCCCTGGACTGGAAAAAAGCATCCTGAACCGGTTTAAAAGCATCACCCCTCATCAGCCAAGCTAACATGTATCCAGTTGCGCAGTGATCACGGGACACACGTCTGGGCATACCATTCTCATTAAGGCGACAAAAGTAAAAGGAACAAATGATGGACAGAATGCTCAACAATGCAAACATTCACAAAGTCACCGGGATCTAGGTTTAATCCACCGTTTTTCTACTCACCAGGCCACACCAGTTTGGGTCACCCACCTAAGTAGCCCTTTAATCATGTCTCAGGCATGCATTTGAAGCACCTTTTAACCCACTTGCTAGGCCCACATCTTCCTTTTTATTACATATAAGTCACCCCTAAGGGTTGACCCTGGACAGGCCTTTGGCAGGGGCAGTATATTTAAAATGCAGGACATGTACTTTATACGTTTTACATGTTCTGGTAGTGAAATACTGCTTTATTATATTTTATGAGTATAATCTCCGATTGCGAAGACATGAGACCCTTACATTTGGTGTCTCTGGAATCACAATTTAAAAACTCAACTTTGGATTTAAAATTTCAATTCTAAAAAAGTCACTTTTAGAAAGTTGTCATTTTCTTACTGTAACAATTTGGAGCCTTCTACCTGCCTTTGTATACACATCTAGGGTGGGTGACAGCCGGCTTTGTGCATTTCCTCTAGACATCTACACACAAAGGAAGCGTAAGTGGGAATGATGGGCCATGCGCATCCTGATTGGCCATCTGGGCAGGATGGAAGGAAGGAGTTGACACATCTGAAAGGCAGTGTCCTTTCCCCATATTCAGCATGACATACCCCCCTGTAGTGGGTCTTGAGCCAGGGTAGGAAAGAAAGGGATTTCAAAAGCATCTCTTTGAAGTCTCCCCACCTCAAGGCCCAACTGGGTATAAGTACTGGACTGTCTAGGATTGTGGTTTCTGCTTTGACAGGATGCATACCTCTGCCAAACAAAAAACGAATTTCTATCACCTCAGGCAGGAAGTACTCAAAAACATATTGCCAGATGGTGAGCCGAAGTGCTAAAGACCAGATTTAACAACCTGATTCCATGGACTTGGAAAAAATATTAAATCACTATATTATAATTCTGCCTAGTTGCCCAAGAACTGGCCTTCTTCCTTTGATGAACAGAGAGCTACCCCCCATATTGAGAATCTGCCACTTAGTTCTTTCTTTGAGAAAACTGCATTTGCAATTTGTTCCCAAAGGCAGGGGAAGGCTCCCGGGCTAGACAAAGTTATTTCTGATATGTTTCAATCCAATTTACCAATCTAGGTGCAATATATTATCATTGTTTCAAATGCAATTGCTGCTGGTGCAACACGTTCATTTACTTTGAAAGGCGCTGAAATTGTCCCTGTCCACAAAAAGGGTGCCGAAACCCTCTGTGCAACTATCACCATATCAACTTACTGGATAACGTACCCAAAAAATGTTTTGAGCAAGTCTTGGGGCAACTAACATCTTGGATAGAGGACAATACCTTCATATCCTCCCTCCAAGCAGGATTTTGGTCTCAAACTGGTACCATCGACCAGGCCTTTAAGATCCTTAACGATTCAGAAAAGGGGGTGGTGATGAACAGAGTGTCTGAATTAAGCAGACCACTCTTACCCAGTCCAAAGATCAGGGCTTGATCCATCACCGTTTTTTAGCTCACTGCACCATCCCAGCTCAGAACCTGGCTATATGCAAATTAGTCTGTCCCTGGCCCAGTGCATCATGGGAACAGGGCAGACCAAACTACCAAGCCAATTCTTGTACTGGGAAGGAAACAAGCTTCCGGGGACTGGTTTCTGGCATTACAGCTGTCTTCGGCCCGGCTTGCTTGAATCCTGATGGTGCAATGAGCAAGGGACTCACATCTGAGTATACCCTTCCACGCTTATGGTGGACAAAAATGATTCAGAAAAGGGGGGCCCTGATCTCTTGACTGGGTAAGAGTGGTCTGCTTAATTCAGACACTCTGTTCATCACCACCCCCTTTTTGAATCGTTTTTGGCCACCACAAGTGTGGCAGGGTATACTCAGACATGAGTCACTTGCTCACTGCACCACCAGGATTCAAGAAAGCCGGGCCGACGACGGCTGAAATGCCAGAAACCGGTCCCCGGAAGCTTGTCTCCTTTCGGTGAAGAATTGGCTTGGTAGTTTGGTCTGCCCTGTACCCATGAGGCACTGGGTCAGACTAATTTGCATATAGCAAGGTTCTGAACTGGGGTGATGCAGTGAGCTAAATACCGGTGATGGATCAAGCCCTGATCTCTTGACTGGGTAAGAGTGGTCTGCTTAATTCAGACACTCTGTTCATCACCACCCCCTTTTTTAGAATCGTTTTTGGCCACCACAAGTGTGGCAGGGTATACTCAGACATGAGTCCCTTGCTCACTGCACCACTAGGATTCAAGCAAGCCGGGCCGACGACGGCTGAAATGCCAGAAACCGGTCCCCGGAAGCTTGTCTCCTTTCCGGTGAAGAATTGGCTTGGTAGTTTGGTCTGCCCTGTACCCATGAGGCACTGGGTCAGACTAATTTGCATATAGCCAGGTTCTGAACTGGGGTGATGCAGTGAGCTAAATAACGGTGATGGATCAAGCCCTGATCTCTTGACTGGGTAAGAGTGGTCTGCTTAATTCAGACACTCTGTTCATCACCACCCCCTTTTTGAATCGTTTTTGGCCACCACAAGTGTGGCAGGGTATACTCAGACATGAGTCCCTTGCTCACTGCACCACCAGGATTCAAGCAAGCCGGGCCGACGACGGCTGAAATGCCAGAAACCGGTCCCCGGAAGCTTGTCTCCTTTCCAGTGAAGAATTGGCTTGGTAGTTTGGTCTGCCCTGTACCCATGAGGCACTGGGTCAGACTAATTTGCATATAGCCAGGTTCTGAACTGGGGTGATGCAGTGAGCTAAATAATGGTGATGGATCAAGCCCTGATCTCTTGACTGGGTAAGAGTGGTCTGCTTAATTCAGACACTCTGTTCATCACCACCCCCTTTTTGAATCGTTTTTGGCCACCACAAGTGTGGCAGGGTATACTCAGACATGAGTCCCTTGCTCACTGTTCCACCAGGATTCAAGCAAGCCGGGCCGACGACGGCTGAAATGCCAGAAACCGGTCCCCGGAAGCTTGTCTCCTTTCCGGTGAAGATTGGCTTGGTAGTTTGGTCTGCCCTGTACCCATGAGGCACTGGGTCAGACTAATTTGCATATAGCCAGGTTCTGAACTGGGGTGATGCAGTGAGCTAAATAACGGTGATGGATCAAGCCCTGATCTCTTGACTGGGTAAGAGTGGTCTGCTTAATTCAGACACTCTGTTCATCACCACTCCCTTTTTGAATCGTTTAAGATCCTTAAGGCCCAATGAAAGACGGTAGATGTTTGAGGCAGAACACTTTATGGTGCCTTATTGATTTGTGAGTGACTTTTGATCCGGTCCCAAGTGCAAAATTGTGGGAGATCTTAGTTGGTATCAACGTCCTTGGTAATCTGCTGAAAATATAATGGAGCACAACTCATGGATCCAGTGTGGACCAAATGTGGAATTGACAGACAAAGTAGACGTAGCTAAAGGTGTTCATCAAGGCTTCTTTTTGGCTACCCTTTTTCTTTTTTTTATTTGGATTATTTTCTAAATTGCCCCATCCTTGGCAAGGAAAAAACGTGCCAGCGTTATTTTTCACCGATGACACCTCGCTGCTCTCCAAAACACACATGGACCTTCAGACACTTATGGACAGATTTTTACTATTTTGCGCAACCTACGGTTGAGCCATAAATGCTCTAAAATCCAAATGTATGGTCTACTTGAAAAAGAAGAGATTGGGTGGTAACATTGGCAAAGCTGGTGCTCCACTCGAGAGAGTATTGAAATTTGACTATTTGTGGATTTAAGTGTCAGACAATGAGTTTTGGGGACCTCAAATCAAAAAGAGCCTTTCTCTACCAACCACAGAGCATACGCCATTATGTGGTTCAATAAAGAACCCCATTTCACCTGATCTCCTCCGTGATCCAGATTTATAAATTCGAGGTTAGGAGCACCACACTGTATAGCCCTGAATTGTAGGGCCATGGTAACCGTTCAATTCTTAGAATGGGTGAAAATAATTTCTCTAGAGCTGTATCCTGTTTGGGGTGCAAGGTTCCACTTTTGCTCCTTAGATTTGACCTCGTCTGTAAGCCTATAACAGAAGAGGTGAAAATATCACCTCTAATGTATTGGCTTCAGGCATAGTCCACAGTTTATTTAAAGCCATATATGCAACCCCTAAGTGCGAATATATAGCCCTAAAAGAATGTCATACCAAATCCTCTGGTTGGTGCACATTAAACAGGTGGAGAAGTGTGGCTCAGGGGTTAGAGGCGGCAGACCCGGAAGCTGAGATCGGCCCTGGACCACAGTTCAATTCCCCGCCTCGGCGGGTCTTGGGCTCCAAAATTCCACGGACTCGATAATTCTCGCTCCGGTGCCTTCTCGACTCACGGGTTCACACTCTGCGACTCTGGGCAATAGCTTGCTTAATCTCCACAACGGCCCCTCGCGGCGGGATGCCTGGCTTTCACCTTGTGGATACCCTGCCGGGGGTTATCTCACAGGGGAATACCAGGACGGGTTCCCTAAGCAAGCGCCGGGAAACCCTTTGTGGGTAGCTGTGCGCTATATAAGCTCAAATACATTTACATTTACATTTAACAGACCTTTATCCACTTGGGGTTGAGAAGTCTATGAAGTGCCACCTCACCTATTAATACCAGCCCCAAAGGTGCTGTCAAACGGGCAATATGAGCACATTTTATAATATCCAGTGAGTACTCTGATTCTATTGGTGGCAGGACCAAAGCTTTTTTCATGCCCAAAAATATATTTGAGTTTGATCATGTCCTGGATTACATACACACACTCAGGGCATGTTCTTTTGTACGGCAGCTCTGTTATGGTATTCTTCCATTCGCCACTTACACTTACAATTCACATCCATGTTGACTGACAAGCCGAACCTTTGTCCCATTTGCTGCTCTGTGGATGAATCAGAGGAGCATTTCTTAGTTTTTTGCAGGCCATACTCTAGATCAAGATGTAGGTGGATGATATCAATATGCCAGGCCCCGGGGCTGCTCGATCGCATTAACTCAATGAAGATAGGAAAAGGTAACACAAGGATGGTTGTAGCGTTTGCAGTGGCCAAGTGGTTGATGCGCCAAAAGACTAAAGGCCCTGCCTAGTCCCAAGCATCTGTAATAGATTTTATTAACTTTAAATCCCTGCAAGGTTGGAACTGAAGTTATTATTAGCAGGATACTGTTGTTTTCAGTTCTAATAACATTGTATTAGTTTACATTCTTTTTAACTTGATATTACATGTCAATGTTTTATTAGCTTGCATTTTATCAATATTTTGAAATATTTTTCAGCAATCTCAAAAATAATCAACTGATCTCCCTGCTCCCATACCCATCCAAAGTTCTTGAGAAATCTATCAACCAGCAGCTCTCTGAATTCCTGCTGGATCACCTACTGGATGCCTCTCAATCAGGATTCTGTGACAATCACCTCACTGAGGCTGGGCTGATCGCTGTTACGGATGACATCAGAACACTCCTCGACCGCGGAGAAACCATGCCACTGATCCTCCTTGACCTCTCAGAGGTGTTCAAAGCAGTCTCCCACAAAACCCTCATCAACTGACTCCACATCATAACCATAAAACAGGACACCCACCAGTGAATTGCCTCCTTCCTTAAAGGATATACACAGAGCATTGGACTGCTTCCCTTCACCTCCACTCCCAAAGACATCACATGCAGCATGCCACAAGGATCATCCCTCAGCCCCACCCTGTTCAACATCTACAGGACGCACCTCACAGACATCAACAGATGCCAGGGACTCAACATAGTCTCTTTCGCTGATGACACTCAACTGATCCTCGTGCTCACAGAGGGCCCCTCCAATGCCAAAACCAACTTCTGCAATTCCATGACCAATGCAGCCAAATGGATGAGAAAAAACTGCCACCAACTCAACGCCTGTCTGCACTGTACATAATTCCGTCCATCAATTGTTTCTTTTGCATATGTTGCCCAGCTGTGGGAAGGGTATGCCCAGCCGTGGGTCCTGTGCTCACTACACCACTGAATTCAAGCTAGCCAAGCTGATGAAGGCTGATACCCTGAAACCGGTCCCAGGATACTTGTTTCCGGTCCAAGGAGGACCTGGTTTGGCAGTTCGGGCTGGACTGTTCCCACAAGGAACAGGGTCAAGACTGATTTGCATATGGCTGGGTCCAAACTGGGGTGGTGTGGTGAGCACAAGAATGACAGATTAAACCCAGATCCTTGTGACTGGAGGCGAATGTCTGCATTGTCCAGCATTCTGTCCATCAATTGTTTCTTTTGCATATGTCGCCCTAAGTGGGACGGGTATGCCCAGACGTGAGTCCCGTGCTCACTACACCAATGGATTCAAACTAGCCTGGCTGATGAAGAGGTTGATGCCCTGAAACCGGTCCCAGGATGCCTATTTCTGGTCCAGGGAGGACCTGGATTGGCAGTTCGGGCTGGGCTGTTCCCACAAGGAACTAGGTCAAGACTGATTTGCATATGGCTGGGTCCAAACTAGGGTGGTGGGGTGAGCAAAAGAATGACGGATTAAACCCAGAAACTTGTGACTGGGGGTGAATGTCTGCATTGTCCAGCATTCCCTCCATCAATTGTTTCTTTTGCATGTGTGGCCCTAGGTGGGAAGGGTATGCCCAGACATGAGTCCCTTGCTCACTACACCACATGATTCAAGCTAGCCTGGCTGATGAACGGTGATGTCCTGAAACCGGTCCCAGGATGCTTGTTTCCGGTCCAGAGAGGACCTGGCTTGGCAGTTCGGGCTGGACTGTTCCCACAAGGAACAGGGTCAAGACTGATTTGCCTATGGCTGGGTCCAAACTGGGGTGTTGTGGTGAGCAAAAGAATAATGGATTAAACCCATATCCTTGTGACTGGGGGTGAATGTCTGCATTGTCCAGGATTCCGTCCATCAATTGTTTCTTTTACCAACTCAACCCCAACAAACTGATGACATCTTTGGGAAAACCACTTCCACATGGGACCATAGCTTGTGGCCAGAAGAACTGGGACCCACACCCACACCGACGTGCCAGGCTCACAAGTTCGGCAGCATCCTCGACAGCCGATTGTTCATGAAAGGACAACTTAAGGCAGGCACCTTCTACTGCTTCCACACACTTCGCATGCTCTGCAGAATCTTCAGATGGATTCTAACAAACACCTGAAAGACCATCACCAAGGCCCTTGTCACCAGCCACCTATACTACAGCAATACCCTCTACAACAGCATCTCCACCCAGCTCATCAGAAGACTCCAGACCATCCAGACTCATCCTGGACCTTCCCAAGTGAACTCACATCACCTCCCACCTGAGAGACCTCCAGTGGTGCCCCTCGAGAAAAGATGCCAGTTCAAGATCCTCACACTCGCCCACAAAGCCCTCCACAACCTAGGACCTGCCTACCTCAACCATTGACTGAACCAACCCACTAGACACCTGCGATCCTCTCCACTCACCCTGGCACATACTCCCTGTATCCATCACAGCCACAGCAGTGGCTGATCCTTCTCCTACATTACTGTCAAGACCTAGAAAGGTCTTCTCCTCCAGCTCTGTACATCCCCCTCACTGGCAGACTTCAGAAAGATACTCAAGGCCTTGCTCTTCGATGAAGAATCAGCTCCCATTTACCCCTAGGGTTGACAGTGTTGTGCTTTACAAATGCTGTTTGATTAATTGATTGATAGATTGTTTGATACATGTTTTTCAAATTCGAACTGACAATAAAGATAAAGGCTCACAATTACATCCACTCATTGTTTCTGACTCTCTTGCTAACTCTCTCTCACACTCATTTACTCATTCATCCACTCTCCCACTCTTGCCTTCACTCACATCTCATTCTCAATCATTCTGACTCACTCATAATCACTTACTTATACTTAATTTCACTCATTTTCACTCACTAGCTGTCACTTTCACTAACTCACACAAATGCACATATGTTCACACGTACAGGCAAGCATACTTACACATACACACTTTGTCTATTCACACAAACTGTCATCCACAAACATGCACACAACTTACATTTAAAAGTGTTTGTTTACTTATCTTACCTGCCAGCAAAAGTCTAGTTCTAGCTCCTGGAGCTACTTTTTTTTACTACAATGGACTATTATTCACTGTTAGATTAACAAAACAATGTGCTGTAAACATGTAGAGCAGCGCCCCATTGACCGAAAAAACAAGCTAACCCTGTGTTCTCTGCACTGATTTTGCCATCCCTGTGGCCAGTAGCCGCAAAAGCAGTGCCAGGGGTTGTAAAGGGCATGCTAGGGGATGCACCTGTGACTGCTAGCAACCCCTAAATTACATCAATGCTTGTCCTGCTGTAAGCCAAAAATACTGACAGACAATATTTATTTTCAATACCACATCAAATTTTGTATAAAAATATTGATTAGACTGCCTTTATAGACAACGCTCAACTAACGAACTTCATTGAAGAGAACTCCATCCTTGACCCCTCCCAATCTGGATTTTGCAGCAACCACAGCACCCTTCTCACAGCCACAGATGACATCCGCTTCATCCTCGACCAAGGCCACATCACTCTTGACCTCTCTGCAGCCTTTAACACCATCTCCCACCACACTCTCACTGCCAGACTCCATGACACCAGCATACAGGGATCCTCCCTCGAATGGCTCCCCTCCTTCCTCACCAGCAGAACCCAAAGAAACAGACTCACACCCTTCTTCTCTGAACCCACAGAGATCAACTGCGGAGTGCCCCATGGATCGTCGCTCAGCCCCACGCTCTTCAACATCTATGTGGCCCCCCTCGCCGTCATCATCAGATAGCATGGACTCAGAATAGTATCCAACACTAACGACACCCAGCTCATCCCCTCCCACACCAAGGACCCCAACACCACCAGGCTCAGCTTCCAGGAAGGAATGAAGGACGCTACATCCTGGATGAGCAGCAGCTGCCTGAAGCTCAACTCGGAGAAGACAGAAGTCCTCATCCTCGGACCCTCCCCCTCTGCATGGGACAATACCTCAGCAGCGCCTCCACCCCCAACGACCATGCTCAGAACCTCAACTTCTCCCTCACTATGAACTGCCAGATCAACACCATTGCCTCCACATGTTTCAACACCCTCTGTATCCTTCACAAGACCTTCAAATGGACCCCCCCCCGAATCCAGAAAGACTGTCACCTATGCACTCATGACAAGCAGACTGGACCACGGAATCAACAAATCCCTGCTCCGCAAGCTCACGACCATTCAGAACACAGCAGCCAAACTCGTCCTCTGCATCCTTAGACATGAACACATCACCCAACACCTGCAAACCCTCCAATGGCTCCCCGTCAAGAAGAGAGTAACCTTCAAGATACTCACCCATGCCTACAATTGCCTCCACAACACCGGACCCCAATATCTCAATGAAAGAATCTCCTTCCACGTACCCAAGAGAAACCTCTGATCCTCCAACCTCGCTCTCGCCAAATCTCTGCGCATCCACAGAGCCAGAGCAGGAGGAAGAGCCTTCTCCTGCATCACAGTAAAAACCCATAATGAGCTCCCTTTCAACATCAGATGCGCCCACACTCTGCACACCTTCAGGAAGAGCCTCAAGACCTGGCTCTTTGACTGACCCAGAACTGCACCTCCCTAGCACCGTGAGACCCTCACGGGTGAGTAGCGTGCTTCACAATTACCTGGTTGATTAATTGATTGACTGTGAGAATATTTCTGATAAAAGAACGCACTATAACCTCATCAGAGCTTCGAACGTTCAGCGCCCAGTGCTGAACGTTCGGAGAACGAATGCTGGCCCGTCGGCCAACGGTCGTGCGCAGCACTGGGGAGGTAGTGCATGTGACGACCGTTGGCCGACGGCAGCAGTTAAGGGGTTAATTGATGAAATACATTATATTCCAGTTTATACTTTTATACTTCTGATATGATAGGAATACTTCCCTGTAAAATTCAATACAAGGAATCCAAAGGAAGAATAGTGCAATGTTATAACTCTGCTAAAGAATAAAGGACAAAATGTCTCCCTCTTGACGTGACGGAGAAAACAAGAGAACTGCAGTGCCAGACAGGATTCAATTTAGACTGTATCTGTCCTATCAAGGAGCTTCCTTTTCCGATTAGGTTGACATTGTTTAGTCAGGAGCCAGGGCAGCATTCATCTCACAAATCAAACCAGCAGGGAAATGAACGAGAGAGTAGATTGGAAACTATACATAACCCACAGAAAAGGGACTCCAAATGGAGACTGGAAGATTTCCTAAATTAACTTGTCCTCATTTATTAGACATCTCCTCCTCCTGATGTAATGCATATCGAAAAGAGAAAATGGATAATGACCTAAATTGTGGAACAGAAGACAATTTCTTAGGTAGTGTGCTTACAGCATACTGAATTTTACCAGCCCACATTGTCAAAAACGAAGTGAAAAGTGGCTATACAGCACTTTTGTTTGCGCTGCCTTCCATTACTCAGCCAACTCTATTTGTAAGGTGTTTGTCTAAGTAAAATGATTAATAAATTACTGTTCTGAACACATCCATAGTTACAGTAATTGCACTCCGGTGTATGTGTATATGTTTCTCATATATCCATATTTTCACCTGTGGGACTTATCAGTTTGCAGTGGTATCTTGATAGGCAAGGAATTAAAGAGAGTGTGCTGTTTCTTACTGATGTCTGTTCATCTTTGCAAAAACACTGTAATATTCCAGGGGCCTAGAATTTTCCACAAGTTGTATATATGCGGTTTTAAGTTCTATCTAAAGAGCATTATTACAGCACCTGAACAATTAATTAATATAGTGCCAGTGACAATACCCCTCTGTCCTGCCTACTGACAGTTATACAGATTTATCCTTGTCTATGATGTCATCTTTGGAAGATATTAAGGCAAAGTCAAGCTACGTAGAAACAGGTCATGAGTTATAGTTACTTAAGATAACTATAACTGGAGAACATCAATGGTTTTGTGAATTTAAAACATGTCACTGGAATTTTCACTTAACTATGGCACTACTTTGTTTTTTTCAGTGAATTTCTAAAAGGTTTTCAATGTAAAGTTTAAATTCCTGACTATAGCTTCACTTTTACCTTTAGGGGGTTTTCCAGTAAATTTCGTTTTTTTTAACGTAAAGTAATATTTTACTACCATATGTAAAGCCAACTTCATGCCATGTACGGCTGGCCAGGCCCTAATTCCAACCCCTCATGAGCAGCCAATGCTACGCACAGCCGTCTGGAATGCGCAGTGTGCAGTTGGTATCGGTTGGCTTGACTTCACGCAGGCAGAGTTGCTTATGTTGAAATGTATATTTCAATAATTCACACAATTCAACGTTTAATAGTAGTGCTTAATAAAATGTCTGTGAGTCTTTCTTTTAACATTGTTTTTATGATTGCATTTTGTGAGCTGAAATTTTTTACAAGAAAGTCTCAGAGACACGTTGTTGTTTTTTTTTTGTTTTAAATAAAACCAACATGTCTCAGAGTGTTTCTATTTACATTTTTCAGGCCCACAACATGCAGTCATAAACACGACCACGAGGGCCTTGCACAACAGCCGAAGAGCATAGAGCTCAAGCTCAGCGCGCTTTAAGAAATATGGTAAGCTCTCTTGGGCTCTCGTAATGATCCAGGAAACTTACCCCCACATGCATCAATCTAGGATTTTGCATTTCTTAAATAGCGAAAATTAAGGAATCGCTATTTAGGAAATGCAAAATTCTATGCATCAAGAAATCCTAAAAGTTTTTAGGATTTCTTAATTTTCAGAAATTGCGATTCCTTAATTGCGAAGTGCAATTAAGGAATGGCATTACATTGATTCCAATAGGCCTAGAGGCCCATTGGAATCAATGTAGTCAATTGGAAGGCAGTAGCAAATTGCGAGTAGCACTTAGAAAATTTCATGGGTGCAGGGGGGGTCTAAAGGACCCCCCCCTGCACCCCTGAAATGCAATTGAAAGTGCATGTTTCACACACACATGTCCTAAGGACATGTGTGTCTGTAACTGGACAGTTTAAAAAATGCATTTTCAAGCATTTTTAAACAATTTCGCAAATTACCACGAGGTTGAACCTCGTGGTAATTTGCACTTCCAATTTGAATAATCACAATTTTTTTTTTAATGATGCATTGCTTTTAAGGAATCGCAAATTTGCAATTCCTTAAAAGCAATCGCATTTTTGGAATTCGGTAAAAATACCGAATTACTCAAAAATGCTTCATGCATCCCAAAAAGCACTTTTGCATTCGCAAACGGCCGATTTTAAGGAATCGCACCGTTTGCGAATGCAAAAGTGCTTGATGCATGTGGGCCTTACTGTATTGTAATGTTGTTGGGGGAATGCTGCACTACCTGCAGCCACCCTTCAACATTACAAACATGCTTAGTGATGCCCTTGCCTCTTTACAAGCATCACAAGCATGAAAATATAAGATTTTAAAATGCCCTAGAGCATTATGGGGTGCTCCTTGCTAGAATCAGTGAAAAATAAATGAGTGACTACTGACACTCTTTTATTTGTTTTTCAAAATTTGCTTAGTGTGTCCCGGTGCCCATCTGGGACACCCAGCTCCTTTTGTTTGGGTGGAGGCCATGGTTCGAGGTCAAAGGTCTCCACAGCCCCTCTGGCTCCCCTGCCAGGGCCCATCACAGATGCAGACAGGAGCCTCCAATTCTTCTTTTGAATGAATAATATTGAGGGGTTGTATAACAGCACTCCCCAAGCCTTTACAGGACCTGGGGAACCCATTCCTGGGCTGTTTTCTACAATTAAAGGACAGCTCTCCTCCTGACTCTTTACGGGTTCCAGGTACCCTACCTCCTTTGGATGTTTAGGGCCCTCAGTATCTCATTTCCCAGAGTAATTTGTTTAAATGGGAAAGGGGTGTTCCCCCTTCCTCAAGCCAGAAGTGACCCAAGTGACTCATTCCCAGGGGCCTTAGGTGGGCACTTTGGTATCCACCTAGGGCACCCACAACAAACAATATTGTGGCCTTGTTTTGGCCATTGTGAGTGCATTGGGAGCTGGCATTGCTCCGGCCTGGCAAGAGCAGGTGTTTTCACTCCTCCCAAAGGGGGAACTACTTTGTTTTTCTGCTTGCAAGAGCACAAACAGGAAAACTAATTTCTGCTCCTAACCCATGGGTGCAATTTTAAAGCACCTGCTGGGTGGGAACAGATAAGTGTTCTATGTCAGCACTCTTGAGGGCATTGAAACTGTGTCCTGCAGTGAGCTTTCTGGAACACCACTCCAGAGACAGCTCCAGGGGATGGGATCCTAGTGGCCATTTAAGGCTCAGGGATGAGGGTGTGCCCCCTTTCCTTTCATTATGTATGTCAACCCCATTGGATGGTATTCATTGGGCCTCAGTGAGGCTGAGGAGGGGGCTGAGCACCACTCCCCTTTCATTATTTAAGTTGGGTCTACAAAGATGAGGTCTCCAGGGCCGTAAGCGGCTCAAGGAGTGGGCCCACATAAGCCTCCATCCCCAAATAAGTGCAGTAATTGACCCTGGCCCTAGCACGCACCAGGACCACAATCCCATAGGATTTTTGTGGGATCACAGAATTTTTCTTTTTTAAATTGTGACCTCGAGAGGGAGTCCCTCTGGGACCACAAGGGATGGGGTACAGGGTATTCTGGGTTTCTTTTTAAAACTATTTTACAGGAGAAGGGCCTAAGTCCCTTGGTTCCTGTAATGGACCTATATATATATATATATATATATATATATATATATATATATATATATATATATATATATATTAGTTATTAGTTAGTTTAAGCTTTATTTCGATATAAAAACATATCATAAAAGCAGCACATCACATCAGTTAAAAACATAATTGGCACAGGCAGTAAGATGACCAACATAATGGACAATAAACATTATAAAAAGCAATCAAAGTAGTTTTTAAGAAGGAGCAAAAGAAGAGAAGAGCATACTACTGTATCAACAATTTTTTTGCAGTTCTTATACGCCAGGCCCAGCCTAAGAATTTTGCCATACAGCAGGCAAAAAAGGGTCTCGCATCAGTGCGCAATATGCGCAGGGCTTCCAGATGAGATCTTGTTCCCAAACTCCTGCATAGGGGTTTCAGCCACAACTTTCTAGGTGCTACATAGGTATTGCACTCGAACAACAGGTGTGCAACAGACTCAACCCTCATATCGCAAAAGGGACAAAATGGCACAGTTTGTAAGGGCGGCTTCCAGGTCGAGGTAAATTGACCGAGAGGGAGTACACCTAACCTGAATTTAATGTACAATGAACTGTCACCTGAATTGTGGATTAAATCCAAATAGGGTTCCCTGAAAGGGAGCTCTTTAATTAACAGAAACTGGGCGACAGATTTACAGTGATTAGAGTTGCACATTCTTTCGTTGTCCACCCAAGACCAGTATGCCTTTTTTAGTAATTGTTTTGAGGGAGCTGATTTATTATCCCAAGCATCTCCTAAACCCAGTTTGTAGAGGAGGCACTTAACTTCCCTAAGCCAGGTGATCTTGTAGCATCCTGGAAGGGACAGAAGATCATCCAGAGCATCTGCGTAGCTGTGGAGTTCAGGGACATTCCATATTCTAGACCATAGTAAAAGAGGGCGTAGTTTTGCTTGGTCACATATTGGGCGGGAGCCCGCATCTAGCAAAATGGGGATTGTGGGAGTACTGTGGGGTAGCCTCATGAGGTCTTTATGAAAATTATTATCAAGGGAGGCCAAGGTATCAATTCTCTGTGAGCCCCACAGTTCCGCGCCGTATAGTGCTGCGCTTACAACCCTTGCCCTATAGATATCTAGGACTGCCCCAATAGGTTTCAATGGCGAGGCACGCTGTTGTTTAAGCAGGGCTCCTGCTACCCTCTTGTGAGCAAGAAACACCTTCTGATGGTGTGCCCTCCAGCTCATAGAGTCGGAAAGTCGTATGCCCAGATAATCGAATTCCTTGACTCTCTCTAGATGGACGGAGTCTAGAACGGGGGGGAACAACTGCTTTCTTGGGAGGGTTGAGGACAAGGAACTTGGTCTTGCCTATATTTATGACCAGACCTTTATCATCACAGAAGGACTTAAAGCTGGATAGCAATTTTTGGATGCCCACTGGAGACTTAGAAATTAGAAGGGTGTCATCCGCGAACAGGAGCGTCGGGATTTTCTTCCCCGCCAGGGACGGTGCGTCAGATGGATGTTGTAAGGGATGCTGCACCACTCCGTTAACATAAAGAGATAAGAGCCCCCTTCGCTGCTCGGCATTTGGGGGAGTACCACTTGCCTCTGGTCATGGAAACACCTTTCAAACCCACCTTAGTGCTCGATTGGGAAATAATAAACAAGTCACTCAAAGCCTCTATGGTCTCTGTAAACAGTGGTAAGGTCTTTTTACCAGTGGGGCTTAGTGTATCAAGCCTGGAATCCGCCTCTAGCAGAATAGACCCAGCTTGAGCCATCCTCACTTCGTCCGCCGAGACTCTTGCCCACTTCAAGCGCCTACCACAGTTAGAGGGAGCGATTTCACGTGAGGTTTTCCACTTATGGTCTGAGATAACATGGGTCCCATCTTGCCAAGGAAAAGTAATCGAAAGAGAGAGTGGGTTATGGTCACTGTCACAGGATACAATGACCTCCATGTCTTGGTGGAAAGGCCAAAAATTATAATTGAGCATGACAAAATCAATTCTGGAAGTACGCCCCGTCCTGTTGTATGTATGGGCTCCCATAGGGTCCGATTTGGAACGGCCGTTGGCTGGTCTCAAATTATGTTCCAGGCAAAGGGCATTAATATCTATTGCGCTTTGTGTCCATTTGGGGATCGGGTCAATGGTTAAAATAGGGATACCTCTCCTTGAGTCCTCTTCAAAGGAATCCAGAATGTCTTCCCTGGACAATGGCTCAAAGCAACAGTTAAAATCGCCCGCAAGAAGGACATAGGAGTCAATGTTACAGGAGGCTAGCTCACTGCTTAAACCTGTTGATGTTAGACGTGATGCCCCACCACTAGAGCCCCTCAAGTAAATGTTGAAGACTTCTAGGTTCCTCCCTCCTTTGCGTTGTAGTGATATCCATTGAAGGTCAGGTGATTTGGTGTCCTTTGGGTAACACCTAACCTTAAAGCGATGCTGATCCA
The DNA here is from genome assembly GCF_964263255.1 of Lissotriton vulgaris. Classification (NCBI taxonomy): domain Eukaryota; kingdom Metazoa; phylum Chordata; class Amphibia; order Caudata; family Salamandridae; genus Lissotriton; species Lissotriton vulgaris. The sequence continues at coordinate 1,928,491,740 of NC_141689.1, read as the reverse complement.
AATCAAAAGACCGCCAGACGGGCGACCTTTAGAGCCAACTTGTTGAACGGCTGGGACAAAGTGGGTCGTAAACTCCACTCTGTGTCTTGGTTCTTGGCACCAGGTTTCCTGTAGGAGGCAGATACTGTAGGGTTCTAGGAAGGCAATCCATTCAGGATTATCAAAGTTACGGGCAAGCCCAGCCACATTCCAGCTTAGGATCTTCATTAACGGCGCACCAGAGATGGGCTGTGAAGGGGGATATGTAGGTGGGAAAGATTTAGATGCAGCCCCTCTAGGGATATTTACGCAAGGATCGGAATGCTGGGGTATAGGAGCCGTGATTGTGTCAATCAGGTTCACCTCTGCTGCGCCCCTTCGGATTAATGGTCGGGGAGTCATACTAGGTGGAACTGAACAGCCTTCCAAAACAAGTAGGTCAGAAGTATCAGGAGGCATCAACCCTTCCTCAGTAGCTAAACTATTTGCAAATCCTACTGGGGCCAGTAGGGGATCTGAGGGTACGTGCTCAGTTGGCCTTGGCGTATACAGAGATGAAGATTTTCCTAGATTGTGTTGAGTATGCTGGCTAGGAAGTCAATCCACCTCTTCCAGGCCACCATATCTATTTGAGGTTGGGAAGCCGTTCCAATGTGGTTGAATTTGATTGTGGGTTTTAGGGTGGCTCTTCCATGGTCGGTGCTGAACTAAGGACCAATCGTCCGCCGGGGTATGTTGGAAACGCGGTGGATAGAAAAAAGACAGAGGCCTGGGTATGACCGGGGACCCTTCAGAACCAGGCCAGGAACAGATGAATTGTGCCGTATGTGGATCCCCAGTGCTGGTCACCACTGTGTAGTAATAATTAGGATTGAGTTTCCATAGAAAATTATTTTTTTTGTAGCTAATAACTTTGGCCCAGTTTGATAAATCTCCACAAAACTCTCTAAAAAAGAGCTATGTGTTGACTAGTTTGTTCAAGGAATGCTTTGGGGTGATCCGTCTAGTGGGGGCCCAGAATAAAGGGGAGTCTCAAACTCAAATTGCCCATTCAATCAATCAATCAATCAATCATATCATTTGTAAAGCGCACTACTCACCCGTGAGGGTTTCAAGGAGCTGGGATGGGGAATACTGCTCGAAAAGCCAGGTCTTGAGGAGTTTTCTGAAGGTCAGCAGGTCTTGGGTCTGCCGTAGGTGGCTGGGGAGGGTGTTTCAGGTCTTGGCGGCGAGGTGGAAGAACGATCTGCCGCCGAAGGTCACTCTTCGGAAGCGGGGGCTGTGGCGAGGTTGGCGGAGCGGAGCTGGCAGGTGGGGTGTAGAAGCTGAGTAGTCTGTTGAGATACGTTGGTCCAGTGTTGTGGAGTGCCTTGTGTGCGTGAGTGAGGAGCTTGAAGGTTATCCTCTTGTTGACCGGGAGCCAGTGCAAGTCTCCCAGGTGGGGTGTGATGTGGTTGCGGCAAGGGATGTCGAGGATCAGGCGTGCAGAGGCATTCTGGATGCGCTGGAGCCGTCTCAGGAGTTTGGCCGAGGCTCCTGCGTAGAGGGCGTTTCCGTAGTCCAATCTGCTGCTGACGAGGGCCTGGGTGACCGTTCCCATTCATTTTGCTATAGGAACTTTGGACATAACTACAGCCAAACTGCGTAATGGATTCCCACCAAATGTGGCAAAAAACTAGGGGGCATATTCACAAGGACTTACCTCCCATTTAACTCCACCTTAGCGCATCAAAAGTGGAGATAGACCTAACACCTCATTCACAAGCTGGTGCAAACAGCAGACATCGTCAGTATTCAAGCGATAACTGCCACAAAACCTAACACCACGGCGGACACCACCAACTAACCCTAATGAGATGCAGAGTAGGCGTTCCTGTGCAAAAACACATGAAAAAACAACAACACCACTTTCATAACGAACTGACAGATCCAGGAAGCGATCCAAAAACAGGCGATAAGCTGTGGTAGCCGCAGGTATGTAACACCTGCCTCAAGCTGGTGTAAAGACGGACGACTACCTGCAATAGGCAACAGAGCACCGCACACAGCCATACCCAAAGAACAAACAATGCCATGAAGCTACACATCATGCAGCTCGGATCCCCAACAGGGCCACAACACCCACCGCCACCACCCCAAGGACCCGGACCCGCCCACCCCCCCCGGACCAACACAAAGGCAGCGCAGAGTAAGACAGCGGACCTACCAAAAATGCACCACTGTCACAGACCTAATGCCCACTACAGGCTCAAAAGGGCAACTATTCTCCGCTTCATGACCCACATCGTCCACAGGCTGACAGTCCCAACACAGTGGAGAAGCAACATTCCTCCACAGACAAAGCTGCTGGCTGTGCTGCACCTGTTGGCCTCTGGTACCTTCCAAACCAACAACTGTCAGACTCGGAGGGGTCTCACAGCCAGCCCTATCAAAGTTCATCACCCCTGTCCTGGATGCCATCCTCAGCTTCATACCCCAGTGCCTTCACTTCCCCAACACTGTCCAGGAACAGCGGGAGACAAAGCAAGGCTTCTATGCCATAGCCAAATTCCCGGCCATGTTGGGCGCAATGAACTGCACACATGTCCCACTTCTGCCCCCTGCGAATACTGCACACCACTACCGCAACAGAAAGCACACGCATTCCATCAATGTGCAGGCAATACTGGACCACCGGGGACTCTTCACCAATGTTGTCGCCAACTACCCAGGCAGTGTGCATGATTCCTCATCTTCCGACAGTCCATCATCAACCAGCGCTTGCAGGATGGCACATATGGAATGGGACTGCTCGTTGGTAGATACCAAATCACCACACCACACATCCCAAAGCCTCCAATGCACAAAGCACAACTGTGGGGATGCACATGTGACCAAACCACATTCAACATGTCACACTATACAACCACCTAGAAGACACGACCACACCACTCCATGGTCATCTTGGGCTGCACTCAGTACAGACGTTTCATGGCACCACAGCCACACAACAGCTGAACGTGTGGAGATGTGGAATGCAGCCATAACACATTTGAGGCACTGCTCTGCCCTCCTGACCCTACCCCAGTCTCCTGCAGGTCAGCTTCTTGTGGCGGTGGGCGAGTGTCTGCCGATGTGCATCCGGAGCTACTAGCCCTGGGCTACTCGAGTCATCCCCCCCTGTCGTTCTGACATTGCATTTCTGAGTGCCTGATGACTGTTGGTGTAGTTGCCAGCACCAGCTGCTCCCTGAGGGCTGGCTTACACTCACCCCACACACAGCCAGCACAGGTGTCACTGGGTTGGTGGACCTGCCATCATATCCTGCCGAACAAACTATTGACTCTTTTCTCCCTGCACTGTCACAGGTGATCAAGGATATGCACTCTGCCCTTGGACGATGACACCACTCCGAGACCCGGCCACACCCACCTAGAGGCAGTACAATGCGGCTCACATATGCACCAGGGGAATCAAGCCAAGTCAAGTCAATAAACTTTATTTGGATATTACTTTACCCATAAAACTACACACATAATTACGTACATGGTAAAGATAAAAAAATCACATTAAAATGGGGTAACATTGCTAAATTTTTCCTTATTAAAAACGGAGACCGCAAAAAAGTGAAAGGTGTCATTATTGTCAAAATCCACAAGGGGAATCATAGAACGCAAAACACACTATATAAATGAGGGTCTAAGGGCTAGTTTTACGACTCTGAACTGGACACATGCCCCCACTAATTGACTTACTACAACAAAAGGTGTCCAGGAGTCACGACTCAGTGTTTTTGCTCTAGACTTACCACCATATGACTTACAAGTTAGACTGTGTGTTTATTCAAGTGTGAAAACCATTCAACTACTCATATATACAACATGCAACTAGGGTAGGAATTTTTCCCATCAGTTGCCGCTCTGTACCACCACTATCACATCATTTGGGTCCTCCTTACCCAGGAGTTAGTACACATAATCGGTCACACTGTGAAGGGTGTCAAGACTATCTGAGTGAGGAGACCAATGTCATTTGTGTTTAGGATGGTATCAATATGGTGTTGAAACAAAAGGTACAATTGAAAGAAAGCAGTGCAGTGAAGGAAAGTGGAAGTGAGTAAAATTAGGTGGAACTGAGTAGAAAAAAGTGATTTATTAATTTCTCTCAGACCCCCAAGTCTAAAAACAAGTGAAAAGTAGATTTACCAAAATATCTACTGGCAAGTGGTCGACATGCTTCTGCATATAATTGGATGATTTCCTATGCATTCATCAGGACCTAGATGTTGCTACTGCTTGCATAATTAAGTGATGAAAGAGTAAAAGGGAAAAATTTCACCTGAATGTCAGGTGTAGATTCTCCACCACAATCTAGAAAAGTCATATGGATAAGGAAAGAAAAGAGAAAAACAACATATATCAAAGAATGCACTCTAAAAGTTGCGCTATTCCTGTGGTCACGTATATTCATTTTAACAAACATGATAACACTCACCCAATATTTGTGGGGATGGCGCCTCACCTCACCTGGCTGCAGCTCAGGTAAATAAGGAGCACCGCTCTGTTAGCAAAATACAATCACAGAGACACTCAATCGATTCAGTAAAACAAGGCAAGAGATGTTTGTAATTAAAATTCAAATTTAATGGTATAAGGAAAGAGAAACAAACTATTGTTACAAGTATGTTAAAACTATGCCCGGTCTTAAACCGAGACTTGGTAAGGGCGTTTTTTATATTAATATGCTCGGGCGTCTAACGTTGGAAAGCCACAAGATCGTAGCGGGATGTTATCGCTTGTGCGGCCGGCATTACTGCCATTAAAGGCTTCTCACACACTCACCTCTCCGTCGGTGTCTCCAAACGTCCCTCTGGGCTATTCTGGGGAGGCACCGAACCAGAGAAAAGGGCGGGTATATCAATGAAGATTACCGAGCAGGTATGGTGTATGATGGGAATCGTAGTTTCCTATTGTGAAGGCTGAGAAAAATCAGTAGTTCTAGATTTTTGTATTAGAAGAAACAGGATCAAACAAAACTATAATGACATCCATGGTATTGGTTCATTGAGACCTTCCTTGTCGCTGTTCAATTTGTAAACCCATTTCTGTTCGATTCTAAACAGAAACTTTCCTACGTCAGGACAGTGGTCCGGTATGGTCGGCTGTTCCAATATGGTCCATTTGAAGTCACTTGGACCGTGTCCCTTTTCCAGGAAATGAGCTGTTAAGCGTGTCGCTTGTTTCCGACAGCGGACTGTGCTCTTATGTTCACCAATTCTTATTTTGGTTTTTCGAGTTGTCATCCCCACGTACCTCTTGGAGCATGGGCAAGTGATCATGTAGATGGTGTTCTCACTGTTGCAATTGGTGAATTTGCGCTGTTGCCATGGGCGCATAGTTCCGATGTCAACACTGGTGGACTTAGTAGTTTGGGGACATGCCGAACAATTGCCGCAAGGGTAGTGTCCCTGTACCGGCGGCAGATCCCACAGAGTACCCACTTGTCTGGATGATTTGTTTTTCGGTCTAGTATGGACTAGGTGGTCTTTTATAATGGGTCCTCTTTTGAAAGCAAATAGTGGAGGAGGTAAAGTATCTCCGCTGGTGTTCAAGATGGACCAATGTTTGGTTATGATTTTCCGAACCTCATTCGATTTCGTGTGAAAGGTATTCACAAAAGTCATCCTTTTGGTTTTTACTTTTGGGATAGCAATGTCCAGTAGGGCGTCTCTGTTGTTGTTAGAGGCCCTTTTCTTGGATTGGCGGATGATCTTAGCAGGATACTTTTTCTCTCGCAGATGTTCAGAAAGTGTCTCAGAGTGTTTCTCAAAGGATTCTTTAGTGGAGCAGTTCCTCTTGAGCCTCAGGAACTGCCCAAAGGGCAGGTTTTCTCTGAGCGCTCTGGGATGACAACTTTCGAAACTGAGAAGCGCATTACGTGCCATGGGTTTCCTATATAACTCTGTTTTCAACCCATCTTCTGTAGCCACTATAAGGAGATCCAAGAAGGGCAGTTCTTTCCTGCTGGATTCTAATGTAAATTTCAAGAATTCATTACAATTATTTAGCCAGCTGTGGAATTCCAAAAGGCTGGCCTCAGAACCTCTCCATACGACAAAGATATCGTCTATGTACCGCTTCCAAAGGCGAAGCGATACATAGTAAGGATTGTCTTGATGCAATATTTTTGTCTGTTCTAGTACATGGACATATAGATTCGCCAGACTGGGCGCGAAAACGCTGCCCATGCTGGTGCCAGAGGTCTGGAGGTAGATGGTATCCTCGAATTTGAAATATTTTCTTTCATTGCCAGCTCGGCCAGGTCCATGATAAAGGCAACCGGAGTTATCGATTGTAAATCCCTTTCTTGGAGAATGTTACCCACTACTTCCAGGGTCTCTGTTTGGGGAATAGATGTATATAAGGACTCTACATCGAAGGACACGAGTAGGTCCATAGAGGTGTCAAAGTTTACGTTTGGAAGCAGTCGTAACACAACTTTCGTGTCCTTGAGGTATGTTGGCATCTCTTTGACAATGGGGTTGAGAAAATAATCAACGAATGTGGATAGTGGCTCCAGAACCGATCCAATGCCAGAGATGATTGGTCTCCCGGGTGGCGGCCTCTGCGGTTTATGCACCTTTGGCAGGCAATAGAAATAAGGGATCGATGGATGGGAGGTACAAAGAAATTGACCCTCTTGTGGAGTAATCCATCCTTCTGATGTAGCCTCTTCCACTAGTTGGCTGACCTTAGTTTTCAGTCTCTCTATAGGATCGTCTTTCAACGGTTGATAGGACTTACGATCTTGTAATTGTCTGAGACATTCTTGTCTGTAAGTATCTCTGTCCAAGATAACAATTCCACCGCCTTTGTCTGCAGGCTTTATTATGATTGCTTCATTAGTTGTTAAGGCCTGCAGAGCTAGTTTTTCTTTGTTAGGTAGATTAACAAAAGGTCTTGATTTATTGGTTTTGAAGAGTAGATCAATATCTGTTTCCACAGCCTCTTCAAAAGTTTGGACTCTAGTAGGTAATCCAATTGTCGTGGGATTAAAGGTTGAAGGTTTTTTAAGACCAGTGTTGACGACAGATTCTATATTCTCTCCAGGGCTCTGTTTCGCAAAGAAGTAGTGGAGTCTAACCTTCCGGAATAGTTTGGAGATCTCCACTTGAGTGTTGAATTGGTCACCCTCGTGGGTTGCCACAAAACCCAGCCCACGGTTGAGAAGGTTTTCTTCCTCATTAGACAGTATATGGGAGCTCAGATTGATCACGAGGCTGGTTGATCGGTTGTTCCGCTCGTCCCCGCTCCGTCTTGTGGGATCTTCTTGCCACTCCTCAAATCCATTGTCGGTTGTTGTACCGGCGTTGTCTATCAGACTTGGGATCCTTGTCCCTGTCTTCTTCTTCCTCTGTTGGTCCTCTGGCCAAACCCTAAAAAAGGCTGCTGTCCTTGGGTTTGCTGCATCTGTGGAGGTAAGAAAGGATGTCCCATTTGGGGAAAATTTGGCCCATACATCCATGGACCTGGTTGCCAAATCATTGAACGCACCTTTGGCATGTTGAAGTCACGTTTCAGGTGCCTGGATGGCACAGATGGGAAGCTCCTGTACAGTCCCGATATTGTGTGCAAGATGATCGTTGCATGTTGTGTGTTGCACAACATCTGTGTTCGCACCAGGGCCCAGTGGATCCGACTTCCAGAGGTACCGGACGATGATGGTGGTGATGGGGAAGGTGGCCCACATCCCACTGCAGCTGCGGCAGGAAAGGCCCGTAGGAATACCATCATTGACTTACTTCTCATGAGCACGTCACATTGTGACCATCTATGGCAAATATGCAACAGTAGAAGATGTCCAATTGCACTGCAGGTGTGATTAAAACATATTTGCAGGTTACAGGCTGGACTTGTACATTGTCATGTTACATGTCCCTTGCGATTTCAGATGTGATTTGCCAGGTTGTGCACATTTGCGGAACCAGTTGTGCCCTGTGTTCAGTTGTGGAGGGTTTGCTGTTTGCACCAGGATGTTGTCAATGTCGTGGTGCACTTCTGCTTATGTGTGCATACTGCACGGTGGGTGTGTCGCTCCTGTGGCTCTGATTTGTCTGCCAATGGTCTCTTTCATGCAGTGTGCCTGTTGGTTCTGTTCTTCCACGGTGCTTGGATGTTGTGGTGTACATGTTGTCCTCTGCAGTTGGCCAGGGTGCATCCGTGGTACTTCGCTGTTGCTGAATTTTGTTCTGTGGCATTTTCCGTATGCTGTTCTTGTGCTTTTTCCCCGCATTGCGCATGAGTATTGCTGCCCTCACTCTGGTTGTCACTGTTTTCTTATCGCGCTTTAGCCCATCGCAAGTTTTTTTGCATTGGGGTTTGTGTTTCACGGGTGGTTGTATCACGGGAATTGGCTGCGGTTTCGGCAAACTATAGCATGTTACTGCCGTGTTGTGAATACCACATTGTCCCTGGGTTGTTTTCCCCTGATAAACTGCGATTTTGAAAGTTGTGTTACGCTACTCTTGTGGAAGTTATCACACGTTCTTGTGAAAATACCCCCCGATCTTTGTTCAAAAAGGAAACATTTTGTATTTTTGATGTAAATCCATTCAGTAGTTTTGGGGAAATTAAGGTACAAACAAATTGTATATATCAGGCCGCGGAGGATACTCAGAGCTGATAAACTCAAACTGAGATCTGATTGTCTGCCACCACTTCAACCAAGAAGTTGTAGCTGCCATTTTAGTACTTGGGACTCAGTCTTGAGTAAGACAAAAACTTGAAAGAAAACATAAGGGGCAGGGTAGGGATACCTGATCCCCTAGGACTGGGACCCAAAAAGTTTTTGTTTTAATTTTGCTGCAAATTTGCGGAGGATCAGCAAATCAGCTGCAACATTTTGGATGGCATCGGTGAAATCATAAATGATGTAGTAGAACATTTCATGAATGATGTAATATGTGAGGTCATAAGCATTGCATGGTAGAGGAACAAGTGATTGTTAGCTCTGCTAACTGTAACTGGTGAATTTCTGTGTTATTTTATTTCAAACATTGATGTTTTCACTGACATATTGACCTAATTTTAACATCACTTTAACCTTTATTTTTTCAGTGAATATATTTGTATGTCTTCAAGTAAGGTAGATGTGGAGTTAAGAATAGTAAATTGATAACTCCCTCTGTGCACTTACCTGATTGATATTTTGGCCCTCCTTATTGAAGTAATGATATATCCCATTGATATTCGGAATTCAACATTCCAAGCCACAATCAAGCTGAAGAAAAAACATGAGATCTGAAATGTCGACAGCTTATTTTTAGGTATTTCTGTTGTAATTAACAATTAATAAATAAAGCTTTGTCTTTCAATATTTTAATTTCATGATACAAAATATATGAATTGAGGTCATCATTTGGCGTTCAGATTGTGTGTAGTACTCTGGGTCGTGTGTGAATGATCAAACACCTCAAACAAATTAGATCATGATGACAATGCCCTATGGTTCACTTTATATAACCTGTAACTGAATATTATTGAATACTGAATTGTAGATTTACAAGATATGTATTTCATTGATAGCATTCATCAATAGTTATCTTTTAAATTCTACGCTATTACCATTTATGCATTCAGACTTGAGATATTATCTGCAGTGCAATGCTACCATCCAACTAACTCTATGATATGGAGAGTTTGTGCAACTCAGTTTCAAAGCTTTGTTTTTTTAAAGAAGGTCAAGAAAAACAGCATTAGGTTGTTTAAACACATATAACCTGTGGTTTATTAGCTAACACAACTATATATTTTTGGTATGTACATAGATATGTAGCAGTGTAAACCCTGCATCAATATATCATTGCAGCTTGAAGATATAAACATGAGCTCAATATTGTGTTGTGTTTCCCCTATGGAAATACCTAAATTATCATCATTATCATAAACATGTTTATTTTTGCTCATTGGCCATAAAAAACATGTTAAGCACAATACACAAAAACAATAAAATCACTAAATATCAATTACAGTTCATATACAAATTTAATATAGTACATTTCATAAAAATCAGTTGATGACATTTTAGAAAATAAAATACAGATAAAAAGAAATTAAATTATAGCAGCAGGGAAAAATCCCAATCCATCAGATAAGCAGCTTCTTCTGTCTAAGCCTCCACATATACATCAGGAACCTTGAGGCAGTGAAAATGATACAGGGTCTAGTGTTGCTTCTTAGTATTCTGTACACAATCTTATAGTTCCTAATTCCCAAGTTATGACAGACTTGTAAATTCCATTTCTTTCTAAACCTATGCTATGTTGGACAAAGCAGTACAGCATGTTTGGCTGTTTCTACCTCCCAGGGTCATTGCAATTCTACCCAGTTGTAAAGGAATGGATGAGTAGAATCCACATGAGAACTTTATTGTATAAGGATTTTGCAAAAGGAGATTCAAGCTCATCCAAAAACTTCTCCTAGCTGTAGTCAGCTTTAAACTCCAAAAGAAAGCAGTGAGAGGACCCAACATAGAAGAGTTCAGGATAAGATATTCAACATTGTCAGTATGGTGCTAGAAAGCTCCTTTTAATTTCAGTTTTGAAACTAATTTGGCATCTTCTAAAGTAGACCAAAAATTCTCAAGCCCAATCAGCATCAGTTGATTTTTAACCAACCTAAGCCAAGAGATCTTGCTGTCCATAATCTCCGCCTGTACAATAGTGGTTTTAACCCCACAATATCATTAATCTGCCTAAAACCATACTCTAACTGGTATGGACACTGGCATGTTACTTAAGGTCCTAATAAATCAATGTTGTACTTGCTTAAGGGCTCTGGCTTCTAAAAAGCCCCACAGTGTTCCACTGTATAGGGTGGCCCCTAGAGCCTGACATTTGTATATCTAACATGTTGGAGTTATTGGGCAAAAAGGAGAACAATGCTGGGCAAAATGCCCCCCACAATATGGCTCGAACTTCAACCTGCGCTTCTGGGCATGATATGTCCAGTCAAAATGTTTTACAAGAGCAACCCCCAAATATTCAAACACTTGAACACGCTCCAGAAATACACCATTAAAAGTTAGATATGAACAAAATGTTGGACAGGGGTTAAATATCTCATATTTAGTCTTGCAGAGGTAAGTCTCCAGCCCCCGCTGCCTGCAGAAGGAACCAAAGCAATCCAGAAGCTCTTGAATTCCCATAGGGGAATTAGATAACAAGAGGGTGTTGTCTGCAAACAGTTTGGCCTTGGAATCTAGCCCAGGCACGGCATGAGGGTCAACCTCACATCTCTCATGCTGGGATAACAGATTATTGATGTAGAGGAGAATAAGGGTTTGAGACAACACACACCCCTGCCTCACTCCCTAACTCACAGGAATTGAGTTGTCTAGCTCGCCCTGAGACCTACATCAGACATGGTAATAATTTACAGACTGTAGTCTAATATTGACTTCTTCAATATAAGCAGGGGCTCCCTTCTCCAACAACACACTCTGAAGGGACTCTCTAGGGACGAGGTCAAAGGCAGATCTAAGATCCACAAAAATTACATAAAGTCTGCCTCCCCTCGAAGAGACATACTTCCAATACAGCATCTGCAAGCACAATACCTAGTCATTTGTTCCATTACCATCTCTAAATCCAGCTTGTAATGGGGCTAGAACATTCGAATCAATCATCCATTCATTCAGCCTTTTCAGAATTATGCATCTGAATAGTTTTTGCGAACTGTCAATAAGAAAAATTGGTCTATAGTTGGTGGGTAGGGAACTACAACCCTTTTTAAAAATTGAAAGATTCTCCGCCACAGCCCAAGTGAGTGACATAGGTGCACCAGTCAATTAGCCATTAAAAATAAAGACAACATAGGGCCATCATATCAACTTAAATGACTTAAACAAATCACTATACACTTTATACAGCCCTGGTGCTTTGTAAATAATGATCAAATCCATGGATTTGGAGATCTCTTTACTCGAAATATAGGGAACCTGTTTTGACACTAATTTAATAAGGCACTCAACAAAAGCCACATTGAAGGATTTTCTGCTCTTCATCATAGTCATCAAGCCAATTTACTTAGCCTGTGATGATTCCTTAGCAAGGGGACCAACAGATTACATTGAAAGGATTGCTACATTCCACCATAGTTTCCTGATCAGTGGACTTAGCCCGGTGTGATTCCTGTACTGCTTCTCCTGTATGTAACTAGGTCAATTCCCGGGCTACTTCTCCAGAATATAACTGGGAGAAATGCTCATCCCCACATGCTGCAGTGATATTAATATTCAGAGTCACCACCAGTGACTTTTTGCCAAAAAGCACAATATGCTTTGTCTTTAATGGCGTTCAACATTGAGTTCCATTTAGTACTCTCCCAAGCTCCTTTTGCATTAGAGATCCTGACTAAGCTCATTTAGCGTCTCTACGTGATTTGGTGTACCATGCAGCCTCCTTCTTTCTCTTCAAGATACTTTTAAACTCTTTCAGGAATAAGTTCCAGAGGGCAACACACATGGAATTGTGAATCATACACAAAACCAACAATGAGTCTAAGGACAAACCTAAATCATAGAATGCTAATCTAAGAAATGTTGTCCTAAATCACTGGAGTGTGAAAATCCGAAATATAAATGGCTTTTACTTGGAAACATCGTATGCGCACTCAATAATGTAACATTATCCCAATTCACTAAATTGTGGTCGAAGTTCTATTTGTGGTGCACATATCAATTGCAGGGATATATTTAAAGCATACAAAATATATATTTTCTATTTCAGTATCACTGAAGTAATCTATTGGGACAGGCCGGAAATCTGGCTAGTAGTAGAGCAATATTTCTTCCAAAACATTGTAATTTCCTACAGTCTAACTCCAAAGGGAGTTACTCTGACAAGACTTTATCCCCAGCTTTCGTCCTCTGCGCCTCTTGAGCGTGAGGGTTAAAGACACGTATGGGCTTTTAATTGGTTCGGGGTGTAATGTGTACATGGATCTCAGCCTCTGACAATCACGTGGGCCTCATTCCAAACATAATTTTACACCCAATATACAATTTTATAGTCACATGCAAATCAGTCTTCATCCTGCTCCAAAAGTGACAGTCCAAGAGCCGTTCAGCTTATTTGAGATCTGTGTTGAGAGGATTATGCTCTAAAACTTGCTATTAGAAGGGAAATTCTGTGTGGGCACCCAAAGAAATCTCCTTAGGCCTCTACAAGCATTTTCCCGCTACCTAGACCTTTTAAACTTTTCACAAGTTTTAACCGTGATGGCAAGTTACATTAGTTTTTAGTCATGGAATCTGCTTAAAAAAATGCAGTTATACCTTTATTCATCAGACTCATCCATCATACATTCTGACCTTCTCCACTCATAGCCTGCCTCCTCTTCTGCAACAGTCACTCTAAATAGATAATAGCTCAAAAACACAGAAAGGTTAGAGATGAAAAAATGAGAAATGTATTTAAACCTTACTTTAACCTTCTAACTGTGTTTAAAGTTGAATGTTAGATGGGATAACCTTATATGTTGATCATTTTTCAGATACCATAATTTCACAACATCAAACTCTTTTGGATAGTTATATTAATATTTATTTCAACTTCTCATTGTTTCACCTCTGATCATTTGACTGTACTGAAGTATAAAGTTTTATGTGTGCATTCTATTGAATATTCAGGGGCATATTCACAAGGAGCTATCGCCAAATTAACGGCACTTTATCGCAGCCAAAGTCGTGATATACCCCACAATTCACAAGCAGGTGCTAACAGCCCACAGCACCAGTATTCCCGCAATAGGAGCTGCAAAAAACATCGCCACAGAGGACCCCCGCAACTATCCCTAATGAGGTACAGAGTAGGCATTCCCATGCACAAAGCCAGGACAACACCACACCTCAACATTCACAACAATTAGACAGATCGTCGATAAGAACACAAAACATGTGATAAGGTGCGTTAGCAGCAGGAAATTTACACCTGCTCTGACCTGGTTTAAAGTCAGATGGCAGCCTGCACCACAATAGGGAGCCCAGCCCAGGGCATCATCGGAAGGGCAACAGATGCCATGGAGCAACTGAAAATGCAGGCCGGACACCCAAGAGGGCCACAACACCCACTCGGCACCCCACCCCCCCCCTCGGACCACCATAGAGGCAGCACAGACAAAGACAGGGGCCAACCCGGAAAGGCACCTGCCTCACAGGCACAACATCAGGCAATGTCACTGTCCACTACAGGCAACCATCCTACGCATCCAGGCTGTCATCGCCCAACAGGCCAGCGGCACCAACACAGCGGACAACCAACATCCCACCCCACACCAAGCTACTGGCCGTGCTGCACCTGTTGGCCCCTGGCACAGCCCAACCAACACCCATCAGAGTCGGCGTAGTCTCACAGACAGCCACATCCAAGTCCCCCACACCTGGCCTGGAAATCACCGTCACCCTGGCACCCCAGGCCCCGTACGGCCAACACAATGCACAGGAACCACTGGAGACAAAGCAAGTAACATACACCATAGCTGGATGCATGCACGTGTTGGGGCAATCCACTACATACATGTCTCACCTGTGCCCCATGGTGACACAGCACACAATCAGCGTAACAGGAAGCACACAGCACACATCTATGTGCATGCAAGATCAGAACACCGTGGGACCTTCACCAATGTCGCCTCAAAATACACAGCCAGTGTCCATGATCCCTTCCCCCTCCGCCAGTCCATCAGCAAACAGCCTGGATGGCACTAAGGGAAATACACAGCCCCTTGGCAAGTTACCAATTAACACCCCACTCACCTCAACTCCACAACCATGCAATCCACAACTCTGGTAATGCACATGTCACAAATTCACAACCAACATGCACAACAACATGCCCACTTAATAGACACACTAGAACAACTTACAATGGTAACCTTGGCAAGCCGTGAACATGACCAATCAATGGCATGGCACCTCAGCCATACAATAGACAAATGTGGGGAGAGGTGGCAACCAGGCATGTGTGAGGGATGCAGTAGAACCATGATTGGGAAAGTACACAATGCCAAGAGTGGCGGCGAAGTGCCGGACAGACTGCAGTATGCAGAACACACCCATATACATGCCGACATACACCTCTGGTGTATGGAGTGTAGTGGACAGTGACGCAACCATGTCACCTCAGTCAGTGTGGGTCATCGCATAAATATTGCCTGTTAGGCCCCCCATAAGCGTGAGCAGAGTGGGATGGGCCAGCGTTTGCCAGGCCAGAATAGGCGTGTGAATAAAAAGCACTAGCTCTGGGCATCATCCTCTTCCGAAAAGCCCATCATCTGTGCCAGGGCGGCGTCCCCCACCCCGCCACAAGGCTGGCACTGTCCGCCTGCTGGAGCACGAACCCATCAGGGCGACCCTGCGCAGCCATGTCACACTGATCAGCAGCCAACACTGGCGTGTGTCAATGAGGGCCCACCACGTGCCAGTGTAAGCTCCAAACCCGAGGCCCGCGACCCGGCCAGCCTTTCAGACTACTGCTGTCCCCCCGATGTTGGCCCACATTACTCCTTCCTCTTTGACATATTCTACGAGCGTCCTCTGAGGCCCAGTGGGGCCCATATGTGAAACTTTGTCCTGGCTCATGAATGGCAATGAACCCAAATCCGGGTCAGCAGGCACAGCCACAGACCCCCAATCAGTGAGGCGTAGTTCCATATAGGCATCTTGTGACACGTGGTGCCACTAACTCTGTTTGACGCCATCCGGCGACACATGCTGCCACGAACCCTATTCAACACCATCCGGTGACACATGCTGCCACAAAGCCTGTTAAACGCCATCCGAACACACGTGGTGCCACAAAGCCTGTTAAACACTTTCCGACGACAGGTTCTGCCACAAATCCTGTTCAATGAAATCCGGCGACACGTGCTGCCACAAATCCGGTTCAACTTCAGCCGGCGACATGTGGGACCAGGGCTACCAGTGGTCGCACGGAGAGTAGTAAGAGGAAGAGGCGGCTCAGTCCGGATGAAAGGCGGGTCACAGCCACGGAGGTGACTGAATAAAGTGGGCCACCAACCTATGCCAGCGATACTAGGTGAATGGCCCATGCTGACCGCTGCCTCCGGCCTACCCTGCTCTCAGCCAAGGCTGCACTCCAGTAAGTCACAGGTTCTGAACTAAACATCGAGTATGCAAAGGCAAATTACATATCCTTGCGCGCAAGGAGAGGCTTACAAGGTTGATGATTTGTATCTTGGTATAGAGAAAAGGTTCATCCTTATGGTGGTGTTCGTACACTACCCACACCAGCACTGGTGTCACTAGCACTGTGCATTGCGAGCCAACGACACGTGGCTATGGGCCACTGCTGACCGCTGCCTCCAGCCTACACTGCTGTGCAGTAGGTCACAGAGTCATAGTTCAGCAATGGCGGAGTTCATATAAGTGTGCCGGCATCATTGCAGACTGCATCCCCACTCAACACCAGTGCCATTAAGTCTGACATTCATTGAAACTCTCTGGTCGAACTTTAATGGCGTCTAAGTCAAAGGACTAGGGGGGCATTTTCATCCTCATGTAGCTGATACTGAAATGGTGGCGGCAACAAGGCTGTCTCATTCCACTCCTCCATTTGCTGCTTCCTGATAAAATCAAAACTTTAGGTGTCTTGCCCTGGAGGACACCTTCCAATGTCCCCCGAAACCCTCCGCAACATACACCTCAGACATTGATGAGGATCCACTCAGGTCGCATGGCCCATCTGACGGCACCGCAAGTCACTGTCCCGTGGCTGGGTGCCTGTGCCGGCTGCAGTGCATCCGAGGCTACTAACTCTGTGCTGTTCAAGTCCGGGACCCCTTCCCTGGAGACATTGGATGGGCCCTGAAGTGTAGGCCTTGGGGTCATCAATGGCATTTCTCTGTGGCCTTGCGCTGTATGCAGCCTCCGGCCCGAAAGCATCCCACCAGGGCCTACACACCAAAGCGAGTCCAGACCAGCCCGGACGACGAATTACCGCAGGAGGCACACGCCACCACCACAAGGACCACCTCCAACCACCATCTGCCAGAGTTGTAACGGTGGTCCTGACAGACTTACAGAGATGCTCAGGCCTGTTGTGGATGCCATCATTGGCCTGATGCCCTGCTCAGCACTCCAGGTGCCGGTGACTCAGTGCACAGCAGCCCATTGTCCGTTGCTGATTGTGTTTTGTGCTGTGGAGTGGTTGCGCAGGTATGCCACCTCAGACAGTGTGGGTGCCTTGAGATTTTGATGGGGAAGATGATGCAGGTCTAACACACCCCACTGCATCTGCAACAGGAATATATTGAAGGGACACAATCCGAGACATTTTCTTCACATGAGCGCGCCCATCTCTAGTGTCCAAACCCCAGTGCACTGCAACTCACGGACACTACTGTTTGCATGTTGGCTGTCCTCTGGACTTTCTCCGGCTCTCTCTATGTTGCTCAGCAGTTGACTCTGTATTTCATGTGTTTTCTGTTCCTGTTGCACTAGTGACCAATGTTCAAATATTTGCCAGCATCAGACATTCTGTGCGGAATGGCTTACACTCACCCCACACACATCCAGCTCAGGCATCATTGTACATGTGGCCCTGCCAATAAAGGGGCGGGGAAAATGTGCCTGTAGCCAGTTCAACATGATATCTGCGTTTGTCCCTGTGGTCTTGTAGTATTCATTTGGGCCCTGGCCCCTACAACATTACATTGTGCTGTGTACATCGGATGCAGACATATTACCGCAGGCAGCGGTTTTGAGCTTGGACATGTAGCTTTGTCATCACCCACTCAATTCGCAAGGGGAGTGGTCAGGACTGTCCTACACACAGCCAACATGGGTGTGTGACTGCTATTTGAGTGCTCCTGAGCATGGATCTGTGCTGTGCATGTGCATCTGCCTGTATGGCAGTGTGGGTCTCCTTAGTGGGGTGGTGGTGGGCCCTGAAGGGTTATAGACCCCTACATATGTGTCCTTGTTCACATTCTGTGGGATAGGCACCCCACTGACACCTATTAGACCACCTCCTTTTGGCATGCTGACACATGGCATTGGAGTGCTATGTGTGGGTGGGTGAAGTGTCGTGAGCCAGTTTTGTTTGCGGATGATCCTGCTGTGTGGTCTGTTGCAGGCTCGGTGTTCTCCTCTGAGTATCTTGGCTGGCCGGGTACTGGTGGGGGGTTACGTGGGATATTCATGGGCTGTTGTAGGGCATCAGTGTCGACGGTGTGGTGGTCCGCTCTGGCATCACAAATGTGTAGTGTTCTGTGCTCTGCTGAAGGTGTTGTGTGCCCCTATGCGATGTGAAGGGGTGGTGCGTGTTGACTTTGTGTTGACATGTGTTGGCGCATTGTGCTGGTGTTAGATCTTCGGGTCTCCAGTTGGCAGAGGTAGGTGCCAATGTCTAAATAGTGACCCTTGCTTCTAGTCAGGGTAATGGGGGTACACTCTTTGGATAACCCCTGCTCGCCCCCTTTGTAGCTTGGCACGAGCAGACAGGCTTATCAAAGGCAATGTGTAAAAATTTGTACCAACACTCACAGTAACACAGTGAAAACCCCACAAATGGACTCCACACCAGTTTAGAAAAATAAAGCATCTTTATCTAAACTACACAAGACCAAAATTACAAAAGTCCAACATGCACTGTTCCGATATAAGTCTTTAAAAAGAGGTCAAAGGTTTGCACCAAAATAAATCACAGTTGTGTCGCTTTTAGCCCAAAGTACCGGTACATAGGACAAAAGTTCAAAGAGGAAACTGCAGCATGAGATAACAATCACTCCTGAGACCCTGGGGAGGCGATGCAACAACCTCGCTGCACACAGCGGGTGGGTTGCGTCGAATCCGATCTGTATGGGGAGCGATGCGATACCTTGTATGGATTCCGGGTTGCATGTTCGATAAGAAGCGTCTCGCACAGGCACGAGAGCCGATCTCCTGGACAGCGACGATCTGTGGTGCGGTAGCGATGCGCAGCACAGCTTTGATCTTCTGTCTCGGCCCCTCGATGCGTTGACTCTGCAGCGATGTTCACAGCGATGGGATGCGGTCTGCAAGCAAGCGGTGCAACGGTTCTCACAGCGATGACAGGCTCTGCGATGATTTTCGCAGCAACAGGAATCTTCCCGCACCGGGGTGATGCTCTCCGCAAGCGAATGATGCGTCGGTTCTTGCAGCGGCAACACGCGCTGCGACGATCTTCGCGCCAATGGGAATTCTCTTGCACTGTCAATGATGCCCCCCCGCAAGCAAGCGATGCGTGCAAAATTGTAGATCTTTTCTTCTTCTGTTCAAGCTCCCCAAACAGCAGGCGCCAACCTCCAGAGGCCCCAAAAATGGATCAAGCACTCTAGGCTGGTCAGAACACACACAGCAGAGTTCAGGGGGGAAGCTGGGGATGAAGTCCTTTTGTTCCTGGGAATTCTTAACAGGAGGCCAGCTCTTCTGAGGCCCTTGGAGATCTCTTCAAGCAGGGGACACGGCAACAGGAAAGTCCTTCCTCTCTCCTTGGCAAAATAGCAACTGCAGATCAGTCTACAAACACACAGCAGGGCAGTCCTTCTTCTTCAGTATTCCAGCTTTTCTCCTTGGCATCGGTTCCTTCTCGATTCCAGGATGACCTAAAGTCTTGGGGTCTGTGTCCCAGTATTTATACCAATATTCTCTGAAGGCAGAGAGGCCTTTGCCTAGTCCAAACCAGTTCTGCTCAGTCCTGGAGTACTCTGTTTACATGACTCCTTCTTTCCTTTGAGAGAGAGGGGCAGGGTCGTCAGCCACCCAGCAGGAGGTAGAGCCAGCATTGTTAAAGGCAGGCACAGCCCTATTCAGGTCCAAGTGCTATCCCCTCCCACCACTCAAGATGCAGATGAAGATATTCAGCCTAGTGCTGACTCACCCAGACTCCTGGAGCCACCCCAGCCCCATGTCACTCACAAACCAGACAGTCAATTCACAAGCAGGCAAAGGTACACAGAAAAGTTAGACAAGAAAACAGCCACTTTCTGAAAGTGCTGTTTTCAAACACAGGATTTAAAAACCATCCTTCCTAAAAGATGGGTTATGGAATTCTGAGTTCAGGGATACCAGACTTCAATTTTCCATCTTGCTCCTATGGGAAGATGTGCAGGTAAACATTATACACAGCATTCCCCATGCTAGCCTATGGGCAAGATAGCCTTTCAATAGTGAAAAACGAAACTGCCAATATTTCAGAGCATGTCACCCACACTAGTACATTCTCTACCTTTCACATACACTGCACCCTGTTCAGGGGGGTACCTTGGGCCTTCCATAGGGGTGTCAAATGTGTACAGAAAGGTAAGGGTTTGGTCAGTGGGGACAGTGTTCAAGTCAGTATGGCAGTTAGCAACTGCACACAGGCACTGCGGTGGCAGGCCTGAGACACCATTTTAGGGCTACTCATGTGGGTGGCACAATCAGTGCTGCAAGCCCACTAGTAGCATTTGAATCACCAGCCCTGGCACACTCAGTACACTTTACTAGAGACCTACTGATTAAAAAAATCTGCCAATCATGGATAACCAATCATAATAACATTTTTACTCAGGGATCGCATCCACTTTGACACTGATCAGCAGTGGCAAAGTGCCCAAAGCATCTAAATCAATAATAACGAAATCCCACACAGAAACACAAAATATAGGAGGCAGAGGCAAACAGTCAGGGGAAACCATGCCAAAGATGCGGGGTCTAACAGCTGGTTTGCATGCAGGCTATATGGCAATGTACATTGTGACTGTTTGGGGGTGCTGAATTCTCCTGTGTGTAAGTGTACATTTTGACTACATTTTTTTTTATTTGTTTTTATTGCAGAATTAGAAACCATAGCATACAATTGCTCAACCAGTCCACTCATGGTGTCCCCCCGCATCAATCGTAAGAGCGTATATCATACACAGCCATTCAGCCCGCATCCCGGAGGCCGGGCGGCACAGAGTCCCAATTAGTAGCAATACATCATGGTGAGCGTCCCTGAGGGACAATGGTCGAAATCTTTTTACGTATCCGCATTTTACCCCCCCAACCATAACCTGTCCCCAACACCAGCCATCCTATGCTAACATTCCAGTGCTACAGAGCCGCTGCTGTCCCATTCCCCGTACCCTACGAGGCCCTCATCATGTCCGTCCCGTGCGCTCCGGCCGCCTCCCGCTATCCACCCACGCTCCACAGACCCAGTCATCAGTCCCAATCCAGAATCGCTGCCGTAACTAATCTGCCTCCCGGCTCCGAGCCCACCCCTGAACAGCCCCTAAACAACCCCTAGTCCCACCCCCCCAGCAACCGCTAATGGTGTGTGCCATGTTCCTGACTCTTGCATGGGTCCCGCTACAGATCCAATGATACCTCTGTACTCATAAGCCTCGCGGTGTCCTCGAGTCCTATCCATTCAGTCCTCATCCTCCACTAATGAATCACGCAAGGCCTGCACTATCAATTCCCATGCACGCGCTGATTCTAAGGTCTTCTCATTATCAAGCTTGACAGCCTGCCTCATTCGGAGCACACTCTCGCACTCGGACCACCTCAGCAAGTCATTCGTCCACCTCCTCACAGACGGTCCTTCCCTGGACTTCCAGTGCCAGGTAATCTCTCTCTGCGCCAGTATCAGCCCTAGGTCAATAAACTTACTTGTCACCTTAGTGTGTTTGGTGTGTGGGAACCAGAGCAACAGACACGCCGCCATATCAAACTCCACCTCCCTGTCGGTCACTGCATTGAGAAGTTCCCCTACCTCCGCCCAGTAAGCCTCCAATTTCGGACAGCCCCAGAACAGGTGATCCATATCCGCCTCCGGCGCCAAGCACCTCGGACACCGTGCTTCCTGCACCTGGAAGTACCGTCTGATCTTCTCCGGTGTCAAGTAGGCCCTATGTAATACGAAGAAGTGCACCTGCTGGAAGCGCGCATTCCTCGTGCCCTTCCACGTACGCTTAAGAATATGGCTCCACACCGTGTCCGGAATGGGCCTACCTATGCTCGCCTCCCATGTCGCTTTCAGCCCCAGGAGCGGGTCCAGCCCCTCGTGCAGCATCCTATTATGGAGGCAGGTCACCGCCTTAAAGGTGCCAGCGGCCATCACTACGTACTGGCATGCCATGGTCGTGTTCGGTTCGATGAGCCCCCCCCTCCAGTGCTTCTGAATGGCCGCCACCACGGCCGCATGCAAGAGGAAGCCCCCCTCCGGCAGCCCAAACTGTTCCTGTAGTACCCCGAAGGGCACCAAGGTCCCGTCAACATATAGGTCCCCTACCACTTGTAGCCCCGACTCCTCCCATTCCGACAGTGGGGACCAATCACCCCCATGCGGCAGAGCTGTCAACATGCTGATCGGTATCTCCGGTGCATACGGTCGAGTCGCCTTCGCCCTCCTCAGACTCCTCTGCCAGCAAAACCCTATTCGTCCGCTCCTCCATAGTGAGGCATCGCAACTCCAGTTTCTGCTGCATAACGATATAGGCCAGTATATGGCGTTGTATCCCCAACTCTCGGTCGCACTCCGGCCCCCTGAACACCCTAGCCACATGCTGTGTAAGAACCTGAAGCTGCGCCGCCAAGTAATACAACTCAAAGTCAGGGACTGCCATCCCCCCCTCAATCTTAGGGCGTAGCAACGTGTTCAGTGCCACTCTACGGCGGCCATGCCCCCAAAGGAAATCAATAACCATTGTCCGCAAATCCCTAAAGATCCTCTGAGGAATCCAGATGGGCAGCGTCCGGAAATAATACAGGAGTCGTGGAAGCGCTACCATTTTCAACAGAGCAATCCTACCCAACACCGTCAGGGGAAGGGATGCCCAAAAGGACATACAACCTCTCAGCGCCCGTACGCACCGTCCAATATTGCCCTCTAATAGGTCCGCGGCCTCGTGGTAGATGCGGACTCCCAAATAAGTAAAGCAAGATGGCTCCCAGACCACCCCCAAGTCACGTGCGGGGCAGAGCGCATCTGCTCGAAGCGGAAAGACACAGGTCTTCGCCCAGTTAACCCTGAGGCCCGACAACCGGCCAAACTCAGACAGCATTTCCATCGCCCCTTCCAGAGCCCGTTCCGTGTCCTCCATATACAGCAGCAGATCATCCGCGTACAGCGAGCTGTGGTGCAGCTGCCCACCGCTTGCAATCCCTGCATATCCGTCTCCCAACCTGGCACGCACCGCCAAGGGTTCCATCGCCAGTGCGAACAAAAGAGGAGAAAGGGAGCACCCCTGTTGCGTTCCCCTACCGACCGGATAAGCCGCGGACACCAAACTTCCCAGGCGTACTCGCGCCATTGCCGAGGAATACAGCACCTTCGTCCACCTGCGAAACCCTTCACCAATACCAAACCTCACTAGCACTTCATCCAGATAGACCTATTCCAAACTATCAAAAGCCTTCTCAATGTCTACAGACAGCACGGCCTGGGCACCGTCCGCATCCACTGCACCGTCCAGTATCCCAACCAGGCGACGAATATTTAATGCCGTGCTCCTCGTGGGGATAAACCCCGCCTGGTCCCTGTGCACCAGGCCAGTCATGTGTGGGGCCAACCTGGTGGCCAAGATCCGGCTCAATATCTTGTAGTCCACCGTCAGCATGGACAATGGTCTATAGGACCTCACATCAGTCGCTTCCCTGCCGGGTTTTAGCAACGGCACTATCAGTGCTTCCCTCATTGATCCGGGCAGACCCCCCAACCTGTAAGCCTCCGTATACACCACCAGCAGTCTGGGCGCCAAACTATCTACGTACTTCTGGTAGAACTCTATCGGTAAACCATCCACCCCGGGCGTTTTATTCCGCGCCATGTGCTTAATGGCCGTCCTGATCTCGGCCAGCGTGATCGGCCCACCTAAGGTTTTCGCATCGTCATCATCAAGGACCGGAAGCTGCCTCGACTCCAGATACGCCGCGATTTCGTGGGCCTCTACTCCTAACTGACTCTCGTACAGCTCCGCATAATAAGCCCGAAAGCACCGCCGATTGGGAATACACCGTTTCCCCCAGTGCATTTTTGATGCTAAGGACCGGGCAGCCTCTAAGTTCAGGATTAGCAAGCCTGGCCAGGAGCGTACCCACCTTATCCCTTTCGGCATGCGCTCTAATGGCGTATTGTCTGTAGTCATAGCTCCGTAACCGTTCCGTTTCGGTGGCTACCACCTCCTTTGCCTCCAGCAACCGGGCCTGCAAGTCCGGTCGGGTCGGCCTGCGCCGCTCCAGTTCCCTCAGTTTCTCCTCCGCACTGGCAAGCGCATTCAGCACTGACAGTCGAGCATTCGAAAACCTACCCAGGCACCCACCTCTCACTACCACTTTCATCGCATCCCATTCAGTGGACCTACATGTAGCTGTACCCTCATTCTCACTGAAATACTGATCGATGCCCTGTTGGACTGCCTCACTGAACACTGAGTCCTCCAGCGTGTCAGGCCGGAGCCGCCATGTTGGAATCGCGGAACGCTCCCGCTGCCATTGGACATGCACCAGCAGAGGATTGTGGTCCGAGATGGTTCTGGCCAGATACTCCGTATGAGAGACCAGTGGGGCCAGGGACCCGCTACACAGTACCGAATCAATTCTAACATGTAGGGCATGGAGTGCTGAGAAAAAGGAGTAGTCCCTAGCATCCCTGTGTTGTTCCCGCCATACATCCAGTAGCCCCCACCTATCTTGCCAATCCTTCCTATGCATGGCTAGCTTACGTACCGGGGAGTCAACAAGGGGAGGGTGAGATCTGTGTAAGGCCACATCCGTGATCGAATTAAAGTCCCCCCCCAGTATCACCGGGCCCGCTAGGAAGGAGGCCAAGGACCCGGATAAACCATCGAAAAAGCGGGCCTGATCAACATTTGGAGCACACACACAGCAGAGAACCACATCCCGACCATATAACCTCCCCTCCACCGCCACATATCTGCCCTCAGGATCCACCAATTGATTCAGCACCTGAAACGGTATCCCCGCTCTCACCCATATCAGTACCCCTCTAGCAAACGCTGAGTAAGTGGTGCCAAAAACCTGACCCCGCCATCTCTTCTGTAGTGCAGTACATTCCTGTTTCGTTAAATGAGTCTCCTGCAACATGGCAACCTGAACCCCCCTCCTCACCAAATACGCATGTACTTTGTGGCGCTTGACCATAGTTCGCAGCCCTCGGACATTCCAGGTCAGGCATTTCAAGTTAGGTAACGTCCCCATACCAGCATAAAGCGATCCAGTTCAAATGCAGCCAGTCAATACCCACACCATAGCAGTTGCCTCCCCCAAAACAAACTTTAGAAAAGAAAACGCCCCGAACCCCTCTCCCCAGGACAGAGCCCACAAACCCGGTGTCAGGCTCGATCCAAACCTTAAACCAAACACACATCCGACTAACCTGTGGTCGCCACCACAGAAGGCCTCAAGGGCCCTGGGGGGGTGAGTTATCGCCGACCCCGGCAACCGGAGCCTGTGCCCCGCGCTCTCCATCCCACCATGCCAAAGTGGCACCCTACCCGGCGACCCACCCAGCTCCAACAGAATGCCACCCTACCAAAAACCGTGTCCAAGTCCCAATGAAGAATCAGCCATGAAAAATCCCGTCGGATGTCTGGGGGGTGACCACCGGCCCCTTCAAGCTCTCCGCCTCCGAGAGTTCCTCTCCGGTCCTGCCGCCTTTGTCGCCAGAGTCCGTCTCTGCCAGTTCACTCTCCGGCTGCGATCCCGTAATGGCCGCCGTCGCTGCAAGCTCCTCTCTCTTGTCTGCAGCCATTTGGGCCTCCCGTTTCTCCCGCTGACGCGTATTGCGGGAGCGGATCCTTTGTGACTGCCGGACCTGAGGTTGTTTAGGCCGATCTCGCCGACTTTTGTGAGTCCTGTCCGTGCCAGCTCGGTACGATTCCAACCACAGCCACACTTCATCCGGGGTCTGAAAAAAGTGCGTGGCCCCGTCCAGGATTATCCGCAGCTTGGCCGGGAAGAGCAAGGAGTACTGGATGCCCTCCTCCCTCAGTTCTTTTTTCACTGCCAGAAACGATGCCCTATTCTTCTGGACCGCCTGAGTGTAGTCCGGAAAGATCGTGACCCTGCTGTTTTCCACCTCATATGGGCCCGAAGCCCGAGCTCTCTGGATTAGGAGGTCCCGGTCCTTATAATGAAGGAGCCTCACCACCATCGGTCGGGGGGGGCGGCCAAACGCTGGCGGGCGAGCCGGCACCCTGTGAGCTCGTTCCAGCGTAAAGAAAGAAGTAAGTCCCTCCGGCGCCACCACAGTCCGGAACCATTCCTCCATGTAGGTCACCGCATCCTCCCCCTCAATTCGTTCTGGCAGGCCTACGACCCGCACGTTGTTCCTTCTGTTGCGGCTTTCGGCATCCTCCGCCCGTCGTTCCAACATGTCCAGCCGGGTCAGGATGTCCGTTATCTTGTGTTCCGCGGTCACCACCGCCGGTTTCAGGTCCAATAAGAGCTGTTCATGGTCCTTTACCTTATCCGCCAACTTGGCATGATCCGCTCGCAGGAGCCCCAGCCCCGTGGCGACCTGCGCAATGTCCTGCTGCAATGCCTCCTTGGTCGAGGTGATAGCATCCAGTATGGCATCCAAGCGCCGATGCAGCCTCTGCTCCTGGTCCATCATCCGCGGGGGGGCCTCGCCAACCTGGGATAGTGCAGCCACATCCTCCTGGCCCCGCTCCATGGTGAACGCTCCCCCTGCAGCCGCCATCTTAGGGTGCTCCGTCACGGGCAGAGGGTCTCGCCAAGTCCCAACAACCACTGTGTAGTGGGACGTGCGTCTCAGCAATGACCGCGATAGAGTGCCACCGCAATGCCCGCAACTCCAAGGATCACAAGGACCAGTGCCGTCCGCCTCGCTGCCGCCAGGTCCGGGGGGAGGGAGAGGGGGAGAAGGAGTATAGACGAGCAGTCGCCCCCAATACCCGATCAATGCTGGGCTCCAAACTCCCCGCCTTCAGGACCGCTTCTACAGCTCCCACAGCACCGATCTCGCAGCAGCGGGCCACCCCGCCAGTCGGGGCCAAGTCCGCTCAGTTTCGGTGTCCGAAGCCATCGGCCCGCGCCGCCGCCATTTTCTTCACACTCCAAGCAACACCTCGGCCGTCGTCTTACTAGGTCGCCACGGGGCCAGCGAGCCCCCAAGTGTTTTCCGCCGCTGCCCAGTTGCTCCCCAACTCTTCGTAGGCCAGTCACACCAACCAGGGGTCGCTCCGGGTGCTGATTTCAGGAGAATTAGCGGGACCCTGCGCGGAGCTGCAAGCTCACGCCGCCATCCCGATCGGCGTCCAAGCCACGCCCCCTACATTTTGACTACATGACGGATGTGGGGTTGCATGCTAACATTTCCATTTTACTGTCAGATGTAGTGGGCATGCTTCTGTCCATGTGCAGAGCCAGTAGTGTCCTCTGTTCTGCAATGTCGGATATGCGCGTTGTGCCACGTTGTCGTCAATGTGGGTGTGCTGTTCGTGCTATGTGCATGTGCTGCAGTGTGCCAAGGGGATTTGGGAGATGATCCAGGATGTTTGTGGGTGTGCAGTGTGCTACACCTCGGTGTGCATGTATGCCATTGCGCCCATCTCCCCTCCATCCCCCAGTCCCTGTTTGTTGCACTTCCTGTTGATGTTGTGTCATGTCCTCACGAGCTGTGTCCGTACTCCCTACTCCTTGCACCGTCTCCATACTGATGTCTGTGGCCTGGGTTTTCTCTAGCTCCTCTGGTGGCACTGGACTGCCACCTCCTGTGGCTGTTGCTGCCGTCCTGTTGGCAGTGGGTTGGTGCCTGGTTTAGGTGTCACGTTGCCTATTGGTCTCCTGGATTGGCCTCCTCCGCACTCCGACTGCAATCCAGGTGGTCTCCTAGTGGGTCAGGTTCTCGTACTGTTCTGTCACCTCCGTGACGCTGGTCTTGTTTTCCTGTGGTCTGCACCCCGTCTTCCACTCCCTCTTCTCCTTGGCCTTCCCCGACCCAGTTGTTCCTTGCTGGTAGTCTGTGGCGTTTGTGAGGTTCGAGTTGGCCTCTGCGCTCGGTCAAGGTGTATCCATGTTGCTACATGTTTTATCTTGTTTCTGGTGTATATTTTCTGTGTTTTTTTATGGTGCATTGTCCCCCCAGTAGCGTGGGATTTGCAGGCTTGTGGCTGATCTTCGCAACTTTTTGTACCGCGGTGGGCTTCATTGCATGTTTTTAGCATTCGCGTATCGCATTTTAGTGGCGTGGCATTAATTTTCGCGTGGATATTTGCAGCGTTATCTGGTGTCTATCGCATGCTACCGCCTTGTTGTGAATTCCACGTTGACACAGGGTTATTTTCGTGCGATAGGCTGCGATGTTGAAAGTTGCATTACGCTACTCTTGCGGTAGTTATCACACGTTCTTGTGAATATACCCCTCCGTTTTTCAAACTCATAACTATTCTAAAATGTGTTTGTTGTTTTTTCAAACCACTGATTGAAACATTTCAGAATTTGGTAGATAGAATGGAAACATTTACGTAGTTGTTCAAATACCTATTCATGTTTTTCTTTTTTGATCAATTTGTAAAATGGAACAGGAACTATGAAATGTAGAAAAGATTGTGTCAGTGCTCATTTGAAGCTATCTTTCCCCTTCATTTTTTTAACATTGGGCTACAAAAAAGGTAATTCTCTCAGATTTTTACCTGTTCTTCTATTTTCACCTGTTCTTCTTTTGAGCATTTACTACTAAGAAAGGACACTTGCTTTATAAAGATTTTCTGTGCTATACCTTGAAGCACTAAGGACAGCAGTGGACCTTCAAAATGTATAAAAACACCACATGAGAGTATCCACCAACAGACAAAATATCCAATTAATGTCAGAATATCTGAGCCACGTCTGTGGCTTAAGGTCTTTGGAATGCATCTCTGCAACACAGCAGAACTGCACTTGTCAGAATGTATTCAGTGAAAAAGTTTCACAGTGGGCTGATGCTTAAAGAATGTGCTCTGTTATGTGGGCTCAGGGCTGCATTTATAACAGCAAAGAGAGTTAGTGGATCTTTGTAAAGTGATATTGCTCAGCAGTAGCAATCCCCGGAGAAGCTAAGATCTGAATCTTGTATAGTGCTGACCTGGAACAGTATGCGTTTCTTTTTTTTATATTGACTTCTGATAGTTTTGCAGTTTATATTTTTGATAATCTATGTCTACCCCATCGAAATGCATTTGTCTGTGGGTAGAAAAAAATATGTTCTGTTATTTTTACACTTTTGTATCAGCCTAGTGAAGAAAAGCTGGATTTTTCATTAATTAAAACAATTTGGCTGATCAAAAAGTTTTTTTAATACAAAATACGCCAACTGGAATTGATATTCTATTATCAAATGTACAGTCTGGAACTGGCAATATAGAATAGATATGCATGGATAATTAGATATGCCAACTCTATTATTTGATTTTTGAAGATTGTCTACAACTGAGTAGTTCCAGCATGTGCAGAAACATTTCAGTATTTTCACTGAGCATTGGAAAATTATTGCCTAACCGTGGGAGAGGAAGGGCAATTCCTTGTTTGGGTAGAAGCCGTTGGTGTGTGAAAATATTGATCTAATGTCGGGAGAGTGAATGGTTTTATATTGAACTCTTCATAGCATTGGCTGTTAAAGTTAAACCATGCTACTAGGATTGACTACTGTAACTTCTGAATTCCAGTAGAACTTACTGGTTAAAACGTATGCCTGCTGGCATGGGATAACAGTATTACGTCTCTTCATTTGTTTTAAGAGGATGATCAAGTTGAAGGTTTATCTTTCAGATCATAATCACAATGTTGTATTGTGTGTCTATAAGTACACTCATGAACGACCATATGTCTGGATTCAATAAAATCCTGCTGTATATAAATTACAGTATAACATTTTAAAATCAGAAAAAGAATGCACTTCAAACATATGGCCTGTGGAGGAAAATATAATATGGATATCTTTCTAATCCTATAGTTTATATAGATTTTTCATATGATATCAATATATATGTATTTTCAAAGTGTATGAGTTATTGTGTTTGTTGTCATAAAGTAAACATTTAGAAATACCATAATTTAGAATATTTTTAAGAGGTGAAATAGGCTCTCTTATATTTTCTAAAATGGCACAGCATATTCACTATACCTTGTACTGTTAGCCTGCTTTCAAATATTAGCCTATATATGGGGAACATACCTACAACAGGCAAGATATGCATACATTTAAAGTAAAATAAGCAATAGAAATGAGATTCAAAAAAGAGATGAAGGGTTAGATGTACAAGGGTTTTAGCAAGGGATTACCAGAATTCCTAGAGTCTCACTCCATGGAATTCTGCAGAGTTACCTAACTCCATGAGATTCAGCGGAGTTCTGCCAACAGGATGAAAATACCTCCTTTCACTGCAATTTAGCACCAGTAGCATGAGCAGATCTGAAAAGTCAGCATAAATGGCAGAATGAGGTGCACAAGAGGGTTCACTGATCAAATATATCGACATCCTATAGTTATAATGGTAAGTATAAAAATATAGGGAAAAAATATCGAGGTAAAAAATACTGATGTTCAAAATATCGATTTTTTTTATATATATGTAAAAAATAAAGTTAAATATATTGATTAATAAAATTTACTTTGAAAAAATTATTTGGATTTAATATACTTTTTAGCAAATATGCATGTAATGACTTTTTTTAAGATACACATATAAATTGTAATATATATATATTTACTCTGAAACAAATAAACTATTCATTTAAATTTATTTTTAAATTTTATAAATATAAAAATATACAAATAAATATATATATATATTTATATATATTACCTACTGGCGGTCGCCAGTAGGTAGTTATAGTTAGGACCTACTTTCCATAGGAAATCCACAACATTCTATTTGAAATAACTTTGGCATTGGTGGACAAATCTGTTTGGGGTGATTTGTCAAGTGGGGGCTAAGAAAAAAGGGGGGTCCCAAAACGTGTTTTCCCCATGCAATTTTCCATAGGTACCTTTAGACAGGGCTACAGCCCGAACGTCTGAACGGAATTACACCAAATTTGGCAGAGAGGTAGAGTTCGGTTCGCAGATTGTGCTTTTTGTTAAATGGTGTAAATCCGTTCAGTAGTTACTTAGAAAATAACAAGTAAAATCATAGCGATATCTAGAGATGGAGTACAGCACGCGTACGGAAATCCGTACAATTACGAGCACGAGCTGCATGCTGATTGGCTGTCAACTGTGTGTGAACAATCCAAACCAGGAAGTGTTGGCAGCCATCTTGTTCGTCACTAGAAGTGACTCACAAGAAAACAGTAAAACAAAATTGAGAAATAAGGAAAGGGGCAAGGTAGAAACATCCTGGCACTCTAGGCTTGCTCAGGGGGTCATACGTGGATCTTTAGGCTTAATTTTAAATTTTTTTAAAATTAAAAATCCGGTGGTACGCGTATGGTATACGTACGCGGTGGAAAAGGGAAATAAAAAATAGAAGTCTGTTTTATTCATTAGGTTCCGGGGGGCAAATTTCGGGGGCAATTTTTTTCATAGTTGGGGGCTTGTAAGGTGCCCCGAGCACCGGGGAACGCCACCCCTCTGTGGTTTTATTTTGAAGTATGCGGGGGGAGGTTACGATTCTCTTCCCCTCAGTCTCGGGGACCGTCACCCCAACGAGGCTTTTTTCTTTTTATATATTTTTTTTTAAAGTGTCTTTTCAGATCTCCCTCTCTCTCTCCCCATACACGTCACAGGGATCCCCACCTTCCTGGGTCAGTAATATGTAAAATGACCTTCCAGCCCCGAGGACCTGCACTCCCTGGGGTTTTTTAATGTGGGAGAGACACACACGACAGGGGAGGGGTAAATGAAGCCAGAGGCGCAACCAGTCAAAAATAACGGGGGTGGGGGGCCTAGAAAAAATATGGGTTGGGGGCTTTAGTTCAAGCAAAAAGAAGAGTGGAGCTGTAGGGACTGTAAGCGGGGGGGGACTATCAAAGCCTCATTAACAAACAAAATGTCTTTAAAAGACCTGTCACATACTCGTTTATTAATATTTATTAAATATTGCATGATAGCTATATTTTAATATATATAAAAATATGTGATCAAGTTTTTATAAATATTTGATAATTATATTACGGATGGCGCTGAAAAATCTCCCATTCCTCTTCTGTAGCAATAGAACAATCAATTATAATATAACGATTGATACCATTGTTACAGTAAAAAGAAAAGGAAAATAAAGTTATTATTATTATTATTATTATATGAAATTTGTAATGCGCTCAGCTTACCCGGGGGCATCCCGGCGCAACAGACCAAAGAAGGAGGAACTCGATAACTCACTACTGTGGAAACAAGTAGGTTTTAAGAAGTTTCCTAAATACTAGGATCTTGTGCTCTGAGCGAATCTTAAGGGGCAGAGAATTCCACAGAGATGCCACCTGTACCGAGAAGCGCCTGCCCCCAGTCCGAGCTCTCCTGACTCTCGCAGATTGCAAAAGATGTTGCTGGTCTGAGCGCAAAAGGCGGGGAGGTTTATAAGGACGGGCCATATTAAAAAGGATGGGGGGGCCTTTGCCATGAAGAATTTTATGGGCCGTACACAACGCCTTGAATTTCACCCCCTCCTTAACAGGGAGCCAGTGAAGTGCTTTCAGGGCCGGGGCAGCAGACTGCCTTCTAGGGATCTCCATCAAAACTCTGGCAGCTGCATTTTGCACCTGTTGGAGGGTTTTAAAGGTGGCTTCAGGGGCACCAAGAAACAGGGAATTACCAAAGTCAAGCCTTGAAAGGATTAAACCACGCATCAAAAGCTTCTTAGCTGGATCCGGAAGCAGTGGGAGTACCTTTCGGGCTGACTTCAGTAGACCGAAGCAAACCCCCGCGGTCTTTCTGGCGTGGGTCCTAAAGGACAGATCTTCCTCCAACCATACTCCCAAGGACTTGATCTCCTTCTTGGGAGATGGAGGGTCGCCAAGAGACCGGGGCCAACAGCTGGCAATGATGGAGGGACTGGAGTTGCCCAAGAGCATCAGCTCAGTTTTTCCTCCATTGAGCTTCAGAGCTGAGTTGGACATCCATTGATAGACATTAGCCAGGCAGTCATGCAACAAGTTGGGTTGTTCCGCCAGCTCAGTGAGGCCCACCACCAGCTGAGTATCATCAGCATAGCTGATGATCTTCAACCCCGAGGGGGCTACCACTCTTTCAAGTGGAGTCATATATGCATTGAACAAAGTAGGGCTCAACGATGAGCCCTGAGGGACTCCACATTGAAGAGGGAATAGGGAAGACTGCTCTGCCCCTTCCCAGACTTGGTAGAAACGGTTGGAGAGAAAAGATCCCAACCATTTCAGGGCCGTCCCTGAGACACCTACCTCTGACAGGCGTTGGAGGAGCACCTGGTGACTCACGGTGTCAAAGGCAGCACTCAAGTCCAGGAGGATCACTGCCACTGATCCTCCAGCATCAAGAGTGCTCTTTGCTTCCTCCACTACCGCCAGCAGGGCTGTGTCCGTTCCTTGGCCGGGACGGAAACCAGTCTGGGAGTCTCCCAACAGGTGGTTGGACTCAAGATAGTAAGAGAGCTGACGGTTAACCAGCTTCTCTGCGATTTTAGAAAACCCCGGCAGAAGCGAGATAGGCCTGAAGTTGGTCAGATTGGTGGGATCCAAGCCTGGTTTTTTCAGTAGGGCTTTTACTACTGCCTTTTTCCATCTCTGAGGGACTATACCATGAGAGAGAGAGAGGTTGACAAGGTCAGTGAGAGGAGCTGACAGAGTATTAGCCACAAGTTTAAGATGTTTCATAGTTATGTATTTAACAGAACATCCATAATGAAATAGTTTCGAGCGGTAATTATTTACCGAACTTCTTTTCTCCGGGAGGTGAAAAAAATTAGATCTTTGTGGTGACGGGTCATGAACTCCTCTGAGATCACGTAGTTGAGAATAATAATATGTATATTTTCTCACAGCATATGATCACAAGTGAAAAATAGACTGAAAGCCGCAAGCCGGTAACGCTGCTTACTTATCGTTACTGTTTGTGACGACGGATTGTGAATTCCGCTAGGATCACTAAGACTGTTAATGTTATAATATACATATTAACAGTATGTGATCTCTAGGGGAAAACATAATAACAAGTGTTTCATTGTCACGTTGATTGTAAATGTTTAGGGTTTGCGTCGACGGGATAGCAACACCTCTCGAGCGAAGTACAGTATGAATATTATAATATAAAAAGTCACTATATATAAGGTAAAAGGAGCCAGAAAAAGAGTAATATTTGTTATAATATATCTGTATCTAAGACCAAGCTGCTGACGTTACAGAGAAAAAGGGAAAACATGCAATAACATTTTTTTCTACATATAAATGTTTAAATATTGACAAATAGTCACAATTTATAACTAAGTACTATGCCTATGCCATCTTGAAACAACTTACAACTCCGGAATATGTTTGTTGACGCAAAAAGAGAATCCGATGCTGGAGAATGGAACCTGCAACAGAGATTGGCGATTCAGAAATAACTCGGGAAAACAAAACCAATTGCAAAGTAGGTGTGGTTTATATAGTTTTTTGTTGTTTATTAGTCTATGGAAGGAAGATGTGGCTCCGCCTATGTAGATGGCACGATTTGCAGTTTACACGTGCTCACGTTTTAACTGTTTTCCATCTGCACGTGTTCGGAAAAGTTTCAAACTGTGAAGCTGTAAAGGTTTCGATTTTGATAGTAACATGTATAAGGTATTATTATCTACATACGTTGGAGAGTTTAAAAAGTGTTACTCTGTAAAGTGTGTTCTTTGCATTTTCATGATTAAAAGTATTTAAATAGAAGACGTATAAACAAATATTGTTATCATTAGAAGAAAAAAAGAGGTTTAATGTTTGTTATTTTTATGGTTCTTAATTTAAAAAATGCTAGCATTTGTAGATCGTGATCCTACCCTCGGAAAGGTGTGCAGGCACTTCGGGCTTTGGGAAGGTTATTAAATAATAAATGCCCGTTTCTATGCACCTGTAGACTTGGCTTTTAAACTTTCAATTGCCTAGTCTGTATATGTACACATCCTCCAAACATTTTGGTACTGCTTTTATAGTATTGCAGTAAGCCATTCAGCAGTATGTGTTTATGTATACACTGTTCTAATAGTGAAGCTGCTGTACATTTTGCCAGACACTCTCCTTGTAGAATTGTAATAATTCAGCCAGTACCCAAGTAGTCATGGTGCAAAGTGGGCCTTAGGGCATGGACTGCTTCAAAGTCCTATACACTATGCAAGCAGTCTTGTATGCATAAGAAACTTGTCTTTCATAGCTTTTATTATCCAGTCTATGTTGATACACTTCCAGCAAACTCTTTGTGATTGTTGATTTAGTATTGTAGGCAAGTATTCAGCAGAATGCCCTTATGTATGCACTGTGTTAAAAATGAAGCTCTTCCAAATTTAGACAGACACTCTTGTTGTAGAACTGTAATTATCCAGTCAGTTCTCAAGTAATCATGGTGCAAAGTAGGCCTTAGGACATGTACTGCTTTAAACCTGTATAGAGTATGCATGCACTCTTCTATGTAGGTGCACATTTGTTTTGTATACATTCAATTGTCCAGTCTGTATCATTATGCACTCACTCTACTCTACTGTTTCAATATTGTAATGACCCATTCAGCAGTATTTCCTTATATATGTACTGTGGTACAAATTCAGTCATGCACTCTCTTCGCAGAACTGTAATCATGCAGTCAGTATCCAAATAATTATGGAGCAAAGTAGGCCTTAGTATATGGACTGCTTCAAACTCCTATTTACTATGCATGTACTGTTCTATGAACCTGCAAATTTACCTTTTTTATTTTGAATTCCCCAGTCTCTATCCTAACACTTCCAGCAACCTCTCTGCCATTCCTGCTATAGTTTTGTAGTGACTCATTGATGTGTGTGTAGTAATCTATTCTCTACATTGAAACAGTAATCAGGAGATGTACAATAAGTGGTACATTCCCAGAGCTATGGCAGTTATTGTGCACTGTGATATCAGCTCAATGGATGCACCGTATTTACAATGTAGTGTATTATGGAGCAAAAACGGCACAGATATGTGATGTATTTGTGTATTTGTGTTATGAAGGAGGTGGTGGTGCTTTTGAGGTAGAAGGAACTGCAGGTTGAGGGTTTTCCTGGAACCTTTGTGTTGTCATCCTTCCATAATTATTTGGATGCACATTTTTGACATGGTGAACCATTGAGGCTGTCCCGAAAGAGTACTTTTTAGTGGGGTCAGCCCTGGAAAAGTGTAACCTCACAGATCTTGCATGTTACTTTCGATACATTCACCTTTTTCTGTCTCTCCGAAAATGAAGAAACTCCCAAATGAAAAGCTTCTTTTCTCTGTATCTGAAGTGGCTTAGTAACAAAATGTTTCTTAGAGGAATGTACTGATGAAGTCTCTAAAAGAGTAGCCATTGTAGAGTTTGGTTGTAAAAGACTACAGCTCCACAGAATAGATGTTTTTCCTGGGAAAGTCGAAGTAGGATAAACAAAATGAGAGGGGTCTTTCAACAGTTGGAATAGGAAGTATTATGAAGTAATCAAAACTCTCCTTTTATGCTCAGATGACTATGTACGCTTACAGTGCTCTTACGGTGCTCTTAAGATGCGAGTATGTATGACGTACCGTTGTGATTTGCGAAATTGCTTTTAAAAGTAATATTCACTTATTAAAAGTTAAAACAAGTATTTTCATGATTGTCCTAGATACTGTCTTCCCATATAATATGTACATTAAATACATAAATATATGTTTTTGAACAATTAGAAACTTTTGCGCCGTACGCTTACGGGACGCCGTATATGACATCACGCTGATGCGTTGATGCGATGCGCAAGGTCAAAGCGTATCTGTAAGGAGTGCGTGGCTATGCGCAGAGGACCATTTGCTGTACAAAGTGTGGTGCGATCACTGTTCGCGTACGGTGCGATTACCCAAAAAAATATGAAAAAGGAATTATAGAGATTCTAATTGTAAAAAATGGAGAAAGCATTTTTTTTATATAAAAAAATTGGGATTTAGTTTTGTTATTATTTTACATTAAGAATATGAATATGAAATATAATTTAAAAAATAAAATTAATAATAATATTTTTCATAAACTTGTAAGAAATAATATAAAAAGAAAGATATGTAATAATTTATACATTTAAAAATTATCATTTATTAAACCTTTGAAATTCACTGAAAAAACCATAGGTTTCAGCCACGTTATAGTTAGGATCAGCATTTAAAAAACCTTGCAAATTCACTGAAAAAACCATAGGTTTCACACATGTTATAGTTAGCTGGAGATTTCACTCATACAAACCCATTGAAATTCCCCCGTTATAGTTAGTTCAGCTAACTATAACTCGCGCACCCGCAATGCACTGTTGATGACGTCCCATATTACATCACTCATGGCATGGTCAGTGACATCACTCATGACTTCACTGATGACATCTGAAATATTTGTCAAATCGCTTTTCATATACCGCTCTCATAGAGAGCAGGTTTATTTCCATTTTTAACAGCCTCATACTGTAAGGGCCATTCTTGAACATAATGAACCCTTTCATTGCGTAAAAATATAAGCAAGAATAACATTGGAAACAGTCCTGTTTTTCAACACCTGTATTTGCCAAGAATTAAGGTACACATGTTCCATAATGACCCTTTACTAGAAATGTTAATAACGCACTAGGTTTACTTCTAAGCTCTGTAAATACCAAGTGTTACTATCACCTAAGTTAATGGTATTTAATTTACTGACCTCAGCAGAATGGACACCTGAGTCAGTCTTTGGCAGATTTGGTCCTGTGACCTGAATAATAATGCGTATGAAAGTATACATCTTCTTTAAATGCAGTAAATACAATAATGTTTAATTGTGAAATTTGCCTAAATAATGTATAACACAGACAACACTCGTAATGCCTCCATTTATTTAACAAACAGTGAATGCAGTGAATGCAAGGAAAACTAAGCTATGATTGTGTCCTCTGCTCCACTATCCTTTACTTTCATTTCTGAAGACTGCCAACCCCTGCACCTCATCTAAATATAACAAACCCATGCACAGCAGATGAGTAGCAGTTGATACACCAACAGTTTAGCAGCCTAACACATAACAACTGGGGGGAAACAAATACATTTTCAGTCCCAACAACTGTTTGGAAAGCATACATTTTCCCTCAGAAGGAGCGAAGTGAATTCTGCCTGAAATCTAATCCTTTTATACTTACTTTGCAGACACAAGTTTATAGTTTTATAAGACATGCCTAAAAACAGTCAGATATATGTGTTTCTGCATCGAAACGTAGAGCATTCAAAATTGAAATGTGAAAATATATATACGTTCCATATTTGTGGATATAGGCAGGTGCAAGCTTGCTTGACCCTTCATTTTGTGCTGGATTTGTGAAGATGTTATGATCATAATGTCCAATTTTGTTGCATACTGAAATAAAACAAAGCATAAGAACTAAAGTTTATAAAAACAGCAAAAAATAAAAACATCTATTACATTTTACCCGTGGCCGCCCAGCGGAGCCCGGAGGCTGGCGGCGGCAAGAAGGAGCTTAGCAGAGCGGACCTGCGGTAGGTGTAGCGCTGCTGCGGGTCGGGCCAGGTAGGTCCGGGTGGTTGCGGGCTTTGCGTGGTGCAGGTTACCTTGGGAGTGTTGGCATCTCGTGGGGCCTGTGCGCCGGGGCTGAGAGAGGCTTGTGCGGCGCTCCCAGGCAGGGGTAGCCGGTGGCTGGTCTGTCCTCTAGCCCTTGGGGGGGTACTACTCGGGGTCGTCTATACCCTTATTTTGCCTCAATACCAGGCGAGTGGAGGTGGAGGGCCACAGGAGACCTCTTGAGGGCGGGGGTTAGAGAGAGTGCCGGCGGTTTTTGCCCTGCGAGTTGGGCGCCATAAGCTGTGCCACTGGAGGCTAAGTTGACTTGGACTACTGTTGGACACTATCACTGGGCGGCCATGGGCAGCGGCTCTATCCTGCGGGAGTGAGCTCACGATAGCAGAAAGGAAGGCGGTGGTGACTGCAGAGTGGCTATCTGTGTTGGCGACCTGGTGCTGAAATAACTGGTGATACCCTGCAGCTGAGAGAACCTGCGAGAGCACCGGCACCTGGGGCACCTTTCATTATGGGCAAGTCAGAGCCGTAGCAGGCTAAGCTCCAGTGCGAAAACAAAAGAACGACCCGCGCAGTGGAGAGCATGGGTGATCAGAATGAGGCTGGCAACGCTTCGGGACATACAGAAGGAGCGGAGGATGATACCAGGTCCATCTTGTAAGAACTGCGAGCAGGAATGAAGACAATAGATAGCAAAATAGACGCTTTGGCTACTGGGCTTGATATGGTGAAAAAAAAGTTTGATAAGCACGAACACAGACTAGATGTTCTTAAAAAACGGATGTCTGATGAGCATGATGCACAGGCCGAGGCGCGCACCCAAATGCTCCAGATGGAAAAAGTGCTGGGGGTGATCAGTGCGAAGAATAAAGATTTAGAAGCGCACTCAAGACGCAATAATGTGCGCATTATTGGATTATCGGAAACCACGCCCATAACCAAGATGGAGACTTTTATAGATGGGCTGTTGCGCGAGCTTTTTGGACCCGTCCTCTCTACAGTGATGATAGTCGAGCGGGCGCATCGATCTTTGGGGCCGCGGCCAAAGCCGGGCCGCCACCGCGCCCGATTATTGCGCGGCTTCTGAACTATGCTGATAGGGACGCCATATTGAGGGAGGCTAGAGCCAAGGATCCAGTGGTTTACAAAGGAGACAAACTATTGTTTTTTCTGGACTACACTCCTACAGTACAGGCGGCGAGAAAAGAGTTTGTAACAGTTAAAAAACTGTTGAACGAGGCGTCGATGCCTTACGCCATGTTGTACCCGGCTAAATTAAAAATAGCTCATGAGGAACAATCACATTTTTTTACTGACGCGAAGTCGGCGTTGAAATTCACCAAGCATATCTAAATCAGAGGAAGAATCGATGCTGGAGTCGAACCTGGAAGATGCGGACTAATACTCAGTAGACTAGGGCAGGAGTGTAGTGTGACATTGTGTAGACATGTTTCTCTGCTGGATTCAGACGCTGGCGGCACAAGTTGAGTTTGATACTTGAGGGTTGAGGGGAGGGGAGTTGCAGTTTTGCCCAGTCTTCATGTGGAAGGTCCCCTGGGAGGCATATAATAAGCGATATTTGTTACATTTGGTTGAAGGCATGTACGGTGGGCGGATAGTAGTTCCGGCAGCCGCACTACGGTGCGTGTAATCGCTGCTGAGGCTCTTCCCCCAGTGGGTGTTCCCCACATGATACAATGGATAGTTAAGGGTGTGTTGGGGAGGGGGGATAGGGTGGTATGGTCCTAATTGGGAGGTTGGAGTGGGAGGGGGGTGGGTGAAGATGATTGCAGGCAGGATGTTGATGTTTGTTTTGGTTTGTTTTCTTTTGTTTATTTTGGGAATGTTCTGGGAACACATGTTTGAGAAGATTGAATTATATTGCGCTGATGGGGTTACTGCCCCTCTGAGGATAAATCAGAAACATTTGCTACTGTGGTTTATGCCCTTTGATGACAGGTAAATGTAGGTTTCTAACCTGGAATGTTGGCGGCCTTAATTCTCCTAAAAAGGTGAGGTAAGTAGTGGCATATTTGAATAGACACATGATACACATCGTCTTACTTCAGGAGACGCACCTGACTAAACATACTGGGTGCGCTGTGGCGAGTAGGTGGGTGGGTTTTAAATTAGCTGCGTCTTACTCTTCTTACGCTAGAGGGGTGATGATCTTGATTAAGAAGGGAGTGGAGTTCCAACCACTATACACATAGGCAGATGAGGACGGAAGGTGTGCAATTGTATGTGGAAAGATGCAAGGTGCACTGATAATTATCGTTAATGTGTATGGTCCAATCTTAGATGTCCCGACTTGTGTGGATCGCATGTGTGGAAATCTGCGAGAATGACCTGAAGCTCCTATAATGTGGGGGGGGTGATCTAAACACGTACTTAAATGCAGCGCTTGATAAGTCGAATCCCATATCACATCGGACTCCCAAGGTGGCTAAGCATGTCCTGCGAGTGATGGAAGAGTTTGGACTGGTTGACGTTTGAAGAGTGCGACACCTGCAGGCTAAGGAGGGTACGCATGCGACAACACAGCATGGCAGCTGGTCCTGTCTTGATTATTGGCTGATTGGTGACGAGGTGATGGAATGGGTAGAAGATATAGTGCCCCTGGCTAGAACTTTATTGGACTATAACCCTGTGAAATTGGATGTAGTGTTTCCTGGGGGGTAAAACACCGTTTACATGGCGATTGCGATCGGAGGCTTTGCTTGACCCCATATTTGACACTGCGGTCAGAGAGGCAATAGTGTAATACTTTACGTTAAACAAGGGGACTGTGGATTAGGCCTCAACGTTGTGGAAGGCTTTTAAGGTTACCATTAGAGGGGTATGTATCGGGACAACAGCGGGTATCTTAAAAGACATAAGGACCCAACTTGAGAAAATAGAAAAAAAGTTGCGTGACTTGGAGGGAGATTACTCGACTCAGCCAGACTTGGGTACGCTGGTTCAAATACAGGAGCTGGTTCAGCAGTACGATGAAATGGCGGAAACAGTATATGTTGCGCAGACACACAGCAAGACGCTATGGTGAAGCAGGTAGGCCGGGACGCACTTTAGGGCTCAAAATTAAAGAACGACTGGACAACCCTCCGGTGGACAGGATAGTTGATGACCTGGGGGCGAGCATCATGCGCCGTGGATATAGCGGAACAATTTTGAGAATTCTACTCAGAGCTTTATCAGACACGCGGTACAGCTTCCAAGCAGGAATTTGCAGCATATTTGGAAGATATAGCTTGTGCCTGGCTCTCTGATGTACAGAGTGAGTACCTTTGTCTGCCTATTGATGAGCAGGACATTAAAGTGGCTGTAGAGGCAATGGCTAATGGTAAGGCGCCTGGCCCAGATGGGCACACAGTGGAATTCTACAAGAAATATGTGGATCTGCTTGCACCACAGCTCTTAGATATGTATGCTGAGGCGTACGACAAAGGGATGTTACCACCCTCTCTGAGAGAATCATTGGTTATTACTCTTCTCAAAAAAGATAAGCCCCCAGACATATGCGACTCCTACCGTCCACTGTCACTCATTAATACAGATGCCAAGATTCTGGCAAAAATCTTAGCTACGAGGCTGCATCCGCTATTACAGGGGCTGATATTGCCAGAGCAAGCAGGTTTTATTCCTGATAGATATACCTCACACAACCTTCGGACAATTTTCTCCATGTTTCATATACTTGAGCCAAAATGTGGAAGCAGCGGCGGTATTATTAGATGCGGCCAAAGCATTCGACTCTGTGGAGTGGAATTAGATGTATAGGGTATAGGGTATTGAGGTGCATGGGATTCCCACCCCTGATTATACAATGGATTGTCATCTTGTACATGGTGCCGACGGCACGGGTGCGAGTGGGAGGACTGAGACATTTTGCATTACGAGAGACACCCTTCAGGGATGTCCTCTGTCTCAGCTTTTGTTTGCAATTGTCCTGGAACCCCTGGCTTGTGTGATTCATCAGCGGCATAGGGAGACAGCACTTAATTTTAATTACAGACCGGTGGCAATATCACTATATGCGGACGGTATGGTTCTCTTCATCCGCGAGCCAACTAGAAATTTGGCACAGTTACTCCGTGAATATGTCCGATTCAGTTACCTGTCTGGCCTGCATATAAACTGGGATAAGTCGTACATAATACCTCTCACATCTATAACTACTCAACCCAGCTTAGAGTTCCTGCTGGTGTGGTCCACAGATCCTGTTAAATATCTAGGTGTTTGGGTACACCATGACCCAGCTGTGGTACTCAGAGAGAATTATGGGAGAGCAAGCTCGAACCTAGAAAGTATGGTGGACACCTGGATTACATTGCCGCTATCACTAGCTGATCGCATTGCTCTTGTTAAAATGGTTATCTGTTATGAACATTCCAATTGTGCTTACGATGGTGCTTTAGGAATCTCTGCGGTCAGCTTATTCGTTTTGTGTGGGGGGTTAGACTTCGCGAGTGCAGTGGACGACCCTAATGAAAGGATATGAGAGAGGTGGGTTCGCTGCTCCAGACTTCTATGCATACAACCTGAGTGCACAGGCTCAATATGTGTTTTATTGGTACAGGCCACATGCGTTCAATCCGCATGTTGCGGTGGAGGAGGGGGACGCAGCTCTGATCCCAC
This sequence comes from Lissotriton vulgaris, assembly GCF_964263255.1. Lineage (NCBI taxonomy): Eukaryota > Metazoa > Chordata > Amphibia > Caudata > Salamandridae > Lissotriton > Lissotriton vulgaris. The sequence goes on along the minus strand of NC_141689.1, from coordinate 1,928,448,455 downwards.
TACATAGTGTAATTACCCACCATTCACGGGGTCTCCCAAATTCAGAGAATAATGCGTTGATGCCACGATATCCGCCTGGCAGAAGATAGGGAGACCGGCGCATAAGTTGCCATTGTATGCGTCGGCAATGCATCTGGAACATCATGCAGCTATGACGGTCACATCTGAAGGCCCCTCCATGACATTACTAAGGGAAGCCTGTATTGTGCACATGCAAAATGTTTACCCGAATAGTGTGTTTCTCACACAGGAGGCTTTACAGTATGTCAGTAACCAATCACTTCTTTTTCGCTTTGCTGTGCATAGAATGCAACATGCAGCCCGCATCCATTACACTGAGTATCCACAAGAACCTCCAACACTGAGGTCCCTGCAGTTCGCGCTCACCACTTCTACTAATAAAAAGTTGGTATCAAAACAAGGGTGGCATAACATGGGGCAACAAACATAAGCCTGCGATTAAGGCATGGATGACAGAACTTGTATACTGTCTGGACAATCTAACTACATATGCTGAAGAGCTACCGGTTGGTTTGAGGCCAAGAGACATCTGGGAACCCTTAAGAATATACTTGTTGCATAAGTCCACATAGAGGCCCAGATTGTATGAGACATTTGGAGGGGCAGGTCGCACACCTAGAAGCGCTACAGAGACCATGTGATTGTATTTATAAGTTGTTTTGGAAACATGAAGCTTGAGATATGTGTCCTTTGATGTTATATGCTTTGGTTAGATTTCTGTTTTATTTTTTGGGAGTTTTGGAGGACTATTATTTCTGTATTGAAGGTTCAATGTGTATCATTGGCGTGGACATAGGCTGTACTTTTATTTAGAGATTGGTTGCTAGTTTATCTTTTTAAACATATGTTACAGTCGGTTTTCACTATGATTATATTATGCATTGTTTTCCTTTTTATTCTTTATTTGTTTTGTAAAATGTATCTTTGTAATAAAAAATAAAAAAATTAAAAAATCTATTACATTTTACCCAAAAAAACCTGGAAGTGTAACCTACAGATCACAGGTCTTATTTCAAGTCAAGTCAAGTCAAAGAATTTATATAGCGCACTACATACCCAGAGGGTCTCAAGGCGCTTAGGGAGGGGAGGAGGATTACTTGTCAAATATCCACGTTTTAAGTTGCTTTCTGAATGCTAGGTGGTTCTGGGTAAGGCGAAGGTAAGTGGGGAGTGAGTTCCATGTTTTAGCTGCCAGGTATGAGAAGGATCTGCCTCCCATGGAGGTCTTGTTGATGCGAGGTACAGTGGCGAGGGCTTGGCTGGAAGAACGTAGTTGGCGGGAGGGGATGTAGAAGGACAGTCGTGAGTTGAGGCATTCTGGTCCGATGTCGTAGAGTGATTTGTGTGCGTGGGTAAGCAGTCGGAAAGTGATCCTCTTATTGACGGGTAGCCAGTGGAGGTCTTTCAGGTGACCAGAGATGTGTTCGTTACGCGGGATGTCTAATATGATCCTGGCTGAGGCGTTTTGGATTCGTTGGAGTTTCTTCTGGAGTTTAGCGGTAGTACCTGCGTAGAGGGTGTTTCCGTAGTCCAGTCGGCTCGTGACCAGAGCATGGGTGACTGTTTTTCTGGTTTCGGTGGGGATCCAGCGAAATGTTTTTTTGAGCATGCGAAGAATGTTGAAGCAGGATGAGGATACGGCGTTGACTTGTCTGTTCATTGAAAGTGAAGAATCCAGGATAACGCCTAGGTTCCGTGCGTGGTCTGTCGGGATGGGTGCTTTTCCAAGGGCTTCCGGCCACCAAGAGTCGTCCCATGCAGAATGGGATGTACCTAAGATGAGGACTTCTGTTTTATCTGAGTTCAGTTTCAGACGGCTGTGTTTCATCCATTCGGCAACTTCTTTCATTCCTTCGTGTAGGTTAGTTTTGGCGGTTCTGGGGTCATTGGTGAGAGAAAGGATCAGTTGAGTGTCATCCGCGTAAGAGATGATGTTGAGGTTGTGTTGGCGGGCGATGGCCGCGAGGGGGCTCATGTATACGTTGAAGAGGGTGGGACTGAGTGAGGATCCTTGTGGTACGCCACAGATGACTTCAGTGGCCTCGGACTTGAATGGTGGAAGGCGGACTCTCTGTGTTCTTCTAGTGAGGAACGAGGTGATCCATTCAAGTGCCTTTCCTTGTATTCCGATGTTTCTAAGGCGTTGTAAAGGGGTGCTGTGGCAGACTGTGTCGAAGGCTGCAGAGAGGTCGAGGAGGATGAGGGCGACTGTGTCTCCATTGTCCAGTAGAGTTCGAATGTCGTCTGTTGCTGCGATGAGGGCGGTCTCAGTGCTGTGTTTTGCTCGGAAGCCAGATTGTGAGGAGTCGAGGGATTTGTTGGCTTCGAGGAAAGCGGCGAGCTGGTTGTTGACAGCTTTCTCGATGACTTTGGCCGGAAAAGGAAGGAGCGATATGGGGCGGTAATTCTTGAGTTCGGTGGGGTCCGCTGTGGGTTTTTTCAGAAGGGCGGTGAGTTCAGCGTGTTTCCAGCTTTCCGGGAAGGTGGCGGAGTTGAAGGAGCAGTTGATGACGTCTCGGAGGTGCGGTGCTATGACGGAATCTGCTTTGTTGAAGATGTGGTGAGGACATGGGTCTGTGGGGGATCCTGAGTGGATGGAGTTCATCAGGCGGATGGTGTCCTCAGTGGAGATTGGGTTCCAGTCGTTAAGGGTGTTCAAGGGGGGAGAATGTTCAGCGTATGGTTGGGTGGGTTGGTCTCCGGGTTGGTTGTCGAAGCTGTTGTGGATGTCTGCAATTTTGTTGTGGAAGAATAAAGCCAGGGAGTCGCAGAGGGCTTGAGAGGGGGTGATTTCTAATCATTTTAGCAACGTTCTATCCACCTCTGAACGATTTAGTTGAATAGTAAAACAATTATTATTGAAGTTCAATAATATTTTCATTTAAGACATCTTTTCAATAAACTTCAGCTTTATTACTGAGTTTGCAAGCACAGGAAATGCATGTTTCTGTATGGTCTTCATTGTTTGCATTTTTAGACTGACTATATTGATTTTATTTTTACTCTTAGCACTGTGATACTGTGATTCAGGTTTACAGAACATATGCTCTGACTCCTAAACATAATGAAAATCTGGCTTACCCTGATGCTTTATTCCAAGCATCTACGAGGCCACAGGAGAAGTGTAGGTAGTTCATCAGTTAAATATATGTTAAATGCCACAAGTGAACTGCATAGCAATTTTTAACTACCCAGATATATTACTGTACAAGACTGATGTACTGATGTAAACTTACCTATATAGCCTCATAAGCTGAAACTTAAATCACAGCAGCATTACATGCCAAAGGAAATACATTTGACATGGAACAAACCATATTTCAAATGTTATCTAAGTCACCTCTAAGAGCATATTGTAGCCCAGAAGACCAGAACCTTAATTTATAAATATGGGATGTGCAGTAGATTAATAATAGTGTGTCCTTATGTGACTAAATAATTGTCTAGATGTCCCTTTTTAAGAAATAATTCTAAGAAAATGTTGTTAATTAATTCAAAGTTTGCAAAAATATTTATCAAAAATCTAGTTCGGTGGTGAAGGTAGATTTGTGATAAATATAGTGACAACAGATACACAGTTATACTTTTGCGAAGAAAAGCAAAAAGGGTGGTACTCCACAATGTACAATCTCATTCTGTAGGTTAAACATTCTTGTTATTGCCAATTATAACAGTTTACTATGAATATGTGCCAGTAGCTAAAAATTGTGTTTAATTTGTAAGATTCTTAATTAGGAACTCTAGATATTTAACAAGGTGACTGCAGTGTCCAATGCACTACATCTCTGTGTTGTTTCAAACCAACAGTATGACATTTATGAATCAATACAGGATCATATGGGCAAAGCAGTTTGTCACTGACATGTGACTAGACACATCATCTGATTTCAGATGAGTCATCAAACAGACAAATCTTTTGTGCCTGACAAGGAAAATTACCACATTCCTCACATGTCAGCTAGCAAATTACTTTCTGTCATTGAATTGTGTCTTTGACTTTGTTTTATGAAGAACACGTTATTCTCTGTGCCAGCCTCACACAACTCTTTCCAACAGTATCAAAGTCATAATTTATGGCTCTGTTCAGTCTGTTATTATGATAGATGACCTATAGTACCAGACCCATAGCATTCTTTAAATGTCATGAGGCTTCTTCAATGATGAAAGCTGTGCTCAAGAGAAAATAAGACATATTGTAACCTGCCATATATGACATAAAATGACTGAGGTAACATAGCTTTACGTTACACCATTGTAAACAGATCATGTGTGATTAAGGTCTGGTTAGCAGCTCATAAACCTCACCACTGAAGATTCTGCACCGACCATGAAAGGCATTCACACAGGAGCACCCATGGACCCCTGCCTTCTGCACATCTTCCACAGAGCCGCCGCCGCCATTGCACCTGAGGAATGAGGCACCATCAATGCAACTTTCAAAGCCGGCACATACCCCGATGACTGGAAACGTACAGAAGTCAAGCACTTCCTCAAGAAGCCTTCAGCAGATCCAACGGACCTCAAGAACTACTGACCCATCTCTCTCCTCCCTTTTGCGGCCAAAGTCACAGAGAAGATCATCGAAGTTCAACTAATAAAATTCATCGATGAGAACAACAACCTCGACCCCTCCCAATCCATATTCCACAGCAACCACAGCACAGAGACTGCCCTACTCGCCTTTACAGACGACACCTGCACCCACCTCGACCAAGGCCACCCCACAGCCCTGATTCTACTTGACCTTTACTGCAGCCTTCGACCAGCTTCTCCCACCGCACTTTCACTGCCAGACTCCACTACTCCGGCATTCAGGGAAATGCCCTCGACTGGATCCGCTCCTTCCTCACCAGCAAAACCCAAAGAATCAGACTTCCCCCTCTTCCTCTCCAAACCCACAGAGATCAACTGCAGAGTACCCCAAGGATCGTTTCTTATCCCCATGCTCTTCAACATCTACATGGCCCCCCTTGCTGCCATCATCAGACAGCATGGACTCAGCATAGTATCCTACGCCAACGATACCCAGCTCATCCTCTTCCTAACCAAGGACCCCCTAACCACCAGACTCAGCTTCTAGGAAGGAATTAAGGACGTTGCATCCTGGATGAACAGCCGCTGTTTGAAGCTTTGCTCGGAGAAGACAGAAGTCCTTATCTTGGTCCCTCCCCCATGTAAAGGAACAACACCTGTTGGGCCACTGCCCTCTGTATCCCCCTGACCCCCAGAGACCACGGCCGGAACCTCAGCATCAAACAAAGGGGGCCCATTGATTGTGACAACTCTGTTTTTGTCCTGATGGCTTGGAATAATTCCTAAACAGATTCATGAAAATACTGTTTTTTTCATTTCTTTTTAATGAGATTGATGTGGGAATGTCTATTGCTATTTGCGATCTTGTCTCATAAATTAGCCTTGCAATCACGTTACGCAGTAGCTTCAGTCTCTTAATTTCCTAGATTATGACTGTAAATGTGTTCTGCAATCACCCACCCTATTTTTCTCCAGGTACAATTTTTTGGTACCCCTATTGTACAATGGTAATCATATTATTTTATGCTCCCTTGCATTTATAGTTCAAATAAAAAATCTATTTCAGCAGTGTCATTTACTTTTAGTATTAGAGATTGGGTCAGGAGATATTCTCAGACGAAGAACAGGATTTTGTTTGGGATTTTCAGTACAATTACCTCTATATTTGGCTAAATTCAACAATTTCCACAGTTCCTTGTCTGGATGTTAATCAGGCTAATATGGATGATGATATTGTTTAACTCGTGGAGCTGTTTCTTACTGCTTGTTTAATATAGGAAAGCCAGCCATGTTTTAATGGGAAAGAGTATGTAGAAAATATTGTGTTGGTGCATGAGACACCCATGCACATAAGATACATTTTGAAAAACAACATAGAGTAGCTCTGCAGAACTCTACACATTAACTGGTCAAGAGAGAAACTCTCCAGCAAACCTTTTGAAACCTTGAAGTAATGTAATGAACAATCTCAACCAGATTTATGATGGCTACATGAATGCAAATATGTTTTAATTGTTGATGAGAAATATATAGCACTTCATTGTAGTTGAAAATAAATGATGAGCTACAACCAGACTTGGAAACAGAGAATCCTGTATATTACATTTTTCAGCATGTAATCTATGGAGAGATTTACCAGAATATAATTTTCAGTCAATCTAGAGGCCTTTACAAGGAATTTAGTTAATATTATATTATCATCATTCCCAAGATGGATCAATGTCTCATTCGAAGCATCTTGTCAAACTACTTCTAATACAGAGATCTTCAGACCTTTGTAGGATGAGCCCCCCCACCCCCAGCTGAATTGCTTTAGATGTCTTGGTAGAATCATCATTTTCTCAGTAGCTGGATGTATGGAATGGCATCACTTTGATTGTGGCCCACCTATTTGTTTTTCCTGTCTGATTTTGTGGGCCTTTGAACTATGGGGCCCATTAATATGGCGGGCGGATCACCACCGCCCGCATGGTGGTGGTGATCCGCCCAACATATTCCCCCGCCCGCATGCAAATTTCCCCCACCACATTATCATGGCGGGGTGGACCCGGGCAGACAGAAAGACCTTCCGCCGGTTTTCCACATGGTCGATGAGTCGACCGGGTGGAAAAGCTGTTAATATGGTGGCGGTGTCTGGTAGACACTGCCGTCCATATTAGCATACATGCGGGGACATGCCTTCCCGTGGCAGCATGCTGTTCTCAACATTGGGGGCCCGTAGCAGGCCCCCAGGGATTCTCGGAGGTGGGGGTGCACATGCATTTGACAGTACAACGTGTCAGGCACCGCGCGGTGCATGTCATGTTGTACTGTCAAATGCACAACTTGCAATTCTGGCATTGCAGCAATGTTAGAAATGCAGGATGCACCCGCCAGTGTGGCAGGTGCATCCTAATGGGATGTGCGGTACCACCATATGCATTGCTGACCCATTTCCCGGGGGTATGGCGGGTGGACTTCTAATAAACCTCATGTGTTCACTATCACTGCCTAATATTAGTGAAGTGTCTGTGCTTTCCGCAAACCATGTGCTGTGCATTGGAACTCCTTGTCAGGACAGTTTAACTACTGTGTGAGTCCATTTTTATGGTGCATAACATGTACCGAGGGAATGGAGGGTGAAATGCCATATGCAGACTGCAGTGTGTATTTACACCACCCACACATGTGACAAAACACCCAGTATGCTTTGGCTAGACAGCAGCAGTTTAAAGGTACTTCATTAACACATGGCAGCTGAAAGTGCCATTGCCATGTAGGAAAATATATTTGAATATATTAATTAGCCACTCCTAATTGTGCCTGGTAAACCCATGAGCCAGAGTGCTAATATATATAAAAGTCGAACATTATATTTGAAAAGTGTAACCGCGGCCCTAAAAGGCATATCACTGTGTAGGTTCACCTACATTATTCATAGCCCAAACATAGGTGTGAATAAATATTTGAATGTGCATGCCTGCCTGGTAAAACGCTAGCAGGATTATTAAAAGTTAACTATTTAATCTTCAAAATATGACTTAATAATGAAATCAGATTGTTGTTAACTGCCTACTGGTGTAAAACCTGTTCTGTCTCTCATCACACTGCCCAGGCTAAAATACACATCTTTGGCTGATAAAGATAATGGCCCTGGCTAACAATGCAATGGCCTGCCTTGGAGCCCATGATAGACAAGGTTATGCTAAATGCTCTTGCTTAGCAGGTATTAAATATCAGACAGTGGACAGGAATAGCTAGCAGAACAAAGGACAGCCTTAGCACTACCTCTTTGACTTGAAGATGCAAGGGTGGACTTTCGCTATTCTTTTCCGGTACTCTCGTAGACAGCTAGGCTCCTGGGTAGGGAAGAAAACCAATTTGGACCTTGATGTTAGGTTAGGTTAGGTTGGTCTTATATAGCGCGCGGCTACTCCAAAGGAGTGTCCCGGCGCTTTGATATGTGACCGGAAAAGAGAGACATCAACAACATACAACAGAGTACCTGCAAAGAGTGGAAAGCTCTAACACTAGGGAGAAAGACCACTATCGGGCAAAGAGCCAAGTTTTAAGGCCCTTCCTGAAGGCCAGTAGATTGGATGTGCTACGCAGTGACAGTGGAAGCGAATTCCAGAGCTGCGGAGCTCGCAGCCTGAAAGAGCGACCACCCATGCGCGCCTTTTTTACTCGGGGAACCTCAGCTAAAAACAGAGACTCAGACCTCAGAGAACGAGCCGGATGGTAAAAGGCAAGTCTCCTTTGGAGGTACTGAGCTCCCTTAGCGTGCAGGGCCTTATGGGCCAGAGTCAAGGCCTTAAACTCTATCCGCTTCCGGATGGGCAGCCAGTGGAGCGACTGCAATAGACTGGATATTCTGGCACGTCTATGGAGGCCAAAGATAGCCCGTGCGGCCGCGTTCTGCACCACCTGCAAGCTTTGCAGGAGATACTTCGGCAGGCCAAAATAGAGAATGTTGGAATAATCCAATCTTGAGCCAATTAATGCCTGGACCGTAGCCTTCCTGTGCTCTTCCGAGAGCAGAGGGAAAAACTTCCGGAGCATTTTGAGGAGACCAAAGCAGGATCCAAAGAGAGCCAGAACCTGGGACTTTAATATCAGCCCATTGTCGATCTTCACTCCCAAATTCTTAGCTAACTGAGACGAGTGTGCTGGAGGGAACATGTCCGCAGGCCACCATTCATGCCATTCTGAGTCAGAGACACAACCGAAGAAGAGTATCTCCGATTTATCTGAGATGCACTTGAGGCTGTTTAGCTGGAACCATTTAAAAACAGCCCCTAGGCACTCACGGATACTCTCTCCGTCGAAATCTTCTCCTTTCTGGCATGAAAAGAGGAGCTGGGTATCGTCGGCGTAAGACACGATCTGGGCCCCGAAAGACTCCACCAATGTCGCCAAAGGGGTCATAAAGATGTTAAAGAGAGTCGGACTCAACACGGAGCTCTGAGGGACTCCGACTCCCAATGGCGGCATCTCGGCGGAGCTCGAAGAGGCCCAGACCGTTTGTCGGCGGCCAGCTAAGAAAGATCTAAACCAGCTGAGCACCGTCCCCCTCAGACCGATCTCATAAAGTCTGGCGAGGAGACCCTCATGGGGAACGGTGTCAAAAGCCGCCGACAGATCAAGCATGACAAGCATGACTTTGCCTCCCAAATCCAGCGACTCCTTAATGGCCTCGGACACCTCCAGCAACGCTGTCTCAGTGCTTAAATTAGGGCGAAAGCCAGATTGGGAGGGATGTAGAAGATCTTGGGACTCCAAATAATTGGAGAGCACAAGATGGACATGTTTCTCCAGGATCTTAGCCAGTGCGGGAAGAAGCGAAATAAGCCTATAATTGGCAAGCTCCCCTAGAGGAAGGCCGGGCTTTTTAAGAAGAGGAATGACCATTGCCTGCTTCCACACCTGCGGGACCACCCCTTGACTCAAGGATAGATTCAGGAGCGGATTTGCCAAAGGGTTTATAATATCAGACATTTTCGCCAGGAATTTAGCAGGGCAAGGATCCCGAGGTGATCCAGATTTAAGATTGGCCATGAGCGCCGAGGATGCAGGTAGCGAAAGTGGCAGGAACACCATCAAGACTGGACCAGTGGGGATCAGTGGAGCTGACCCATCCACAGGGCTAAGAGGAGCATCTATCTGCCTCAAGGGGAAGGAGTCCTGAATCAACTTTATCTTGTTTGTAAAAAAGTTGGCAAGGGCAGACACCCATGACTGAGGTGGAGAGTAAGCTCATCTAAAGAGGGAATGACTATGGAACTGAGGACAGACCTACCTGATAGCAGAAGGGTTTTGCCACATTAAGACAGAGGCACTTATAAAATTGTACACTAAAGGAAAGGGAAAGTTCTCCAATCATTGAATAGTACATATGATAACTCTGACACTTGAACCAAAACCTCCACAGAACATTCCTGGACTTCACCTAAAGAAAGCTTTTCGGAAAAAAAACCTCCTGATTCTTGACTGCCATGAAGGATAGGACTCACTCAGGGTATTCGAGTACTCAAAGACTCAAACACTTCTGACCTGCTCAAACCCAGGGATTAGATCAGCTCTCTAAGGGTCAGGTGCTAAACATCCTGTTTGCCCACTTAGGGACACAAGAAAAAGGGCTTCTAATTCCATGAGGGCCCATGTACACATAAAGAATTTGACCATGTCAGAGACTTTGATGTAGAAATACCTTGTGCCAGAAACCTACCTATAACCTTACCTTGAGGAGCTAGAGAGTGAAGGAATGACCAAAATTAAATTTCCAAGCACCTGGAGAAAAGTGGGACTTTTTCCCAACGTTGAAAGACTGAGATGAGATGCTTAGGCTTGCTTAGGAAACCCACACACAAAACAAACAAGAAAAATAGGTATGACCATCTCAGAGCTTGTTGTTGTGCTGAAAACATGTTCAATAGAACACTGACTCGTGGAGCCTTGCCTAGCTACAGCTTCTAGCCTTGCACCACTATAGGATTTTGACTTTTGAAAATTAAGTCTGAAGATCAAACCTTGTATCTCGGAGATGCAGCAAATATATCCCCCTAAATTAGCATCCTTTTCAACCACAAAATGTGGGTTTGTCCTGCTCAGAGATTTTGGTGCCAAAAGCAGCTACTTCAGCTGAAGCTCAGCAATGATGTGTCTGACTTTGGGGGCCTCTCGGTGACCAAAACATTTGACCTTGCCATACAGAAAACATTTGACTTCCATTTCAGAGACTAAGGGGCACATTTAGTAAGAAGTCATGCAATACAGCACAGTAAACAAAGTTGTTTTTCTGTATTGTGTGAAAAAGAAAAAGGACTAATCCATATCTGTTAAGATATTGATGTTGGATCTAGCATGGTATATCTTAAACTGCCTTGCATCACATACAAACCAAGGGTATCTGCATGAAGTCTAGTACTCATTTTGTATTGGGAGTGATGTCTTCCAATTCAAAATTCTGTGCTTTGACATGCTACACAACTTTTCTCACCTTACATGCGTGCTGTTCAATGCAGCACACATGTAAAGTTTAACAAATTTGGGGGTATATTACCAAGCAATAGGGATAATTATCGCTATTGCTTGGTTAGAGACAAAAATTTACCGCTGAGCTGCGGCGATTTTTACCGCAATAAACCTTGGTAATCGCAAATGCAATAAAAATCGCCGCAAATGAATGAATATCGCTGAAAAGTCAGCGATATTCATGCATTACCGAGCTAATGCTCTTAGCCATGTTATCCACCTCCCATTGGATAACATGGCTAAGAACTGCTCAGGGCAGGTGTTAGCTTTTGGAGATATTCGCGCTTAGCGCAAATATCTCCAAAAGTTGGTAATAGGAGATAGCGATGTTAGCGACTGTTTTCAGTCGCTAACATCTTGGCACGCCCACTTTGCATGTCATTAGTGATAAATATCACTGACATGCAAAGTGAGGCCCAAGATGGTCGCTATCTCCTACTAGCTGTCTCTAACTGGTGTTAGCGACAGCTAGGTAATAGGGAGATAATTTTATCTCCGCTTTCTTGGCTTTTAAAGCCAAAAAGGCGGAGATAAACCCCCTTGATAATATGCCCCTTGGAGCTTTTAAATAGTGCTGCAGCTTTACCCCTATCTTAAAGAGGAGTATTATTGGGTGCAAATTCCTGTCTAACAAAATTATTGGGTGCAAATTCCTGTCTAACAAAATCCATTTGTGCTTTAATTGAAATGGACTTGTATTTCTCACAGGATTCTTCTTGATGCAAAGTTTTGTGCTGAAAAGTAAATCCCCATGTAGGAAGCTGGTTCTGTACATACAGTACTAAAGGAGGAGTCCCCAGAGGTACAGCAGAGTCTAAGTTAGCTAAGTACTAACAGCTCTCTTTGAGTTAGTGTGGGCGAGCAGTTAGGCTGATCCAGAGGGTGTGTTAAGCATTTATTGTATTAACTCAATCATGGACTGATACACACACTCAGAGACAGAATCCAGACCAATCAGGTAAGTATAAAAAAGGTATACTTATGTTTCCTTTTAGAAGCTAGGACTTTGCACAGCTAAGTGATATATACTTTCAAAATTCAAGACTGTTCAAGGTAATGCAGTTGTGCCTGAAATTACAATGGTTGCAAGTTGGTAAATGCTTTGAAAACATTTTAAATTGCACAGTAATTACTTTTTCATCACTTTCTGGTTACTTTGTTTTACTTTGAGCACTAGGGTGGTATACCTTTATACCACACCTTAGGGTAACATACAAGGTAAGTGCGACATTTTTACTTTGCAATTGAGTTCACTTTTCCCCGTACATTCAGAATTTCATACTTAGAACATTTTTTAGGCCCAAAATGTCATAACATTGGTTCCTAAGGGAGAAAAATGGTTATCGGATTGGGAGGCAAGTACTGGACTTATGAGGGTGATCTTTGGGGGTTAGTACCAAAATTCCCCAAGGTCTAGATGGGCACTCAAGTTGCACCACCAGCGGCCCTAGGGTGGCCGGGTGCAGAATGCAGGGGCCCAATGCTAGCCAATGGTGCTTAGGGGTCTTCACTTAGGGACTGCTGACGAGCAGGCCACTCAGGGTTTGGGGCAGAGCTCCTAGGGTTACGGTCAGACTACAGGGGCCAATGACCAGCACAGTAGCTGCACCTCCAGCGGCACTGGGGCGGCCGGGTGCAGGGTACAAAACAGACGTCAAATTGATTCCCAATCGAGATCTTCGGTATAACAAAGATGCTGCAAGCTCTGACAGGAAGGCTTCCGGAATGCGATCACCAGCTGGAGAGGTAAGTTGGGATCTTGGGGGATGCCTGGTCAGTGACAGTTGGGCCACCCAAGGCTGTGTGGAATTGGGTGCAGGGGTGTCTTCTGGCATCAGGTTTTCTTACCAGCTCCGGTTGTTGTATGGGTGGATCCTTCAGAGTGAGGCTGCAGGCATCGGCTTGAGGCTTTTGGGAGGTTGGGGATCACCAGGACCCAGGTCAGGATCACTGGGAAGAACTCCATGGGTTGTTGGGCCAATCAAACTCGGGCCTTGGGCATCGGGTGCAGAATCACTGAGTTATGGGAATCCGGATTCTGGATGTGAGTCTTTGGTTGAGCGAAAATCAGTAGGAAGGTTGCATGGCAGGTCCTCTGGGCTCTGGAAGTTGCTGGCTACTGGACTCGCTGGAGTTCTTGCTATAGTCAGGTCGGTAGGGCTGGGGCCAAGTCAGTTGGTGTCCCCTTCTCCTTCCTGGGTCAGCACAGTTCTTTGGTCCTTCTTCTTTCTTCCTCGAATATGAGGAGGCAAGGTTGAGGGTTGCCCCTGTATACTAGATTGAGGGGCATTAAAGGGTGTGCAGGTCGGGTCCAATGGGTCCCTTCCTTGGGGTGGGTTCACCCCCTAATATGCCACACTCGTGTAGAAGTGGGCATGAGCCTCTTCCTAATTCGCTGAGTCCCATCATCTTCAAGATGGAGGGGACTGAGATGCGTGCTTCAATTAACCTCCCCCGCCCGAGGGGTGGGGTTTGAGAAGGTGGTCACACCTCTCTTTCTAGCTTGGTTTTCCTGCTGATTCTCCTGCCCAAAGTGGGGGCCAGAACCGATGGGAGCCAGTTGATGGGGCAGCAAAAGGCAGGGTCAGCTTCAAAAGGTGGCAGGCATTTAAAGCTTTCCCTTTCATGGACCAAGCATATCTGGGGAGAGGAAGCATGAAAAGTCTGCCCAGGATGGGCTTTGTTTCTGTACCCAGAGAGCGAAGGTTTTCTACCCATGGGTCCAGAAACTTGACTGGTGGTGGCAAATGGTTGGTAGCCATTCAGGAACCACACCAGGGATGGTTGAATTCTGGGGGGAATAAATTCCACATTGTCATCAGTGTGGGTTTAATGTGCTGAGAAGTTTGCTACCAATCTTCCCAGTCTTTAGTAAACCATTATTGAGCTGGCCCATCAAGTTAAGTCGGGGTCTCCGGCAGACCCGGTAAAGCCGGCGTTGTTTAGAGACTCGGCATCTTCCAACCTTTTGCCAGTCTGCTCTCTGATTAACATCTTGCCTACATCTGGTTTGGTACCCCTTAAGTGGAAACAGGCAGTGGTTATGCCCATTTTGAAGAAGCCGTCTTTGGACACCAGCAAACCGGAGAATTATCGCCCGATATCGCTCCTTCCTTGGCCGGCTAAAGTCGTGGAGGCGCATGTCAATATTGCCCTCACAGACCATCTCACGCGCACTAACATCCTGGATGCCACGCAGAATGGATTCCGAGCCGGGCACAGCACGGAGACAGCCCTCCTATTCATGGTGGAGCATCTGCGCGCTGTGCTTGATGCGGGTCAAACGGCGGCGCTTGTTTTATTAGATCTGAGCACCGCCTTTGACACCGTCTCGCACGGGATTCTTCTGCAGCGCCTGGAGGACGCGGGCGTGGTCGGCTCCGCTCTTCAATGGTTCCGCTCTTTTCTTGTTGACCAATCTTTCTGCGTGGCCGTTCCACCCCATCAGTCCAAATCACATCCTCTGGACCTTGGGGTCCCTCAAGGATCCTCGCTGAGTCCCACGTTGTTCAATCTTTACGTGAGGCCGCTGGCTGAGGTCGTCAAGCAGTGGGGTATGACCATGGTGTCATACGCTGACGACACTCAGCTGGCGGTCACGATCAGCGGGGATTCAGGGTTGGAGGCCCCAAGATTCCAGGATGGACTACGGGCGGTTGCCAGCTGGATGACCTCCAACTGTCTCCAGTTGAACGCAAAAAAGACGGAAATGATGGTCTTCGGCAAACAAGCGGAACTCTGGGGCGATGTGTGGTGGCCCTCAGAGCTAGGTCCCACTCCTACTCCGGTTTCGGAGATAAAAAACCTAGGGGTGTGGTTAGATCCTACCCTTAGCTTTGTCTGCCACACTAAACGTACTGCTGCCTGCTGCTTTGGCATCCTGCACAGCATGAACCTGTGCTTACATTTTTTGATGCCTCGACTAGGCAGCTCGTGGTACAGGCGACAGTGATTTCTCGGCTTGATTATGCCAGCTCCCTCTTGGTAGGGATAAATCAGGCCGAACTCACTCGCCTCCAACGCGTGCAAAATGCGGCCGCCAGAGCAGTCGTAGGCTTACCCAGGTTCTGTTCTGTCTCCAATACCTTGCGCTCCCTTCATTGGCTACCGATTAAGCAGATGATCCAATTCAAAGTGCTTTGTATGTCCCACAAGATCCTTAAGGGTTCCCCTGCTCAGATCCTTCAGAATCTTCTGTCTCCCTACGTTCCAAGCAGCTCACTACGCTCATCGGACCTTGAATTGGCAGTAGTTCCACGGTTCAAGCGTAGTCGGGCTGGTGGGCGTTCATTTCGTGTACGTGCTGCAGTCCTGTGGAATGCCCTCCCTTTGGAAATACGCACCCTTGCTGACTTGCTCTCATTTCGCAGGGCTGTCAAGACTTTTTTGTTTCCCTAGATTTATCTTTCTCATCAGTCCACTCTTTTAAGCTTGTGTTATGTTGTTCCCTTGTCAGGCGCCGGGACGCTCCTCCGCTGGAGCAGCTGTGCGCGTAATAAATGTTCATAACATAACATAACATAACATAACATAACATAACATAACATAACATAACATAACATAACATAACATAACATAACATAGCTGTGCAGTTCATAGTGTCCAACTCTCAGACTATATACTCTTTATGACTTTACTACACTTACAATGTCTAAGAATGGTCATAGACACTAGGGGTACAATGCCCATGCAACTGTACCCTCACCAGTGGTCTATTGGGCCCAGCTAGGGGGGCGACCGACCTATACCATAGATAGTGGCAAAAAGGTATGTATGACATGTCAATTCTTCACTTTTCTCTGCACCAAAACATGCAGCCTGCAATGACAGTGTGTGTGTGTTGAGGTGCAGGCCCTCTAAGGGTGGCACAGTATGTGCTGCAGCCCTTAGAGGTCTTCCCTTGTCACAGCGCCCTTGGTACCCATAGTACCTCTAAAGGGACTTACATGTGGCCAGAGGGGTGCCAATTGTGGGTAAAAATGTAAAGGTTTGGGAAGGAACACAGGCCCTGGGAATCGTATTGACAGGGACCCAGGCCATATCCAGTTAAAGTGCATCAGAAAAATGTGGCAAAAGGTTTGGGGGGCGGGGTGGCAATTACTTCAACAAAAGCCCACTTTAGTACACCCCAAAAATGCTTTGCACAGATTTTCGTCACATTAGGTGACACTGTATCGGTGCAAAGTGTAAGTAAATATGGGCCTAAGTCTGAAGATAAAAACTTTCACCAGCAAGACTGCTTGGGATATTGCTTTTTGTAGGCTTTTTGTCTTGAAACTTAAAATATTGATACCTCTGCTCCCCCGTCCTATTTTAATATTCTTTGTATCTTTTTGGCCATTAAGTCTTTTTATTTTGTTCAAAATTGGTTTGGAAATGTTACTGTGTTTTGTTCTTTAAAATAGTTGATACTGCTTGAAATTGACAGACTTTGTTCATTGCCTGCTGCTTCTGTGAGAGCTTCCAGTGGTTAGCAAAGAATGCCAATTAACTGTATTTTGACCTAAACAAATTATTTATAAATTTGTCTGAGATCACCTGCCCCCACATTAATAACTCAAATTCTGACACTAAAGTTAAAGAGAATACATTATACATCGAGCTCTGGTTTCTGAGAAGGTGAGCTGACGTGAAAATGTTTAATTCATAACAGTAGATGCCCTAGGCATCAGTACATACCGCAGTTTTCTCAACCAAAACCCCCCTCTCCCTGATGGAAGGGCTAGACATTTCTTTTAAGCTAAGCAACTCATCCTTGAGCCAAAACGATACATTCATCATTTTTCCTTTTTTGTGAAAGAATTTGTTGTGAATTAATTTGTTGTGAGTAGACTTTGCAGTCGAGTGTTGTCTTTCATCTACTTCATTTCGTAAACTGTAAACACATGTCCGGTTCAATATGTTTATTTTTATTTATTATAGACCTTTAAAGTTGTCTTAGAATAATCGGAAACCGTACAAAGATATTATGTGCTGAAGACATGCATAATGAGTAACTAATAGATTCTAGATGGAACACGTCAACATAATAATGCTAGATATTTACACTGTCATTCCTAAAAATATAATATGAAACCGTATTAGTTCTGAATCTGAAGATAAAGGCTAGGGTTCTGCCAGTATTTGATGCTCATGCCAGGAGTGCTTTGCATGGTCAGAGGCTTCCAGGGTATTTACACACAAATACTTTCTTTGACAAAATGCGCGCTGTATTACCCTTAGACTTATATTCTGTTAATTTTATTGAATCCATCGAATCACTTTTTCCTAACTTTATTTTTATTACAGATGAATAAGTAAACAATGTTTCTATAAACCTCTAATGGAGCCTACAGTTTCTTGTGCATCTATAAGATTTGGAAGAGTGTTCATTATGTAGAATTCAATAGCGTGGTTATAATACAGTCAAATATTTGAATTCATATTAATCTTTCTATATAAAGCATATTTAGAGATTTGTCAGAATGTTCCTATTTCTTTATTTTAGGAAGAGTTTAATGGCTCTAAATCGTAGCTTTGACTAGCATATGCCTTTATGGTAAATACCTACTGGGTATATTTGTTTTCTTCCTGATTACAGATCGTCAGTGATCATATACAACAGTACAAAGAAGATATGCAGTACCCATAAGAGAAGTTGTATGATGTAACAACACATGCCATTACCCCGCAAACCGTTGCAAAACAAATATTTACCCCGACTTGCTGTCGGGGTGCGCTGGAAGTTGGAATAGTATAATTTACTATTCCAATTCCAGTGTGTGCAACAGTAGGGAAGGTGTTGGGGTTAAATCCAACACATTCTACCCCCTGCAACAAGCCATTCACCATGTAACAACATGCAGGGTAAAGGCATGCAGTGTAACGCATGCGTTGTAATGGTTGTTTCCCATAAGAGATATATAGAAATGACCACACAGCACTGTTACACTGGAACAACTAAAGATCTTTTTCAAGCAGAATTGTATGAAGCATAAGTGGGCTTTCACCACGTTTATGGTGTTTACGAGGTGAACTAAAACCAATTTACTGCTGTTCAGGGTTAGATCAGGATGCTTGTTAAGACAGTCAATCACAGATGTCACTGCACCATTAACAGGGTATTTAAGTAGGCCTGCTAATATGGAGATTTCTGCGGCATATATCATATCAGTAGATTCACAGCTGCATTGGCCACTTCTTGGAGTAAATCTCAAAATGTGCGATATAGACCCCCAGCAGTCTCATATGTCTGTTATGGTCTTTTAGAGTGCTACAGAGCCAAAGGTTTCACTGTTACAGCCAGTAATATAGACATCACAGTCATACATCTGACATTAGGTAGCATGAAGTCTCTGTCAGACTAAACACCATGCAGCGCCTCTTTTGGAAGGACACCAGCTTCACATGCTTTGTTCGTAAAATGGGCTGCATGTATACTTTCCCCTGGCATTAATGTATTCTCTTTGTTGGACCATTGATTGCTGTTGGCAAAATAAGAACTATCACGATTGTGAATCTGTACAAGGAGTAACAGACAGAGACCTGTCTCCTTGAGGCCACGTTCATGAGAAGCCTGGCAAAGCAGCCAAATCAATATCATTGATACTGCGATAAAACTTTTAAAAGATATTGGGGCATATTATCAAGGGGGTTTATGTCTGCTTTTTTATCTTTAAAAGCCAAGAAAGCGGTGATAAAATTATCTCCCTATTACCTAGCTGTCGCTAACACCAGTTAACGACAGCTAGTAGGAGATAGCGGCCATCTTGGGCCCCACTTTGCATGTCAGTGATGTTTATCACTAATGACATGCAAAGTGGGCGTGCCAAGATAACATCGCTATCTCCTATTACCAACTTTTGGAGATATTCCCGCTAAGCGCGAATATCTCCAAAAGCTAACACCTGCCCTGAGCAGTTCTTAGCCATATTATCCAATGTGAGGTGGATAACATGGCTAAGAGCATTAGCTCTGTAATGCATGAATATAGCTGACTTTTCAGCGATATTCATGCATTGCGGCCAATTTTTATCGCAGTTGCGATAAACCTTGGTAATACCAAGGTTTATCTGCGATAAAAATCGCAGCAGCTCAGCGGTAAATTTTTGTCTCTAACCAAGCAATAGCGATAATTATCGCTATTGCTTGGTAATATTCCCCATTGGTAAAAATAAAAAACGTGACCTTAGCTCTAATACGAAACTTTGTCACAACAGCTTGCAGTTGGGAGTCGAGTTGTCGGCAATACTATTGTTGGGTTAGAGAGAGGCCACGATCTTTGCATACAAGAAACAACTAGGGGCTGGCTCTGATCAGTAAGGCTGAGCCAAAGTAATTATGAAACAAACAGGGTTGCCAGTACTGTTATGGATTAGTTAAAAAAATTAAATACCCATCCTATACTAGAAAAGAAATTCCAGAAAGGGAAGTGCTAATTAATAGCTTTTTATTTTATCATCAACATTTCAATAAATTTCTTCAATTTATCATACACAAAGAGATTGAATTAGTTAGTTTCAGTAAAGTATATTCCTGTATGCCACAGATTGGTCTGCAAGAGCTGTCGGGCATCTAATGAATGTTTTCCACAGTTCAATGCTGTACATTACCTTGGATTAAAAATTCCAATGAGCGTTGCTCTATTTATGTAATATACAGGAATGTACTTTACTGAAGCGAACTAATTCCTTCACTTTTTGTAATTTCTTCGCAGACCGTGGCCCCCTCTTTCCTCCTTCTTTTTTCCTGGAATGTATATATACTGTATTATACACTTTGTCTTTGATAGTCTGAATGTAGAATGCAGTAGCGGTCGGCAGTAGGTGTTTCTATAGGGCGGTGACGTGGGCAGGAGGAGGGGCAGGGTGGGGGGAAATAATGTATGGATTGCGGAGTTTTACAGGTAAGTAAACATTTAAATACATAAAACGAATTTCGTTGCGCGCACTGCATCACATTTGGTGATGCAGTGTGCGCAACGAAATTCGTTTTATGTATTTAAATGTTTACTTACCTGTAAAACTCCGTAATCCATACATTATTTCCCCCCACCCTGCCCCTCCTCCTGCCCACGTCACCGCCCTATAGAAACACCTACTGCCGACCGCTACTGGTAGAATGTTTGACTGTGATATGCGTGTAATCTTGAATGAATGACCAATGTATAGTTATATCCTAATGTCTCATGTGTCCTTTTTTATAACAATCTCTTTGTGTATGATAAATTGAAGAAATTTATTGAAATGTTGATGCTATAATTTGATAAAATAAAAAGCTATTAATTAGCACTTCCCTTTCTGGAATTTCTTTTCTAGTATAGGATGGGTATTTAATTTCTTTAACTAATCCATATCAGTACTGGCACCCTGTTTGTTTCATAACGATCTTTGCATAGGCTGTGATTGAGCCTGCATACGAACTGAGCATTTTGACACCTCAAACATAAACTGGTTTCTGCGAGTACTACCTGGATCACTAATTATACCTTGGCACGCGCAAGATGCTCCATGCAGAAAATTCACTTTATGTAATGTTTGTTGATGGCGTGCAATAAACTGGATTTAGGGCACCTTTCACAGGTGATTCACATGAATGTGACCAGGGTAAGGCACGTTGGTGGTTTACCCTGATTTTCCTCGAGGATAAAGATATGAGGAGGGAAAGAAGGGCTCCGTGAGCTTTGATACATCGGCTGATTATCAAACCTGATGAAATGAAACCATATACACTACATAATTTCCAGATCCTAGAATTATCTAAAATGTTCTGTAATATTTCTACCCTAATGACTGAGGGGTCGATTACGATTACGTCACTGTACAAATAATCACACCAACATGTTTCTGCCTCTAATCAGCCTTGGGTCTAAGGCATTCCTCAGGGACGTGTCTATGCCATCTATATTGCAATTAGTAAGTGCACCAGATAGCTGTTCAATGGAGCAAGTTAGGTGACAAGTTGGTTCTCGGCCTTGATGAAAGTTTGACTACAGGAGAGACCCACCCCAAACAGAGGGTGAAGCACCTAGCTAAATATTACTGTTTGTATGAAACATTTAAACAAACATCAATCATAATGCAATTTCACTAAACATTTGAATGCAGATGGGTAGGGTGAATTATATATAATTAATTGGTCTTCGTAGAAAAGCTATTTTTTATTTATTTATTTGTGTAAATATGTATTTATTTGTTGTGAAGTATTGTAGTGCAGTGCTTTTTTCCTTCTAGTTACTTCAGGTTACTGAGAAGAGGAAGAGGAATGTTAAACTTTGTGGAGACCATATAGATCGTGTAAATAATTTATTTCCATGATTCAAAAAAGCACAATAAGTAGAGTTACCTGGTAGTACTAGCTTCCCAGGAGTGTTTTGCACACATGAATCAAAAAGCAATAGACTAAAAGAGGTTCTGGATGAAGAAAAGATGGTTCTCTGTTGGGTGGAGCTTCATGAGAAGCTTTTTCCATTGCAAAGTGGGAAACAGGCTTTACAATGCTGGCTGAATCATGCGTGCCGATTCCCCTCAAGCGGAACCACGCCTGCCTTAACCATGCATATGCGTGGTTAAGGCGGTGTGTGGTCCAAATGTACTAGTGGGTGGGCACAGGATGAGGAGGGAGCAGAAGAGGGAGCTCTGGGATGTGGTCTGGTATGTGGGGCTGGATTTGGGGAGAATGGGGGGTAGTTTTTAGACCTCTGGGGGTGGGTCGGAGTTATTTTCTGGGCTCAGGGTGTCAGGGTTATTTTTAGGGGGGGTGAGTTGTTTTTAGGGCTCTAGGGGGGCCACGGCTGTTTCTAGGGCTCTGGGGGGTCAGCGTTATTTTTAGGGCCTGGGTGTTCAGGGTTGTTTTTAGGGCTCGGGTGGTCGGGGTTGTTTTAAGGGCTCATGCCAGGATGCCTGGGTGTGATCTTTACCACACATATGCCTTTACCAGTCATGCCTTTACCACAAATGTGCATGGGAAAGCATGAGTAGTAAAGGCATGCATGGTAAAGGAATGTGATGTTCAGCCACACGTGCCTCTATCATATAACCTTGCTGAGTTGCTGAATAAGAGCAGGCTTGATCTCCATATTTGGTTTTCTTTATCCAAGGGTCATTAAGCAGTGCTTGATTTGAAGAACAAAAAGCACAATTAGGCAATGGACTTTGTATCTCTTGTGTACTTATTAATGGTTCGATGCACAATGCAGAGGTTTCTAAAATGTGATGCAGTTAGTGACAGATAACTATGTTTTGAGCTGTAAAGAAGGCAAGCAGTGTGAGTCAGTACCACCTACCTCTAAGATTTCATGATAAGAACCATTCAGACAGTTCATGCAACTCTCCTTCATCCCGTAAAAGATGTAGTGCAACAATATGGTGAAGTTAGACTAGTCTTCACCTTAAAATGGACATGGAAGCCATAAGCATACATTACAAAATTCACCTGATATTGCTCAGGGAACTTTGCCAGAGAATGCACATAGTTGGTGAAGTGCAAGCAGGAGAAGTGTGATCCCTGGAGTGTTTCATAACTCCATTCCTGAAAGAAAATCACACTAAGCTCACCATTATGTTATGGTAGGATTAGTAAAAAAGTTTTGGATTCATTCCAAGGCAGTGCTGGAGATGCCTAACCAGTTCTCCAACCTGTCCAGAAGTGTCTTGTGGTTTATCGTGTTCCAAGCAGGAGTGTGACTGAGAAATATTAAACCTGTATTTTATGTTCATCAGTGTAATGAAGGTGCACCTCTCTGTTTTGCCATGAGCTGATTCTGTGATTTGTGCTGATCTAAATCTTGACCGGTTTTGGTGGAGAAGTTAGGTCTCTTCCTTTACTTCTAGGAGCTCTGTCTTTCATCCCTTACAATGATCTTATTGGGTAATGAAAAGATGGAGATTGGTTGATAATTTTCTAAGATCTTTAGATCTGCTTGCATTTTTATGAGGGCCAGGGATGCATTTATCATCTTAGTGATATCCTCAATTCATGATGCTGTTAACTGTTTGATGAATATGGATGGGCATGTTCTGAAGTTCAATTTTAGGCAGTCTGGAGAGAGAAATCAATAGGATATGAAATAGTGAGGCGTAGGTGAATCAGGCCAGATTTTTGGCTAATGTATCACAGGCTGTTAGATCTGACACGCTTACATTTTGCCTTCACCCCTTCTGTTTTGCTGAATTCGTTTTTGTTAGCTTGGGACTCTGTGGACGTTACCACTACTAATTTGTACTAAAGTGCTTATGCTCTCTCCCTAAAGCATGGTACAATTAGCCTACACCTAATTAGCAGATTTAATGTACTTGTAAGTCCATAGTAGATTGCATTTAATGTATACAGGGCTTCTAAATTAAATGCTACTAGTGGGCCTTTATCACTCATTTTGCCATCAACCACCAAACTAGCCTTTAAAACATGTCTTAGGCCTGCCCCTGCAGCCTGTAGTACAGTTTCAAACTGGCATTTCGACTAAACCTTCCTTTGTAATACATATAAGTCCCCCATGATGTAGTCCCTAAAGGCTCATAGGGCAAGATGCTTCCATTTTAAAAGCAGGATATGTGGGTTTATGTATTACATGTCATGGTAAAGAAAACACCCACATTTGTTTTTCACTACTAAAAGGCCTTTTCTCTCACAGAATAACAGTATTACCCGTAATAAGTCATAATTTAAGTTTGGGAGCAGATAGGAAATTGATGTTTGAACTCACATGAATTGCAATTTAATACCCTTTTTAATGGTAACATTTCATTTTTAGTTTGCATTTTCTTGTCCCATCCATTTGGTGCCTGCTGTCTGTGTCCTGGGTAACAGGAGTGTGAATAGTTGGCAGATGGACTTTGTGTATTCCTCCTACACAGCGAGACAAAGGAGGGGGGCTAGGTGTTGACAAGATGGACCTTCCTGCCAGGATGGCATGGGTGGAGCTGATCACTATTCCAATGATATTTCAAATGGGACATTTACATACACACACAAAGGAACTTGGCACCAGTCTATTGTCACCACAGACCACTTGGAGGCTGGACAGGAGAAGTAAGGAACTGTCCAGAACCAGATGTGGGAGTGGTCTAGGGGTTTGCCCCACTTCAAAGGCTGGCAAAGGTGCAAATACTGGACCTGCTGACCCACTCATCAGATCACTTCTGGACTTGTGATAGACTCAGATGAATACCTGCCATGGTTCTGGAAGGATGGCCCTGCTGCCTGGGAAGGAAATCTAGGCCTGCTCCTTGAATCCAGGTCCACCAGAGTGACTCCAAGGGCTAGGTAATTGGCCTCCTGTTCTGAGTTACAGAAACACAATAGGCTCAGAAGGCTGCCCAGATGACCTCCTGCAACTAGACCAAGCTAGGCCGGCAATAGAACGTGCATAGCCTCTTCTGGCCTCTGCTAGCGTGAGTGCCTGGTCCCCCACGTGGTGACTCCCCAGACCCTGGACCTTAGGCTGGCATCAGAGTGCACTCCTCTGCAAGGAAAGAGAGAAATCTTGATGTGTTGGTCTCTTTACACCACAAATGGGCCTGGCCATGCCGATACTCTACCGCCTACGATGATCATCAACGCAAAGCTCCGGTGAACCCCCACTCCTTGCCCTACAATGACTGTTAGTGACAACTGACAACACGAGATCTGCACTTAGCGCTATGGCAGCGAGAGCCCACAGTGACCATCAACATGAAGCTCCAGCAATGACTATCTGCGATGCCCGGCTGGATCTTTGTGCTACAGTGATGACTGTCTGCCCCACCGTCTGCCCCACGTCACCTGCCATTTGCGCTACTGCAGCGACCATCGGTGATGCTCTCCCTGCTCTTCCTGGGCCACCTTTTCCATCAATTGGACATTTTGTGCTGGAGTTTGAGAAGGTGCTAGACCTGTCATCCTTACAGTCGTCTTTCCACCAAAGGTTTGCCTTTTGTTTCTCATTTTTGCTGATTGTTTTTGGTTGTTTTAGACTCTGAAGACTTAACCAGTGCTAACCAGTGGCAAAGTGCATGTGCTTCCCCACTAAACATGATGGCATTTGATGTATAACTTATTGGTATATTTGTTTTGCTGGTAAGGCCATTGTGACCTCGTATATAATATACCCAGGGCCTGTACTTAAATGCTACTAGAGGGCTGTAGCACTGATTGTGTCATCCACCTAAGTAGCCTTTTAAACCCATCTCAGGTCTGCACTGCAGTGACTGCGTGCAGTGTACTGCCACTTCAACTTGCCATTTAAAACTACTTGCCAAGCCTCAAACAGCCTTTTTTATTACATGTAGGTCATCCCTAAGGTAGGGTAACTAACCCTTAGGGCAGGGTGTTATGTGAGTAAAAGGTAGGACATGCACTAATATGGTTTACATGTCCAGATAGTGACAAATAGCCTATTTGATTTTTCACTACAGTGAGGCTTACTTCTCTCTTAGACCAACATTGGGAATTCCTTAATACACTTTTAAGCTGTAATTCCTGATAATTCCAGATAAGACTTTTTGGCACTGCAATAGTTCTATCGTTCAGGGTAAATTCTCTGTAGAGTAGAAACAAGACTGTTTAAACCCTTGTAAAAAAAAAATCACTAATCTTGAACAATCCATAACCAAACTAGGTCAATCTCATGGCTCATGTTTAGACAAACTTCTAGGAAAAATTGTATTTTGCCAATTACAGAACTTCTTAGAAAATAACAGATTGTTTGCTATCCTACAGGTAGGTTTTACACTTAATCAGAGTCAGTAATTCACAAGGATTTAGACAGCCTGGATAGATTGGTGGACAATGGTGGTGTTGTGCATTGCTACTTTTAAAACTATGGGCAGCTTTCCACAAACTCGCAGAAAACATTCTCACTAAAACTCTTGAAGAGATGAAGATTTCAGGTTTAGTATGGAAGCGGATTCCGTGTTTTCTGATGGCCAGTGCACAATCTGTGTCCTCACTTAATTCTACTTGGAAAAAAGACCTTTGAACTATGTCTTTCTGCAGGTTTCCACTCTTTTGGGCTGCAGTTAATCCATACATGTGCCCCCTAGCCATATACTTTACCTGCAGAGGGATTTGTATCTATTCGCCTTTCCATCTATGCTCACAGTCTTGTCCCATTTTGAATAAGAAAATGCTGAAAACCTTGTCTTTTCAACCAGTAACTGATTTTCTAGATTTCTTGAGGTTCATTGCATCTAACGTGTCTGTTTTTTCAGTCGAAGTTATGAAGTTTGGTTCTATAGCGCCAGGAGGATTTTGTGTACGTGAGCTCAAAAAAAACTTGAGGGAATGGCACAAAAACACAAAACAACAGGAGAAGATCTTCCAAGGACAGCAACAAGAATATCAATATCAGCTATAAATAACAGTGTAAAGACAACTTATATCATTCTTTTTCAGAGAGAAGAAGGAAAATTATTTTTACTGAGGGGAAAAAAACAAGGCTTCCTAAAATATCTTTCATTTCAGACACATAAATAAGCTATTCACAGGTAATTGAGAATTCACTGCTCCCTTCCCAGTGTTTGTGCAATTTGTGCCTGAAATAGGAATGGATACTTTATTTAAAACAAGAAGACAACAACCATTACTTTACCTTGATCACATTTTCCAGATCAGTAAGCAAACGATCTCAACTTAATTTACTTGACATAGCATTTCAATCATGGCATCTCTGCTGCTGATATTCTAATCCATTCACTTCAAAGCATTTCACAATATTTTCCAATACAAGGCATTCCAATATATCTCAGCAACAGATGTCACACGGATGAGTCTTTATATCCAGTTTCCTCTAAACTACCACTTGAAAGAAGTGGGCTTATTTTGCTTTCTCTTTGGCCTTAGCAAGTTACTCTATCTTTGCCTTTGCTCTTCCGTCTTCCCCCCTGCATCTCTGTGCTTCATCATCTTCATGTATAAGTCCATGGTGGGGCTGTTATGTCTTATGTATCTGAACAACTTCAGATTTACACCTGTATAGAAGGTAGTGGTCATATTTTCTGTTTGCTCATTGATAGTTAAATGTGTTTGCTGTTGCTTTGTGCTTTTCATTTTCTTGCCATTTGTATTACTATCTGCACTCTCTCTGTATGAAAGTCTACTAAGAATTAAGTTAGGAAATTGTATATGATCTGAGGCTAACCACAGGAAAGAGAGATTGGAGGGCAAGCTTTGCATATATGTTACTTTATAAGGGAAAGAAGACCGATGGGACAATACACTCTGGCTCATGCTACTAATTTAATCATTAAGTAAAATCGTTGTCCTGCTAAAAATTTCAATATGGACACCAGCATCCTTAACAGATAGTAAAGTTGAACCATCAACCTTTCATCAAAATAAGTGATAGAAAAAGTAAATGCCCCCATGCTAGAGGAAGACCTGTGTGCCAAACACCTATTTCACAGTTACCAAATGTGCTACAGACATTACTGGACACTGAAAACAGAAATCACCATCATTCATATCGAAAAAAGATGCTGTTTGCATGGTATAAAACCTTTCACCACACCTCTTCATCCTTATTAAACTCTGTGATAATTTCAACATTATTTTTATCAAGTCCTTCAAACATCAATGTGATATGCTTAGGTTTCATCCAACCATGTACAATGGTTTTTCCTTCTACCTCTACGAAAGTTCTACACCATCTAGATAAACCCGTACCAATAACGACGATTGCCTTTGATCTGCAGAGACTGCTACTGCTCCATCCTCTCTCAAGTAATCTTCAGTAGTCCCCACTCCAACTTCATGATCAAGATTTACCAATATGTATATGATACTTGGCTGTATCGAAGAGCTCCCCTCATACCCATATATTAACCACTGATGAGAAGCTTAACCCTGCAGTGGCAAAATATGACCTAGTTGCCAACCCTAGGAAACAAACCCATATGGATGATTATCTCAACATCAATGGAATGTACTATTTGTTCCTTAGCTGATCCCAAAAGCAAAATCCCTGAGTGGGATTCATATTTCATGCCGCCATGCAATTCAAGATATACTTCACAAAGAAAACATAGACTGCATGGTAGCAGCTCTTACTCCTTAGCAAAACTCAAATCTGTTTTCTTGAAGCAGATGTCTGGACCGCCTTCTATCACCATGATGACAATAATGCTCCACTTATTGGTAGTGCACTTCCTATCTCATTATCTATGCAGGACCTTGTCCAGGTCTCTCCATACATATGTTGATTCAACCAAAAGTCTCCTACCCTAAAAACTAACAATGACTGCCTCTAACAGTCCATTCCATCTTCATGGTCTGATTCATTGAATGCAAAGCATTAGATCACCCTTATCTATCTGAATAACTAAATATTTGAAGAGTACAGCATAGCACCAGAAGCTACAAAAATATTTTGACTGAAGACAAAAAAGGAAAAGCACCAAAGTAAGTGAAAATGTATTGCTACAGGGAACACCTAATCCACAAATATGGACCACCAAAACACTTAGCTCCTTTGTGTAGCTACTACATCCAATTCCCTGTGTCTATATATACAATCCTGAATTGCAATCTTCTACTGCTCCCTTGTGCCTATTGTTGTGCAATGCTTCATTGGTCCCATATTAGGTTAGCACAATGTAAATACTCACACATACATACTAACAAGCTTACATAATTTCTTTTGTGTGGTTGTGCCTACACTTAGTGAGCATGTTTGCTCAATCACTCTACTAGTACAGCTTGTCTGAAGTAAAGTTCCATCCTTTGGAGGAGTAATTAGTTATTGTCAAATGATTGTCAGATACAACATAGAGGATTATGCCTTCACAAATTTGTCCTCATATCCCTACCTCCCTACTCACTTTTTTTAGAAATGCCTTAATTTGAGCAGACACATCTGCCCAGATATATGAAGCCTTCGTGTTATCCCTTGCGTTGCGCAAGGCAACACAAGGAAAACGCAAAGGCTTCAGTAATATAAAAAGCCACCCTAGGGACGATTCACAACTTTTTTCATGGCTTTGTAAAGCATTGTAATGTAATGCAGCTGCTTGCTCTAAATTTCATTACTTTTCAACTTGGGAGGTGTTCCATGGGTGGGGCATGGATGTTCCCATGCATCCACCCATGGAGTTGCCTTCTAGACTATTAAAACTAGTAATCCTGGTAGTGCATCAAAATGCTACGCCTTCCCAAGTGAGACATAACTGGAGGAAATATCCTTATTATTCAGCCTTATTTCATCTTTCTACAAGTGCTATATTCTTCAGCACACATAGGAAAAGCATTGTTTTTATACAGGAAGGTGTCTTCCTACACAAACTCAATCCTGCCTGTAATACACACACCCTTGCACTATGGTGCAAAAAGCATGCATTGCCCCTGGGCACTACACAGTGCGTCAGCACAATGAGAGCAGAAATGCTCCATATCTCCTTTTCACACAATCAGTCTTCTGATTTAACCCCTTGGCTGTGGCGGTAGTTCTGCTGCGGTGCTGGGGGGGAGGGAGGGTTGCGCGGCACCGCCATGCTTGTGACTGAACCACTCCGTCACGAGCCACGGGCGCGCTGTGCTCATGATGGTGTGGTTCTATCATGGCCGTGCCCGTTCATTAATTCAGCCGCGCAGCTGCGGAATTGATGCAGAGTGGGCGGAGCAGCAGCGGCGTGACGGAACCCCTCCCTTATTAGCACAGCCCATCCGTGGCTCGTGACAGAGTTGTTCCGTCACGAGCACTGAACGGGTTAAGATGGCTGAGGAACTCCCCATCGTCACCCAGGATCATTAAGGAACTCATGGTCTTTTAGAAAAGGTTTTTAAAAATCACAAAAAAAGCTTACTTCTCAATTGATAGGTGGTTTACAGCTGTTAGAAAAGGGTTTGAGAAATGTGTATTTTTTTTGCACAACTAAGCAACAGTTCAGAAACATTATGGGCCAGATGTAGGTAAATCATATTTACCGACTCTGAAATACCGAATTTTACTGATTCGGTATTTCATAGTCAGTAAATATGAAGGGGGGAGATGTAGGTATTTCCAGATGTGGAAATACCGAATCGTTAGAATTCGGTATTTACCGATTCGGTAATTACCGAATCGGTATTCCCTATTGATTCCTATGGGCTGTGAAGCCTGTAGGATTGAATGGGAAATACCGATTCGGTAATTACCGAATCGGTAAATACCGACTTTTGCAAGGGTGCAGGGGGTGTCACTTTGACACCCTCTGGCACCCCAAAAATAGGCATGTGCGCCATGTGGCACACAGACATGCCCTAAGGGCATGTCTGTCTGTCACATGGCTAGGTGTGCATGCACACAAGTGCATGCACACCTGAATTTGGTATTTTAACACCCAATTGGATTGGGTGTTAAAATACCGAATTTGTAGGGCCTTTGGGACTCATAAGAGTCCCACCTACATCTGAGATTTACCGAATCGGTAAAAATACCGATTCGGTATTTTACAGAATCGGTAAATTTACCGAATCGGTAAATTTACCGATTCTGTCAAATAATGCCCCTACATACCATTTCTGTAATACCGGTCGGTAACGGCCGAAAATACTGATTTTCTGCCTTTACCGACCGACCTACATCTGGCCCTAAGTGAATTAACGCAAACACGCATTGCACATTCTAGTCTTTCTTGTTGTTCTCCTGCTCCCTTGATAGTTTTTTCCCCAAAGGGATGGAAAATTACGCAATGTGGCCAAATTGCACAATGGCATCATTTCAGGCAGTTTGCTTAAAAAACGTAACAGAAAGTGCCAGAAATGACACACGTTTATGCTAGTGTAACGAAAATGTAACCCAGGCCTAATATTTTACTCAAGTTATCCATTTACCAGAGAATAGTTTAGAGCCACAATGTAAATTACATCAAAAACGAAAAGTGTACATCTTTCAAATAGTAGAGGGTTGGCTGTTAGATGTCAAGCATATTGCTACCCCTGGGAAAACATACACGGAAAGCAGGAAAGCAACTGTCTTCAACTGTATAATTCTAAAGATATGAGGTAATTGGTAGTGCAGTCAGGTAGTATCATCTAAGATAACAACCAACCGTAAAACTGTACTTTCCTGTACAACGTAATGTCTACTATAAAATTGGATTTCTATACATCTTTCTATGTTATATTAGCACCAACTATTTAAGCTGTATCTTATATATATTTTATTATTTTGTTTCACCATTTTACTTTCATTGTACTTTTAGATTTAATGTACTATGTGTGTTTTAATGAATAGTCTTGTGCGCTGAAGCAAATTAATACTTCTGGTGTTAATTCTCAATGATTAGTGTGTAATTATTAACAGACAGACTTGGGTTTCACTGGGGTTATAACGATTTTATCAGTCACTATAACTGCATCAGACGTCTTTCTGGGCATGTCACCCATTGGCACAGACATTATCATTAGTCTTTGTTTAATGGTAGGACTTGGGTAGCTGCTGTTCAGTGTCATCTGTTGCCATTTGGAGATATCTTCCTTATCAATGTTTTCAAAGCTGTGGACATGTGCTATGCAAAGTCAACTCGGTTTAGCAACTATAGTATTTTCAGTGTGCTTTTTTTGAAGAGCCACATAGGAAAATAACCCTTGGCCCTCCCACTTTTTATCCTCCTCCTTCCATTTTCTTTTGAGCAGTACAGGAGTGGCACAGATAGTGCTTAAGCATTTGTATCTACCCAGAGCCAAAGCGGCTGGAATTCATGTCCTTTCCCTTGTCTAGTAAGACCAAAAGTTTGAGTTTGGAGATACATAGCGAGATCTTTTAGGGGCTGTACTCCCATCTCTTACCTGCAAATTCCCTGTCAGAACGGAAGGCTTGATGACTGTTTTGTATCTGAGAACTCCCAAGTGATATAGCAGCCATCCTTTCACAGTCCCTTGTATATATGTTGGATAGGGGCAATATTATTCAATTAGTGAGCCTTATCTCAGTAGGAAACCTGAACATTCCTGTTAGAGGAATAAAACGATTTTCAAGATGTTGTGAACGCATTTTCCAGGAAGGGATGGATGGATTTGTTAGGCATTGCAGGAATTATTGATCTGAAAGACGATGAGGCAACGCTCAACTTCATTTAGTGCACCACACGTGGGCCTTGATTACTGATAAGTAATCCAGAATTCCATAGGGAGATTGTGTGCTGCTGGAGGTAGAGATGCTATCTGGAATCCCGCATGGAATTTATGGAATTTCGACCAGGATAAGAAGCTGTGCAAAGTGGAGTTCCTGTATGGAATTCGGCTTTACGTAATTATAAGTTTACCACATTCCTGCTCCTGGTTATCCATCATATGGGAGCACTGGACTCAGTTTAACCAGATGTAAATTCCAACCAATAAAATCACTACATTTACATGCTGCATTGCAGCCCTGGCACAGTTCCAGGCCCCTGACGAGCCCACACCAAAGCCACAAGTGAGCATGAAATGCTCCCCTCGCCAGGTGACATCCTGCCCTTCTCCTTCCCTAGCCACTGCAGCACCCTCCCCGCCCATCCCTTCTGCACCTTGCACCTGAGCCCATTGCACAGCAAGTGGTAAGTGCTTCTGTTATCTTCCCTTGTACTTAGGAGCTGTTGGAAATGGCCCTTTTTGCAGGGTTATCCCCACACTTTTTGCTTCTTCTTCCTTTATTTTCCTGACCTGTGGTTGTTGTCAATGGTACTCTGGGCACTTTACCACTCCCTTTCAGTGCTAAAGTGCATATGCTCTCTGTATAAATTGTTATGGTGATTGGTTATCCATGATTGGCATATTTGTTTTACCAGTAGGTCCCTAGTAAAGTGCACTCAGAGTGCCAGGGCTGGTGATTCAAATGCTACTAGTGGGCCTGCAGCACTGATTGTTGCATCCACATGAGTAGCCCTAAAATGGTGTCTCAGGCCTGTCACCGCAGTTCCTGTGTGCAGTTGCTAACTGCCATGCTGACCTGACCAGTGTCCACACTGGCCAGGCCTAACCCTTCCCTTTCTGTACACATTGGACACCCCTATGGCAGGCCTAGGGTACACCCCTGGGCCGGGTGCAGTGTATGTGAAAGGTAGAGCATGTACTAGTGCAGGTGACATGCTCTGGTAGTGAATTACAGTCAAATTCGTTTTTCACTATTGTAAGGCTATCTTGCCCATAGGATATCAAGGGGAATGCTGTGTACAGTGGTTACCTGCATATCTTCCCATGGGAGCAAGATAGGACATAAAAGTCTGGTGTCCCTGAACTCAGAATTTAATATCATATCTTTTAGGAAAGGTGGTTTTTAAATCCTGTGTTTGAGAACAGCACTTTTAGAAAGTTGCTGTTCTCTTGTCTGACCTTTCTGTGTGCCTTGGCCTGTTTGTGAATTGACTGTCTGGGCTGGCTGGGTGGCTCCCAGAGGCTGATTGGGCCATCCCTGGGCTGAATAGCTCCATCTGCAGCTACAGTGGTGGGAGGGGGTAGCACCTGGGCCTGAATAGGGTTGTGCCTGCCCTCCACAATGCTGGCTCCACCTCTTGCTGGGCAGCTGGCGACCCTGCCTCTCTCTCTGAAAGGAAAGGAGAGGCCAGTGAAACAAAGTGCTCACGGAACACCCAGAACTGGTTCAGACCAGGGTCAGAGACCTCCTGCACAAAGGAAACAAAGACTTTTAGGGGTTTACGTATAGGACCCCAGACTACAGAAAATGTGATCATCCTGGAATCAAGAAGGAACCTCTGCCAAGGAGAAATCTGGAAGACTGAAGAGGAAGGACTGGCCTGCTGTGTGTTTGTGGGCTGCCATGCAGTTGCTTTGCTGCCAAGGAGAAGGGAAGAACTTTGCTTTGTGCTGTGCCCCCTTGCTTGAAGAGATCTCCAAGGGCCTGAGTTGAGCTGGCTCCCTGTTTAGAAGTCATAGGAACAAAAGGACTTCACCCACAGCTTCCCTGAACTCTACTGAGAGAGTTCTGCCCTTCCTAGAGTGATTGGGCCAGTTGTGGTGCCTCTGGAAGTTGTACCTGTGTTTGGGAAACTGGAAAAGAAGATACTAAAGACTTTCTGCAAAGTTTCACGCATCACTCGCTTGCGGAGCGCATCCCCGTCAGTGTGAGGACATTCCCACCGCCGCGAAGATCAAGATCGTCGCAGCGCCTGTTGCCGCTGCAAGAATAAACGTATCCTTCGCTTGCGGAACGCATCGCTCCGGTGAGGGAAAAATACCATTGCTGCGAGTATCGTCGCAGAGCCTGTCGTCACTGGGTGAGATCTTCACACCGCTTGCTTGCGGACCGCATCACGTCGCTGCGAGAGGCGTCGCAGTGCCATCGTATCGAGGGGCCACAAGAGGAATAGATTAATGCTGTGTATCGTCGCCGCACCTGAGATCTTCGCCGTCCCGAAGATCATCGCATCGTACCTTGGCGAGGAACTTCCTACGAAACCTGTGCACCGGAATCCACACAAGTTATCGCATCCCTCCCCATACATACAGGAGTCATCGCACCACTGCAGCGGGGTTGTCGCATCGCCTCCCCAGGGTCCCAGGAGTAACGCATCGCTTGTTTTTCAACGCTTAAGCTTTCACTTGGAACTTTTGTCGCATCTAAAGGTACTGTTGGCTAAAACGTGACGCAACCTTAATAACTCTTTTGAAACCATATTCTTGAACCTTGTATGTTGGATTTTTGTCATTTTGTTTAGTTTAGATTAAATACTTCTATTTTTCTAAACTGTTGTGGAGTCCATTTGTGGTGTTTTCACTGTGTTACTGTGAGTATTGGTACAAATACTTTACACATTGCCTTTTATAAGCGTGAGTGCTCGTGCCAAGCTACCAAGGAGGTGAGCAGGGGTTATCCAAAGAGTGTACCCTCCTTACCTTGATTAGTAGCAAGGGTCCCTATTTGGACAATGGTACCTACCTTTGCCAACTAGAGACCCCCATATCTAACAGGAGCTCTATGCAGAATGTCAGTCGGAAAATCTGGTTTCTCTCAATTATTCCTCATATCCCAATAATATCTGAAAAAACCCTGTGGCATATTTATAAGGGAGGTGGCTGAGTGAGGAGTTAGCCTTACTGGCTTAACGCCTCACTCCACTACTTCAGACATGCAGGGCTGCACCAAATTTACAAGAATATGGTGCAGCCCTGCATTTCCCCCTGCCCTGGCGCTACAATTAGCAGCCTGGTGACAATGCAGGCACCCTTGCACCATAATGCAAGGGTGTCTGTGTGCAGGGGAAGATTGGTTATGGGCAGGAAGGTCCCCCTTCCTGCACATAAACAATCTTTATATGCAGTTTTGTAATTTCTATGTGTACTGCTTATTGCAGCACACATAGAGGTTGGAAAATGGCATTTTAAAGAAATGATTGTTTATGTGCAGGAAGGGGAACTTTCTGTACATAAATAATCATTTGCCTTTTGCTGTTTACATGTGCGCTGCACAACACATTTTTCCCTGTTCCTAATTCTGGTTCTTCCTCCTATTTACGCCTCCTTTGTAAATAGGGGGCAGTGTCAGAATCAATCAGAGTTGCGGTGGAATGTCCACAGCAACATCCACTGCCCTCCTCTTTCACGCTGAGCATAGCGTGAAAGTGGTCTTATTTACAAGGCAGCGTTAAGCCATGTTAGGTGGCTTAAGGCTGCCTTGTAAATAAGGCAACGCCCCTATCCCCACAGTAACATCGTAAAAATTGATGTTTCCATGGCGGTAGAGGCTTGTAAATATGCCCCAATGTGTTTCTCCACACTAATCTCATGGCAACAAGGGTCGGATAAAGCCTTAGTATCTCATTTGGGCCTTTGTGTTTGGGCCAGCAGGCGGTTGAGGTGTTAAAGGTCCCACCTCTGCCGGCTATTCAGTGGCCAACATGCTCGATCAACACATCCCCACATAATGACGGGGAATTTTCAGATTGGGGGGGGGGCACTTTGCAAAGCACTGCACATGTAGGATAATTATGCTCCTGCCCATATCTTCCCTGCATTACAGGGTGGGCACAGAAGAAAATAGTGCCTGGTTGCCCAAACGAAATAGAGCAGGTCTTCCGCTGTCCTGTGAAAAATGGGCAGCCAGCAGTTTTTTTCAATTTGTTTACGTAGATCCAGTGGTGTCTTCATCATAAATGTGGTGTAGAACTGAAAGTGCAGTGGTTTGGGATTCCTGCTGATTTTTTGTGGCTTGCTGGTGCCTACTTCACTCTAATGCTCTTCACAAATAAATTGAGTCGTTTGCAGTGTTACTTTTTTCGAAAAAAGGTTTGAGGTTGACAAATGCAAAAAACAAACGCAAGGCCATAATATCCAGCAGAGTGCTACTACATTTCTCTGTACCATTTTATATGAATATATGATTTTACCACGATTACAAGTTCCACGCATGGCATTACCACGCGAATTTTAGTTTGCAAGTGGCTTTACCACGCTGGAATTTGCAACGAAGGATTATACCACGCATTTTAACGTCCTTTAAGCACAAATGATAAAGATTATTTTCTTACCTGACACCTTCCTGTCTTTCACCAGCAGCCCGTACTTCCATCCACCTTCGAAACAAGCGTCAAAACACGTCTTCCAAAACTAAAAAAGGACTGCTATTTTGACGTACACGGCACGTCTTTTGGTGAGGCACTTTCCTTTTATTTCGGTGGTACTGAAGTGCGTTTTTTTTAATTTGAGTAATCCGCTCCTTTGTTTGTTTGTTTTTTTTGGGGGGAGACGCCCCCAGCCCCCCTCCGAGCCCCCCCCATAGCCCCCCTTGAGCCCCCCCCAGCCCCCCCAAGCCCACGCAGAACGACTTGAAGGAATACCACGTCTCCCCCCCCAGCCCGTGGTAAAGACGGTCGTGGAAGGCAGCCTCGTTGTAAAGACGTTTGCGTGGTAAGTGTCACGTGGTAAACGTCATTAGTGGTAATGCCTTCGTGGTAAATGATGTTTCCCATTTTATATATACCTGTGTCAGAAAATGTTTTGTCGCTATCAGGTATACTTAGAACGCATTTGGACATTGAGTTCTATCATTAAAATGACAATGGCGGCACAACAACTTGAAACAAAAGCATACAGGAAGACTGTCACTACACCAAAATGATGTAATCTAAAATGCTTTTTAAAAGAATCCAAATATTTTCGATTTTTATTAGGCTTTTGAATGGTAACCATTAACAGGCGTACAACGTATTGACATCAATAGGAAAATAGTATCCTCAAAGGCTCTTCATTTTTCTCAACAACACTTTTCAGCTTCTAATTAAGCGTCAGTGAAGTAAATTGTACATTTCATGGAATTTCGTTCAGCAGCAGTAAGGATCAATTGACACACAACCTAATAAAGATTAAAGGAATTCAGGAAAGATAAATATTATGTCCCTAGAGGAAAAAATAATAATGGATTAAAGGCGTTACATAGCATGTAGATAAAGATTTGCTCTCGTAAATTGAAGTTTTTCTATAAGTTTTCCTTTTTATTCTTAACCTCATGCTGCTTCTGTTCTGAAATGTAGGTGTTATTAAATAAAGTATAATATTTTAAATGAGCATTGTAATGCTGAAACATGTATTAAATAATACATTGGAAATACAGATAAAAGGGAGGGCTGGGAGAGATGACAACTGAAACATATTAGTAATGCTCTGGTCTGGACGAATTTTGCTACTGAATACGATTAAATGCTGTTGATCTGTATTACCAACTTTTTCAGTATCTTACAATTTTCTAAAAGCAAAATTATGTATAAATAAAATGTCATTATAACGTGACGAAAACCAGTTAAATGGACTGGAATTAGCTGATACATGTATAATGCATGCAAATTATACCACTTTTGTAAGTATCCTGAAAAGAGGGCGTTGTGCCTCATCAGTACTTATTCCAATGAGAAACTATTAAAGAAGGTAATGAACGATATCCGTGTACTCTGTTAAGAAACATAAATATGTCCTTGAGCACAGTCAAATTTAATTTTCTTGTGCTCAGACAGCAAATATACATATGCACTTCCAAAAATTAAAAATGTGGAAATCAGTGAGTTGTCATAATATGGCTTGTCAATCTCTGTGGATCAACTCAATATACATTGAGGACATTTGTAGGGATTTTTAGGAAGCCTTTAGCACCAAAGCACCTGAAATGTTGGAATTGAAACCAGCCTCATCTTGTCCATCCATGAGATTTAAAATATTTTTAAAGAATGGTTAACTTAAATATTGCTTACCAATAACATACAAATATGCCTATATATAAACAGCAACTAAAAATGTATAGAAAGGAAGTGTTTCTGACCAAATCCATTAGCCCAAGGAACAACATTTCATGGTCCCCTAATTCAACCATAGAGTTGTTGATCAACTTGAGAACCCTTACTTGTCCCTCCTGTTACTTTCCTAAACTCCATCTGATTCAAGAGTCTTGCAACAGGCTGACTTCACAGTTTTCTTAGAAGGTTCCAATAACTAGGACAGCAAGGGGCTGTTTGAGTGACATTTCATGCTTAGTGCCTTCTTTCCTGTCGTCTGCAAATTTGTCATCCTGTATCCCAACTACCCAAGTGGAAATTAATTATATATACTAATAAAAGTTAAATCTGACTCCCCCAATAACCTGTGCCTGGGGCCTTTCTTTCAAAGCTGTTCTTCAGTTATGTTTCCGAGCTGAATAAAAATATTAATCTGGCACTTTCCCAGGGACTTTTCAGTGGAATTGTAAGAAATTATTAGTTATTCTGCTACTGAAAAAAATACCTCATTAATGTAGGGTAGTCAGTTAATGACCCATCAATGTTCTTCCTGATTGATGTAAAATAACATAACAGGAGGTATCAAAACAGATGACTTCTCAAAAAGAAAAAAATTAACTATTTGGATTCCTGGCACCTAGATGTTTAGCCTGGTAGCGGGAAAGAATCCATTACTGCATTAACCTTGGACGAAGTCAGAATAATTGTGGGTCAGGGTGACACTGCTGCGCTCTTTTAACCTGCCAAATCGATGGCACTTGACACCACAGATGATGATATTTTCATCAAATGCCTTATGGAGTTAGGGCTGGAAGGAGAGGTTTTAACCTGGTTTCCCTCATTCTTAACATAGTGTATGCAATCAGTTGTTCTTTCTTCTATCCTTTCATCCATTCAGGGGGTAAACTGTTGATTTACCTGGGATCCGCCCTCACTTCCATGCTGTTTAACATTTACGTCTGTCTGCTGATATTTCTAGTCAGCTCTTATGGCTGTGTGGTAATTTCCTAAGCTGGTGACACATAGGTGACTATATGTTTGAACCACTAAGTCCAGTGCTCAGTAGCCAACCTAGCATCCTGTCTACCTGCTATCCCGCTCTGAATGTAGTTTAATTTTCTCCAACTCAATGCAACTGAAATGGAGATTCTGCTCATAAGGAAGCATATTAGCAGGTGGCAGATGTCCTACCACCCAGTTCTTTAGAAGCCACCTCCTCCAGATCACTTAGAGTCACATCTCTGGGTGTGTTCCTTCTCTACGATGTCTCCCTGGACCATTAGAGTAAGGCTGTCACTTGATCTGGTTCTTTAAGTTAAGAGTGATAGAAATTCTACCTCTATTATCCAAATAGCAACATGTGCAAATTGTCTCTGCTTGTATCCTTTATAAGATGGATGATTGCAATATACTCTATTCGGAACCCCCTGCAGCCTTTTTGAAATATTTGCAGTGAATTCAACATTTTGTTGTTCGCATTGCATGTGGATTGAAAACTGATTATGTCACACACCCTTGAGTCAAGTAACACAGGTTCACAGTGAAGCAAAGAATTGTTGCCAGAACTCCTTGTCTGATGCATAGAACATTTTGCTTTTAGAAATCCCGGCTTACCTCATGCTTCAAGGTCTATAATCTGAGGAAAAGCAATGCTATTCTTCCCAGCTACTATTCACAATGCCTCATGTCAGGGTTGGGGACATGCCTTGTCCTTTTTAGGGCCTCGCCTCTGGAATAGTTTACTGCTTGCCATTCACACCACTAGGTCCAATGTTGTATTTTAGGAAGGCTTTAAAATATGTTCTGCTAATTTACCTTCAGTTTGTAGGCTGCACTCTGCCATTTGTGTTCTTATTCATAGTGCAAAGATGCACTCTTGGGTGAATTTAGTGTTCAACAAATAACTTTGTGTTAGAAATGTGGGTCTGTAGTTGGCAGAGGGAGGTACCTTTGTCCAAGTAGGGGCACTTCTTCATAGTCAGGGTAAGGGGGATACACTTCTAAAATAACTACTGCTCACCCCCTTGGTAGTTTGGCATAAACAGACAGGCTTGTCTCAAAGGCAGTGTGCAAAGCAATTGTGCCTGCATACAGAAACACAGTGAAAACATTACAAATGGACACAACACCAGATTAGAAAAATAAGAAAAACTTTATCTAAACCAACAAGACCAGAAAACAACAAAAATCCAACATACAATAATTGTAGAAATAACTACTGTGCAAAATAACCTTTACATTGTAGGAAAACATCAAAACACAGTACCTCCAACTCGGTAGCTCCTTAGGGGGCTACTGCGTTACTGAACACAACAGAGTCTAACAATTCCAGCTAAACGCTTTGGTACGGGTTAGCTAAAGTGTCAACAGACTCTGAGACAGTACCTTTCTTATTATGGCCACCACGATGGCGCGAGCCGGTCAGGTGCAGCCGTCGCAGTTGCAATGTGAGATGGAAGCATTGCAACATGCAGTGTCCTCATGGCTTGGTGCAGGTAGTAAATCACTGGCGGAGTCGGTGGGACCAAGGCTTGCGTGCAGGATAAGGTGGTGCTCGATCCGGTGCTGGCAGGTCAGGGTGCTGGGAGGGAGCTGGTTGAGGCTGAGCTGGACAGTGACAGAGTCGGTGACGTCTATCTAGCATGTAACGAAGTGGTGCGGAGTGTGGTACCCACAGGACACAGTGCAAGCAGCGGCTCGTTGATGTAGTCGGGGAAACCAGGGTTGCATTGCGAAGCGGGGTGGTGCTTTCTGTGGTGCCTTCAGGACACAGAGTCTGCAATAGATTCAGTGACAGAGTATTTTGCCCTTTTCTTCTGTGGTGTTTGGAACCAGAGACGGTGCCTGGAAGGATTATGAGGTCTTTGCTGTTCCTGAGACCTCTTGAACAGGGGCAAGCTCCACTTCAAGCCCTTGGAGATACTTTCTCAAGAAAGATGCACACACAGTTCCTCTCCTTGGCAGAAACAGCCACTAAAGGCCAACCCCGGACCGCACACAGCAAAGGGGCAGTACTTCTCCTCCAGTTTTTCCAACTCTTCTCCTAGGCAGAGGTTCCTCTTGAAGTCCAGAAGTGATCTAAAGTTCAGGGGTCTGGGCCCCAATATTTATACAGCAAAATATTTTTTTTCTCTGTGACTAAGAAGCACTTTTCCCAGTCAAAACCAGTTCTGTCCTCTCTAATGCAGCTTCCTGGCAGGAGGTGGAGACAGTTTTATGGAATGCAGACCAGGCCCTTTCAGGTGAAAGGAAATCTCCCCTCCCTACTCTAAATGCAGCCCAGGTCTATACATCCCCGCCCTTGACACATCCAGAATCTCTGGAGCCACTGCACATACCCAACCCCTGTCACTCCAAAGCAAGACACTCAATACACATCCTGGCAGAGGCACACTGGATGGCTAAGCAAGAAAATACCTACTTTCTAAAAGTGGTATTTTCAAACACAAAATGTAAAAATCACCCTCTCTAAAAGATGCATTTTAAAATTCTGAGTTCAGATATTTTAAACTTTATTTTCCTACCTTGTCCCCAGGGATAGTTATGTTTATAGGATGTTATAAGCAAACTCCCCATGCTGTCCTGTGGGAACAGTTAGCCTTGAAATAGTGAAAAACAAAATTGGCAGTATTTCACTATCAGGACATGCCACACACACCAGGGCATGTCCTACCTTTCACTTACACTGCACCCTGCCCACAAGGATACCTTGGGTCTACCTAAGGAGTGACTAACATGTAAGAAATGGGAAGGTAAGGGCCTGGCAGTTGGGCGCACTTGTCAGGTTGACATGGCAGTACTAGACTGCACACAGTCTCTGCAATGGCATTACTGAGTTACATTTAGAGGCTGCTTATGTGGGTGGCACAATCAGTGCTGCAGCCCACTAACAGCATTTGATTTACAGGCCCTACAGTGCACTGTACTAGGAACTGACTAGTAAATCAGATATTCCAATCATGGAATCACCAATCCATAACAATAATTTACAAATGGAGCACTTGCCCTTCGGCACTGAACAGCAGTTACAAAGTGCCCAAAGCATCTAGACCAGCAAAACGAAGTCCAACACTCAGAAAAATAACAGGAGGCAAAGGCAAAACTAAAGGGGAAATACACGCCAATGATGCCAGGTGTAACACTTTCCATTCCATTCCAAACCTTATCCTATAGTGCACTGGGCTCATTGTTCCTCTCTGAACACAGCAGACTAAGAAGTCTTTCGAAAATTAACAAAGCATTGCAGCACTGCTCTACAAAGGCTTGCGAACCGGCTGGCTAATTTTTATT
Source organism: Lissotriton vulgaris (assembly GCF_964263255.1). Classification (NCBI taxonomy): domain Eukaryota; kingdom Metazoa; phylum Chordata; class Amphibia; order Caudata; family Salamandridae; genus Lissotriton; species Lissotriton vulgaris. Next base: position 1,928,405,967 of record NC_141689.1, on the reverse strand, counting down.
AATTTAAAAAATCAATGATTACAATGTTGCATGGGGTCATGCCCTACTAGCAGAGCACACAACAAACAGTAATACACGCCTGTAAATGTAATTGGTTAGAATACATTTAAATCATCTTGAAATCATTTGGGTGACTCAGAGTTTCCACTGTATATGTGCGGAGACTAATTTTCATACTGTGCATCTGTGGACATGTGCACATAAATGTGTCCCATGTCCATGGTATTAGCCACAATTCTGTTCTTACAAACCTTTCATCTTGCACACACTCTATCTCATATCCGGGTCCCATCACTGTGTGGTTAGCGAGTGAACATTACACATTTAAATCTATGCAAACCTAATCGCCGGCACCTTGGTGAAGAGTAAGTTGGAGTTTTACTTAACAAGCATATTTGAAATATCGATCCCAGAAAGGTACCAATGCCATAATGTCTTGTCTGTGCAAAGGGTGGTCTGTCACTTTTAATTTGAGGTCAGAAACAAAGGTCTGGGATAGTGCATGCCCTGAAAAAACAAAGAAAGTGGATTGCAGCTAAGTAAGGAGAGGCAAAACCATGGTTACATTATAAACAATAATAAAAACGGGAAATGTAGGAAGTTACTGGGAAGGAAGCCAACATCCGAATTTAGCCAGCATCCTTTAGTAGATGTATGAAATTATTCGAACATTTAATGCTAATGAAAATATAAAGGGAATACACGTTAAGCAGAAGTTATCAAAGTTAGTGCAAAGGTACACACAGACAGTACAACTCGTTACATTATGAAGCAAGTTGTGGGAGTTTCACCTAGCAAGATAGATTATCTGCTTCAGTTTCCATGGGATCGTACATGAACACAGGCCTCCCATAGCTTGCTGTCTTTCAAGTTACCATGATTGATGAGTCATAACCTGCATGGGAGGTCCCAGAATGAGAATGGAGATGCTGCATACCTGTTCTCATCATGAAATGTCCCTGGTCCCCTCACATGTACAACAGGGGGTTTCTATAAGTATGTATTTGTGCTGTTTATGCTACTGAACAATGGATATTATTTTACTATTGTAGGCTTCATGTATTTCCTAAATCGTGCAAATTTAATTGCCTGATTGTCACACCTTTACCATGCTTAAGTCAACCATTTGGAGAAGAATATAAAATCACAAGTAGCAAAAAATAATCAGAGAGTGTTTTAGTCCTCATCAATCCATGCTGACATTTTGTTTTCCTTCTGCACTGATTCAATGTGGGTGCCTCTCAAGAATTTCTTTTCAAATTGAGACCACACTAATGTTCAACTCCCACGGGCATCAAGGGCAGCCCCAATTATTGCTCAACAGGCTTCTATGTTTCCTTTGGGTGCTCATAAAATGTCCTCAGTCATTGTGTAATTTACATGGTAGGAGGCTCCATAAGTTTTCAAAAAGTCAACATGTTTCAGCCCTCCTACTAGGGCCTCCTCATTAGCATGCACAAGGGTTCACGAAGTTCCAGAAATTCACCTTAAGACAAATGAACAAACGTGTATAAAGATTAAACAAACATATATACACAAATATTGTTTTTTAAATTGCAAGTAGTCTCATTGACTCCTGTTCAAATAGTGAAAAAATCATACAAACAAATGTGAGCAGGTATGAGAAATGCGAACTAGAACTCTATCCAGGAGCAATTTGTCTAATGTCACCTATTGCTATACTATTTAAATGTGTGCTTTGAACAATGCTACATATTGACAAAAGTGCTTAAAGGCAAAGAAATAAAGTACATCCCACCTTAGTGGATGCCCATCATATGTGAACGATTCTTACAAGCCACAAATTGCTGCACTGTTTCCCTAAAAAAAACAATCCATGACGTTCATTGCCCATTTTAAAAAAAGGGAAAAAGTACATCCCATACTGGCATTATGAAAGAGGGCACCAAGTGAACCTCAAAAGGAGTCAAAAAGTGCACTAGATATGTGGATTTACTGGTCCGATGAAGTACCATTGTTTCCCTATGGAAGGATGTATAGTGCAACTGAAACATGACATTTCATTGGCTTAAAATGACAAGACCCACTGTGATCAATACGAATTTGCCACCTTACGTCCATAAAAGAGGAGATGAAATCTCCCATTGAGGTGATTGTGCATGCTGGACCGGTCTTGGTGTTTACCTGCCGCGGCCCGTGGAGGGAGGTGCGGTGGGGCAGAGAAGCGGGCGGGGGAGGGGCAGGGTAGGGGGTGCTCAAAAACGGCATATGGATAATTGGAGTTAAGTAAACAACTTAATTATTAAAACGAATTTTGTAGCGAGCGTTGCATCACATTTTGTGATTTTATGTTCATGTCCAAATGGTTGATTTCTGTTAGACCTGAAATTCTTGCCATGGTTCCCCCTGTCTTTTTGCCACTACCTCCAGTGTTTCTGACTGTGTTTTGGACTTCGTATTTGCTTGTTTGTGTACTGTGGGAACTTTACCACTGCTGATCAGTGCTAAAGTGCAAGTGCAAGTGCTCCCTGTTTGAATTATGATTGGTTATCGATGATTGGCATATTTGATTTACTGGTGAGTCCCTAGTAAAAGGCACTGTGTGTGCAGGGGGCCTATAAATCAAATGCTACCAGTGGGCCTGCAGCACTGGTTGTGCCACCCATATGAGTAGCTCTGTAAACCTGTCTCTGGCCTGCCATAGCAGTGTCTGTGAGTGCAGTTTTAAACTGCCATGTCAACCTAGCAATTGCACCCACTTGCCAGGCCCAAACATTCTCTTTTAGTACATGTGAGGCTCCCCTAAGGTATGCCCAACGTAGCCGCATGGAAAGGGTCCAGAGAATGTGAAAGGTAGGATATGTACTCGTGTGTTTTACATTTCCTGATAGTGAAATACTGCTAATGATGTTGTTCACTATTGCAAGGAAGAGTTATGTCATAGGTTATAATTGGACCTTTCTTGTATCTTTTAATTGGGAAGAGCTAAAGATTTGGAGGCTGAGCTCTCTGAGCTCAGGATCTAAAAACACATCTTTTAGGAAAGGTGGTTTTAAAATTGCGATTTCAAAAATGCCACTTTTAGAAGGTGATTCAGAAAAGGGGGTGGTGATGAACAGAGTGTCTGAATTAAGCAGACCACTCTTACCCAGTCCAAAGATCCAGGCTTGATCCATCACCGTTATTTATCTCACTGCACCATCCCAGCTCAGAACCTGGCTATATGCAAATCAGTCTGTCCCTGGCCCAGTGCATCATGGGAACAGGGCAGACCAAACTACCAAGCCAATTCTTCACCAGAAAGGAGACAAGCTACCGGGGACCGGTTTCTGGCATTTCAGCCTTCTTCGGCCCGGCTTGCTTGAATCCTGATGGTGCAGTGAGAAAGGGACTCATGTCTGAGTATACCCTGCCACACCTATAGTGGCCAAAAACGATTCAGAAAAGGGGGTGGTGATGAACAGAGTGTCTGAATTAAGCAGACCACTCTTACCCAGTCCAAAGATCCAGGCTTGATCCATCACCGTTATTTATCTCACTGCACCATCCCAGCTCAGAACCTGGCTATATGCAAATCAGTCTGTCCCTGGCCCAGTGCATCATGGGAACAGGGCAGACCAAACTACCAAGCCAATTCTTCACCAGAAAGGAGACAAGCTACCGGGGACCGGTTTCTGGCATTTCAGCCTTCTTCGGCCCGGCTTGCTTGAATCCTGATGGTGCAGTGAGAAAGGGACTCATGTCTGAGTATACCCTGCCACACCTATAGTGGCCAAAAACGATTCAGAAAAGGGGGTGGTGATGAACAGAGTGTCTGAATTAAGCAGACCACTCTTACCCAGTCCAAAGATCCAGGCTTGATCCATCACCGTTATTTGCTCATTGCACCATCAGGATTCAAGCAAACCGGGCCGAAGACGGCTGTAATGCCAGAAACCGGTCCCCGGGAGCTTGTTTCCTTCCCAGTGTAAGAATTGGCTTTTGTAGTTTGGTTTGCCCTGTTCCCATCATGCACTGGGACAGGAACACACTAATTTGCATACAGCCAGGTTCTGAAACTGGGATGGTGCAGTGAGCTAAAAAACGGTGTTGGATCTAGCCCTGATCTCTTGACGGGGTGAGAGCTTTCTGTTTAATTCAGAGACTCTGTCCCTCACCACCCCTTGTTGTAAATACTTTTAGAAGGTGGACATTTTCTTGCTTTACCATCCTGTGAATCTGCCTGCCTGTGGAATCAATGTCTAGTTGGGTTATTTGTGCATTCTCTCTAGACAGTCACACAAAGGGAGCTGAATTGTGCACTGCATATCCTGATGGCCCATCACCAGGCTGATGGGCCTTCCTGAGCTAGAGGGGTGGGAGGAGTTGTCACTAACACGTTAGTAGGGCTGTGCCTGGCCGCTCACACTGCTGTACCTGCCCCCCTGTAGTCTGTCTGGAGCGAAGGCATGGCTCAGCAGGATCTTGTGGACAACAAAGACTTACCTTTGAAGTATGCCTACTTCAAATGTCAAAAGGGGTGTAAGTATTGGACCTGTAACCCCACATTCTTATAGCACTTCTGGATTGAGTCTGCAAAGAAAAAGAGCTGTTAGGAGGAGTACTGCCCCTTTGCTGTGTTTTGCTTTGCTGGGCTGTCCTGCAGTTTCTACTTTAGTCTGTGGATAGTGAAAGAGCTGGACTCTGCCTTTGAATCCTGCTTTTTCGAGGCTCTCCAAAGGCTTGTGTGTGCTTGCCTTCTGTTGTAATTCTAAGAGATATCAAAAACTTCACTTGCAGCATCCCTGAACTCCACAGCTGTCAGTTCTGAACTGTCAAGTGGTGCCAATTCCAGTTCTGCGCCCTTGGAGTGTGCTCTTGTTGCAAAAGACTGCAAAATCAATGCTCCCGCTTTGAGCCCCTGTTTTTTTGATGCAGCACTGCCATGCAGGAGAAGTTTCCACGCATCACCACCGTGAGGCTGAAGAAAGTTGATGCTGCACCGGTTCGTAGCCCAAAGAACCACCCAAGCCCGACTCCAGCGCACTGTGTTTCCAATGTCCAAGATCACTGCACTGACTCTGAGGTAGGCCCTGCTAAGCGGCCGAAAGAATCAATGCTGTGCCTTTTTGCTGCCACTGCCATGACCTGCAGCATGTCCAGATTTCCACACATCTCATGTGTGTGGCAGGTTTTCCACCACATCAGCCGCAGACCAGAACTGTCTTGGGATTTCAACTCATCGCTTCCCCTTACAGTCCAGAACTGGCAGTGTACAGTAGAACTGATGCCTCGCTTCCTTAGGGACCCAGGAACCAACACATTGCTATGTTTTCTGATGCTGCCCTCCTCTGCAGCTGTTTTTCCTTGTGGATTTTGACGCATCCAAGATACTTTGTGTAAAATCAATGCGTCAATAGAGCTCTATGGACAAAATTGCTTAAACCATTTAAAAAGTGATATTTTTAGTTATGTATGTTGGATTTTTGTCATTTTGGTCTTATTTGGCTTAGATAAAGACTGGTTACTTTTCAGAACTAGTGTGGTGTCCACTTGTACTGTTTTCATAGTGTTACTGTGTATGTTATGTACAAATACTATACACATTGCCACTGAGATAAGGGTGACTGCTCGTGCCAGCTACCAAAGGGGTGAGCAAGGGTTATCTTGGGTGTGTAACTCCCGTACTCTGACTAGAAGGAAGGGTCTCTACTTGGACAGGGTGCAAGCCACTGCCAACTAGATACCTCCATTTCCAACAATTTTAATATGGTAAAGGTGAGACAATCAGACTATAAATTAATGTACAAAAATACACAAGGTGTATATGTTCTCTGATCTGAACATTTATGAGTCAGCGCTTGTTATCTTGTGACATTAAGTGTGTGCTTTAGAATAAAGCCTTGAGAAAGTCCAGGAGGACGAAACACGCGTCGGCTGCCTTGGGTTTGTCTGGAATACAATAGATTATACTGATCCGAAAACGGCCATGACTTTGATTCATCTCATCCAATGTTGCATTGAGTTGTGTTTTTTGATTTTACTAGTGACAGTGGATAAAAGTAACATTGTCTTGGTGTGCTTTGGTGCATATGTCTTAGACTGTAAATTAATAGCAAATTAAATTTGCATGATTTACCAAATACATGAGGTCTCCAGTAGTGAAATATTCCCTACAATATTTTAGTATAAACAACAGAAATCCATCCCTATAGAGAACCCCTGTTATAAATGTGTGAGATGCCCGGTTTTACATAGGGTTAAACTGGCTCCCCCTCTTTTCCATACGGAACCTGGTACCCTCAGAGGCTCATCTCTCTCTGATGGACGGGGGGGGGGGGGGGGGGCATTTTGGGGTCAGGACATACACAAAAGAATGTAATCAGGTGGTCCCATTAAAGCCAGACTAGCATTCAAGTCCTGACATAATTATGGGCAAACGCCGTCAGCACTGAAAAGAAATTACAAAAAAGGGATTGCTTTCGAAATACAACGCAGGTATGAAATAAAGAATTATGGGGCATATTAGCAAGAACCTCGATAAAATTATCGCTGTTTTAGTGGTAAGAAACTGGCACTAAAACTGCGATAATGGGCTTGCTAATATGCGTTATAGAATTCCAATAGAAGCCCAGGTTAGAAGTGCAGGACATCTAACCTGAGCTTCTATGGGAATTCTATAACGCATATTAGCAAGGCCATCATCGCCGTTTTAGCGGCAGTTTCCTGCCGCTAAAACGGCGACAATTGTAACGAGGTTCTTGCTAATATGCCCCCACATTTGTAATTAATGAGTGTACTTTTCGGCCGGAAACCAGTCCCTCATACATCACAATGTAAACACTCCATAAGAAGTGGAATGATACACAAAATAGCCAATGCCATTTACCAATCAAGGAACATACGCCTCTTTGTAGTATACTACAAAATAATTTAGAGGCATATTACCAACAACTAGCGATAATTATCGCTATGTGGTCTAGCGGGGATATTTTTATCGCCGAGCTGCGGTGATTTTTATCGCTTAGGAGCCTTGCTATTATCAAGGTTTATCTCCTAAGTGATAAAAATCGGCCGAAATGCATGAATATCGCTGAAAAGTCAGCGATATTCATGCATTACCGAGCTAATGCTCTTAGCCATGTTATCCACCTACCATTGGATAACATGGCTAAGAACTGCTCAGGGGCAGGTGTTAGCTTTTGGAGATACTCGCGCTTAGCGCGAATATCTCCAAAAGTTGATAATAGGAGATAGCGATGTTAGCGACTGTTTCAAGTCGCTAACATCTTGGCACGCCCACTTTGCATGTCATTAGTGATAAATATCACTGACATGCAAAGCGGGGCCTAGGATTGTCGCTATCTCCTACTAGCTGTCACTAACTGGTGTTAGCGACAGCTAGGTAATAGCGAGATAATTTTATCTCTGCTTTCTTGGCTTTTAAAGCCAAAAAAGCGGAGATAAACCCCCTTGATAACATGCTCCTGTGTTTTTAGCCACACCTAAAAAGTAGGTCGTCTGAACGGAGACCGAGCAGGCTGCATGTGATCCAGTGAACCCATTTGAATTCCACCATCAATCTGCAACTGAGTGAAGATGGGAGCCTTTGTCGTGGCAATCAGTTCAGGTAACTCGATGCTGATTGGACGATTTTCGACATTTCTTTCAGACACATAAGTCGCCGTGACACAGCGCATGCCAAGGCTTTGGGAAAGGAAATGCATTTTAGAACAGTGCAAATGAGGCGCGAGCCTGCAAGGGCGGCTGCGGCTCCGTATCTCGATATTACTGCAGCAATGTTCAGAGATAGGAGGTCTCTCTCCTTGACACCTGGGAGGGAGAGTTCTTTGTACTTGTTACACGATGAAGGGTGCACGCGCCAGGTCTCACTTTGCTAAAGTCATGCCGGCCGCACATTATGTTGATAGGTCTTGGGTCTCTAGTGTGATGAAATACCCGTAATAAAAGGCAACTTGACATGTTGGATTCCGAGGGATGTAATTATTTATCAGAGAGCTCGTAGGCTTGGGGTAATGGCACTTTCTGGATCAGGCACAGGCTGTTGTACATCCTTGCTCTGACCCTGTAGCTGCCTATTGAAATATTCATGAGAATGTCCGCACAGATTTTACGAAGTTCACATGTTGTTCCAAGAGGTGATGCTCCGAATTCAAGAAGAAACCCTCAATGAGAAAACTGCTCATTTTTTTCTTTCTGAAATTCATTTTCCGGGTTGTAATCTCTATCTGTTATCTTTTGTTTAATTAGCCTTGACGCACTGTCATGAGCTAGCGTGCTACTTTAGAACAGACCATAGCGGTGCGCCTGCTTTTCAGCCATTCACTGATTAAAATGACCCAGATTTTAAACTGAAATTATTCGAGTTAGGGCACACGCCCCAGTAGTATAGAGCGCCGTTTAGGGGCCTTGGCCTGGCACATAGCCACGCCAAGGGTTTAAGGCATCATCCGGGTGTAAAGTAATTGAATCCGATATTTCTCCGCGTTAGTGCTTTATTTTTCGTTAGTATTGGAAAAGTGAGCAAGGTTTGCCTCTTTCTGTTTGCGAGCTGTGCTGTCTGATAGTAAAGTTTTTACTCAGGGTTACTTGAAGTCACTTTACGTCCGGTGGTGCAGAAAAGCCTATCATGATACCACTCCTCCAGCAGGAAATGACTGATAGGAACATACCTTCATGGGGCCTCATTTATAAGGCTGAGCGTCCCTTTTACGCCGCCGGTGCATCACTTTTTGTGACGCACCAGTGGCGTAAAAAATGCGCCTTGTTGCACCATATTCACAAAGTGCCGCATCTAGGTAGATGCGTCACTTTGTAAACCCCTGTGCCATATTATACCTGCACCAGGTATAATGTATGCAAGGGGGGCGTTTTGACGCAAGAAAGGGTCATAGAAGTGACGCAGTGAAATCTATAAGATTTCACTGCGCCACTTCTAGGACACAAATGCGTCAATTTTGTTACGCCTGCCTCACAGCAGGCATAAGACTGACGCAGGCACTTTCACATGGAGCTTGCCCCATGTGAAAGGACACTTTGTTGGTGTGCTTCACTTTTGTGACACACACCAGCAATGCGTCACTTTTGCGGCATACAGATACGTCAGAAATACTGACGTATCTGTAACTCCTTGCGTCATGATGCGTCATACTGTAAATATGACGCATCATTGGTTTCGCAAGGAGGGCGCTGTGAAAAGTGACGCATCGCTGTTTTCACGCAGCGATGCATCACTTTTCATAAATGAGGCCCATGGTGTGGCCTTTGATGCTGCAAAGCGCGCACTGGCTTCTGCAAATCAAAATGGAGAAAAATAGCACATATGCAATATGGTACGAAATAGACCCTCTATGCAAAGTAGCATATATCAAAATAATGCCATTCCTGAAACTGTATAGGGAAACCACTTGCGAGGCCGCCACCACCAGACCGATAGATAATTACCTTGCGCCTATCGGCTTGTAAGCCATACACATGAGTCAGGAAATATCAGAAAAAAGGTGCTTTATTGCCTTTCTCGCTTTCTTTAGTTTTAGAAAGATAGTCCACGCAACATTCTATCATCGAAAGATGCTGATTTCACCCCTGAAGTTATGTTATACTTTAAAAAATAGTGGAGCATTCATTTCTCAGGTTTACATTCTTTTTAGCACTACACCGTGCATGTATGCCACCAAGCAGCCATGTAGGTATTCAGTTAAGCCCTCTGAGATTTTCACACAATGCACCTGTCACAGGAGCCATCCATTATATGTTGATGTTGCAGCGCGTGCACTTCTTCCCTCGAATTCATGTACAATGCAATGCCTGACGTGTGAGCTAAAATTAGGTAAGCTTGCGTGCCTGAGGTAATTTCTCATAAAGAAAAAAAGATGTTAAATGAGGTTTGGAACTGAGTTTCCTGGTCTGTTTTTTTAATGTCGGGGTTAGTTGTCAAGTCTGTAATTAACTGTACTACTGTCTTCTGTTGACATAGGGACCAATGTTTATTGGCAATAAATTAAAACCAAGAGTTCTCAAGTCAAAACACAATCTTATCGCCTCTTGGGAGCAAGGAGGCCACATGTTGACACCGCACTCTAGTAACACTTACTGTACCATTCTTTTCTTGAGTACTCAGTGCTAACCCCATCTATGGAGGCAAGGAGGCCTCTTGCTTTTGCTGTGTGTGGGGTAGGAATATAACTCTCTCAACTCATGCTGGAGCCAAAAGCAATCCTTTTTGTATCTAACAATGCTCACGATGACAGTTACCAGAATCTCCTGGGAGCTAACAATGGGGCATATTATCAAGGGGGTTTATCTCCGCTTTTTTGGCTTTAAAAGCCAAGAAAGCGGAGATAAAATTATCTCCCTATTACCTAGCTGTCGCTAACACCAGTTAGCGAAAGCTAGTAGGAGATAGCGACCACATTGGGCCCCGCTTTGCATGTCAGTGAAATTTATCAATAATGACATGCAAAGTGGGCGTGCCAAGATGTTAGCAACTGGAAACAGTCGCTAACATCGCTATCTCCTATTACCAACTTTTGGAGATATTTGCGCTAAGTGCGAATATCTCCAAAAGCTAACACCTGCCCTGAGCAGTTCTTAGCCATGTTATCCAATGGGAGGTGGATAACATGGCTAAGAGCATTAGCTCGGTAATGCATGAATATCGCTGACTTTTCAGCGATATTCATGCATTTCGGCCGATTTTTATCGCTTAGGAGATAAATTTTGATAATAGCAAGGCTCCTCAGCGATAAAAATATTGCCGCTAAGCCAACATAGCGATAATTATCGCTAGTTGTTGGTAATGTGCCCCAATGTCCCTTATTTGCCCACATATGCTGTCCCAATTTCTATTGCAAGTCATTGCGATAGTCCTGCAAACCATCCCCACGGCAGCCATGAAGAGCATGAGCTCCTTGGTAACTGTGAATTAATGGTATTTGCAGCAATACATCCATGCCGGGCAGACATGAGACCATAGTACTATGATGTCAGCCATGAACACCCCAGGATATATTCTACCGCAAAGGGACTATTTCACAGAAACTTGATCCAATGGGATGGTGCTTTCTTTCCTGTGTTAGAAATGTGAGGTTTCTGGTTGGCAGAGTATGCACCCTGTCCAAGCAGGAGCCACAATCCTAGTCAGGGTAAGTCAGATGCACAACCTAAATTAACCTGTGCTCCCTGTATGGTAGTTTGGCATAGAACAGAGAATATATCTTTCCATTCCGCAAAAAAAAATCCCGCATACCATCACTCCACATTTTTAAGTCCGCAAAAACCATTACTCCTCAAGCCATAATTCCGCAAATTTTCACAACGCATATGACTTCACTCCGCATGCAATTATAACGCAAATGCATGTGTGGTGAAGTCATATACTTTGTAAAAGTACTTTATCTTTAAAGATATATATATAAATATTTATATATATATATATATATATATATATATATATATATATATATAGACACACATATATATATATTTTTAAAGAAAATGAAGAATTATGTCTTTAAAATTACATTATATATAGAACTATATTAATAATACACACACACACACACACACACACACATATATATATATATATATATATAAAAAACCTAAAAACTAATTCCACCCTAGTCCCTTTAAATACCCCAGCACCCTTAAACACTAACCCATCCTGACCCTAAAAATACCCCTGTACCCCAAAACCCAAAACAACCCCTGAACCCTAAAAATACCCCTGTACCCCAAAACCCAAACATACCCCTGAACCCTAAAAATACCCCTGTACCCCAAAACACAAAACAACCCCTGAACCCTAAAATACCCCTGTACCCCAAAACCCAAAATAACCCCTTAACCCCAAAAATACCCCTGTACCCCAAAACCCAAACCTACCCCTGAACCCTAAAAATACCCCTGTATCCCAAAACCCAAAACAACCCCTGAACCCTAAAAATACCCCTGTACCCCAAAACCCAAAACAACCCCTGAACCCTAAAAATACCCCTGTACCCCAAAACCCAAAACAACCCCTGCACCCCCCAAAAAAACCCTGTACCCCAAAACCCAAAACAATCCCTGAACCCTAAAAATAACCCTGTACCCCAAAACCCAAACCTACCCCTGAACCCTAAAAATACCCCTGTACCCCAAAACCCAAACCTACCCCTGAACCCTAAAAATACCCCTGTACCCCAAAACCCAAAACAACCCCTGAACTCTAAAAATACCCCTGTACCCCAAAACCCAAACCTACCCCTGAACCCTAAAAATACCCCTGTACCCCAAAACCCAAAACAACCTCTGAACCCTAAAAATACCCCTGTACCCCAAAACCCAAAACAACCCCTGAACTCTAAAAATACCCCTGTACCCCAAAACCCAAAACAACCCCTGAACCCTAAAAATACCCCTGTACCCCAAAACCCAAAACAACCCCTGAACCCTAAAAATACCCCTGTACCCCAAAACCCAAAACAACCTCTGAACCCTAAAAATACCCCTGAACCCCAAAATCCAAAACAACCCCTGAACCCTAAAAATACACCTGTACCCCAAAACCCAAAACAACCCCTGAACCCTAAAAATACCCCTGTACCCCAAAACCCAAAACAACCCCTGAACCCTAAAAATACCCCTGTACCCCAAAACGCAAACCTACCCCTGAACCCTAAAAGTACCCCTGTACCCCAAAACGCAAACCTACCCGTAAACTCTAAAAATACCCCTGTACCCCTTAACCCTTAAATACCCCTGCACCCCATAACCCAAACCCACACTTAAAATACCCCTGAACCCCCAAAAAAACCATATACTTACCTTACAACTTACGTTAAAACATATACTTTTACCAATCATGCTTTTACAATGATTTTCGTCATAAAAGCATGCAAGATAAAAGCATATACTATATAAAGGCATGCGGTATGAAAAAATGCGGAGTAAAGGTACCTGCGTACTAATGGTATGAGGAGTGAAAGTATGCGGAGTAAAAAATGCGGAGTGATGGTATTTTACCAGAACAGAACAGCCAGGCTTAATATCACAGGCAATGTGTAAAGTATTTGTGCACAAGTCAATTACGGTAACACAGTGAAAACACCACAAAAAGGGTCCCCACTAGTTTAGAACAATAGAGAATATTTATCTGAGTAAAAGATGACCAAAATGACAAAGATCCAATTAGTAGAACTTGAGATAATTTTTTCAAAAGATTATCAGCAAAGAAAGTGCTTTAAAGTCACTAGTGGTCAAAAGGTTACTTGAGGTCGAAAGGGACTAGTGTAAATCCAAAGTTCAGGCACACCACAATGGAGGGCTGGCCGGTTACAGATCTCATGCAGGGCCCACTGAAAAAAACCCTGTATGGAACAAAGCGTTGAAGTCGAGAACACAAGGTGTCAGAATTTTCCATTTTAGTCAGGTCACTGTGTTTGGAGACAAGCCTCACAGATGTTGTCAAAGGTTTGATACTGCGTCATCCTCAAGCTTCACAGACATTGTCAAAGGATTGGTGCTGTATTATTGTCAAACCTCACAGTCCGGATATGTGTCACCATCTAATCAACACTGCGTCCGAGGACACTGCATTGGTTCCGATTGGTGCAATGGGGCCACTGCCTCAATTATTGAAGAAAATAGCTGCAGATCCCACTTCTGAGGCCCAGTGCTGGAGGAGACACCTCAGGCGTATCTATGACGTATAGATGGCAGAGTCCAGGAGCACCAGAAGAGTTGCAAGAAGTCTTTTGTGACCCTGAGAATTCAGAGAACTGGAGGCAAGCCAACAAGTCCACAGAGAAACTTGAGTTCAAGAATATAGAGAGCAGGTCCAGTCCCTCTCGCTCTGAGGGAAGAAGGAGCAGACAGCAGGCCAACACAGCAGAGCAGAGCAGGTAGGAAAGTGACAGTCCCTTCTTCAGCACAACAATCAGCAGGCAGCAGGCCAACGCAGCAATGCAGTTAGCAAAGTAGCTTTTCTTTCAGACCGAATGCCCATGGTTCCTTGCATTTGGAGTGGGGGAAACATCTAAGAGGCCATTGAAAATCACAATGTCCCTGCATTTCCTGCCCTGGCTCCGGAAACACTAAAGGAGCGTATGCAGTTCGTTGTGTGGGGACAGACAGCCCTATTCACGTGCCAGTGGCAGATCCTCCCTCCCACTCTACCCCAGGAAGGTGCATCAGTCTGTTGGTGAGCCATTAGGATGCAAATACCACATTCCAGCTCTCTTTGTGTGACTGTCTAAATAGAATGCACAAGCCCAGCTGTCACTCAACCCAGATGTGTATTCATAGACAGGCAGGGGCACAGATTGGTTAAAGTAAGAAAATGCCAACCTTCTAAAAGTTACATGTTCAGACTTACAATGCCAAATCCAACTTCATCATAAGTTGTGATTTTAAATTGTGAGACCAGAGACACCAGACTCTACATTTCCATGTGCTCCCATTTGGAGAATCCCACTTAAAGTGTGTTTAAGGCAACCCAATGTTAACCTAAGGGAGACATAAGCATTTCAGTAGTGAAAAATTAATTCAAGAGTATTTCACTACCAGGATATGTAAAACTTAAAGGTATATGACCTACTTTTTAAATACACTGCTCCCTCCCCATGGTCTACCTGGGGCTACCTACGGCCTACCGTACCGGTCACCTACATGTAATTAAAAGGAAAGTTTGGGCCTGGCAAGTAGGTTTACATGCCAGGTCGAAATGGCAGTTTAAAATTGCACACACAGGCACTACAATGACAGGCCTGAATCATGTTTACAGGGCTACTGAGTGGGTGGCACAGTCTGTACTACAGGCCCACTAGTATCATTTAATTTACAGGACCTGGGCAAATGCGAGTCCCTAGTAAAGTGCACTATAAGTAAATTCAATATGCCAATTTCAGATTCACCAATGCTACCATGCTTAGAATACCGAGCGTATGCACTTTAGCACTGGTTAGCAGTGGTAAAGTGCCCAGTATCCTAAAGCCAGCAAAATTAAGTCAGCAAAACAGGAGGTCAGAGGCAAATATTTAGGGAAAACCACACCAAGGATGGCAGGGATAACACTCTGCTATATTAATATCAGAGCACAAGTTCTAAAAAATGAAATGAGGGGACTAGCCAAGTATGCAAGTGAAATCAAAGCACGCAACATCAGTGTCTGACATTGTGTGTGGCTTCGCAGGATGTGACATTGCAAGTGGACTCACAGGATGTGACATCACAAGATGTGGCATCACAACTCTTGACATCACAGGAAGTGGCATGCTAAGAAGTGACATCAGACCTTTAGATCAAACACAAATGCTTAGCAGGTCTAACATGAGTATATGTGAGCATGTTACAAGATTAAGCGAATCCTATTTTGTGTCGGGTTGAGCAATAAAAGTAATGCAACTCTGATGGAAAATCTGGACCTCAACCTACACATTTTGTTTTTTAACTCTGCCACAAAGCAATGAGAAATGTGGCATCAAATCTATACTGCTCATTTTTTTCAAAGATTGCATTTTAAAATATCTTATAGGGTTAAGGCAACTGCTGTAGATATATTTTGTGCAGCCTGAAAATCTCATGGAATAATAATGGAAAGAAGACCCTGGAAGTTCATGCATTTGCTGCAGGGATCTCTGTTTTTATCGAGTCCCAGTTTTGAATCAAAGTAGCTTAAAGGGTTAATATGTTTCATGCAAAGCACATCATGTTATATGCAGACAAAAGATTTGTATTGCTTGTAGCTTGGTAAGTGGGTTAATGATTTTAACACCAAGAAATCTTTGTTACATGTAGTTTCTAATTTGCATTCCTTCTACTATAGCATAGTGAGCTATGAAGGACATCTGACTATTCTACACATTGTAATCCTCACTGTCTTATGTAATACATCCTGCACATTAATTTACGCACCTGCAAAATGTATTATCAGTGTATAATGTTTATATCTGATGTAAAGTGCTTATACTCTATATCTGGATGAGTATGACTATAATAGAAATACAAAATAGTAAGATTTAAATAGTTATTTGTGTAAATACTTTGACAAACCAGCACATCTGGCATTCGTATAGTGCCTGCATATCTCTTATACACACAGGGACAGAGCAAAGTCGTAAGCATGCCTCTCTTAATACTTTTGAAGTAATAACAAACTGTGGGGCATATTACCAACAACTAGCGATAATTATCGCTATGTTGGTTTAGCGGCGATATTTTTATCGCCGAGCTGCGGCGATTTTTATCGCTTAGGAACCTTGCTATTATCAAGGTATATCTCCTAAGCGATAAAAATCGGCCGAAATGCATGAATATCGCTGAAAAGTCCGCGATATTCATGCATTACCGAGCAAATGCTCTTAGCCTTGTTATCCACCCACCATTGGATAACACGGCTAAGAACTGCTCAGGGGCAGGTGTTAGCTTTTGGAGATATTCGCGCTTAGCGCGAATATCTCCAAAAGTTGGTAATAGGAGATAGCGGTGTTAGTGACTGTTTTCAGTCGCTAACATCTTGGCACGCCCACTTTGCATGTCATTAGTGATAAATATCACTGACATGCAAAGCGGGGCCCAAGATGGTCGCTATCTACTACTTGCTGTCGCTAACTGGTGTAAGCGACAGTTAGGTAATAGGGAGATAATTTTATCTCCGCTTTCTTGGCTTTTAAAGCCAAAAAAGCAGAGATAAACCCCCTTGATAATATGGCCCCTTGTGTCTTTGCTTCCCCTACATCGCCTTTGCATTTAGGCCTGAGGTTTTATATAGCTCCCAGCCAGGGTACTCCAACAAAAGGAGGCCTGATGGCTCCTTAATTTTTGTGTTTGTGTTGGGCTCAACTGGAATTTATAATAACAATGTCCCCTCGTCACTGATGTTTTTTCTGCTCGGAATCAAAGCAGACAACGTGCAGGCCCTGCTGAATGTATCCTGGTGTCTGAAAATTACACCGGGAAGAGTCCAGCACATTTCTGTGGGGGTCAATGTCTTGGCAGGGTAGACATCATCCATCCTGTGAAAATAGTGGGTAGTCGTTGTCTACCAACATGTAACTTTGACTCGTGACCTGATTAATACCCTGTAGCCAGACACAGGAAGTGCAAAGCACTGAACCTGGGCATCAATGGCACATCCAGAAGACAAACATTTTGCATAACTTATGTCTTTTCTAGGAGCCCATCCAGAAGTCTAATGTATGACGCTGTCCCCATAGGACGCAGCCCAGACTGAAGCATGGGCACATATGCTATGTCCACCCACATTCTGTTAAAGTCAACTCTACCACAACTTTCAGCACAGCCATCCATACTTTCCCTAAGCACTGGCCCCATGTTGTGTCTGTGATGTACCAAAAAACAATAGGAAATCTTTATTTGTGTATATTGCTTATCGCAAAGCGAACAAAAACCAATGGAAAAAAAACTTGCACAGTGGTGTCGTCGGATTCACGCATCACTGCACCATGTAGACCTCACACATCAACTCTATGGAGGCCTGTTTTCCAGAAGTCACAGAATTCTCTAAAACAAACTCCTCTGCCTTGAAGACTCTGACAGTGAAGAGGAAATGCGCCATACATATTAGTGACAGGTCCACCTCCAAAATTGAGTGATCCAAATGTGAATGACTCTAGATAATTTTGTGTATTATTTTCGTAAGAGTTTACTGACAGCTAATGCTGTCTCTGTCAGACCTTATAAAAGCAAAAAAGAGTACATATATTGTGAATGAATGAGTGAGACATTCATTCGCACTCACCGCTGTGGCTCATGGCGGTAGTGCATTAGGGCCTTTATTATTATGTACTTTGCTCATACAAGTATTCTCCAGCTATTTTACCAACGCGGAAGGGATTAAAGCCATCTTACATCTAGGGCTCTCAGTTTTCTGGTATTTTTTTTAACATTTCTGTTTGTATTTATCCATAACTATTTTTGCAAATGTTATCTGCATTTATCCATATTTATTTTGGGTTTTCTGAAAAAGTGAAGTTGAAACTAGTATATTTCCACATTTATGTAACCGATAAATGTGCATTCACGTGTGAACGCCTGATAGGTTTCAATGATGTGAACACCTACAGATGATAATTCAGTGCACTAATATGAACACATAAACATTTTAGTATCAATGCTGTGCATTTCTACTGCTGTTTAAGCCTCTTTACAAAAATTCCTTTCTTTTTTTAACCCCTTACCTGTCAGTCTGCACAGATATTGGCCTGGCAGTCATAACTGATAGCATTGAGAATCACTTGAAATAGATTCCCATTTCTGCTTTTATCCACATTTAAAAATAAATACAGACAGGAAAAGAAATGGGGTTTTGTCTGTATTTATCTGTAAAAATCAGTCAAAACTGAAAACGGATCCTTACTGTAATGTAAATGTAAATTGATACTTGTATAGCGCACTACTCATCCGCAAGGGTCTCAAGGGGCTTGTACGAATACCGCTGTGGAATCCATACTGGCTTTCTCTGTGAGGCGTCCACTCCTGGGCACCCCCAAAGTGGAGGCCAAGCATCCTTAGCATTGTGGGGGCCATTGTGAAGATTAAGCAAGCTATTGCCCAGAGTTGGAGAGTGGGACACCATGATTGGAATAGGCACCAAGGTGAGAATTATCAGGTCCATGGAATTTTGAGCCCAAGACCCGCCAAGGCGGGAAATTGAACCCTGGTCCCGGGCCAGACCTCTGCATCAGGGTCTGCCGCTCTAACCATTGAGCCACACTTCTCCACACTGACACCCTAATCTGTTCATGGCAATGGTGCATAATATGGACTCTAGATAAAATAGCCATAATGCCATTGAAAGGAGATGGAGCCACAAACAGGACTGATTGCTATTACCCTAAATCATAGGTAATTTACTCTTAATTCATCAATGGAAGAAGGCATTAAAATGAACTTTCTTTAACTGCAACATCGTTGAAATATTTGACGGTGGGTGTATATTGCAAAGGGCATTTTTGCAGCACGTCCTGTGTTCACTTACCTGACGTGTAGGCACTATATTCTAAACAGGAACGTGAAACATGCATTAAGAGAAATACAGAAAAAGAGAAATATATTTTCTTTTTGTGGGATCTAAAATGATTTCATTTTTAATGAACATAAATCACAATGAGGATGCGTAGGAATGGGTACACACAAATAGGGCACTGGTTTGTAACTGTGAAGAATTTGATTTACTTTTGAAGAATAACTTCATGAAATCTCGAGTGAACTGCTTCATCGATTCATGTGGTCCCAACATAAAAAACAGTAGACTTGGATAATAGTCTAGAAAATAATTTGCTTTCTTATTAAACCTGAAAAGACTTTGATATATGTGTTTTAAAATTTGCAGAAAAAAAATCTAAATACAATTCTTAATTGCACGCTTGTAACCTCTTTTTTCTTTATTTCTGCTTACCCTACCAGGAAGTCGAGGTTTGTAGACATTTTTCCGCTTTTCTAAATTGTTTCCAGTTGATATGTAAAATAAATACTTAACGATGCCCGGCACTCACTCTAGGCTCAAACATATTCATCTTTTTCCTTAAAATAAGGACCCCACCACACATTCCATTAGAGTGTACTATTTTTCTCCATTTAGGGGGAAAGATCATGCACAAGAACATGCAATATCCCTTCTCCATGGCGAAAATCATCTCAGTATTACATCCACATAGAGCCATTCGTTCCAAGAGCTTCACATCATCTTCAAAAGTACCTACCAAATGTGTCATCTCCTCTGCACAAAAATGTCACCACACTTACTCAGTCTGCAAGTCCTTCTAAAGACCACCCTTCTCTTGCTCTTCTCTCACATTGTCCCCTTCCATTTTCATATTTTCCATCAGCATTTGCATGTTGAAATCGAGAGAGTAACAGGAGTGTATTGTACTCCATTTGACTCCCCTTAAAGTAGTGATCAGGAGTAGCAGTTCGTGATGAACTTCCTTTTTATGAGCAGGGTAATATTGGTTTCTGAAAATTTCGTTAACTATTGTTGAGAGCAAGTCAGTTTATTCCAGCTGCATCTTGGAACTGTGTTATGTTTAATGTGTCCTCTTGCTTGCAGTTTGTACTTTGCATCGAGTTGCTTTAATTTGTATTGTTCTGTTTTATGTTATTATTTTGTAAACCGCAACAAATAGCACCTGTGGTTTCATTTTGCTAATATACCTAGCAATTGAGGTAGACAACAGTGGTTGTCTACCACTTTCCTAGATGCTGCTGGCGGTTGTGTAGCATGTGTGGTCACTGGGAGATTGTTTCATTCACTTACAGACTGAAAAGAGAAAGACCTGCATCTGGTATTAGCTTCTCGAGTTTGGGGCAGAGGGAGAGGAGATCAGTGTGTTGAAATGTGAGACAGACTTCACTTAGGGAGAGAATGCTTGAACCTTCTGCCTACAAACACATTAATTGTGTAGCATTGTATAGCACAGTGCTGCTGTCTCTAGGATGTTACCTTACCTCTCTCTTTTTTTGCTAAAAACGCATAACACATATGTCACCACGAAACATAACCAAGATTTTATGTCGCTGGAATCTTGCAATTTGTTGGCCTGGATATCCAGTATGGTTTCCTACCTCGTCTATGTATCCAAAGTAATCATCAGGATAATCAGACTTTATATTAACATTAAACAAAAAATATGAAACACTGCTAATTACTGCTGAAATCTGTTGCGTTTTGCAAAGGAACTATTCTTTGCTCTGTATTGGCAGGAGCATGTCCTCACAAATAAAAGCTGGGTGTAATGGGTACCCTGGATTCACAGCCTTGAGTATATGCTTTATTATTTATAAGATCTGGGTGCAAGAGAGGTAAAAGTATTATAATAAATCAGACAGCAAGTGCTACCTGCGCTCAAACTAATGTGCATGTTCTTTCCTTCAGGACGATTACTTCCGCACATGGGGACCGGGAAAGCCCTTCGATCAAGGTAAGCCGACGCACATTTGAAACTGTCTTTGATTTAAAGCTGAGGCAAAGTTTATATTGCTACTGTTCTAAAATACAAACGAGAAAAACTCAATCTGTTTGATGTCGCTCTTCACCGAAAAGTTACACCTCTGCCTATTATTCAGATATCACACAATTCCCTCTGTAAACATTAACATTTTCTCTAAGGAAATAACAGGTTTCTTCTCACAACGTAAACACTGTAATTAAACGTTTACAAAATTACATGCCAACCACAATTGGCACATGAATTCTTACTGCATTTCTTTTTTCTTTTGTCCAGTCTCTAGTTTCAATATAATACAAACCTTTCTAATTTTTATCTGCTCCACAAATTTCGCTTGTACCAGACTTTTTTCTTTTCCTTGATTTACACCTTTCAATTTATTGCTGTGCTTCACATCTCCTAACATATTTTCATCTTCTCCAAATATTTTCGTTTGATCATCTTTCCTTACATGTGACACTCTGACTACTCTATTCAAGTTCTAGATATGATAATCTTCAGTTCTGATGGTATTTCTAAATCGTGGGATCACTTTTCTGGGGTTGGATCTCACCAGATCTGTTTAGGCTAGTAGTACATGTTGATGTGCTGTACCTGTCCATCACTTTCTGCTCGTAGCCAGTGTAAGAAAGCTCTACACTGACCCTTCACCAGGTATAAGTCCCAAAATCATTTGGTTTTAGTTTTGCCAAGTGCCTCCTCAGTAGATGTGCTGCTCATAATCCTCCTTTGGCATCTTTTCCCTACAAGTCCTGTTCTAAGTAACTCTTTTCCATAAGATTAAATCTCTGCCTAATATGAAGATTCCAAATAAAGTCAAAAGCACAATGACATTAGTTTGGTCATACCATGAAAAAGTAAAAAATAATGTTTTAATTACAAAAAAGTATGGTGTATTCCTTTTTGTAGAATGTCAGAAAATCAAACACAATTATATCACAACTTTTATAAGCGTGTCGGTGCTTGCTATGTAGTGAATTCTCATGTTTTCCCACACGTGACATCTTTGAACAAAATCTGGTTCCTAATAGTATGGATTTTTTAACCTTGGCAATCATTAGCTAACGTGTTTCACCCCATACAAAGTGTGAGCCTGGGGCTTGTTCAAGGCTAGAAAATCAGTATACATTTTTATTACACAACTGCATTACCAATATACAGTTTAAATGACGCCCTTTTGAAAAATAGTCATACTCTTTTACAGGAAAAAGAGAGTCATGCCCCTGGAGGTTTTTTCTTAATTTGTGAGATGTGCTAAAAACAAGAAAAACAAGGAAGGACAAGGGATGAAAGAGAGCATTTTTGTGGTTGAGACAAGGTCCCCTGCCCGTTTGGTCAGGGTACTGGCCAGCCAGTTGTACTGCGCACCCCCCTCCTGGCCAAAGTGGCTAGAAACTTAGGAGTTCTTATTGATACAAATATATCCGTTAAAGCCTAGATTTCAGCAGTGGTCAGAACTGCATGCTGGATACTGAAGATGCTAAAGACATTTCTTTAATTTCTACCATGGGAAGCCAAGAAAACAATGGTTCAGGCACTGATCCTTTCTATACTTGATTATGTCAACATATTGCACATTGGTATCATAGATTACCTCATGCAAAGGCTTCAAAAGGTACAAAACATGGCAGTCTGCCTTCTCTTCAACCTCCCGAAATATTCCTCAATCTCCAGGTATCACAACCAGCTTCACTGGCTTCCTATTAAGGAAATAGTTATTTTTAAAAGCATTTGCAGTGCTGCACTCAGCATTCTATAAAACAGGGCCAAATATTTACGTGACAGGATGACCCCATACTGCCCTAAAAGACCCCTTAGGTCTGAATGAGGCCCATCTACTGTCCATCCCTTGTACCAAACGAAATAAAGAAAGGGGCGGATCTGCCTGTTATGTTCTGGTAGCCAAACATTGGAGCGAACTCCCCTTGTCCCTTAGATGTATCTCAGATAAAAAGCTTTTCAGTAAATAACTGAAAACGTATCAGTTCAAGATTAAAAGGGGTTTGGACCCCCCCCCCCCCCCGAGGCTGTTGACTTAGAATCACTCTCGTAGTAACCGAGCGTTTTACAACTCCAATCACTCATTATTCAAGACCTGCAGCAGCTTATAGATATATATATTCTCCCTTATAGCAAGGGAGAAAAATGTGTACATTTTAAATCTGTGCTGTAATTAGAAAAGTTAACGTCAGTAAACGGCATATGGGTCGTAAGGAAGCGACCGTTGAGGCAAAGTTTTTTTTTGCAAGCACAAGCTAAGGTCCATGCCTTCATTTCAAACTTTCTGTAAAGTAATCACAGATAGATTACGAATAAAGGTTGGCACTGGCACGTAGTGTATTGTTTCATATACACAATTATTTACCTTCTTGCAAGGTTGTTGATGCAAGAAACAAGTCCATATAATGTCTTTCAATTATAAATCTGTGAAGAAAGAGAGGTATAAGCAACAATATGGAATTTCTACTTTTAAGATCAAACCCACTTTGACAAGTTAGTATATTGTCAAGGCTCCCATGCCTCTGAATGTACAATAGTTGATCCATGATAAACCATTTGTATTTCCAAATACTATCTTGTAACCTTTATCCTGCCCCAGTGGGCTTATACATACTATGCAAATATCATGAAATGATTCCTCAGTCAGGCCCTACTGGGCTCACATATGGTTTATCATTCATGTTAACCATGATGTGGTTCTGGTAGCACAGTGCCTTTAATAAATGTAATGTGTAACAAGGGAAACCAATTGGGAAAATTGTTATGGATTATTTACGGAGTTCTTTGATTTAAAAGGCAGTATAACAATGCGAGCAGGTACCTCGCTCAAGGATCCATATTTGCACATTCAGAGGAATGAGTAGTGTAACTAAGGACACTCCAATTGAATGCAACATGAGAGGCATTGTTCCGCACAGGACTTGACAATTATGAAATTGATACCATTGTAGAAAGATTTGAATAATCGTGACTATAAACATTGCAGAGCGTATGGAATTGTATGGGGAATCACATTATAGAAACTAGTGTGTTAAAATGGCTGAAACATTTTACTAAGAACATGCACCAACAGGAGAGCCTGAGCTTTATGTTGGGTGGATAAGGAATCACATGGTTTATTAAATGTACATTGGAGGAAACGTAACCTGACCCATGAACAAGGAGCTGATTGCTCTGAAATACATGTAATAAAACATGCTTTAATTGCATATGAGTGCCAGCCTGTCTCCCTTTTTTTGTTGAGTGGACGTGAGATACAGGAGAACTGGATTGTTGGATATTTAGGGGTTTACTACCCCTCCACACACTCGCCACATCAAATATGCTTGGGGAACCAGCAGCATATTTGGCTTCTAACTGCTGTGAGGCTGCTCATTTCATAGGTTTGCATTCGGGATTGCCTGATATGTGCTTCAGTGGTAATTTCTGATATGAAAGTGGAAGTGTGACCATGTTTGGTATGTTTGGAATAGTAGTGATAAACCCTGTTTATTTGTGAAATCGGATTTGTCATTAATAGTTTAGAAATGTCACTTTTAGAAGTGGGCATTTCAGTGTGCTTATGAGTCTTTGTGTCCTGCCTGGGTGTGTATTCACCATCTGGTTTAGACTAACAAAAGAGAGGGGATGTACATTCACTCTAGACAGTCACAAGGGGGGTTGAGGTGTGTCCTGCCTTTCCTGGGTGACTCAGCCCTGGTCTGAATAGACCTTGGTTGCATTTAGAGTGGTGGGAGGAGTTTACCTTCCACCTGAATACACCTGGTCTGCATTTAGATTGGTGGGTGGCGTTGCACCTGCACCTGAATAGGGATTAGCCTGCCTTATACAAAGCTGTCCCTGGCCCCCTGTAGTGTGTCTGGAGGCAGGGCTTGGACTTGAATGGGGGTTTTGTGCTTCTGAAAAGTGTTTGAAGTGCCCCTAGAACACATATTTTTGCAGTATATACACAGGGGCTGTGACCCCATGATTGGAGACATTGCATAGGACTTTTAACCAGACTCTGCTGGCTTTCCAGACTGTACTTTGCCAAAAAGAACTGTTATGCTGCCAGGAGGAACCACCATTGAACTCCTCTTGTATGTTGTGCTGACCTGTGGGCTGCTGGGCTGTAAATGCTAATGTTGAGTTTAGTGCAGAACATCTATACTAAACAGGATATATTTAGATTTACAATATTTTTGCAGTTGATATGGTAGCTACATTATTTTTATCGCAGAGTATTTTAGACTCAGTATTCTGGCAGTAGATGCTCTCAATGTATTAAGATGTGTAATTTGGAAAGAACAATAACCTAGGCTGTACTTGCAAAACGTGATAACGTGTGTAGCTTCAGTTATAAAACAAATATGCTGTTCAGTTCACTTGAGCAAAAGATAAGAAGGGAGAGAACATGTACATTTATTATTTCACTCTTACAGTCATGAATTTTTCCTATCATAGATGTACAGTCTATAAAGTCTTCTGATAAAACAAGCATTTGCAATGCAGTAGGTCTGGTCTTATAGGAATGCTGCATAATAATGTGAAGCAAGTGAATAGTATGGGGATTGATAAGTATTTTTTTTGTTGTTGTTCTTGTACAGCCAAACTGCCAACAGAAACAAAGTTAATAATACATATCACTTAAAGAAAAAGAAATATAAATATATATACATTCAAGTGGAAGAAAAAAAAACTCAAGATTCATAATAGTCCCGAAATGCACTCCAAATTTTTAAACCCAGTCTTTTTTTCCTTAGTCCTTTGATTGAAAATAAACTCCACTCCAAATTGTATAGACTTAACATTTTAGCACGCCATTGATGAAAGTCAGGTGGTTTTTCCTGTAACCACTTCGTGGCTATGCATAGGCGTGCGACAGTCATTGCAAAAAAATGAAATGCCGATATTGAAAGAGTGCTTCCGATGAGTTGTCTTTTTGAATTTTGCCTAATAACATCATTGCTGGGGAGATAACAACCGTTGTTTTAATCACCAAAGAAAGAAACTTTTCCAAATGGCCAATAAAACCCTGTAACTTAACACAACTGTAAAAAATATGTGTCGCCCCAGAATCATTATCCCCACACCGGAAGCATTTGCCTTCGTTTCCAGCTCCCCATTTTGCCATTCGCTTAGAAGTATAATATAAATCATATAGCGTTGAAAAAAAACTGGGCTTTCAAGTTTGCAGACATTAACGCCTCTTTTGACAGTATTAAAAGGTCCTCGACCTCTATCTCTAAATCTCCAAGGGAATCTCTCCATTTCAACTTAACTTTCTCCATGTCATCCTTCTTAACTGAGACCAAGAATTGATATATCACTCCAATTTTTACCGATCTACGAATTCCTTCAATAGCTTTATGTTGAGTTAAATTCATACCCCTTCGATTTAAATAGTCCCGAATTTGTAAGTATTTGAAAAAATACCATCTGGGCAGTGAATATTTATCCTTGATCTTTTGAAGGATTTACAAATCCCGTTCTCATTCACCATATATCCTAAGAGTTTGATACCCTTCTGTTGCCATTTTACAATCATTACATCAGAAAAAATCCCAGGTAAGATCCTATGTGCATCAAGCGGGGTATAATATGATACTCTTGCTATCCCCATTGTTTTTGTAAACCATTTCCAGACCTTAAATGCACCCAGGGTTACCTTAGCCCTTGTTCGTTTGTAATAACTCCCATCAATCTCTTTGACTAAGATGTGCTTTGCATCTGCCCCAAGCTGTATATCAAAAATATTCGGAGCGTTAGCTGCTTCAGCTTCTTGCTCTCCAGTAATCAGGACCCTCATTTTTAACAAAAAACAGGTTACATAATAGGAAAAAAAATCGGGAACCCCCATCCCTCCCCTTAAATACGGTAAAGTCATGTAATTCATTGCCCTTCTGGGTCTTCCCGGGCTCCATATGAATTTCCCACATTTGGACTGCAATGCCTGTATTTTGTCTTTAGTAATTTCTAAAGGTATAGACCTGAAAAGATATAAAACATTTGGTAATATATTCATTTTTATAACATTTGATCGACCAATAATAGTTAAATATAGCCTCTCCCATCTATCCAGGGATGATGTAATTTTTGCCATTAACGCATTCCAGGGTTGTCCCCTGAGGCGAAAAGCCGGGGGTAGACGCTGTTTGTTTCTTAATTGAGCTTTGCTGATTTTTAAAACTGTACTTTGAATCCTGTAAAAGCACTCTTGCACTTTAGGGCATCACGGAGTGGATCTAGCGCTCACGTGACCCCTCACACCGGCGTTCATCGCCGCTGGCCACGCCCACCGCTAGGCCACGCCCCCTTCCCGCCCTTCATAAGCGCCGGTATGCAAGTGCTCGGTTGGGTTGTCCCCTGAGGCGAAAAGCCGGGGGTAGACGCTGTTTGTTTCTTAATTGAGCTTTGCTGATTTTTAAAACTGTACTTTGAATTCTGTAAAAGCACTTTTGCACTTTAGGGCATCACGGAGCGGATCTAGCGCTCACGTGACCCCTCACACCGGCGTCCATCGCCGCTGGCCACGCCCACCGCTAGGCCACGCCCCTTCCCGCCCTTCATAAGCGCCGGTTTGCAAGCGCTCGGTTGGGTTGTCCCCTGAGGCGAAAAGCCGGGGGTAGACGCTGTTTGTTTCTTAATTGAGCTTTGCTGATTTTTAAAACTGTACTTTGAATCCTGTAAAAGCACTCTTGCACTTTAGGGCATCACGGAGCGGATCTAGCGCTCACGTGACCCCTCACACCGGCGTCCATCGCCGCTGGCCACGCCCACCGCTAGGCCACGCCCCCTTCCCGCCCTTCATAAGCGCCGGTTTGCAAGCGCTCGGTTGGGTTGTCCCCTGAGGCGAAAAGCTGGGGGTAGACGCTGTTTGTTTCTTAATTGAGCTTTGCTGATTTTTAAAACTGTACTTTGAATCCTGTAAAAGCACTCTTGCACTTTAGGGCATCACAGAGCGGATCTAGCGCTCACGTGACCCCTCACACCGGCGTCCATCGCCACTGGCCACGCCCACCACTAGGCCACACCCCCTTCCCGCCCTTCATAAGCGCCGGTTTGCAAGCGCTCGGTTGGGTTGTCCCCTGAGGCGAAAAGCCGGGGGTAGACGCTGTTTGTTTCTTAATTGAGCTTTGCTGATTTTTAAAACTGTACTTTGAATCCTGTAAAAGCACTCTTGCACTTTAGGGCATCATGGAGCGGATCTAGCGCTCACGTGACCCCTCACACCGGCGTCCATCGCCGCTGGCCACGCCCACCGCTAGGCCACGCCCCCTTCCCGCCCTTGAGGCCTCCTATATCAAATGTGCATCTACAGAACGTGCAGCGGACGTGCGCAGCGGGCGCGCCGTTTGCGCGCCGAAGGCGCGCCTAAGGCAAGCCCGTCTGTGCCCGTCCGCGGCCGGACGGGGCTAGGGGCACGACTCCATGCCAATTTTATCTCATACTCCTCTGAGGAGCTTACCACCCTCCAAGGCCATT
Organism: Lissotriton vulgaris; assembly: GCF_964263255.1. Lineage (NCBI taxonomy): Eukaryota > Metazoa > Chordata > Amphibia > Caudata > Salamandridae > Lissotriton > Lissotriton vulgaris. The sequence goes on along the minus strand of NC_141689.1, from coordinate 1,928,377,591 downwards.
GGCCACTCTCAGATTCCGTCCGTAGGCACATTATCTCACTAGGGCTTGTCCCTTCTTCCACTCCTACACTGCCGTCCTCCCTGCCCGCCTCTCCCCCACAATGCCCTCCCCCACCCGACCCTCTTCCCCCTACTCCGTCACTATCTATTCTCTTACTTAACACCAGGTCAGCGGTCAAGCACCATCATGAGCTCTTTGTCCTGCTCGATTCTGAGAAGCCTGACTTACTGCTCTTGACCGAAACCTGGTTCTGTGATTCCTCCCTTCCCGTTCTCTTGGCTACCCTCCCCCCCTCCTACGTGGCCTTACGCGCCGATCGTCCGGCAGGCAGGGTTGGCGGTGGTGTGGCGATAATCGCTCGGTCGGAACTAAATTTTCAAACCATCCCCTCTCCCCCCATTCCTTCCACTGAATTCCTTACAGTCCGCTCCCTCGCCTTCTCCCCCCCCATCACCTGTCTCCTAATGTACCGCCCTCCCCAGTCTTCGCCTCTGTTCTTGCCGGCATTCCAAGACCTACTGGCCAACATGGTGGTCAACTATGCATCGGTCTTGGTACTAGGGGATGTCAATTACTGGCCCTCGGACCCTTCTGAGTGCACTGCCTCGAAAGAATTCACTGAGTCTCTTACATCTCTGAATTTTGTGTCACACATCTCTGTCCCCACTCACTCTCATGGTCATATACTCGACCAGGTCTGGTCCCTCAACCTTCCAGTCTCCCCGGTGACGGTTTCCCCCTGTCCTTGGTCCGATCATGCTCTTATTTCTTTCTCCATCTCTCTCAACCTGGTATCCAAAGTCCCCCATGCCAAAAATACCTGGGCGCGGAATTGGAACAGAGTTGATTTTCCCACACTGACTTCTCACCTTCGGAACTCTACCCCGACCCTCTCTGGTCTTCCGTCCGACTCTCAAGCCTATCAATGCTTGGTTGGCTAGAGGTTGTGACTCAGTGGCTCCCCTGCGCCGCATTTCCATCCGGCGACCCAAGGAGTCTAATAGGTGGTTTAATGACCACCTAAAAGATCTAAAACTGTCCGTTCGACAGGCAGAAAGGCACTGGAGAAAAAATTACTGTCCCTCACTCAAAACCCTTTATCTTTCATCACTCGCCGATTACAAGACCGCAATCCTCGCCGCCAAAACCTCTTATTTTTCAACAAAAATAATGTCTGCTGAAAATAAACCCAGGGAGATCTTCGGCATAGTGCAGGACCTGGCCTACTCCGATAGAGCTTCACCTCAAATCCCCCCATCCCAGCCTCTATGCAACCAATTAAATACTTACTTTCTCGACAAGATCGCTACCATTAAGGCCAACATCCCCCCCCCCCTCGTCTGCCTTTGTTGATCCTTCTCCTCCTACTATTCAAAACCTTCTCACCTCCATCCCTCCCCTCACTGAAGAGGTATTCCTGGAGATACTCCCCAAAGTAAAGTCAGGTTCTCCGGCAGACATCTGTCCGGCGCGAATCCTGCAACAAATCTACTCCTCTTGTCCTGAACCCCCCATTACCTTCCTTAACAGCTCCCTAGCGCAGGGAGTAGTGACCCCTGCGCTCAAATCAGCCACCATAGTGCCCATTTTAAAGAAGCCTGACGCCGACCCATCCATCTCAGCCAACTACCGCCCCATTTCCCTGCTGCCCTACCTGGGCAAGGTGCTGGAGCTCTATGTCACTGCGGTATTCAGCACCCACGTAGAGGCCAATGGGGGACTGGCTTCCTGCCAGGCTGGCTTTCGACCTAGGCACTCGACTGATTCAGTCGTGGTATCAGTCCTGGACAACCTCAGGAAGGGTATGGATCACAACAAACACCAGGCGCTGGTACTCCTCGATCTCTCCGCCGCATTTGACACGGTAGACCATACCATCTTACTGTCCCGTGTCAAGGCGGCTGGAATTGAGGGAGCCCTGGTGTGGCTTTCCTCCTATCTGAGGGACCGCACCCAGGCGGTCCGGCTAGGAGACTTCACAACCACCCCACTCCCCGTCACGTGTGGTGTCCCCCAGGGCTCTTCCTTGTCTCCCCTACTTTTCAATCTTTACATCTTTCCCCTCATTTTCGCTCTTCAGCAGCTGGAGGTCACCGTGTACAATTACGCGGATGACCTCCAGCTCATCTTTGACTTATCCTCCTCTCCCCTCTCTGTCTCTAGCTTCCAGTACACCATGACATTCATCAGGGACTAGATGAACCACAACCATCTCAAGTTGAACCCGGATAAAACCGAGTTGGTTCTTACCGGGGGTTCTTCCAGTCCCTGGAACTCTCTCTTCTGGCCCCCAACCCTTGGCCACGCCCCCACTCCTTCTACCACTGTCAAAACACTGGGGGTCAAAATGAATAATCAGCTCACCCTTCACTCTCAAATCAGCTCTGTAGTTTCCTCCTGCTTCCTCACCCTCCGAACTATCCGCACTGTCGCTCGTTCTTTTCCCCCCAGGCACTCAAAATGATCATGGCCACTCTAGTGATATCACGGCTGGACTATGCCAACGCCCTCTACAATGGCATACCAGCATACAGTCTAAGGAGGCTTCAGATGGTCCAAAACCAAGCTGCCCGGTTGGTTTTTGGTCTCCCACGCTACCACCACTCCACACTCCTCCTCAGGGAGCTCCATTGGCTCCCTGTCAAGGAACGTTCCCTGTTTAAAACCGCCTGCATGGTTTTCCAGGCCCGTCAAGGCACCGCCCCCGCCTTTATTTCCTCATTAATAAAAGAATACGTTCCCCCCAGAGAACTTCGTTCCTCCTCCAAGTCCCTCCTTCAAATCCCACGTTTCAGACGCAAAAAGTGGGGTGGGTCTAACTTTTCTACCTTAGCCCCCAATTTCTGGAACTCCCTCCCAGACCACCTTCATGCGGCTACCCATTATGTATCCTTCCGTAAGGAACTAAAAACGTTTCTTTTTAAACAGGCCTTCCTTGTGTAACCTCCCTTCCCGGCTCTACCACTGGTTCTTACTTTGTCTCTGTAGCCAATACCCTCCACTAGCGCCAAGAAACCGTTCGGTGCACGCTGCGCTCTATAAATGTTTTAAATTAGAAATTAGTTTACTTGTACTAGTTCTGTCATATTTGCCCTTATCAAAATACCTAAATACGTTACTTCTTTAACCACCCTACTATCTTGCCATATGATCGTCTCAGAGCAAAGAATTTGGGTTTTTGGCTCATTCAGTTTATATCCAGTTATTGTGCCAAATACCTTTGCCAGCCGTTCAATTTCTTGTATTGCAGTTTCAGGTTTAGTTGTTACCACTGCGATATTGTCAGCATAGGCAAAAACTGAGAAATAATAATCCTGGACTGTGTAGGGGGGAACCAACATATTCCGACTCAATCACTCTATAAGGGGGTTTATGTAAAGGGCAAATAAAAGGGGGGAGCAGGGACATCCTTGTCGTGTACCGCGTGTAATTTTAACTTTGTCCGAAAGTAAACCCATAACAGAGATCTTTGCCTTAGGGTGTAAATATAAAGATTGAATTGCGCCTATAAAGTTTGGCCCAAATCCCATTTTTTTCATTAGTTCCCACAAATTTCCCCATTGCACACGGTCAAACGCTTTTTCTGCGTCTAGCAGACTCAGCGCTAAATCATTCTTTTTCACAGAGGCAATGTCGAATAAAGAAATAACTTTGTTGACATGCTCTACCATCCCCCTTGTGGGAATGAATCCATGTTGATGGTATGGGACTAAGGAGGTCATGCAGTCAGTCAACCGATTGGCTAATATTTTAGAATATATTTTATTGTCTGCATTTATCAATGATATCGGTCGATAAGACCCTACTAGCTCTGGTGATTTACCCTTTTTACAAACAACTCCAATGGTGGCTTCTGCCCACGTTTTTGGTGGATATCCCAGCTGAGCATCTCGCATAATTTTTAATAGTTCCTCTTTAATATCTGGTTAAAAATGTACATACACTTCACTGGGTATTCTGTCAGGGCCTGCAGCTTTTCTATTTGCTAGACTTTTAACTTCCATTTCCACCTCCTCCTCTGTGATCGTTTCCTCTAGCCACTGTGATTCTATAGAATCAGCCCTTTTTAAGCCTACTTCTAATATTACATTCCAGTTTGATCCATCATCAACGGGTCCTTAATATAACTCAGAATAAAATTGTTGAAAAACCTTAAGTATCTCTTGTGGTTCCGATTGTGCCACCCCAGCGGAATCTAACATATGAACAATATTTCTGGCTGATTCTTTTATACGTAATTGAGTCGCCAATTTTTTCCCAATTGCCTCTCCAAATTCATGTTTATCCATCTTAGATTTGAGGTATCTCCTTGCATTTTCTTCAGCCCAAAATGCTAATACTTTCGCTCTGTCCTTAGCCACATTATCCTCCAGTATGGTTAAATCACTCCCCGTATTAACTATCCCCTGCATTAGCAATATTTCGGATTGAATTAGTTGCGAATATAATCTATCTAACTCCTGTCTCACTTTTTTTTACTCTTACAGGAAAAGCTGATACATTCTCCCCGAAATCCAGCTTTAAAAGTGTCCCAGATTATAGCCTGCAAACTGGATCCCTTATTCTCTTCAAAAAATAATTTGATCCACTTCCTAATATGATCTCTAAAATCATTATTGAGAACCAATTTTCTGTCAAATGTAAAGCTAGATTGTCTAGGTTTAATTAGCGCCATACCAATTTCCAGCAATATCGGAGAGTGATCTGATGAAATTCTGGGGTATACAGAAATTATCGCCCCTTGAATTACTGATACAGGGGCAAAAAAGTAATCAAGTCTAACCAATTTTTGTGAGGATAAGAATAAAACGTATATCCACTATCTTGTGGTCTTATGTACCCCCAAACGTCCACCAACCCATGGTCTTGCACAAAATTTGATAAAGCCTTATAAACTTTTGGTTTACGACCGTTATACTTGGCGAACCCATCCTTCAAAGAAGTATTAGTCAAATTAATATTCATATCCCCACAAATCAATATAGGCTGAGGCCAGGTAGTTAATTCCAAATTTATCTCAGCTAAGGGATCTGGATCGTCTAAGTTCGCACCATAGATGTTGCATAACGTCAATGTTTTACCATCCACATTAAATTCAGCAATTGCCCATCTTCCTTTTTTATCGGCCAGTGTTCTGCCTGATGCTACATTATTAACCTTACACATAATGGCCACGCCCCGTATCAAGCTAGTTTGTCCTGTTGCAGTCACAAGCGAAAATCCAAGTTCCTTTTAAAACCCCTCTGTTTGACCAGGGTATGTGAGTCTCTTGCAAGCATACTATGTGTGGTGCTATATATCTTAGTTCAGCAGCGACTTTCTGTATTTTTATCACATTATTCAAGCCAGAGACATTTAAAGAGCACATTTTTAATCGTTTGGATGCCATTTATCATTTACTTCGATTCTACCAAGGTAACCCAAGAAATATTCTTCCCCTTCTTCCCCTTCAGTCGTAAAAATCGATATAGAATCAGTGACCAAGGTAAATCATACCAATAAAAAACATTGAAGTGCTGAATATTCCACACTATAACAAAATCATAAGTAAAATTCTCAGTATGCAGTTCGCTGTAATCAAGAACTTTTTTTCCCCACGTTTCCCCCTACACCCCCCCAGTGTACCACCCGTGCATCCCCCCACCCAAGTGCCCACCTCCCCCCCAACCCTTTACTGAGGCTTTTGGACTTATGGTCCTGTTGATGCAAGCTTGCCCCCATCTACCTGCCTTCGCCCGCGGACATATTATTTATTTTGATTAAACTCAAGAAAAAAAAAGTCTTACACGCCAACCCACTGAAGAGAGGCCTTTGCCATAAACATAAAACAAACCAAGAGTACCATAGTCAAAATGAGTCTAGAAACATTGGAGTTGTTGTATGCTCATTTCAATTGACCTAATTACATTGTGTCCAGAAAACTCTTAGCGGCAAGTGCTGTCATGAAATAGTGAGTACGTTCTCTATGTACAACTTTCATTTTTGCAGGGAACGTTAAATAGGCTTGAGCTCCCTTAGATTGAAAAACAGGTATACGTTGACGCAATTGCCATCTCAAATCCACAGTCTGTTTACAGAGATCGGGGCGTACAAAGTATTCACAATCAAGAGCTTTAATCTTCTTGTCTGGTCATGCTTTCATAAATATTTCCCCTCGTGCCAAAAAACTATTAAATGCCACTAATATAGCTCTTGGTTTTTGGTTGCGCTGATCCGAATGGTTTGATCTAATATTAAAAGGAAACCAATGTGCTCTTTCCACTTCCCGATTCCAGTCCCATCTTGCAGAGTCTGGAAATGATTTTTTCAAAAGCTCAACAATGAACCCTCTAGGATCTGACCCCTCCTTTCCTTCTGGAATTTGTAAGAACCGCAAGTTATTCCTGCAAGATCGATTCTCTAACTCAATAACTTTCCAATTGCTCTCGTCTTTATTAGCAAGCTGTGTAGCTAATATCTTCTTCTATTGCGTTACCTCATCTTCCAACGTAGATATGCGCACTTCAGCTTCAGTTACTCTTTCCAGAAACTCTGAATGCGATTTTGCCAAGCGTCTAACAGAGTTTTGAAGTTTTTTACATGAGTTCTGAACTCTTAAGCTGTCCTGCCTATGTTCCTCTCTATGCAGCATCATAGTCTTGTAAATAAGGTCAAGTGAAATGTCCTCAGTTTGCTCTTCTCCAGAAGAAGATGCGGCCCCTCTGCGATATTTATCTCCCTGCATAATTTCTCCCTCCTCTGTCAAACGCAGTCTACGTACTGTATGGCCTTCCGCGTGCTCAAACTCTTGCTCTTCAGCCTCATAGCTACTGTTGAGGCTTCCTTCGACCATACTCATCTGCATAGCATATTGCTGTGCTAGATCTTCGGTAGATGACACAGAATGCTCTGAAAGAGAATAAAAGTCAGCTGAGTCTGTACTTTCTATGTACTTAGCCTGGGGAGAGATAGCAAGTGAATTCTCATTTGAGATCGCCTCCACTTTAGGGTCTTTCTCTATTGTCTCTGTCACATTCTCTTCAATCTCCCCGTCCACCTCTTCATCGACTTCAGGTAAATGTGCATCACTGAGCTCCAAGCTATCAGAAATTACTTGCAGCCCCAACCTGTTTTCCATTGGCTCAATTAAAGATTCTACAGATTCAATAGGCACGGACTCTATAACCGGGTCTGAAGCCAAAACAGTCTTAGTTGCTTTTAAAGCCTCTTTACTTTTCATTGAACTAAACAGCTCAGAAATACCTTTAGTTGTCTTTGAAGTCTTGGACGCCTCCTGTGCTGCACTCTCCTTCTCCTTCTCCTTCAAGCGAGAATTGCCTTTCCCAGCTCTCTCAGTGTCTTTAACCCGAGCCTCCCCTCGGGTGTTATCCTTCACTGCACTCGGTATTTTTGGTGCTCCAGCGGTAGTTCGCGTTGGTGTAATTACGCTGTCCACACCCGAGTTTTCCGGCTCGCCCTGCATCTCAACTCCGGTGCCCCCCTGTCCACGGCCCCTCCGACCTTTTGGGGGCATTTTGTGAGTAAACGCCACATTTCTGTCAGAGACGCCAGCTCCTGTTGTCCGACTGCAGCAGGTGTGCCGTCTTGCAAGACCCACCCCCAGCTTCCACCGCAGCTGCTGCAGTCTCCGTGATCCAGCTCCGGCTTCAATCAACACTGCAACCAAAGGTGAGCACATCAGCGTTCAGGTTAAAGATAGGTTTAAAAGTAATTTTCCTTCAGCTTTTGAGCAACTTTTGAGCTCCCACACCGAGTGGCAGATGACGCGACGACTTTAAGTGCCTTTTCCTGCCCCTACATCAGTGGTTGGACGCCGATGTCCGTGAGGTCCGGCAGGAGCAGCTAGCTCATGCGACCCCAACGGTCGCCATCTTGCCTCCTCGAAATTTCAGGGGATTGATAAGTATTTGTGTAAATGTTAAGAACTCTAGAAGAATTTTGGTGTAGGTTAAAAGGTCAGGTAACAGTTTCAATTACATGCAAGACATAATAATCGACATAGTTCAATGCTGACAGAGGAAAACATCATAAATTGTCCAAGACACTTTAATAGCATTCCAGTATCATGTGTGTCCCCCTGAAAATTCAAGCTTAGGTAGATGGATAAATAAAGAAAATGAACACAGTTGTGTGGAAGGCAAGCACTATTTTTGTGGAAGCACACAACTTCTACCCAATCAAAACATGTACTACTGACTTCTAACTTGAGGGAGGAGCCAAAGCCCCTATTTAATTATGCTCACATAATTGTCTGGTGAGTGATATGTATTTGTGTGGATGCTAAGAACTCTAGAATAATATTGGTGTAGGTCAAAAGGTCAGGTAACAGTTTCAAAGACATGCTAGACTTAAGAATCCACATAGTTCAATGCTGACAGAGGAAAACATCATAAATTGTCCATAACACTTTAATAGCATTCCCATATCATGTGTGTGCCCCTGAAAAGTCAAGCTTAGGTAGATGGATAAATAAACAAAATGATCACAGCTTTGTGGAGGGCAAGCACTTTTTGTGGAAGCACACAACTTCCACCCAATCAAAACATGTACTTCTGACTCCTAACTTGTGGGAGGAGCCAAAGCCCCGATTTAATTATGCTCACATAATTGTCTGGTGACGGCTACGCTGTCAGCACAGACCAAAAAAAGGATGTCATTATCATGGTTAATGCTGATGTAACAAATGATCTCTTCTATTAACTCTTTCCCATGGATGGAGTTGTTTCAAATGAGACCCACCAGCAAACAGCCAAACAAACAAGCGAATAAGCACTAGAATTACTCCAAGGTCCCTCCTACTTGTGCCACTCATATTAGCTACAAATAACGTTTACTCTAGAAAGTGCAATGATAAGAAAACATTATATGTCCGTGCAATTGCTTCAAACGTTAAACACCCTGGCACCACCGGGGCTCCCCGAATACTGGCCTGGTAGCTGTTTTCAGGAGACTGGTTTTATTGTAGTAACGGTACAATTCAAGTCCATGGCGCCTTGCTACTTTAGACAACGAAATATACACTTCAGCTAATACAGATAGACCTGCTTGGAGCACTTTTGCTGGTGAATTAACTTTCCACAGAGTTGTGACACCATAAGAGCAATACTATTTTTTTTAAAGTTATCCCTTCAAGCAGCAAATGTAAACGATAATGAAAAGGTAACTTGTTATTTCATGTGCAAAGGTGTGTACAGCAGTTTGAGGAAGCACTTCAAATAACAGGTGATGGATTTTTGTTCATTTAATATATTGTGTTCTTTCAGAGATATTCAGATAGCGCTTAATAACTGATTAGTTTTGAACAACTTCTGCCTGAGAAAATCTTTTTCCTGTGATAGAATATTGTAAATTTTTCTGTATATTTATTAAGTTGAGGACGTGCCCATTCTTTTGCACCATGTCGGATGCACAGATTAAATACTGCCACTACTCCAAAAATCTGCCTTGCAGGAGAGTCTGACCCTGGGCTATGCTCCTCCGTTAGAAGTGTATAGGTATGATCACGGATAAGACAGAGAAGGTGGCACCATGGAAAGTAGCTTTGAGGTTTTTTGTCTATCTGTAATGTGAAGGTAGCCCTACCCAGGTGTTTGGTGGGGAAAGAATGATTAAAAGATGGGATTCCCTTGCTGTCCCCACACTAAGATGAAGTACTGGGATGTCTCTCTGATTTCCATTACAGCCCACATGCACCCTGAAGATGTATTCACCCATTCACTGCCAACTTTTCCCCACCGCCACATCTGGTCATGGCCACTCTTACTCCAATTACCCATAGGCAGAAACTCCAAACCCCAATCACGTTGACTAAGGGGGGTATCTGTCCGGGGTATTCAGCTGCCTCCTCAACTGTCACTGTAAGAAAAGCAACTTGCATACAAGCTGCAGCTGATTCACCTAAACAATGGCAAAAGGGTTTAGGGCTAGGAAGCTGCGAAACAGTGTTTGAGCAATAAGCCAATTGATCAGCTCTGATAGATGGCATCAAGAGAGTGGAGAATGATAGACAATCATGTAATAGTAAAGGGTAAACCCAATAATCTTCCAGACTTTGTCTGTCAAATCACTCAATAGTAAAGTTTCTGTAGATAAAGTGACAACTCTTAAGACTAAGTAATGCCTCCAATACTTTTGGCCCTGATGGTCTGACTAAGAACTTAAAGAAGTGCACCCTTAAGGCAAGCCTACATTTTAAATCTCCTTTTTAGGTATGTTCTTTGGAACTAAATACCGAAAGTAGATGTATTAATTCCCATGCGGGTGATAGGACTAAACCAAAGTGATGGGAGTGCCCGGAAGAGTATACTGCGCTTCAGAATCCAAGCTGTGCCTCACTGGTCACGACCACCAAGGCTGAAACCAGTCTAGGGATGCTTTTATTCCAGTTCAGAGAGGAGTGCGGCCAGCAGTTCCAGTGGGAGAATTATTGTTGAAGTAGGGCCAAGCCTGACGGACATATGATTGCTCCCCAATTGTAGTGGCGCAGTAGACAGAATTAGTGCTAAAGGCTCAGACATTAGCAACTATTGCACCCATCAACTTCTGTTGTTTTCCTAGATGACTGGACCAATCTGCAAGATTATAGATAGATTCTCCCATTGAGATCTTCTTGTCAACATGTTTTCTAATCACTTGATGGAGTAAATTAGCATTTGGATCAATGATACACGTATCCTAGTTGGCATGCAGTCAAAATATCGAGTTGTTATTATCGATTTGCATTAATATTGATAAAAAATATAGAATGGACAGAATATCGACTGGACAGAATATAGACTACAAAAATATCGAATAGGATAGCATTAAAATCGAATTAAAAAACTACAAAACTATGGAAGGGACAGAATATAGACTACAAAAATATAGAATGGCCAGAATATAGACTACAAAAATATAGAATGGACAGAATATAGACTACAAAAAAATAGAATTTGAGGTAAGTAAGTTAAAATCAATTTTTAAAGTGTTTTTTATGTTAGTATATGTTTGAAAAGTTTATATTTATTTTATTATTTATATTAATTAATTATTTTTATGGTATTTAATTTTTGCGTAATATAATTCTGTAGTGGGTTGTGGGTTAATAGGGGAATAGGGTTCGAAGTAATTTAATTATAATTAATTAAATATGTTAATTTATTTATTGGTATTTATTCTGAATTAATTGTTAATTAATTATTAATTGGTACTTAATTAAAATATAATTGGTAATTATTTTTAATTAATTGATTAATTGATATGTTAATTTTAGTAATTTATTTTCTGTAGCGGGTTGTGGGTTTATAGGGGAATAGAGTGGGAAGCAATTTAATTATGATTAATTAAATATGTTAATTTATTCATTGGTATTTATTTTGAACTAATTGTTAATTAATTATTAATTGGTACTTAATTAAAATATAACTGGTAATTATTTTTCATTAATTGATTATTTGATATGTTAATTTTAGTAATTTATTTTCTGTAGCGGGTTGTGGGTTTATAGGGGAATAGGGTGGGAAGTAATTTATTTATAATTAATTAAATATGTTAATTTATTTGTTGGTATGTATTTTGAATTAATTATGAATTAATTATTAATTGGCAAATATTTAAAATATAATTGGTAATTAATTAAAATTAATAGATTAATTGATAAATATCTAAATTTTAGTAATTTATTTTCAGTAGCGGGTTGTGGGTTTATAGGGGAATAGGGTGGGAAGTTATTTAATTATAAATAATTAAATATGTTAATTTATTTATTTGTATTTATTGTGAAATAATAGTTAATTAATTATTAATTGGTAATTGATTACAATATAATGGGTAATTAATTTTAATTAATTTATTAATTGATAATTATGTTCATTTTAGTAATTTATTTTCAGTAGCGGGGTGTGGGTTTATAGGGGAATAGGTTGGGAAGTTATTTAATTATAAATAATTAAATATGTAAATTTATTTATTTGTATTTATTGTGAAATAATAGCTAATTATTTATTAATTGGGAATCAATTAAAATATAATGGGTAATTAATTTTAATTAATTTAATTGATAATTATGTTAATTTTATTAATTTAGTCTATGTAGTGGGTTGTGGGTTTATAGGGGAATAGGATGGGGAGTAATTTAATTGTAAGTAGTTCTATTTTTAAATTATTTTGTTATGCTATCAAATGTTTAATTAATTTCTAATTGTTAATTAATTTATTGTTAATTGGTAAATAATTTGTATAAGTAGGTAATTATTTTTATTAATTAATTTGTATTTGCATTTTTAATTGATTAATTAATATATTATATAAAAGTGTTAAGTATTTTAATTAATTTGTAATTGGTATTATTATTTATTTTATTTTTATTTTTATATGAAGTATTTACTTTCCCTACTGTTGCACTCACTGGAGTGGGAATAGAAATGTTTACCCTCCTGCTATCCAATGCTTTCCCTACTGTTGCAAACACTGGAGTGGGAATAGTGATTTTTACCCCTACGCTATCCAACGCTTTCCCTACTGTTGCACTCTCTGGAGTGGGAATAGTAATTTTTACCCCTACGCTATACAACGCTTTCCCTACTGTTGCACTGTCTGGAGTTGGAATAGTAATTTTTATCCCTACGCTATCCAACGCTTTCCCTACTGTTGCACTCTCTGGAGTGGGAATAGTAATTTTTACCTCTACGCTATCCAATGCTTTCCCTACTCTTGCACTCTCTGGAGTGGGAATAGTAATTTTTACCCCTACGCAATCCAACGTTTTCCCTACTGTTGCACTCTCTGGAGTGGGAATAGTAATGTTTACCCCTACGCAATCCAACGTTTTCCCTACTGTTGCACTCTCTGGAGTGGGAATAGTAATTTTTACCCCTACGCTATCCAACGCTTTCCCTACTATTGCACTCTGTGGAGTGGGAATAGTAATTTTTAAACCTACGCTATCCAGCGCTTTCCCTACTGTTGCACTCTCTGGAGTTGGAATAGTAATTTTTACACCTACGCTATCCAACGCTTTCCCTACTGTTGCACTCTCTGGAGTGGGAATAGTAATTTTTACTTCTACGCTATCCAACGCTTTCCCTACTGTTGCATTCTCTGGAGTGAGAATAGTAACTTTTACCCCTACGCTATACAGCGCTTTCCATACTGTTGCACTCTCTGGAGATGGAATAGTAATTTTTACCCCTACGCTATCCAATGCTTTTCCTACTGTTGCACTCTCTGGAGTTGGAATAGTAATTTTACCCCTATGCTATTCAACGCTTTCCCTACTGTTGCACTCTCTGGAATGGGAATAGTAATTTTTACCTCTACACTATCCAGCGCTTTCCCTACTGTTGCACTCTCTGGAGTGGGAATAGTAATTTTTACCACTACGCTATCCGACGCTTTCCCTACTGTTGCACTCTCTGGAGTGGGAATAGTCATTTTTACCCCTACGCTATCCAGCGGTTTCGCTACTGTTGCACTCTCTGGAGTTGGAATAGTATTTTTTACCCCTACGCTATCCAACGCTTTCCTTACTGTTGCACTCTCTGGAGTGGGAATAGTAATTTTTATCCCTACGCTATCCAACGCTTTCCCTACAGATGCACTCACTGGAGTGGTAATAGTAAATTTTACCCTTTCCGCTATCCTATGGTAAAAATATTGTAATTATTTTATTAATATTACGTTCATATATATATATGTATTAACAAATCAATTTGTATGTTTTTTTTTACTTACATTAATTATTCATTAATTTTAAGGTTATTTAAGTATTTTAAGTATGTTTAAGTTCATTATATTTAATATTTCCTTAATTTTTATTTAATTTAAAGCACTGAAAAAAAATCGATATTTGGACTAACTATATTTTTTACATCGATATTTTTGATTCGATATTTTTAAACTTACCTGTTTGGAGATAGGTGGTCGATATTTTGGCATTCTATATTGTTACCTCGCTATTTTGGTAGGTCGATATTTTGGCATTCTATATTATGTCAGTGATCCGGGTTTGCGAAAGGGCAGATAATCGGCAAGTAGGCGCTTTGAAAGAGGTAAAGACTTACAAAGTTCGGAGACCAAATGCGAGAAAGCTCAAACTGCAAGTTTTAAGGTGGCAACATCTGGGTATTGAGAGTGTGAATGAAGCTGAACAACAAAGTCTTCTAGAAGGCTCATACCACAATAGTTTGTCCTGGAGGAAGGATGGATCAGGGGCATAGATCGCTCAATGTGCCAGACACATTTCATGTGATACGTTTTGAAAGTGACAGTCAATGTAGGGAAGTCCTTAATGTTGAGCTGTGAGCTTTTCTGGGAAGATTCTAACTCAAATGACTTGAAGTGTTTTGAATCATTTGAAGGAGCGCAAAGAATACTTGGGGCATTCCAGGTACAGTGCATTACAGCAGTCAAACCTGGATATTATTGTAGCTTGCACCACCAAATACATGACAAGTTTGGAACATAGGGAAGTATTTTTTTCTAGCAGAAGGAGTTGATGCAAACAAGAGGCCAAGAACCTACTGATCCGTGTGAACAATTTTTAGGCCCTGATAAAACCAGAATCCTAGGTTTCTTACTTCTACCACTGGGTTAGGTGAGGGTCCTAATGCGAAGGGCCACCAATATAAGGATCTGAGTAATATATGCTTCCCAAGAAAAATAATTTCTTTTTAGTCTGTGTTTATCTTGAAATGGTAGCTGTGCACCCATTTGTCAACTATGCATTAGACACTTTTTAAAAGGTTATGTAAACATTACTATTAGGATCAGAAAGATTGAAAATAAATTAGCTGTAGTTGGCATCTGTGCTAAAAGAGTGTCTGAAAGAGCTAATAAGCCTTACCAAAGAATAGACATGAACATTAAATAAAGTGGGACTGAGAGTAGACTCTTGGGGTGACCACCTGTTCCAGGTTACAAAAACCTGGTCTGAAAGGCAGAAAATGAACAACATGCACTTGATCTTGGAAGAAAGACACAATCCAATCATATGACTTGGGAAAGAGGATCTAGCAAGATTGTGTGTGACAGTGTCGAAGTCTGCCTTGAGATTGGGTAAGAACTGGTCACAGTGTGTCTTTCATCTACTTCCCTTTGCATATCATCCAGTAGCAAGACACAGGCTGTCTTACTGCTGTAATTAGATCGAAAGCCTGAATGTGTGGTAGCAAACACACTATTGTGCTCCCAGAAAACAGACAGTTGTTTTCTTTTTTAAGATCTGGCTAGGAAAGTGGAGTGGTGAGATAGGCCTTTAATTGCTTAGAAGGGTGGCATTGCGAGTAGGTTTTGGTTTAGGCAAGGCAGGGTAGAAGCCTGCTTCCAAGCAGTGGGGACCGTGCCTTCTTAAAGCAATTGATTGTACAGACAAGTGAGGGAGGGGGCATGGAAATCAATGAGGCAATGGGCAATATAAGCAGGGAAAGTATCGAGAGGAGCACCTGATTTAGTAGATAGAGCTAGCAGTTTAACACGGTTCTATTTAATAGAAGTAAAGTTTGAAAGAGTAGCTATTCCCATATACTCTTCATGAGTGGTGCTAGTGTGGAGTGGATGTTAAACCCAAAAAGATCTCTGTTAGAAATGGAATCTCGAGTTGGCAGAGGTATGCACTCTGTCCAAGTAGGGACCACCTCTCTAGTCAGGGTAAAAGTGATACATACCGAAAGATAACCTATGCCCTCTGACGCTTGGCACAGAGCAGTCAGTCTTATCTAAAGAGGCAATGTGTTAAGTATTTGTTCAACACACACAGAGTAGCACAAGGAAAACACCACAAAAAGACTCCACACTCGTTTTGAACAACAGACAAAAATGTTAGAAATAAATGAAAACCAAAACATTAAAAGTCCAATAAGTAGAAGTTAAGTTGTAACATTTAAAGAGTAGAAAGAGTTTAGTGCTTTGAAGCAATAAGCGCCTATGGTGGTTATCTAGTTGTGCTGGACCACGGCAAAGTCAAGAGTTCAAGGTGACAGCAATGGAGTGCAGGCCTGGGACAAGAGCCATGCAGGCCCAGGAACAGAGTACCTGATCCTAGTCGCAACACTAAGATGCGGGGTGCAGACAAATGATGTGTCGATATCGAGCCTGCATCCGAGGTGATGCATAAAATGTTTTCACTCAGTGGCGGTGATGCATCAGGTCTGTTAAGCAAAGTTACAAACCAACAATGGGCCTGTCCATCCAGAATTACACCCAAATCTGCGTTTCCAACCCTTGAGGGGTCTCATACATTTTTATAACTCCCTCACAGACTTATTTAAGTCACGGTGTTGTGGTGTATCTTAATTAAAATATTCTACCATCATAGATCCACCCATGTACAGGCGAAAAAGTGTGGAGCAGAGAGAAAGCACCTCACGGTAGCAACACCAAGGGGACCCCTGGCTGGTACTCGTCAGCAGGTCCACTTATCATCATTTGTTACCTTCTCTCTGAAGAAAAGAAATTATAAGCAAAATCTCAACCCCATGAAATCAACAAAAGTTAGAAAAACCTTAATGTGAGTGCGCTATCTATGCATGCTATTGCAGTGCATGCCCCTTGGACCCCGTGAGAATATAAACAAATAATCCTCACTGTTAAAAATTGGTAAAGCTTACTGGCTTGAAGTAACTTTATTCAGTGCTGTAAGCTTTCCAAATTGAAAATGGTTCCCATCAAACCATGATCAATTATTATGAGCCAACATATTTCGTTGGCAAGAAACAATTCAGGCAACTTCGTCAGGGCTACTGGGGTTCCAAATAAATACTTCATGGAAAGTTCACCTCAAGACCTTTGATGGTATAAAATAAAAGATAGAAAAACACCATCTGTAAAAACCACTTCCCAACAGTGATATACTCAGTCTCCACTTTAGATACTTATAAACTCCCGTACCATTTGGTTGTGTCTATACTGCATACCTGCAACCATCATCAGGGAGAACCACGCGTCAGCTGATCGCATTCCCCCTCGGTGACTGCCAACAAGTCCTATCACTTGCAAAGATTAGTGAGACAGTCACACCTCGCTAACATGTAACATCCAACTTTACCAACATGCAGTGCTCTAAGTTCTCTTTCCGCATCACGCGTCTTCATAAATGGGCAGAATATGATACACAAATGGCTATTATTATCGTAATGCAATCTAGAGTGCTGCCTCCCCGCGTTATCAAAAACGTATGGGCTTCTTCTGAGTTGAACTTAAAAATAGTTACAGCAAGTCAATTCAAGTCAAGTCATAAAATTTGTATAGCGCACTACATACCCAGAGGGTTTCAAGGCGCTTAGGAAGGGGAGGAGGATTATTTGTCAAATATCCACGTTTTAAGCTGCTTTCTGAACGCTAGGTGGTTTTGGGTGAGGCGAAGGTAAGCGGGGAGTGAGTTCCATGTTTTAGCAGCCAGATATGAAAAGGATCTGCCTCCCATGGTGGTCTTGTTGATGCGAGGTACAGTGGCGAAGGCTTGGCTGGAAGAACGTAGTTGGCGGGGGGGGGTGTAGAAGGACAGTCGTGAGTTGAGGCAGTCTGGTCCGATGTCGTAGAGTGATTTGTGTGCGTGGGTAAGCAGTCGGAAAGTGATCCTCTTATTGATGGGTAGCCAGTGGAGGTCTTTAAGGTGACCAGAGATGTGTTC
Organism: Lissotriton vulgaris; assembly: GCF_964263255.1. Lineage (NCBI taxonomy): Eukaryota > Metazoa > Chordata > Amphibia > Caudata > Salamandridae > Lissotriton > Lissotriton vulgaris. The sequence goes on along the minus strand of NC_141689.1, from coordinate 1,928,359,986 downwards.
GTTGCGTGGGATGTCTAATATGAGCCTGGCTGCGGCGTTTTGGATTCGTTGGAGTTTCTTCTGGAGTTTCGCGGTGGTACCTGCGTAGAGGGTGTTTCCGTAGTCCAGTCGGCTCGTGACCAGAGCGTGGGTGACTGTTTTCCTTGTTTCGGAGGGGATCCAGCGAAATGTTTTTCTGAGCATGCGAAGAATGTTGAAGCAGGAAGAGGATACGGCGCTGACTTGTCTGTTCATTGAGAGTGAAGACTCCAGGATGACGCCAAGGTTCCGTGCGTGGTCTGTCGGGATGGGTGCTTTTCCGAGGGCTTCCGGCCACCAGGAGTCGTCCCAAGCAGAGGGGGATGTACCTAAGATGAGGACTTCTGTTTTGTCTGAGTTCAGTTTCAGACGGCTTTGTTTCATCCATTCGGCGACTTCTTTCATTCCTTCGTGTAGGTTAGTTTTGGCGGTGCTGGGGTCCTTGGTGAGAGAAAGGATCAGTTGAGTGTCATCCGCGTAAGAGATGATGTTGAGGTTGTGTTGGCGGGCGATGGCCGCGAGGGGGCTCATGTATACGTTGAAGAGGGTGGGACTGAGTGAGGATCCTTGAGGTACGCCGCAGATGATTTCAGAGGCCTCGGACTTGAATGGAGGAAGGCGGACTCTCTGGGTTCTTCCGGTGAGGAACGAGGTGATCCATTCAAGTGCTTTTCCTTGGATTCCGATGTTATTGAGGCGTTGTAGAAGGGTGCTGTGGCAGACTGTGTCGAATGCTGCAGAGAGGTCGAGGAGGATGAGGGCGACTGTGTCTCCATTGTCCAGTAGAGTTCGAATGTCGTCTGTTGCTGCGATGAGGGCGGTCTCAGTGCTGTGTTTTGCTCGGAAGCCAGATTGTGAGGGGTCGAGGGATTTGTTGGCTTCGAGGAAGGCGGCGAGCTGGTTGTTGACGGCTTTTTCGATGACCTTGGCCGGGAATGGAAGGAGCGAGATGGGGCGGTAGTTTTTGAGTTCGGTGGGGTCCGCTGTGGGTTTTTTCAGAAGGGCGGTGAGTTCAGCGTGTTTCCAGACTTCTGGGAAGGTAGCGGAGTTGAAGGAGCAGTTGATGACGTCTCGGAGGTGCGGTGCTATGACGGAGTCTGCTTTGTTGAAGATGTGGTGATGGCAAGGGTCTGTGGGGGATCCAGAGTGGATGGAATTCATCAGGCGGATGGTTTCCTCAGTGGAGATTGGGTTCCAGGCGTTAAGGGTGTTTACGGGGGGAAGATGGTCCGCAGATGGTAGGGTGGGTTGGTTTCTGGGTTGGTTGTCAAAGCTGTTGTGGATGTCTGCAATCTTGTTGTGGAAGAAAGAGGCTAGGGAGTCGCAGAGGGTTTGAGAGGGGGTGATGTCGTTGGAGTTGGCCGAGGGGTTGGAAAATTCCTTGACGATGTTGAAAAGTTCCTTGCTTTTGTGGGCGTTGTTGTCAAGTCGATCCTTGAATGCTGTTTTCTTGGCTTTTCGGATCAGTTGGTGGTGAGTGCGGGTGGCGCTTTTGAATGCGTCCTTGGTGCTGGTGGTTGGGTCTTTTTTCCAGGCCTTTTCAAGGGAGCGGCAGAGTTTCTTGGATTTCTTAAGATCATCGTTGAACCATGAGGCCTTCTTGTTGCCAGGTTTGCTTTGACGTTTTTTCAGTGGTGCTAAGGTGTCGGCGGTGTTGGATAACCATAGGGTGAGGTTGGCGGCGGCTTCGTTGGCGTTAGAAGAGAGGGCTGGGGAGTTTCGAAGGAGCGATGCGGAGATTTGGTCCGTGGTGATTTTGTTCCAGTTTCTTTGCAGGGTAGGTTGGGAGTGGTTGATGGGTTTCGGCTTGTTGTAGGTGAAGTGAACGCAGCTGTGGTCGGTCCATAGGAGATCCGTAGTGTGGCTGAAGGAGACATGATTGCTGGAGGTGAAGATGGGGTCGAGTGTGTGACCTGCGATGCGGGTGGGGGAAGTGACTAGTTGTTTAAGTCCGAGGTTGGCGAGGTTGTCCACGAGGGTGGCGGTGTTGTGGTCGTTTATCTTTTCAAGGTGAAAGTTGAGGTCTCCCAGAAGAATATAGTCTTTGGAGGGGAGTGCGTGAGGAGTGATGAAGTCCGTGATGTCTTCACTGAATTTTGCGCGGGGTCCTGGTGGTCTGTAGAGGAGGGTGCCTCTGAGTGTGGTCTTGGGGTCGATGTGGATCTGGAAGTGAAGGTGTTCGGAGTTGGCGAGGTTGGTGTCAGAGCTGGTTGAGATGCGGATAGATTTCTTATGGACGATAGCGATTCCTCCTCCTGTGTGGCTGGTACGGTCTTTGCGAGTGATCTTATAGTCTTCAGGGATTGCAATGGTGATGTCTGGTGCGGAGGAAGCATTCATCCATGTTTCCGTAAGGAAGGCGACGTCTGGGGAGAGGGTGTCTAGTAGGTTCCATAGGTCGATGGCGTGCCTGTGCACCGATCGGGTGTTGAGAAGGATGCATTGTAGGTGGTTGGGTTCGGGAATCTGTGGTGTAGTCGTAGTGGAGATGTTGTCGGTGCCGCAGAATTTGCAGGAGTAGCAAGAGAAAGGTCCATGGGTGTGGCCAGGGGCGGCTTGGACGCAGTTGGGGGCGCGACCGGGGTTAAGGGCTAGGAGGGTGGCGGCATCGTAGGTGATGCGGGGGGGATGGGCAGCGCGAGGGGCAGGGGGTCTGGCGCTGGGCGCGGTCCAGGCGCGGACGGGCGTAGACGGGCTTACCTTTGGCGCACCTTCGGCGTGGCCGAAGCGCGTGGACGCTGCGCGTTGGGACATCTGGCATTTGAAGGATAGTGGAGGGGCGGAGCGTGGGAGGGGCTGCTGGGAGGCGGGGAGCGGGGAGGAGACACGAGTGACCAAAGCCAAAATGGACGGGCGGAAACTGAACAGCAATCACAGCGTCTAAAGTAAATAAAACACTTTAAAGCAGCGCGATATGCAAGGAGATGCCTTGCGTTATAAAGACAATTGTAGAAACGATACCAGGCGCTATGTTCCCCTCGAGGCGCTCAGGGAGTGCAGGCTGCGTCGGAGCGCGATCACCCAGGTAGGCAGAGGGTGTTAGGAGCAGCAGCTGGGGCAGGCAGTCGCCAGAGGCAGCAAGCGGAGCAGGAGGAGTGCAGCAATCAGCCAGGAGATCGTGGCTGGGAGCATAGGGGAGCGACCACAATGGAGCAGGTCCAGGTGGTCACAGAGGGGTGTGGGCAGGGTCGGGCTGCTTTGCTTGTGGGTGGGAGGGGCCGCTGGGAGGCGGGGAGCGGGGAGGAGACACGAGTGACCAAAGCCAAAATGGACGGGCGGAAACCGAACAGCAATCACAGCGTCTAAAGTAAATAAAACACTTTAAAGCAGCGCGATATGCAAGGAGATGCCTTGCGTTATAAAGACAATTGTAGCAACGATACCAGGCGCTATGTTCCCCTCGAGGCGCTCAGGGAGTGCAGGCTGCGTCGGAGCGCGATCACCCAGGTAGGCAGAGGGTGTTAGGAGCAGCAGCTGGGGCAGGCAGTCGCCAGAGGCAGCAAGCGGAGCAGGAGGAGTGCAGCAATCAGCCAGGAGATCGTGGCTGGGAGCATAGGGGAGCGACCACAATGGAGCAGGTCCAGGTGGTCACAGAGGGGTGTGGGCAGGGTCGGGCTGCTTTGCTTGTGGGTGGGAGGGGCTGCTGGGAGGCGGGGAGCGGGGAGGAGACACGAGTGACCAAAGCCAAAATGGACGGGCGGAAACCGAACAGCAATCACAGCGTCTAAAGTAAATAAAACACTTTAAAGCAGCGCGATATGCAAGGAGATGCCTTGCGTTATAAAGACAATTGTAGAAACGATACCAGGCGCTATGTTCCCCTCGAGGCGCTCAGGGAGTGCAGGCTGCGTCGGAGCGCGATCACCCAGGTAGGCAGAGGGTGTTAGGAGCAGCAGCTGGGGCAGGCAGTCGCCAGAGGCAGCAAGCGGAGCAGGAGGAGTGCAGCAATCAGCCAGGAGATCGTGGCTGGGAGCATAGGGGAGCGACCACAATGGAGCAGGTCCAGGTGGTCACAGAGGGGTGTGGGCAGGGTCGGGCTGCTTTGCTTGTGGGTGGGAGGGGCTGCTGGGAGGCGGGGAGCGGGGAGGAGACACGAGTGACCAAAGCCAAAATGGACGGGCGGAAACCGAACAGCAATCACAGCGTCTAAAGTAAATAAAACACTTTAAAGCAGCGCGATATGCAAGGAGATGCCTTGCGTTATAAAGACAATTGTAGAAACGATACCAGGCGCTATGTTCCCCTCGAGGCGCTCAGGGAGTGCAGGCTGCGTCGGAGCGCGATCACCCAGGTAGGCAGAGGGTGTTAGGAGCAGCAGCTGGGGCAGGCAGTCGCCAGAGGCAGCAAGCGGAGCAGGAGGAGTGCAGCAATCAGCCAGGAGATCGTGGCTGGGAGCATAGGGGAGCGACCACAATGGAGCAGGTCCAGGTGGTCACAGAGGGGTGTGGGCAGGGTCGGGCTGCTTTGCTTGTGGGTGGGAGGGGCTGCTGGGAGGCGGGGAGCGGGGAGGAGACACGAGTGACCAAAGCCAAAATGGACGGGCGGAAACCGAACAGCAATCACAGCGTCTAAAGTAAATAAAACACTTTAAAGCAGCGCGATATGCAAGGAGATGCCTTGCGTTATAAAGACAATTGTAGAAACGATACCAGGCGCTATGTTCCCCTCGAGGCGCTCAGGGAGTGCAGGCTGCGTCGGAGCGCGATCACCCAGGTAGGCAGAGGGTGTTAGGAGCAGCAGCTGGGGCAGGCAGTCGCCAGAGGCAGCAAGCGGAGCAGGAGGAGTGCAGCAATCAGCCAGGAGATCGTGGCTGGGAGCATAGGGGAGCGACCACAATGGAGCAGGTCCAGGTGGTCACAGAGGGGTGTGGGCAGGGTCGGGCTGCTTTGCTTGTGGGTGGGAGGGGCTGCTGGGAGGCGGGGAGCGGGGAGGAGACACGAGTGACCAAAGCCAAAATGGACGGGCGGAAACCGAACAGCAATCACAGCGTCTAAAGTAAATAAAACACTTTAAAGCAGCGCGATATGCAAGGAGATGCCTTGCGTTATAAAGACAATTGTAGAAACGATACCAGGCGCTATGTTCCCCTTGAGGCGCTCAGGGAGTGCAGGCTGCGTCGGAGCGCGATCACCCAGGTAGGCAGAGGGTGTTTCCTTCCAGACTACAATGAAACTGGCCCAGGGCTGTTTCCTTCCAGACTACAATGAAACTGGCCCAGGAGCCCCCGTGCCGACAACTGCAAACAGTGGCCCACTTTTATCTCCACGCTCCCTCGCCAGTCCAAACAATCAAACTTCCCGCTCACCGCTACCGGTCGCGTTCAGTGGCCAAATCATTTAGCACAGAGCCCACCGGGAGCGTGCGCTGGTAAATACGCCTTCACGGCCCGAATCATGTCGCTGATGCGATTCTCACGGGTCATCCCCAAAGTGGCGGCCATCTTAGAACGGGTTAAAAACCCCTTATAAACACTGTAATTCTTATACATGGAAAGTAAACTGGCAAAAAGCTTTAGATCACAATTCAGATACCAGCATAATAAGTGAGATTCATCACACCAGATTATGGATAAAACTAAATTCATGTATATAGTATCGAAATTTTACTTAAAAAGCCAGTGCATATTAAGGCACATAATTATAAAGCCCAGATTGATCAGCAAGGGCTCCCTGGCACTGATGTGAATGATAACCTGCAGCTCATAAAATTCTCGATAAATACTGCCATATGTATAGTGTATAGCCCCCCTCAAGGCCGCTTTTAATATCTATATACCAGGGGGTAGAGTGTAGCACTCAACACATCAATGACTCCCAGGCATGTGTAAATCAATCAAATAGCCAGCACTTATGTGTTGTACTCAAGGGGCCGGGCAGAGCAATTACCAATGCCAATGTACTTAGGGTGGGGTGTAATGTTCTGGCCAGGTGTGAGCCACAAGGAAACATGGGAAGGTCTTTTCTTTTCTGAACAACTAGAATCTAGTGACTTTGTTCCACCCGATCAAGTCGTTCAGTCCAAGCTTATCTGCCTTTTCAGAGAAAATCCACTTAGCCTCCTTTCTCGCCAAAATGGATTCGATATTATGGGTATCACCCATAACCCTTTCAAGAACAGTCCACCTCAGATCCCTGGAGTCATGCTGTTTGTCTTGAAAGTGCTGAACCAAACTTGTGGTTAATTTATTGCCTTAAGAGTACTAAGATGTTCTTGTATCCGAATCTTAACCTTCCCCGACGTTAGACTGATATAGTGCAAACCACAGTTGCACGTCAGTCTATAAATAACATTTTTTGTGTTGCAATTACTGAAACTATTCAGAAACCACTCTCTACCCCCCTCCAAGATCAAACTTTTGGTCGCTTATGTCAGCCCACATACTGTACACCCTCCACAAGGGTAATGACCAGAGGGAAGCTTGGAAACCAATGGCGTGGTTAATGTGCGAGTATGCAACAGTTTCTCTTAAGGGCCTGGGGCCCTCTTAAACGTAAAGCGCGGGGCGGCATCTTGTTGGTAGCTGTGTCTAGAATAGACCAGTGTTTTCTCACTATCTGCCTAACTTTAGTCGATAGGGGTATGGTAACCATCGGAAGGCATTCAGTTTTAGCTTTCATATTTCATATTTCTCTCCAGAAGGGCATCACAAGGAGTATTCAATGCTCGTTTGCATGCTTGTTTAATGGTTTTAAAGGAATACCCTCTTGCTTTCAATTTTACCACGAGTTCCTCTGATTGTTCCACGAATTTCTCCATCGTAGAGCAGTTGGCCCGGTAACGCAAAAACTAACCTACCGGGAGATTGTCCCGGAGGGACCTGGGATGAAAGGAACGGTAGTGTAACAGGGAATTCCTATCACTTGGCTTCTGATGAACATTGGTAACCAGTTCTGAGTGCTGTTGTTCCGAAGGTGATGCACCAGGTTAATTGACGGAGGGGAAATGCGTTGATCTTGTCCACGCAGTAGTGGCGATGCATTGGTTCCGAAGCAGTGGTTCCGGATGCGATGCATCAGATCCGACTGTGATGCTCCAATTCTACTCCTGTAAAAGTGGTCAGGTGACAGATCTGCTACAAGCAGACTGGAGAGGTATTGATTCTCTAGTGCAAGTATCTGGGTTCACTTCCAGTGACCCAGGAACAGGATCGGGGGTAGAGACTTTGATATCCCTGAGTCTCAAGCAACAGGAGGCAAGCAAATAAGCCCTTAAATATCACTTTGGTGCAATGCAACATCCAGATTTGCTTAGCAGAGTCAGAAAGCAGCAGGCAGCAGGAAAGCACAAAAGAAAAGCAGGCCTTCCAGGTTAGTAGTTCATCAGAGTGCCAGTCTTTGCTGCAGGACAGCAGTTCTTCTGATAGAAGTGTCTGGTTTGGAGGGATTAGACCCCAGCACTTCTACCCAGTTGTGCCTTTGAAGTGGGGGTGACTTCAGAGATGGGTCTTTGAAGTGCACAGAGGTCCTTTCTACCCTTTCCTGGCTCCAGACTATCATTGCGGGGTAAGCAACCCTTTGTGTGGGGACAAGTCACAACCTATTCAGGTGCAAGTGTCAGCTCCTCGCTCTGTCTGGTAGCTGCTGCTACCTCGCTGCTGCTGACCCAGAGGTCAGGAGTTTTAGGCCCTTCTCTATCCACAAGCTTCTGCCTGCGCCTCATCCCTGGTGGTCCACTGGTAGAGTGCCACTGCTCTACTGCATAACTATCCTTATGTCTCTCTCTCTGCTGGTTCTGTCTCTTTTTCTGCTTTTTTGCTTTTCTCTCTCTCTTTTATTGTTGACTGTCTCTGCCTTTTTGAGCTTTGCTTTCTCTGGCCTTTTTTCTTTTTTCTCCTGCTTTCTACTTCATCACTCCTGAAATCCCCTGCAGCCCTGCCCCCAGTGTCTGTTTCCGCTCCCGCATTTTCCTGCCTCCCAGCTGTCCTGCCCAGCCCCCACAGTACTACTCACTGGCGGCTGCTGGGGGATGAAAGTGCAGTCCACTAACCCTGTAGTGGAGTTGCTCTGTCTGGTTGCTGCTGCTGTCCCCAGTTCTGCTGACCAGGAGGTCAGATGTTTGAGGCCTTCTTCCACCTGCAGGCTCCTGTCTGTGGCTCAATCCTGGTGGTCCAGTGGTAGAGCATCACTGCTCTGCTACTTGTGTGTAAATGTATGTAAATGTACATGTATTTATATAGCGCAAATCACCGACCCGGTATCTAAGAGCTTTCTTAGGGAACCCGTCCTGGTATTCCCCTGTGAGATAACCCCGGCAGGGTATCCACAAGGTGAAAGCCAGGCATCACACCGTAAGGGGCCGTTGTGGAGATTAAGCAAGCTATTGCCCAGAGTCGCAGAGTGTGAACCCGTGAATCGAGTAGGCACCGGAGCGAGAATTGTCGAGTCCATGGACATTTTAGGACTCAAGACCCCGCCGAGCCGGGAATTGAACCCTGGTTCCGGGCTGACCTCTGCTTCCAGGTCTGCCTCCTCTAACCGGTGAGCCACACTTCTCCACACATACTTGACTGCCCTTCTGTCTCTCTCTCTCTCTCTGCTCGTTATGTCTCCACATCTTCCACAGAGCAGCCGCCGCCGTCGCCATTGCCTCCCAGCTTAGCCGCATCATCAACTGCTCTATCGAAACTGCCACCTTCCCTAACAACTAGAAAACACGCCAAGATCATCCCCATGCTGATAAAGTCATCCTCAGAGCCGACAGACCTCAAGAACTTCAGACCCATGTCCTTCCTCCCCTTCCCAGCCAAGGTCATCGAGAAGGCCATCAACGCCCAACTCTCTGAGTTCATCAAAGTGTACCATGTCCTAGTCACCTCCCAATCTGTCTTCCATAGCAACCACGGCATGGAGAATGCACTCCTCATTGCCACCAATGACATCTGCTCCCTCCTCGATCAGGGTGAAAACCCTTGATCAGGGTGAAAACCCTCATCCTTCTGGACTTCTCGGTCACCTTCGACACCTCCTCCAACCACACCCTAATCACAAGACTCCTCGATACTGCATCCATGACAAGGCACTGGACTAGATCCACTCTTACCTCACCAGTCGGACAAGGCAAGTTTGACTACCTCTGTTCCTCTCAGACCTCATGGAAATCAGCTGAGGAGTGTCCCACGATTCCTCCCTGAGCCTCACCTTCTGCAACTTCTACATGGCTCCCCTCGCAGACATAGTCAGAATAGGAGTGTCCGATAAAATGCAGCTTAACCCTGGCATCAAATTGCAACTCATTTTATGTAACAAAATATTATCACGAAGAAGGGAGTGTATAACAGATTTCTAAAGCTGGATATACTAATAAACACTGGGTCATCTTCATTCAGAAAAAAGAAATCTTCCACAAATGGATCAGATGTGAATTGTGCATTGTTTCGTACCAGCCTAATGTTTTGTACTTCTGGCAGTGGTGAAAATCAAATGTTATAAATAGTAGGGAAATAATACTGGGGCATATTATCAAGGGAGTTTATCACCGCTTTTTTGGCTTTAAAAGCCAAGAAAGCGGAGATAAAATGATCTCCCTATTACCTAGCTGTCGCTAACACCAGTTAGCGACAGTTTGTAGGAGATAGCGTCCATCTTGGGCCCCACTTTGCATGTCAGTGATATTTATCACTAATGACATGCAAAGTGGGTTTGCCAAGATGTTAGCGACTGGAAACAGTCGCTAACATCGCTATCTCCTATTACCAACTTTTGGAGATATTCGCGCTAAGCGCGAATATCTCCAAAAGCTAACACCTGCCCCTGAGCAGTTCTTAGCCATGTTATCCAATGGTAGATGGATAACATGGCTAAGAGCATTAGCTTAGTAATGCATGAATATCGCGGACTTTTCAGCGATATTCATGCATTTCGGACGATTGTTATCGCTTAGGAGATATACCTTGATAATAGCAAGGTTCCTAAGCGATAAAAATCGCCGCAGCTCGGCGATAAAAATATCGCCGCTAAACCAACATAGCGATAATTATTGCTAGTTGTTGGTAATATGCCCCAGAGTGTATTAGCCAGGTAATAAGTGAGTGATCACTAACTGAAAATGGTGCTTCTCCCACCTTACGATACTCAACAGAGTATATGTGGATTATTTCTTAGCTAATGTTTGTCTGTGTTAGGGTCAAATTATAAGGTTAAAAATAGCTGTTTCATTTAGAAGGTACCAGCGCTCAAAGCTTGTAAAGCGCAATTTCATTGTATAATAGCTCCTAATTAAGCCTGGTTATGTTGTAAGTTTAAGAACCACAGGATGTAAATTGTTTTTCTAGAACGTAATGTACATTCAGTAGCAGTAGCACGATGATCACTGTTGAGAACCATATGATGCGTAAAACACTCCTAGAGTAGTCCTGATATTGGAACACAGTGGGATCGAGTACCTGTCATGGAACCAATTATAGGCAGGAAACAGATTATGGTGCATTGTGATTTTGAATCGTGATGAAAAGGCCCCTGAGCCACACTGAAAGTCATTCTTGTAAACATGTATTTCTCGAAAAGGTATAATTTCGATTCATTTGGCCTCAGGTGGTACTTCATAATAATTTATAGTGCTGTGTGAAGCACTTATAACTGTAGTGATTACTGCATTAGATTAATTGGTAAAGCTCATTGCTCTTGGTGGCATTGGGGAAGCAGTATGCTCAAATAGCCCCAGCTGGGATCTCAAGCTAGTAATATCACTAGTCTCATCCAGGAGTATTTCATTCAGAGGAGGGAGAGTGTGGTGATGTCATGATATGTCATGCTATGACATATCAACAGTCATGTAAAGAATTCATAATGTTTGGAGAGGTTTATTGTTAAGGTTCTATCGGCCAGATTCATGAAACGAAAATCGGCTCGCAAAGGGCCAGATTCTGAGAATTTAGCGGCAATTTTGGGCCGCTATTTACCGCGAAGTCAAACTGCGTGGTAAATAGCGGAAACTTAGAAAATGTCTTCCCATTCATTCCTATGGGCATTTAGGCCCATAGGAATGAATGAGGAGTTATTCCTTATTTGCGATTAGCAATTAGCTATTTGCAAATAAGGAAGCTGGAGGAATCGCAAAATAAATTGCGATTTGTACATGAATCCCGTTTTTGCGAGTCTGTAATAGCGATTCCTTAATACTCGCTATTACAGACTCGCAAAACGGGACTTTGATGAATCTAGGGGTAAGTGGGTTGTGGTTTAACCGATTTAACCTCTTCAGTTTATTGGGGAGAGGCAACTACAATTTTGGCTACGATTGCTTCAACAAAACCCTAGAACCTAAACATAAATTGAAAAAAAAAGAAAATGTATGTGGCACACCTCAAACGGAAGACAGCTCAGTGCACATCACTTTTGTTGAAACGTATTTCTTACTTAAAACAATTATCGCCAGACTCTGTGGGCACAGAAGTGAGTTTAAAGCATGGTTGGTTCGGGCAGCTTGAAAATTAATTATGCCTCCTCAGGCTTTGAGACAGGCGAGCGCAATCCAGCACGAACATTCTACGTCATCCTAAAGGTGAAGCTTGCTGCATATATAGCGCAGGCCCCATTTAGAAGTGCGCCGGACGCTGAAAGGGTCCACGCTGAGTGGATGAAGTTGCTAATATAGGTTTCCAAGCTGGCACCAGCAACACATGTTCACTTTCACGTCCGAGGTTGCTAGACTACTCAGCCAAGCGATGCCAGTTTTCTCTAATTAAAGGAATATTGCCCTGATTTTATTCCCGTTTGGATGGTTTTTAGAAATGAGTGCAAATTCTAGCTGGCACCAGAAGTTTTCATATTGAAATGTTCACGTTCTGATTTCTTTCCTGATTGGAGATATGTTAATGATGTTTTGCACCCCACATTAACACCTCGTTTTGTGGGAAGGCATGACATTCCTATAGTTTTTCAGTGCAGTACTTCGGTAGAGTACATTAAATTTGTCTTTATTAACTGTGGCACGCACACAGCCTGTGTGTTCTACATTTTGCATCAACTGCGATGTGCACACAGTGGCAGAGCACATTGAATTGAACTTTATCAACTGGGACACCACACATCCTCTGTGTCATAAATTTCACTTCAACTGTGATACACAATCTTTCAGTGCATCATAAGTTTTGCACCAACTGTGATGCCACACTATTTGTCATTCTGTGTGCTTAGTGGGATAGTATGGTACTTCAATAGTGATACGCACAGTCACAGTACGTGCACAGCAATTTGGCAAAGCACAGCCATCTGAAGTTTTTCAACTGTAGTATGGTCATGAGTCTTGCATTCATTATGATGTTTATTTATTTATTTTATTTATTTTAAGAGTTTTATATAGCGCTGGCTAGACCCGTAGGTATCAGAGCGCTTTACATAAGGATTAACAATGTTACAACAATGATACCAATTACACGTTACATCAAATATATGTGACATCTTAAAGAGCGAGAGGGTGAGACAAAATAGAGCGGAAAGGGGGCGAGGGGAGTGAGAAGGGAGAGGAAGAGGGGGTTGAGATATGAGAGACGAAGCGAAAGTCTGCCCAATGACCGACTAGGTAGGTGACGGCCAAAGAGGGAATCAACAGCCAATCACCCCTATAGCTCTCAAGGTAGCTCCATCGGGAATCAGATAGATAGATAGATAGATAGATAGATAGATAGATAGATAGATAGATAGATAGATAGATAGATAGATAGATAGATAGATAGATGACAAGCAAAAAGCAGGCTGGGCAGGTGATGTTCAAGGGGATGAACCAAGGCTGATCTCCTCATTAGCCGAACAGAGCAGCTCCACCGGGCGTCGGACATAATGCTTGGACTCCGCTGTCAGGATAGGCATCGGACAGATAGCTAGATAGAGAGGAGATAAGGAAAAAGCAGAATTACAGACAATCGCTGGGGGGGGGTGGGACGATGGGAGGTGGGGTGAATGGGCGAGACGGGGAGAAACTGTGCCCAAAGTCCAGCTGGTAGACATTTTGTCATTGAGTGTGCCTAGCCGGATACCAGGGCATTTTAGCAGTGATAAGCACTGTTTGTTTTTGTTTTTTAATTTAGCATGGTGGCATTTTATGATGCACACACAGTTTAGTGGTAATCATTGATCACGATTACTCCTAAATGCAATGTATAAGTGCACCTCCTCCATTTCTTCAAACACCTGGAGAACCACCTAAACATTGGAAGACAGCTAAACGTTTGTTTTTGGTGTGGTTTTTGAAAACATATACCCATGGTCGTCCTTGTCTAGTGAAAAATGTAAGTTGTAGAATCTACTGGAAGTTAGGACACTTTGCCAAGGTCTGTCAGCCTAATACGGAAAAGTTCGGTTCGGTCCCAAAGAGGGAGTTTAGTGAAGGGTTAAAGGATGAGCAACGTTTTGAACATGTTTTAGTTGTAATGGTTCACGGGGTGAATCAGATTGTGTTGACCCTTATGAGAACAGCACAATTAATGTAAAAGTGCAAAATTTATTGATTGATTGGGAGTAATAAAGACCAAGACAACAGATAAGTAGTACAGAGAGAACTGGCAGGCTAAAGAGTTGTGTCTTTCTAACAGGAATCCCGTATTGTATGATGAAAGGAAGAACGAGTAAGCTGGGTACTGTGAGACTTTTTGGGAGTTCAGAGTGAGGAAAATAAATAGCAAGGTATATGTGGCAAAAAAGGGCCCAACATTCTTGTATCTAATTATCAGGCCCCTTTTCCAATGACTCTCAGACCAAGGACAAAAGTACAGGTAACAGTGGCTGCAGAGGACGAGTCTACAGATCTATAGATCTTCCATCAGTAAAGAGCAATGTCTGGGCTAAGTCCTACAAGTCTGTCTTCTGGGAGAAACTGGGCAGGACAAAAGGGTTTGAGCATAAGATTCGTGTTCAAGGAGATATTAACCCAGTCAAACACAAGTTATAAAATGTACCATTTAGGGTGTGAGAAGACCTAGTTGATTTGCATAAAAAATGTGAAAGGATAATGTTATTGAGCCACTGGTGTTTATCTCCTTTGGTTATAGCCCACAAGAAGAATGGTCAGCTGAGGCTATGTATAGACCTCAGGAGTTTGAATGAAGTAAATTGGGTAAATTCACTTTCACTTTCCAGAATAAATTATACTGTCACAATGTTTGCAGGTGCTAGAGTATTCAGTAGGATTGATCTGGAATCTGCATATCATCAGGTGGAGCTGGACCCCCTTCCAGACATTTTACTGCTTTTGCTGCACCTGTGGGCACCTTTCAATTAAAGAGGATGCCATTCAGACTAGTGTTAACATCATCAGCCTCTCAAAGGATTCTGGAGGAAGTCTTGAAACAGGTTAAAGGGGTTGTCATTTTTCAAGATTAAATTTTAGTCGCTGGGAAGGATACAGAAGAACATGATAGAACCATGAGTGAAGTTTTGAAAAGGCTGCTGGAGTCAGAGACTATGGCTAACAGCAAAAAATTGTGAGTTTCAGAAAGATAGCATAGAGTGTCTGGGACATGTCATTTCTGAGAAAGGGGTTCAACCACAACCAAGTTTGGCTGAGGCTATAGTCAAGGATCTCATTCAAGATAAGTATGATCAGGTTGTATCCTTTTTAGGGGTGTATGAATTTTATGCAAAATGTATCAAAAATGTTGGCACTAAAATGTCCAGTCAACGTAAGCTGCTAAAAAAAGGCAAACATATTTTTGGTACGAAAAGTGTCAGAAGGAATTTGTGTAATTAAAAAAAGACATTGTATCATCAGCTGTACTGGTAGCTTTCGATCCTTCCAAGGAGTGTATCATCACAATAGATCCAAGGAATGGAGGTCTAGGTGCTACCTGTACTGCCCAGGCTCAACCTACGGAGTACACTTAAAAATACCATAAATGAAGAAAACCATAATTTCCGGAGTGCTACACATCAAAAAGCACTTCAACACCTCTTCAGGGGTAGCAAGTGCTATATAAATGCAAACCCGTCCCTTTTTTATCCCTCCACTATCCTTTTCAATCAAAATAACAGACCCACATGTCCACAGCTCAAATTATTTTCATATTTCCCTAGGTTAATTCACCATGAATTCATTTTTGGTTCCGAAGTGGCGTGCTATTTGCTGAAAAGTGCTTCAACACCTTATTAGGTAGCAGGTGGCACATAAATGCAAATCGTTCCTTCTTCTATCCCTGCACTGTCCTTTTCACTTCCACATAACAGACTAACATATCCACTGCACAATTAATTTCATATTTCACTATACTAATTCACCATTAATCCTTTTGGGTTCCGGAGTAGCGTGCTTCTTGCTGAGAATGCACGTCGGCGCTCCATCAGGGGTAGTAAGTGTTAAAATAATGCAATTACAACACAATATGATACAAGTAATGTCCATGTGTTTCCTCTTCTTTCTTGGTGCATTCAGAGTGTTTAATGAGAGAAAATGTCCATAAGAACAGAGATTGTAACAACTACACATGTCACCAAGAATAACTATGATTGAGTTATCAAATGTGTTGGACCCGGCCCATTAGGCAGGTTCACCCCTAGACTTTTTGCTTTTTCCTAGCCTGTTTCTGGAACCTTGGGTTGGTGATTCTAGGCCTCTGCGCACTTTTTCACTGTGGTACAGTGTAAAGTGCTGGAGCTCTCTGTATGAAGGGTGAGTGACCTGCCCTCCCATAGCAATGACTGCGGAATATGTATGCCCATGGTAGTTCATGTTGTGTGGGGAGTGCAGGGGTCGAGTTTGGTATGTATACACTCGTGAGAATGAATGCTGCAAAATGATATGTTGCGGCATGACTGTGTCTAGTCTAGAAGTACTACTTTTGGAAGTTGGCATATTTGTGTAAGTTGGTGCTAGCGTGTGATTGGCTGGTGAGTCTGCCCAGGAGTGCCTGGGCCTGCTGGTGGATGGACTGTCCGGTTTGAGTAGGACAGGGTCTGCAGGGTCTGCAAGGCCCTGGAGGAGGGGGTCTGAGTCAGCCGTAGATGAACGGCCCCATCTGCTGTCAGGGATGGGAGGAAAGAGCGTCTGGTGGTGCCGGGCCGTGCCTGCCGCCCACCCTGCTGGCTCTCCATCCTGACGGCCCACTGTCACCTCTGGCCCTGAAGCTGTCAGGAAGACGAAAACCAGAAACATTCCAGTACTCAGGGCCCCTTGCACGAAGTACTTCAAAGGCAATTCTGTGTATAAGAAGGGGCTGTGTCTCCTTCCAAGTTGTTCTTGTTCTTGCTCTTGTGGCTGACTTGAATCTACCGGGGGTGGGCGCTGCCCAGCCCCTGGATGCCTGGATTCCTGGACTCCTGGGGGACCCCTCTGCCCTGCCAAGGCTGAAGGGGGGACTTGCTTGAGAGTGCTTTCTCTGGACTTTCTAGCGCTTAGGAGCGCCTTCCTGCTTGCTTATAGCGCTGGACGCGCTGAGGATTCTTGGATGTATTTACTTAATCATTTACGAGTGCCCACCTCGATCTGCCGCGGAGAAAACAACCACGAAGGGGCCGCGACCGGATTGGACGAGACCCGAGGAGAGACGCGCTCTGATTGGCCGAGACGCCCGTAGAGACTCTGGCGTCACTGGGGGCTCGCCGAAGGAGCCGCGATGGGATTGGCCCATCGCTCGTGACCTGCTGGAGATGAGGCGGCGAGGAAGAAAGGTGGCGGCCGGTTAACAGGGCTCCCGTGTGCCGAGGGAGCCCTGCAGCGAGAGAAGAGACTGCCCCCGGGAGCCTGGCTGGCTCCCCTCTGCGTCCCGGTTCCGAGACGGGGGACCGGGCCAAGCGAGGAAAGTCTGCGAGGAGCAGGAGCTCCTCCGTTGCCGCCGAGCCCCGCCCCAGCCGCACAGGAGACCCGGTGAGCCTGGGCGGAGGGCTGGGCAGAGTGGGGCAGAAGAGAGGAGGGGCGCCGGGACACGTTGTCGGTGTCCGCCCCTCCCGAAGCGCGAGCTCGCGCCTAGTGCCATCGCGAAGCCATGAAGGCTTCAAGGGCGGCCCCAGTTGGCAGTGGGTCGCCCCAACCTGCACGGAGCCCGAGAGGCTCCCCGCCTCATTTGGTATTCAGAGCCCTGAGAGGCTCTGGGGGCATTTTTAGAAGTTAGAGTCCCCCGTGGGGGCCTCCACCGTGAATGACGCAGAGTCAGGGCGGCCCCGATTGGCAGAGGGTCGCCCCACCGTTGCAGAGCCTGGAGAAGGCTCTGAGGGGGAATTTCTTTGTGTAGAGCCCCGAGGCTAAAGGGGCACAGTTATTTTTAGAGCCTGTGTGGCTCCACCGGTTGACCAGTGTTTTTAGAGCCTCTGTGGCTCCAAGGTCTGGGGCATGTGCGATATGCCCAGAGCCTGTGTGGCTCCAACGTGCGCAGTGGTTGTTTGAGAGCCTGTGTGGCTCAGGTGGCGCAGATTTGTTCTAGGGGCTACTGAGAGCCCTGCCACAGCTTTTTGTACACAGTTGCCCAGCACTTTGTGGGCGGCTGCCACGTTTAGGCTTTTTGTACTTTGAGACTGGCACCCTGACATTGAGACTCAGGGTGTCTGAGCCCCAACAAGGCCGTTGGCCTAGGGACTGCCACAGGTAGTGGCTTATGTGAGTTTTGCGCAATGGTATGGTTAGTGCACCTCTGAATGTGATCTCTTGCATCATGTGTTATTCCTGCACCTCTGAAGGTTTTTAGGCCTCATGTGATTTCTGCACCATGGTATCACTCTGGCACCTCTAAATGTTTTATGCATTATGTGTCTTTCTTTTCAAGCGCTGCACCTCTGAATGTTTAGTCATCACGTGTCTTCTTGCGCTGCACCCCTGAAATGTATTTTGATTGCATCATGTGCTCTGTCCTTAACACCGCTGAATGTGTAGGTCTATACATCATGTGTTTTCTTTCTTTACCACTCCTCTGAATGTATATGCATGCATCATGGGTAATGTGTTCTGATTTATACCCCTAAGTGGATTTTATCCTTAGGTGGTTGTTCTTTCTAGTACGGGTGGTCCTAGCGAGGTCCTGGTTCCCTGCGTGACATGCTCCTAAGGGGCTTAGGGTTGCGTAGTGTGTACTTACCTGTTCCCAGTAGTTACTGGATGTGATTCATAACTGTTACTTTGTGCTACAGTGATTTTATATTCTTTTATCCTAATTTCTGAGAAGTATTTCTATTGCGGAAAGTGTTGATTATGACAGTGGCCCATGTGGCCCTGTCTTGTGAATAATCCCATGTGAATATTGCCCGTGCCAGGTGGCACTATGTATATGTGTGATTTTATCTGATGTGCTTTTTACAATACAAAAGTTATTTTTATAATAACCTTGTGTGGAGTCTCTTTTGTGGTGTGCCTAGTATGTTGTTGCTATTGTGCGCTGACGCAAATGCTTTACACATTGCCTCCGAGTTTAGCCTGACTGCTTGTGCCAAGCTACCAAGAGGGTGAGCAGGGGTTATCTTGGCGTGTGACTTCCTTGCCCTGATTATATTGGTGGTTTCTGCCTGGCTTTGGCGTCAGCCTTAGCCTACCAGAAATAGCCAGTTCTAACATTGGTGGGTCAGCGGTGCGGATTTTGGACTGGTGTTTGCGCAGTGCCATAGCGACAACTGCCTACATTACAAAACTCTGCAATTTTTTTTCAGATAGTCACATGTTTGGGATTATTGTTTTTGATTTTTTTCCTCAAGAGTGTCATTTTCAAATGTGTTCCTGCGCTTTATGTTTAGTGGCAGATGAGAGAAAGTGACAGGCGGGACGCCAGTAGAGGGGAGGTTCCCATAGATTAAGGATCCCTTGCTGGGTCCAGTGTCCAAACCCAAATTCTGTCCCTGTGAGGGTAGATGGAAGAGAGGGAGTGTGAGGAGAAAAGACTAGCTCAGGAGGGTGGTTGTTCCCTGAGTGTAGTGTGTGTGTCTGGATTCCCCAGTATGGTAGGATCCAGTGGTGGCAGCTTTAATGTGTCCAGTGTGTTAATTCCCATTCCCCGCTCCCAGAGTTTGGTACCTGTGTCACGTGTGGTCAGGTTGAGTGATCAGGGGTGGTAAAAACTGCCTTACCAGTCCGAGGGGGGGGAGTGTGCGAATGAGTTATGTGCTGAACTGGAGGAGTTGGTGTGAGTTTTCTTTTTGTTAAAAAGCTTGCATGAGAGGTGTACCTCTGGTGGTGTGCAGGAGGTCCTGCAGAGGAACTGGACAAGAAGGTGGATGTCTGGCGGTGTGCTAGATGTCTTGCAGTAGGGAGTGATTCTAAAAGCAGTGGCTTGTGTATCTGATGATCCTGTGTAGGTGAAGAGGTTCATGTGTAGCCCAGCTAGATCCCAGTAGGATGGTAGGGGTGTAGGGGCTCACGCCCTGTCTCAGTGGAGGCGGAGTGAGTGTGGGACGGTGTGTCCCACGTTGGCCTGAAACCCTATCTCAGGGCCTGGAGGGTTCCCTAAGGGAGCGCCAGGTCAGGGGCCTAGGCTGTACATACAGGTCATTTGAGGAGGATCTTCCTGTGTCTAGAGGACGGGGAGTGTCTGTAACCAGAACTCCGGCGGTCCTAGTGTTGGGCAGTACCGCTCCTAGTGGAGGGTGCAGAAGTCCTGGCTCGCTGAGCATTTGACCGTCTAGAGTGCTTGACCATTTGTGGGGCCTCTGGAGGTCGTTCCCCGAGGAGGGGGGAAAGCCGGGTTGGGGTTGTGGCCTGACCTGGGAGGAGTACTGGAGGAAAGTGTGTCGCTGATACGCCGCTGGCGTGTGCTCTGTCTAGCTTGGGACATACTGAGAATCACCCTGTGATAGGAGTACTGGAGGAGAGTGTGTCGCTGATACGCCGCTGGCGTGTGCTCTGTCTAGCCTGAGACATACTGATACTGGAAGGGGGTGCAGAGGGACGGTGTCCTTACTTCTGACCCCGGTGCAACCTGAGTGTTTAGATCTTAGGTTGGGAGATTAGGAAACTTCTAGGTCAAGAGGAATCTCCGCCAAAGTGGATCAGCTGAAGAGACTGAGGGGGCTGCCCTTGCTGTGTGTTCTGGGGCTCACCTGCAGTTTGTTGTTTCCACTAAGGTAGAGGAAAGGGGACTTTGCTGTGTGCTGGGTCCCCCCACCTGCTTGAAGAGGGACTGTGCTGTGTGCTTTGGACCTCAGAAGTGGAATAGTTTCCAGGTGGTAGACCAGTGATGGAGTGAGGTCCTGATCTGGTAGGAGAATTGTGTTCTGGTGAGTGCTTCTCTGTGAGGGTGCGGAAACCCAGAAGTAGAGGTAGGGTGGGGCATTCTGGCCCGAGACCTCTGGTCAGCTTGGGGGGTGTGGACCCTAGTTTGTTGGATCAGTGGTAGTTGCAGCTACACTGAGAGAGAGAGTGGAGATTGGCTATTGTGTGCCAGGGGTTACTACCCCCTGCTCTGTGGATTGGTTAGGACCTGTGATATTTGGATGGTCTTAGCTGTGGATGACTAGTGAGTACCAGTGGGGTCTCCTAGTTGTGTCAGAGAGTTATTGTTTGGAGGTAACCAGGTAGGTTCAGAGTGGCGAAAAACTGGACGCTATCCCTGCTGTGCGGGGCCGTGTCCGGGTTTTTGTCGCCCAAAGCAGTGAAGCTCATCAGTGGTGTGATTGGTCTACCCTGCGTTTTGGCTGGAAGGGGGTCGTGTTGGACCCGGCCCATTAGGCAGGTTCACCCCTAGACTTTTTGCTTTTTCCTAGCCTGTTTCTGGAACCTGGGGTTGGTTATTCTAGGCCTCTGCACACTTTTTCACTGTGGTACAGTGTAAAGTGCTGGAGCTCTCTGTATGAAGGGTGAGTGACCTGCCCTCCCATAGGAATGAATGGGGAATATGTATGCCCATGGTAGTTCATGTTGTGTGGGGAGTGCAGGGGTCGAGTTTGGTATGTATAAACTCGTGAGAATGAATGCTGCAAAATGATATGTGCGGCATGACTGTGTCTAGTCTAGAAGTACTACTTTTGGAAGTTGGCATATTTGTGTAAGTTGGTGCTAGCATGTGATTGGCTGGTGAGTCTGCCCAGGAGTGCCTGGGCCTGCTGGTGGATGGACTGTCCGGTTTGAGTAGGACAGGGTCTGCAGGGTCTGCAAGGCCCCGGAGGAGGGGGTCTGAGTCAGCCGTAGATGAACGGCCCCATCTGCTGTCAGGCATGGGAGGAAAGAGCGTCTGGTGGTGCCGGGCCGTGCCTGCCGCCCACCCTGCTGGCTCTCCATCCTGAAGGCCCACTGTCACCTCTGGCCCTGAAGCTGTCAGGAAGACGAAAACCAGAAACATTCCAGTACTCAGGGCCCCTTGCACGAAGTACTTCAAAGTAAGCATGAGCGAATTTTGCGGATCTCGCGTTCGCGAATTTTGCGGATTTGCGGATTCGCAATCCGCAAAATCCGCGAATTCCCGCGAATTTGGGGATTTTTTTTTTTTGTGTTCGCCCGTGTTTCTGCCAGTTCGCGAGGGTTTTGTACACTTTCGCAAATTGCGAACTTACCTGTCGGGTCGCAAGTTTCGCGAACTTGTTGTTTCTACGTGTCCAGCCTGTTTGGGACACTCTTCTTCATCACTGCCACTCTCTGTCACCACTGCCACTCTCTGACTACTCATGCCACCCTCTGGCCCACCCATGCCACCCTCTGTTTCATCACCACACCCTCTGGTTGTCCAGTGTACATTATTTTCGGCAAAGCAAATCACACCTTCCCTGCCTCAAGTGACCTGAATTAATTTGGGGCTGATTAATGTGTCACAGAATATTTTTTTAGCTGGCACCTGCTTCCTTAGTGCGCCCTGATTAGTGATCTTTTGCACTTGCTAAGTGCTTTCATTGTTGCAAAATTAGTTACAACACCTGCCCTGCCCCAACTGACAATAATGAATTAGGGGCTGATTAATGGATTTTAACTTCCAGCCTGGCTCCTGCTTGTCTCCCTTAGCTGTAATTCAGGACCTTTGTGGCATATGTGTAACTATTCTGAGGTTCAGAGCAGGGTCACATAATAGTTTCAACTGGCAACTGAACTCTGGAGGGGCCCCTCAGGAAGCACTACAGGAAATGGCTACTAATGATGAGCCTGAACTTTTGAACCTGGTAAGTAGTTACTTTCAGTTTTGCTAAGATCGTATTTCTGCAATTTTGCACTTATTCGCGGGGCGCGAACTCACGCGAACAGTGCGAGCGAAATCCGCTGCTCGCGGATTTTGCGGGAGATTCGCAAATCTCGCGGATTGCGGATTTCCCGAAAATCCGCAAAATCCGCGAGCGGAACGGATTTTCCGCCCATGCCTACTTCAAAGGCATTTCTGTGTATAAGAAGGGGCTGTGTCTCCTTCCAAGTTGTTCTTGTTCTTGCTCTTGTGGCTGACTTGAATCTACCGGGGGTGGGCGCTGCCCAGCCCCTGGATGCCTGGATTCCTGGACTCCTGGGGGACCCCTCTGCCCTGCCTGGGCTGAAGGGGGGACTTGGCTTTGCCCCTGGGGAAGCTCTGGGACCATGGCAGCATGGAGAAGCTGCCTTTTCCTGTGGAGAGCGCTGGAGTTGGTTTTTAGCGCCTGGAGGCGCTGTGCTTCGCCTTGAGCGCCTGGGAGCGCTCTGCCTGCTGTCTAGCGCTTTGCAGCGCTTCATTTCCCCCAAGCGCTTGAGAGCGCTTTCTCTGGACTTTCTAGCTCTTAGGAGCGCCTTCCTGCTTGCTTATAGCGCTGGACGCGCTGAGGATTCTTGGCCGTATTTACTTAATCATTTACGAGTGCCCACCTCGATCTGCCGCGGAGAAAACAACCACGAAGGGGCCGCGACCGGATTGGACGAGACCCGAGGAGAGACGCGCTCTGATTGGCCTAGACGCCCGTAGAGACTCTGGCGTCACTGGGGGCTCGCCGAAGGAGCCGCGATGGGATTGGCCCGTCGCTCGTGACCTGCTGGAGATGAGGCGGCGAGGAAGAAAGGTGGCGGCCGGTTAACAGGGCTCCCGTGTGCCGAGGGTGCCCTGCAGCGAGAGAAGAGACTGCCCCCGGGAGCCTGACTGGCTCCCCTCTGCGTCCCGGTCCAGAGACGGGGGACCGGGCCAAGCGAGGAAAGTCTGCGAGGAGCAGGAACTCCTCCGTTGCCGCCGAGCCCCGCCCCCGCCGCACAGGAGACCCGGTGAGTCTGGGCGGAGGGCTGGGCAGAGTGGGGCAGAAGAGAGGAGGGGCGCCGGGACACGTTGTCGGTGTCCGCCCCTACCGAAGCGCGAGCTCGCGCCTAGTGCCATCGCGAAGCCATGAAGGCTTTAAGGGCGGCCCCGGTTGGCAGCGGGTCGCCCCAACGTGCACGGAGCCCGGAGAGGCTCCCCGTGTCATTTGGTATTCAGAGCCCTGAGAGGCTCTGGGGACATTTTTAGAAGTTAGAGTCCCCCGTGGGGGACTCCACCGTGAACGACGCAGAGTCAGGGCGGCCCGATTGGCAGAGGGTCACCCCACCGTTGCAGAGCCTGGAGAAGGCTCTGAGGGGGCATTTCTTTGTGTAGAGCCCCGAGGCTAAAGGGGCACAGTTGTTTTTAGAGCCTGTGTGGATCCAACGTCTGGGGCATGTGCGATATGCCCAGAGCCTGTGTGGCTCCAACGTGCGCAGTGGTTGTTTGAGAGCCTGTGTGGCTCAGGTGGCGCAGATTTGTTCTAGGGGCTACTGAGAGCCCTGCCACAGCTTTTTGTACACAGTTGCCCAGCACTTTGTGGGCGGCTGCCACGTTTAGGCTTTTTGTACTTTGAGACTGGCACCCTGACATTGAGACTCAGGGCGTCTGAGCCCCAACAAGGCCGTTGGCCTAGGGACTGCCACAGGTAGTGGCTTATGTGAGTTTTGCGCAATGGTATGGTTAGTGCACCGCTGAATGTGATCTCTTGCATCATGTGTTATTCCTGCACCTCTGAAGGTTTTTAGGCCTCATGTGATTTCTGCACCATGGTATCACTCTGGCACCTCTGAATGTTTTATGCATTATGTGTCTTTCTTTTCATGCGCTGCACCTCTGAATGTTTAGTCATCATGTGTCTTCTTGCGCTGCACCCCTGAATGTATTTTTATTGCATCATGTGCTCTGTCCTTAACACCGCTGAATGTGTAGGTCTATACATCATGTGTTTTCTTTCTTTACCACTCCTCTGAATGTATATTCATGCATCATGGGTAATGTGTTCTGATTTATACCCCTAAGTGGATTTTATCCTTAGGTGGTTGTTCTTTCTAGTACGGGTGGTCCTAGCGAGATCCTGGTTCCCTGCGTGACATGCTCCTAAGGGGCTTAGGGTTGCTAGTGTGTACTTACCTGTTGCCAGTAGTTACTGGATGTGATTCATAACTGTTACTTTGTGCTACAGTGATTTTACATTCTTTTATCCTAATTTCTGACAAGTATTTCTATTGCGGAAAGTGTTGATTATGACAGTGGCCCATGTGGCCCTGTCTTGTGAATAATCCCATGTGAATATTGCCCGTGCCAGGTGGCACCATGTATATGTGTGATTTTATCTGATGTGTTTTTACAATAGAAAAGTTATTTTTATAATAACCTTGTGTGGAGTCTCTTTTGTGGTGTGCCTAGTATGTTGTTGCTATTGTGCGCTGACGCAAATGCTTTACACATTGCCTCCGAGTTTAGCCTGACTGCTTGTGCCAAGCTACCAAGGGGGTGAGCAGGGGTTATCTTGGCGTGTGACTTCCTTGCCCTGACTAGATTGGTGGTTTCTGCCTGGCTTTGGCGTCAGCCTTAGCCTACTAGAAATAGCCAGTTCTAACAAAATGAAATACATTAACCTCAAAATAAATAGTTGTTGGGCATTTCTCTTGTATAAAAAAATATGCACCACTGTCTGTTTAGGGGTGCAGTTTAAATATTTGGAGAGATGGTTTGTGCATCTGATTGTATTTCTATAGATATACAAAATCTACAGGTAGCAATAACTAGCTGTGCTTCCCATATGGGTATATTTGCAAATAATTCTTTTCCATCACATTCCATTCTGAGAATGTATACCACATATAAAGATAAAAACTGCTCACACTGCTACTTATTGCGCTGTTGGCAAAAAGCTAGCCACTTAAGCAGTTTTTTTTGCTGGTCTACAAAAACATCAGAGCCTATAAAAGCTACATATTATGTATGGCTAATGGACTAAAGAGTGTTCAGTTCCCGGCAATTCAGCTACTCATACCTGAATAACACAATTCTTGTAACAAGAATAGAAATTCCCAGCTAATGATCAGACCAGATAGTTGAAACCTAAAGCTCTTCTGTTGAATTTTGAGGTAACCAGGGGCCTAATTTAGAATTGTCACAGAGAAATATAACCAGATTAACAGAAAAAAATGTGGGGGAGATTTATCAAAATGTCACGCAATGTAGCGCTGCAAGACACCTTGCTGCTCTGTGTTACGTGATAGGGAAAGGGCAGGAATGCATCATATTTAGCAGTATATGGTGCATCCCTGTCCTCTTCTTTCACTGGCACATTATGTACTACCTAGAATCAACACATACACCCTTGCATCATGCTGCAAGGGGTCTGTGTTGCAGGTAGGGTTGTTTTTGTGCAAGAAGGAACACCTTCCCACACAAAACAATGCTCTGAGGCTTTTTCCTCTCTCTATGTGTGCTGCTGTAAGCAGCACACATTGAAACAGGAAAAGATGAGGAAAAATAAACACATTTCTCCTAATTACAAATCCCCTGAGAAGGATTAGCATTTTGATGCATTTCCAGGTCTATCATTCATGATAAATCAGGGAATGTGCCAGGATCCATGGGTGGATGCATGATAACACCCACTCTCCATGCATATAACACCGCCCTGGGGCAGAGTAATGCAAGGCTGCGACTTGATTTAACAAGGAGGCCTTGCGTAGCATTGGCAAATCTCATTTTAGGTTTTGAGTCATCCTGCAGTCCCTTGCATAGAGTAGCGGTAACCTGGAACTGTATCTCAACCGTGCCTCTGGTCCAAAGTCTGCTGTGCTTTGACATTTGAAAATCTGTATAGTAAAGGCCATAGTTAGCTAAGGTTTTGCATTGCCCTTTTTGCCTTGCACTTGCACCACAAAAGGGGACGCCTGGTGATGCAAATCCTAGAACGAGATTTACCAAGCCACACAATGCATGACCCTGTGTGGATTGGTAAATCTGGAGTAACGCAAGGCAGTGTAAGTTTCTTCTTTGTGTTACTCTGTCCCTGGGCGGCATTTCTATGAGTGGAGCATGGGTGTTCCCATGTATCGACCCATGGATTTTGATGCATTCACAGATTTCCCATGAGTAGTAGACTGGGGAATGCATCAAAATGCTA
The DNA here is from genome assembly GCF_964263255.1 of Lissotriton vulgaris. Taxonomy (NCBI): domain Eukaryota; kingdom Metazoa; phylum Chordata; class Amphibia; order Caudata; family Salamandridae; genus Lissotriton; species Lissotriton vulgaris. Next base: position 1,928,333,755 of record NC_141689.1, on the reverse strand, counting down.
TGACGTCTCAGGGAATTTGTAACAAGGAGAAATATATGTATTTGTCCGGTTGTTTTTAAGTTTTAAAGGAAGGGAGACAACCCCCTGCATGTGGGTGCATTAAATGCAGGAAGATTCCTGAGGGGGTCCTAGGCCCCCATTCCTCTCTTTAAAGGGGCACACTTACTGAACTCCACCACTTTACCTCACAATCAGTGCATCTCCTGGTGGCTGCTTTGCCTCTGTGCCTGAATCTGTAATACTGCATTAAAGAAGGATTCCAATGTTTTCATGGTGCAACCCTCCTTTGCAAAGAAAGGGAACACTGTATTAAGATCGCACCAGTGCATATTTTGCGCCAGTGTTATTTGTATTGCATAAGGGGCTTAAGAACTGCCTGGAGCCCTTTTTGTAATGCCAAAGTGTCCTGGGGTCACAAAATGTGGCTGCAAATGTCCTTTGAACATACTTTCTGTGATACAACTCCCGAATCCTACAGAATATTTAAAGTTCTGTGCCCGCTTTTCAAGTCAATTTTACTGCATACTGCATTTGCCACTAGTCTATGCCGAAGCTAATGTAAAGTGCAAATCCACAGTGCACCACATAACATGTAGGCACCTGGACACCTAGTTTGCCACTTGCCTGTGGCGTCCAGTTACTGCTTGTTCCAGACTGATCCAGTGACACCACAGCTGCATGGGTTTTCTCGCTGGGGTTTCCCCAACCATGTTTTCCCACTCATCATTCTCACCAACACAAGCCCTACCCACCAAAGGACTTACTTACTGAAGGCTGAAGCCCAAGTGCACAAAGGCCACATGCAGTGGATGCGCCAATGGACATCCTGTCTGTGTCTGTCCACGGCTGGACCGTGCCTAGTGCTATGACCTCTGGCCTTCCCACCCTCTAAAGATATAGATTCGCCAAGCTCTATACCCTCAACCCTGGATGGCGCAAAAAACATTGCCACCACGCTGACCCATGCTCCACAGGACCATTTCAACTGCACCCACTGCCACTTAACCTCTCACTACACACACACCAGCCCACCCAACACACACCACAGACACCACCTGAACAAAAACATTAACTTGCATGTGCCATTCTCAACACATGTTCAACCAATTGAATTATGAGACCTCATCACCACCCTCAAACCAGACATTGTCTTCCTCTCTGAGACCTGGCTCAGCTCCGTATCTGCACCAGACATTGCCACAGCGACCACCGATGGATATAAAATCACCCACCGGGACCGCATCAACAAGCCGGGAGGAGGAAAAGCCATCATCCACAAAGAGACAATACAGTGTACCACCACCAATGACAACACTGCCACCACCATGGAGCATCTCAATTTCAATCACTACACAAATAAGACAACCATCAGATGGACCCTTGCATACCAACCCCCAGGCCTGTGTTCCAGCTTCTGTAACACCATTGCAGACTTCATTGACATGTAGCCTTAGACTCCAAGGACTACATCTTCCTTGGAGACCTAAACTTCCACATTGACAACTCCAAAGAAAAAACCACAACACACCTCCTTGACAGTATGAGCAACCTTGAATTGACCTAGATCATCCAGGGCCCTACAAACACCGCTGGACACATGCTGGATACATTTTCACCTTTAACTGCATCAAATACAGCCATGTCACATAACTCACATGGACCGATCACTCCATCGTCCACTTCAGCATCTCCAGACCCCGCACAGCCAACCACCATATGGCCATCACCCCCACCGTAAGTGGAATAAAATCTCAGAGACCAGCTTGGAAAATGCCCTCAACACCTCTAACCCTGCTACTGACACCAGCCTCAAACAGGGAGTTAAAAACTTCAATGTCTGGATCAACAATTGTGCAGACAGTATTGTCCCCATCAAGAGCAATGGGACCGCAAACAGTTGGAGTGGAGATGTTACGCCAGGAAAGAAACCTGTGATAGGACAGGATTTAAGACTTTCCTCAACCTCTACCACCGCCTGCCAAAGGCAACAAAAAAGACAGTCCTTGCCGCACACATCAATACCAGTGCCAACAACACCAAGGAACTTTTCAGCATTGTTAAGGAATTCTCCAACCCAGCTGCCAGCGAAAACAACATCATACACTCACAGGAGCTGTGACAATCTCATACACGTATTCCTCAACAAGATCGTAACTATATATAGAAACTTCAAACCCCAGCCCACACCTACGGACTTCCTGGAACAGATACGCCACCACCATAACTAGTACAAACCATACACTGACCACCTGGAACATCCTCTCCACCCAGGACACCACCTCCACCATGATGACTATCCACTCAGGAGCTCCAAAAGACCCATGCCCGCACCACATCTTCAACCTCGGAAACCAAAGGATCAGCCAGGATCGCACCACCGTACTCAACACCTTTATCACCAGGGCAAAATGTTCTGATTTCTGGAAATACACTACTCAAAAAACCATCCACTGACCCCAGCAAAGTCAAAAACTATATGCCAATCTCCCTCCTCCCATTCTCACCAAAGGTACTAGAAAAGATCATCAACAATCAACTTATGACACATCTGAAGTAAAACGAGCTACTCATTGCCACCCAATCTGGCTTCCGCAGCAATCACAGCACCAAAACCACCTCTCAGCCACAACAACATCCAAACCCTCCTCAACTGAGAAGAAACAGCCGCTTTAATCCTCCTCAACCTCTCGGCAGCCTTCAATACTGTATCCCACCACACACTGATCAAAAGACTCCACCACTTTGGCATCCAAGAGGATGAGCTCAGATGGATCACCTCCTACCTTAACAGAAGAACCCAGAGGATATGCCTCCCACCTTTTACCTCTGAACCCGAGGACATACCCTGCTTTGCTTCCCAGGGATTATCTCTTATCCCCACGCTCTTCAGTGCATAAATGACCACACTAGCCAACATCATCAGATCCCATGGTCTCTACACAGACGACACCCAACTCAACCTTTCACCCACCGACAACTCCACCATCACCAGATTTAACTTCCACAGATGCATGACAAACATCACCGACTGGATGAAGAAAAACTGTCTGCAGCTGAACACAGGCAAGACAGAAGTATTGAACTTTAGCAACAGCAGCAACACATGGAACGAATCCTGTTGGCCATCAGACCTAGGACCCGCTCACTACAAACACGCCAGACACCTCATAATCATTATGGGAAACAAGCTCACCATGCAATCACAAATCAACACTGTCTACTCCACCTGCCTCCTCACTCTGTGCATGCTACATAAGATCTTCAAGTGGCTACCCCTACACATGAGCCAACTGGTCTACAGCAACGCCCTCCACATAGAAATCGCACATTCCTCCTACAGAGGCTTCAGAACATACATAACCCCACAGCCAGACTCATCCTCAGCCTTCCCTGATGCACCCATACCACACACCACCTCAGACAACTCCACTGGTTGCCCATACAAAAGAGATGCTAATTTGAGCTGCTGACCCATACACACTAAGGTCCACATACAAAAACCACTGCCTGAACGTCCACCAACCATTGCGAAGACTACGCTAGGATTCCCTTTAAAATTCAAATTCAAATTCAAATTCAAAAATAGCTTTATTCGATTTCAATTAAAAAAAATCACAAAAGCACAGGTAAATATACAGTTAAAAACAGAAATTCATAATCATCGTAAACATTAAAGTTAATTTGGAAAAAGGCAATACCGGAATACAATGTTGTAAAAGATTTGATCAATTCATTGTTAGTCTGTGTCTAATTATACTTTTTTAAAACATTGACACTAAGTACATAGTCATTTCATCTTCTAACATTTGCAGTCTCAGAAGAGCCGGTCTACATTGTCGCAAACCCCACTTTCTTAACAAAAATGTTAAATATTTTTCCCTAGGCAAGGTATAAAATTTGCAGAACAGAATACAATGTAGCATCGATTGTACAGATGTGTCATCGCAAGGGCACAAAATCAGGTTTTTAGACCAGGAATTGGCCTCGGGGAACGTGAGTAGTCTAAAGAGACTTCCCCCCCCCCCCCTGAAACGTGTCAGTAACATGCAAGAGTAACTGCTTTGTATGGAAATCAGGTATTGCTGAATACCCTGTCCATGTAAAATCAGTTGATTCTCCAAGACAGGGATCCTATTACACTCTAGCAGCCAACTTTTATTCTCCAAAAAGAGGAGACAAGTTTCTTTCAGCTTTTTTCTCAATATTGTCACTAAACAAGTCAGGGAATCAAAATATTCAGGATGTCCGATATCTCTCAAGAAGCTCTTTACATATGTTATCCAATCAATTTTAAGAGCCCCCTGGAATTTCAAACAATCCTGGATTATATCTCTATTGAGTCCGGTCACTTCAGAAGTCCATACCTTGTGCCATAACAGAATAGGATTAACTTTAATATAATCCGAAAGGTAGACTAAACCTAATTCTTTATGGCATACATATGTAGAGGTAGACCTAGGGACTGCTAATAGGTACCGGAGGAATGCGTTCTCACAAAGTTGGATTTCGCGAGTATCCGCTATCCCCCAGATTCCTGCACCATATGTTACAGTGGACACGCATTTCGATTTGTATATGTCCACCAGAACTTGCACAGGTCAACTTCCTAATTTATTAGCGCAATTTCTCACTGCTCCAATAGCACGGGAGAAGGCTAATTTCCTTGTATAAGCTGCTGACGACCACGTCCCCTTCTTACCAAACTTAATGCCCAGGTATGAGAATGTGTTAGTTGTCTCTTTCTTTGTATTTGATAGGAACATTTTACACTGGGGGTTTCTCTTGGTAGTACAACACATGCTAAAAGTCTTACTAGTATTGATTTTTAATCCTTTGGCACTCATGTAGTTTGAAAAGGTAGTGAGCGATCTTTGTAGACCAACTTGAGTACTGGCCATAATTACCGCATCGTCTGCGTATAGTAAAATGGGGACTGGGCGGTCTCCAATTTGGGGGTAGTCCTGTCTATCTTGAATAAGATGGGATGCCACACTATTTATATATAAGTTAAATAAAAATGGAGCAAGTATGCATCCCTGCCGGACTCCTTTGTTTATGGGGAATTTGGTGATACACACACCATTACTCCCAAACCGTACCTTCGCACCAGCCCCCGGTATAATTCTTTAATAAAATTCAACAGGTTTGCATCAATACCTAGTTGTAGTAATGTAGACCATAACATTTCGTGATTCAAGCAGTCAAAGGCCGAGCTCAGATCGACGAATGTTAAATATAATTTATCCCTTTTTACCACCACATATTTGCCTACTATTATTGCTAAATTTATTCCTTGTTCCGTAGTGCCTACTCCTGCTCTAAAACCATATTGAAATGCTGAAAGAATACCTGTGTCTTCCGCCCATAACTGTAATCTATTTAGTACAACCCTTTCCGCCACCTTCATCAGGGAGTCCAGCAATGAAATTGGCCTATAGCATTTTGGATCATTACGGTCTCCTTTCTTGAAGATTGGGACCACAATGGCCTCTTGCCATGTAGGAAGGAACCCAGTTTTATTACAGCTGTTTCAAACATTAGTCAAAAGGGGCGCCCATAGGTTAGCATTAGATTTGTATATGTCTACAGGAACCCCATCCGGCCCTGGAGCTTTTCCTGCGGCACTCTCCGCTATGGCAATTGCGACTTCAGACAGTAAAAAAACGATAGCTATTGGCAATAGTCCGTGAGCATTGCTCTCCTCCGCCCCAGATATTTCAACATGCACTCTCCCTGGTAAATCATCTTTTTTGTATAACTCAGTAAAATAGTTAACCAAGGTACCCACATCAATTGCAACCTCTATAGAGTCGGTTTTCCTCTCTACAAAAAAAGGGGCATTTACCGCCTTCCAGAATCCTATATTATCTTTTACCAGACAGGCGTGATGTAAGGCCTGCCACGCCTCCTGCTTTAGTTCCTTCTTTCTGTTTTTTATTGCACTATAGTAAGTAGCTCTAGCGTTTCTAATTTCAGTGAAATTTTTAGGTTCGGCTTTGAGTACCTGCTTTAAGTGTGCGTGAGCTTTGCTGCACTCCAAGTCGAACCAGCCCTGCACCTTGGGTCTCTTATTCTTCAACCTTCCTGTGAGTGAGTGACGAATTTCTTCCGAAATGCTACAAAAAGCCGAAACGACTGAAGTGCAGTCATCATTCTCTGAGAGGCATGTTATGAATTCTTTATATTTATTTTTAAGTAGAGTTTCAGAGAAGGCAGTAGGCTCAAATTTATTCCATTTTATAGTGTAGCCATTCTTTTTCGCTAAGCTTATTTTATGGCTATATAAATTGTCAATTAGATCAGTTTTTTTCCTATTACGTGCTGCAAAGATGAGGGAAAAGCTATTTGGGAAATGGTCACTTATTGCCATATCACATGTTTTAAAAGTAAGAACAAGGCAAGAGTGGCTATTAGAAATCAATGCAAATTCTATCACTGAGTTACAACCTCTACCATTAAATGTGGGCGCAAAAGGAACCTGTGGGATACATAATTCATTTACAAAACCCAGATCCAGGTGAAATAATAGATTATTCAGACAGTTCCCAACAGTCATGTTTAAAAAGTGGGTGCAAGGGTCACCTCTTCGGTTGTCCAAACCACAGGCACCCGTGTGGCTATTAGGGCATAGAAAACAGTTAAAATCACCCATCCATAAACACATCTCCCCACAGAGCAATTATCATCAGAATTTATCAGGCTTTGTAAAATCTCTTCGGAAACCTTAGTTAACTCTGCCTTCGGGATATTATTATAAAAATTAATCGCATTGATAACTTGATTTTCTCCCATATTCAGTTCTAAAAACTGGTAATAATCAGAGTCGGTATTGGATTTTATAATCGTAACATTCAGTGTGTTAGAAATGTAGGTACAAAGACCCCCTTTATTTCTGCCCCTTATTGACAACATAGCGGGAGTATGAAAGGTGCGGAAGCCATCAATGTGAATAACCTCCCATTCCCAGCAATCCTGGAGGCAAATAATAGAGAAATTTTGTATAAAAGGTAAAAACCCTGGGTCCTTAAACTTATTTGATAGCCCAGCAACATTCCAAGATAGGAAGGAAATGGTGTCGCCCTTTTCTATAGTCTCACTTAAGACATTATCACTCCTATTTACACCTGAATTACAGCAGACCACAGGATATGGGCAACATTCTATGTTCTGTTGATTATCTACAATGACTTTTTCCCCTTTGCCACCCAGTGGGAATTCCAACAATTCACAAGGGATACCTATTTTGTCCATTGAGGGGTTGGAATCATTCCTCATATTCACTTTATCTGCTGCAGTATATAAATTTTGCTCACTCGTGTCATCATTAATTGATCTATTTTCACTATGTTGTCCCGCTTTTTCTCTTGCCTTTACTGTGTTAGGGGTCCTAGGTGTAACAATTTTTTGGGCAAGTCAATCAACTATTTCAAGCGCGCTATATCTATTGCTGGTGGGAAAGCCATTTTCCAAACCAAAACCCTCAAAATCGTACCCTCTCAAGCCACTTACAACAGAATTCTGTTCCCAAAGCCTTCTCTGTTAGTTATAATTTTCTTGGGTGGTTCGGGGGTATAAAAGTAAGTTAGGTTTAATGGCTGTAATTTGGTGTTAATGAAAACAGGCCACTCCTCGCAAATGTGCTGTACAGCTTGCTTATCCTGGAAATTTACAATAATACAATCCCCCACAATGTTCTTATTTTGTTTTGCCAACCCAGTTAACTCTACGTACAAATAAGATCTTACTTTGAATGTGGTGATTTAAGGGTCTGTGGGCATTGAGCCAGTGTATAGTTTTGTTTTTTTAGTTCTATAAAAGATTCATGGCTGTCTTTCCCCAGCTCTGGGACCCCTGTCAAAACTACAACATACGGAACTGATTCCGGGGTTAGGTCAATATTTGGGAGAGATGGGCCTTGATCTACCATTTGGTTGCATTCATTTCCGCCTTTCCCTTTAATCAAACCTCCCTCCCCTGCAACATTTTGTTCACCAGTTCTATTAATTGAGTCTCTTATTTCCTGAGAATTTATTTTGTTGTCTCCGTGCAGTCCGCTTTCAGCATTGCTCCAGGAAGATCCTTTTGTCAAATCCACAACACAAGACTTGGATATGGGCATAAGTGTAGGCGTCTGCACTTTACTTGAAGCTTTAATGGGAATGGAGTTCACTTGGGATATTGAATGTACTATGGGTTGGTTCTTTTTGTGAAGTTCTAAATTTGATAAGGTCAATTGTTCAATTTTCTTTAGTCTCTCTTCAATGATCTTTAATGTGTCCGTAATTGGTCCAATAGAAGATGCAACAATGCCACCCACTTTAGCCCAAAACCCTTCATCAAGAACCAGTGGGTCTTCAACTGTAACATTAGAACCGATATTATCTACTCGATGTGTTTCAAGGTCCACGTTAGGTTGAGCTGCAGATGTTAACGCCGGGCAATTAACTTTAAGACTTTTATCTTGTTTACCCCTTTTAGCGCCCCCTCCCCGTTTCTTTTTTGCAATGGCACCCAATGTTGTCCCTGTCATGGTTGATTTCATTCCGGACTCTGCTAGTGTTGATGCACGAGTTGATACCCCATCCGGGGGTCTAGTCACTGCAATAGTATTTTCACTGGGTTGAAGATTAGAAATCCCACATGTTGTTTGAATCACTGTATTCGTGGTGTTCAAGTCAGTATCCAAGCATACAGGTGGCGGGTGGATGGTAACTTTTGAAATTGCACTGCGATCTGGTGTTTTTGCCAGCACAATATTACCCAGTGATGAGCGTTTGTTATGAGCCAAATCAACAGAAAGTTGGCGCTCTGTAATGTGAATTTCTCTCGCAAGCACCAATGCAGCTCTAACAATGAATTGGTCAAGAGTTCCCACCACAGAGCGCCAGATGAGGTCTTACTACTTTTTCCTAGACAACCTGCCATTCTCAAGGACAATAATGGGTCAAACACACAGTAAAGGACTTACTGGTATGCCGTGGTCTTCAGCCGTTAATGGGGGGGCCCAGCCCAGCCTCTCCAGGCTCGAAGGGGCTTAAACGGGCCCGTCGTTGGCCCAGGCTTTGCCCGGCGCACGCGCGTTCCGCGAAGCGGAAGGAGTAATCAAATAAATACCTGCCGTCAGAGGGCGGGAGCAATGCAGGAAGAGGACGCAGCTGTGGCTGAAACGGGCTGCTGGTCCTCGCAGTCCCTGACGCTGCAATCACCACCAAAGTTCAAGGCAGAACAAACTGCTGCAAGCGGCTCCCGCGGAGCGGGGGCCGCGAGCAGTATTTAAAATGCAGGCAGAGGGCGGGAGCAATGCGGGAAGAGGACTCAGCTGTAGCTGAAACGGGCTGCTCCCCAGATCTACCAAAGCAGAAGTGGAGAATGCCCCTTCTGCCACATTGCAGCAAAGACCTGGAACAGCCTACCCACACACCTCCAAACTATCACCGCACTTCCAGACTTCCTAATGGTCTTCAAGACCTGGCTGTTCGAATAAACCTCCAGGACCTGCAAGTGCCTACATACCCTATTGGCTCATTAGCCACGCTTTATAAACCTGATTGATTGATTTATTTATTGATTGATTGATAGCTGGTACAATGTCAGATGGCGCACTTATTGATCTACGTGAGACAATGATACAGTATTAGAACATCATGCTTACATCATGGAAAACTGTCTATTTCTACCAGCACATGGCATTTTAATAAATCATTTTATTGAATTTAAATCCATTTGTAGGTGAAGTGCTTATGGATCATATAGAACCACCTCAGGCAAGGTGCTCCCCACCACACTGGCATGTCCGGTGTGTAATTTTCAATCAGAGTCTGTGAAGCAGTTTAGGTTTTTTGCCCTGCCTATTTGTAAACCAGGAGAAGGCGGATAATCCCAGCATGTTGGTTTCTATCAGTTTGCAGACCTTGAGATACCATTTGTGGTTTTAGATCAGATAATACTGAATAGGTTGTGAACTTGGGCTCAGGGTATTTATTGTGTGCATGGCATATTTACAGCAAAATGCTCATGGGATACTTGTTATGATTTTAAAATAATTTTAAATAGGTCATCATTGTATGCATAGATAAAGAAATTTTTAGAAACTGGGTACATTTCTGTTTACTAAATGTAATCAGTAAAGTTAATTAATCACTGATTCACAGTGTATAGCCAGTGACTAGTCTAACATTGTCAGCAAACATTGTTGTAAAGACTAGTCTACCAGTGCCAGCAATTATTTTCATTGTTTTTAACTTTGATTATTTTACAACAAGAAGAATGGTTTATTATTGCCCTAGGTATATGCAAAAACTACACAAATCCATGTTATATTAGACCTATTTGCCTTTTCAAGTCGTTGAGTTATTATAAGTAGCCGTGACTGCCACACCAGCATTCCAGTGCTTTTATTGTATAAAAGGTCCTAATCTTCTGTGTATTATATCCTGCTCTGAACCTTCATCCTCCTAAGATCAAATGTATTGTATAATTTGGATGATGTAACACATATTTGTTTTTATGGTACTGCTTACTGTTCTTATCTTTTTATGTGGTATTTATGATCATGGACTGATAAAAAAAAATGCCTTGTGCGGCATGAAAATAATTAATCACACTGCCATTTACTCACCTATACAGTTATACACGCACCAGCTCACTTACTCATACAAATACTAGCACATTCTTACGCTCTTATCCAATCACTGATACAAGTACACACTCATCCATACAGCCATTCTCACAATCACACACTCTCACTTATAACCAGTTATATACTCCAACACACATATATATGCCTCTCACATATGTAGTTACTCACACAGGTACCACTGAGATATACATTCACTCACTAACACACCCAGGAACCCATACCCATACAGATACTCAGACAACCAATCAATAACACATATAGACACTCATGTAGCTATTCACAAACCAATGCAGCCGCTTACACACCAACAGACAGACGGATACAGACATTCACACAGTTTAGTCACTAACCCATGCATTCAGTAAGATACGTTTAATCCCTCACTTATGGAGTCAGCCATGCACCTACCAAATCACCCATTCAGACACTTATACAATGACGCATTCTTCAATACGCCTTTCCCTATATATATTAAGCATATTTCAACTTTCCAGAAACACACAGTCACTGGATGATGTCATCAGTGATGTCATTTGAGATGTCTTCAATGATGTCATGAGTGATGTCACTGACCATGTCATGAGTGATGTAATATGTGACGTCATCAGCAGTGTATTGCGGGGGAGTGAAATGTCCAACTAACTATAACTTTACCTAAAACCTATGGTTTTCCAGTGAATATATATATATATAATATATATATATATATATATATATATATATATATATATATATATATATATATATATATATATATATATATATATATATATATATATATATATATATATATATATATATATATATATATATATATATATATATATATATATATATATATATATATAAACAAAACAACCTCTCCCTCCTACTTCCTGGTCGGAAAGAGAGTCACGGACCCAATCTTCGTTTCAGAAAGCAATTTATTCAATTTTAAGCCGTATGATGCATTTCGGGCAGGGGAGGGCAGGGGAATGCCCTTGATCACATAGCGAAAGCGTGGTCCACCTTCTGTTTTTATTTTTGCATAGTGGTATACACCCATAGTTAAAACAAACAAAATACTTGCTTAAAATTTTACAAACAGTCTTTCTTCTAACATCTGCTAGTTTAACCACTGGAGTCATTCTACACATATTGGGTGCCATGTTTACAAATATAGAATTTGTGAAAATGCGCTCAATTGTGTTGCACCATGTTATATGCTGCATAAATATATAGATAAATAAATATATAAATATATAAATAAATACATGCATGAATAAAAAGCTTAAAATCACATTGAGTATCAAAATGTAATAAATACAGTTTAAGTTAAATATTACAATCCCATCTATGTAATCACTGATAAAAACCAACTGAAACAATCTTTGCTGCATGAATGCTTTGAGGGATATAGGCATAAAAACTGTGCAAAAGCGCTGTAAACATCCTTATTCAATATTAACATGGTTGTACTTTAGGCACATATATATCTACGCCGCAGATCATATTTATTGGAATATGTTGCGGAGCAGTGCTCCTATTGCTACATAAATGCCAGACCGCAGATGATACATGAATATATGCCCCAATGAAGCTATTTATTCGTAACGTGGTATTATGTGCCTTTAGCAAAATGGAAAATGTAGATAAAAAACTCAGACTAGAGTGACTGTATCTCATAGTAAAATGACGTGCTACCTAAAAATGTGCTGTTGTGCTAATGATTAAAACTTGTGAAGCTTTACTGTTATCATTAAAGTGCTAATGCTGAAATAAATTGCATATGAGGGTTGAATTGATAAATGCGTAAAATTAAAATAAACGGGGAGGGGGGGTAGCAACTAAGTAACAACTGTAATAGTCTTGATGATTCAGATATGTACATTAAAATCTAAAGTCCCTTCAGGTAGGTATAAGTCTTATGGGAGTCTCTATATGCTACACTGGTGCAAGCAAACATTGTTGCAAATCTCATTTTGTAATATAGCATATGTAGCATGGATTCCATGATCTTTGGTGGCATGGGAGCTATAAATCATAATCATTACTACTGGGAAGAAAAATGTATTAATTCTAGGAAGAAAAATTAAGGATGAGTTGTCTTATTTTATGTACAAATACTGTAAATCATAAAAAGTTATGCAGATCTTCAGTATTGTTCAGCCCTTTCGGATGTTTACTATCTAGTTCCAAGATTATTCGAGATTCCAGTTGTTGTAATGAGCGTTCTCTGTTGTCCCCTCTGCATGGTTTGGGAACTTAATTGATTACGTAATAGCTGAGGCATTTGAGATCATTGTTATAGATTTGTTTGAAGTGCCTTGCAACTGGATATGTGACATTATTGTTTACAATTGCTAAAATGTGCTGTAGAATCCTGACATGCACCTGTAGCTTCGTACTTCCCACATATCTCAATCCACAGGAGCATGTCAGGCTATAAACAGCAAATTCTGTCTTGCAATTGTAGTTGCCTTTGATCTTAATAGGTTTAGCATTGAACGGAGTCTTGTAACTAGTGGTATTGACACCAAATTTACAGGCTCTACAACTCGAGCACTTGAAAAATCCTTGTCTCGGCTGTAACCATGTTTTACCTGAGTGCACCTCAGGGCTACTCTTTACAAGTTAAGTCCTCATAGATATGCCTCTCCTGAATGTGATAGTTGGAACGTCTGGCAGCTCCGGCGCTAGCACTGCATCTGTGAGTATTATAGGTCAATTGCGTTTGAGGATAGTTTGAATTTTCCTTTCTTGTTGGTTATAAGTTAGGATCAGCCTGGGTGCAGTGTTTTCCTGTTCTTTCTCCTGCTTTGTCTCATCTGCTGCTTCTAGGAGCATGTCCCTGTTTCTCAATGTGACTTTGGCCTGGGCATCTCTGAGAACTGTCTCACTGTAGCCTCTTTGTGTAAATCTAATTACAGCGTCTTGTGTACATTTTTCTAGTTCTTGCTCATCATTACAAATTATTTTGATTCTTAGAAGTTCTCCAAATGGGATACTTCTCACCAGATTCTTTGGATGCTTGCTGCAGGCATGGAGTGTGGAGTTTCCAGCTGTCACTTTCCTGTGTAGTGTAGTGATTATCTGCTCATTTCTGACAAATATCTCTATATGTAAAAACTCTATCTTCTCAGTGTTGATGTTTGATGTGAATTTTAAATTTACAGAGTTATCATTGATGTTATTAATGAAACTTTTATATTTGAAAAATAACAACCTAGGCAGTTTTTAAGGATACTTGTCCTAGTCAGTAATAGAAGGATAAGGGACCAATTGTAGGGAAAGAAACACAGTATATAATTGTCAAAAGATTAAAAGAAGGGGGGGATGTAATTAAAAAGTTATATTTATTTCACAATTATCAGTAAAAACATACACAACGAGCACAAATTACAAATTAATAAAAAAAAACATACATTAAGAAAAAACTAATAAATTGTAACAGCAGCTATTAAGTATTAAAATTAAGAGTTAATAATCGACGGGCGTTTCGGCGAACCAGCGCCTTCTTCAGGACAAACTCTTTATACCTAGATACAAAAAAACAATACATAAAATATTTATATAAAATTAAAAAGCATTTCAAAGAAACATACAATATAATAATTTATACAATATCAAAAGCATATTTCTAATCATTAACAATAGCCAACCAGGCTAATGACAAAGATGCACTGTGAAACAACACATACAGTGTAATCATAGGTCCCTTAGAAGGCAAGTTTCAGATCCCAAAGGATAAGGATGAGTAAAAAGAGAACTTCTGTGCTCACTTGGTCAAGGAAACAATAAGCTAATAAGCTGGAGATAAACATTCATGTTAAAAGAAAAAGAGAGGTAAGTGGATAGGTAAGTGGATAAACAAAAACCAAAACAACAACAGCGTTATGCGGACCTAAGTGTCTAAAATAAACATCAATACCTAGTCAGATTGCGTGGCAACTCCTGTGGGGGGTAGATAATAATGCTGTTCAATACAACTAACAAGGGTAGTAAGTAATAGTACAGGGATAACTATTCAAATGGATATACACTTAATATACCTTGTTTTGGTTTATTAACATATGGATTATCAATCTCAATTTACCTACTTACTCAATATGATCGTCACGATGTATATACAGCGGATAATCTCGCTACCAAATATCTGCAATATGTGGTTCTGATAAAAGGCGATCTCTGTTAAAACGAATAAAGAAAAAAAGAGAAAGCCAGATGAAAATAAAGCAAACAATAAGGAAAGAGGGATGGTCAGTTTTAAAATTACTGCAATAACTCCAATGATATCATTTGTAGCGAGAGGTGCAGTAAATCTATGATGACTCTAAGTTCAAATCCCTGATGACTAAAAGACGATAGGCACCTAGCGTGAGCAAGAGACATCGCTCCCTTAATACGCCACTATTGGCTATGAAATTCAGGATAAGTTGCCCAATCAGAAGCTTTCAAATTCGACACTCCACAGAGGTGTATTACGAAATGTGTCCGTGTGTCTTGATTATGTGCGCAATACACAGGAAAGTCCAGATGAAGAAAAACGTGCATCGTAAATTTAACTAAAACGGCACTACGTGGTAAAGTAAAACTATCAGCTAAAGAATAATTAATGAAACTTTTGGCATTGTCCTCACTTCCCTCCCACACCACAAAAACATCGTCAATATACCTATACCAGTATTTGACATGCTGATTGTACATTTCTGAATGGGTGCCCCTGAGAACCTGCTCCTCCCACCAGCCAACCATCAAACAGGCATAGCTGGGAGAGAAGCAGGCTCTCATTGCAACTCCCCGCAATTGTCTATACACATCTGTGTTGTACAGAAAGAAATTATTGTTGAGACGCCACGATATGCAATCCAGTAACATGGCATTATGTTTATAACATTCAACTGGTCTCATGTCTAGGAAACATTTGATAGCCTGGAGTCCTGTATAGTGTTCAATACATGTATATAAGGACTCGATGTCAAGGGTCATAAAGATCATTCCTTTCTCCCATTTGATTTTTTTGATTTTATTGAGGAAATCCCCAGTGTCTCTCACACATGTTGGTAAGTCCTTGACCAAACCCTGTAGGAAATAATCCACGTACTGGGATATATGCTCGCCCATGCTGTTGATTGCTGAGATTATTGGGCGCCCTGGGATGGGTGAAATGTTCTTGTGTATCTTAGGTATAAAGTATATTGTTGGAATGACCGGATGTTCCAGCCTAAGATATTTGAATTCCTCCAATGAGATCATCCTCTCTCTTTTAAATTGATGTAACTTTTTTTCCAAGGAATCTTTGGCTTTATTGTATTCCTTGCTATTGCTTTTGACATACCAGGTATCATCCTTTAATTGTCTCTCTGCTTCCGTAATGTACTGAGTCTTTGGCTAGATTATGATGTTCCACCTTTGTCAGTTTTTGTGATGACTACTTCATGGTTATTGCTGAGTTTTTCCATTAGTTCACAGTATTTGTGTTTATTGTAATTCTTTTTCCAAGTTTTGTTGTTTACTTGGTGATTATGTTTTTTGATTTCCTCTGTCACCGTTTCGTGAAATATGTCTAAAGCATCCTTTGGCATGGATGGTATAAATGTGAATTTAGGCTTGAAGGGGCTGCTCCCAGACCCTTGCTGTATAATATCCATGTTGCGCGAATACTCTTGTGTGGATGCTATCATTGTCAAGTCCTCTGTATTAGATTCCGCGGCTATCCGTAGTTCATTTGTGGCTCGCAATAAAGGAATATCTGATACTTGTAGCCCAGTTGTGTCTTTGGAATTTGTGGCCTTCTTTGTTGGATTTTCCTTCAGACCATTCTTGATTGTGAAGAACTTTCTTAGTTATAATTTTCTGATGTAGCTGACAATGTCAATCTTTGTTTGTATATAGTTGAATTCATTAGGTGGGCAGTATGACAAACCCAGGCTGAGAAGTCTTTTTTCTGTGTCTGTTAGTACTATTGTTGAGAGGATTACAATAGTTTTGTCATCCAGATCTTTTACTTGCGCCAATAATTTCTTTTTGATTTTGTTTTTTGTTTTTGTACGTCGCTCTCTCCTTTTGACATTCCGACATATATATCTGCATACCCATCTCCTTGTATATTACCTGGCCACTTCTACCTTGCGATGCTGGTGCTAAGTTCTAGGGCCACTAATATTTAAAGCAGCATTTGAGAGTCAGTGGCAGTATTACTCGCACTCCATAGAGAGTTTCAAGATCATGATTTATTTTGGCTTCGAGGAAGACCGTCCTGTTCGAAACGTGACAGCCAAAATAAATCAACATCTTGAAACTCTCTCTAGAGTGCCAGTATTACTGGCGTTGGGTCGCGAGTGCTGCTTTGAATGCTTTGAATCTCTTTCTCTCTCTCTCTCTCTCTCTCTCTCTCGCTATATATATATATGTGTACGTTCACCGAACAGTGGCAGAAGGAAGGTTTTGGATATATTCACTGAAAAAACCATAGGTTTCACACCAGTTATAGTTAGGAATTAGCATTTTAAAAACCTAGTAAATTCACTGAAAAAACCATAGATTTCACACCAGTTATAGTTAGCTGGAAATTTTACTGACATAAAACCATTCCACGTTATAGTTAGTTGGACTCACTATAACTTGCGCGCCTGCAATGCACTGCTGATGACGTCACATATTACATCCCTCATGACATGGTCATTGACATCACTCATGACATCACTGATGACACCAGCCAGTGAATGTGTGTCTTTCTGAACAATCAATATGTTTTATATATGTATTTGTAAAGGTGGATGGAAGATTAAATGTTTAAAAAAGTGTGTAAATGGATGTTTATTTTTTATAAAATATTGATTGGTTAACTGGCTTATAAAGTGTATCTTAGTGAATACATATATTAGCGAGTAATTTTTAAATATTTAAATATATGTATCAGTGTTTCACTTTGTGTATAAGTGGTGGCTGACTCACTGTTTGTATGTGTTTTTAAGACAGCGTATGTGCAGGACTGTATGGGTGGATGAGTGTGTATATGTGTGTGTTAGTGAGTGAATGCCTGCCTCACTAGTGTCTTTATGAGTAACTACATATGTTTTAATCTAGTATATGTGGGTATTGATGTATATAAGTGAGTATATGTGAGAGTGAGAGATTGAAAGAGTTCCTGTTTAAATAAGTATGTGTTTCTATAAGTGATTGTTTAAGAGAGTAAGTATGTGTAAGTTTCCTTAGAAGTAAGGTGGTAGTGTGTGTATAGATGTATATGCAAATAAATGGATGTTCAATAGTTTATTTGCATGTGTGAGTATGTGTGTGAGTAACTTTTGGATGACTGTCGGTGTGTAACAGGATGTATATGTGTATCACTACATATGATGAGTGAGTATATGTATGAGTGACTATATAGAACTGTTGCTGAATGAGAGGATGTGTATATAGAAGGTGGGATTACTGAATTGGTTGTTGTAACTGGTATGGGTATCTCTATTTTTAAGAAAATGTTAGTTTCTATTTTTTAATATGTGTTACACTGAAAGGAGGTCTGTCAGTCTGTCACAAGGATGGTGTCATCAGTGATGTCATGAGTGATGTAACTGACCATGTCATGAGTGATGTAATATGTGACGTCATCAGCAGTGCATTGCAGGCGCGCAAGTTATAGTGAGTCCAACTAATTATAACGTGGAATTTCAATGGTTTTATGTCAGTAAAATTTCCAGCTAACTATACCTGGTGTGAAACCTATGTTTTTTTCAGTGAATTTACTAGGTTTTTTAAATGCTAATTCCTAACTATAACTGGTGTGAAACCTATGGTTTTTTCAGTGAATTTCATAGGGTTTTTAAATGCTAATTCCTAACTATACTGGTGTGAAACCTTTGTTTTTTTCAGTGAATTTCAAAGGTTTTTTAATAGCAAATTTCTATAGCTATGAAATGTTGAAATGTAATATTTTTTATAATGAATCCTATAATGTATATTTATGTAATACTATTTTTTTAATGTATATTGTTCATAGTTTTTTTTGCCCTGGAGCGCTCCCGGTGCGCGTCCCGGTGAGCGCACCGGAAAGCGCAGTTTTACAGCGCACCCTAGGGCGCGTACCGGTGAGCATCCTGTTAGCGCTTTTGCCGTGAACGAAAACATCATAGTGACGTATCGCGTAGCCGCGTCCGCGTGATACGCATGGCGTAAACACACCCGGAAGCAGTCGAGCGCATACGATCGCGCAACGTAAGCATCGGGTGCGCGTAGCGTAAGCGCGTCGGGTCATGTGACCTAAAAATAACACTTTTTTATTGGTGCAGGACAGTTTTGGTTTCTAAATGATGAAAGCCCTAGTCATGTGACCTGAAATTAACACTTTTCATTGGTTCAGGACAGTTTTTTTCCTCATGATGAAAGCCCCCACCTTTTTTTCTCATTCTCACTTTGTACTTTGAGTGAAGAAGACCTGTTAAAAGACCTCTCTGTACTTTTTTGGACTGAAAAATGGCTTCAATAGCAGCAGCAGCAGGAGCATCTCAGCCACCACCACCACCACCACCACCAAGAAGACCACCACAACGCCACAGTGGTGGAGATGAAGAAGCGGAGGAGGAGTAGGAGGAGGAGGAGGGGAAGAGGACATTCCTGCCAGAAGACAATACCCCATATAGGCCAAAGCAGCACATTGTATGGGAGTTTTTTTCCATCCCAAGTGGCCTCAAAAAGGTGAATGCACCAAAGGTGACTTGCCTAATCTGTGGCACTGAACTTTCAAGGGGGAACCCTAACAAGCAATACTCATTTGGCAACAACACCATGATTCGGCACATGCAGCGCAGGCATCCTAACAACTATGCTGCGGCAGAGGTCCGAGAACTGGCGACAAACCCTCCTGAATCTTCACCCAGCACCTCCAAAAGAAAGAAACCCACTCCATCGGGACCAGAGACAAGGGAGATGGTCCCAAACATACAACCACAGTTTGGGGAATACAAGATCACTTGTATATTTTGTGGTAAGCCCATCACCTATGGTGAGCAAAGCATAAAGCTCATCAACCGTGCTGGTGACAACCACAATTGCCCCAAAAAACTATAATTTTTTCCTGATTTTTTTTTGCTCCAGTTTAACCGTTTACAATTCCCTGTTTTTTGTTTCTCCCCATAAAAATAACAAAAAAAAATATAAAATAGTTCATAAAAGCCAAAAAAAGTACAAAATGTTCAAAAAAACATTAAAAAAAATATAAAACAACAAAAAGAAGAAAAAAAACAGTTATTTTTAGAACTACCTCCAATTTATAAAAAAAGGCTACTTTTTAACCCCTTCCATGCTGGTGACGAACCCCAGCCGTCATGCACTACGGTGCTCGTGTGCTGATGACGGCTGGGGTTCGTCACGGCCCGCCCCTGTTCGTCCGGCGGCCGCACACGGGGAAAATCGCGGCCACACGGAAGGGGTTAAAAAAAAAACTGTCATTCTTTTTTCCCCATGGTACGCTCCCCGGTCCGCTCCCCGGTGCGCGTACCGGGCGCTCCCCCCGCGCAAATCGATTTTTTTTTTTTTGTCCAGCGGGGCCCTTTTATAGCCCCCACATCAAACCTGGGGGTCGGGGGGGGTCTACTCTGCCCCCTTATGGTCATTTCCTCCTTTGTTTTTGACACCTCTTGTGTCTCGATCCTACCAAGACACAAGATGGCGGCCGCTCCGGACTGTTTGGAATGTTGAAAGACACCCGGGAGCCAATCAGCTTTCCGTGAGTGAACTCGCGTAGCGCGCTGGTTAGCACCCCGGTGCGCGTACCGGGGCGCGCTTATAGATATATATATTTTTTTAACCTAAATTACTCAAAATCCACTGGAGCACATATCTTGAGACATAGCAAAGGCACATCGGGCTACCAGTCCCTACAATTTTGCCAAGTTTGGTGGAAATCCATTCAGCCGTTCGGGCTAAAAGTGAGGTCTACCGCCCTATGGAAATTAACATGGGGAAAACACGTTTCGGGACCCCCCTTTTTTCTCAGCCCCCGCTTGACGAATCCCCCCCAAACTTTCAGGGAAGGACCGGAGTGCCGCGAGGCAAATTTGAGGAAATTTCAGGCAGATTCCTCAACCGGCGCCAAAGTTATTCACAATAGAATGTTGCGATTTCCCTATTCAAAACAATCCTAACTATAACTACCTACTAGTGACCGCCAGTAGGTAATATATATATATGTGCAAAATCACTGCGCAGCAAACCCAACGCATGATGATTTTCGGCCATCAACTCATCACATAACATTGCAAAATGTTGCATCCCCTCAGAAAATGAACAAGAAGAGCAAAGAAAAAGGACAAACAGTGATAGTGGGGTAGCCCTCTTGGAGAGGTCTATACATTATAGCAACTATCAAGTGAAATAGTAGAAGATGATGTGTAATTCATACAGCTATTAATAACAATGTTTTTCTCCTTTTTGAATAACACACAATCTATGTTGTATATTACATTTTAATGTAATGTATACCTCAAGGAATGCCACATATACACTGCAAGTGTAGGCTCCATCTTGCAGTGAGCTGACCATTACAGTTATAATTTAATGTTGCCATGTGTCTCAATCATTTGAACCAACAATGCTTTTTCTCCACTGTTAAGACACATGCTGTGTAGTATATTGCATACTGTTATCAACAGTACTTCAAGAGCTGCTCTATGTACATATGTATCCTGTTACAACATAATGTTGCCAATTGACAACCAGACATCCATGATTATTTAACATCTTCAAGAGAAACAGCATACAGGCACGCCCCTGTGACCTCCACTGGCTACCGGTGGGCCAGAGGGTGCAGTTTAACCCCTTGCCTGCGGCCGGAATTCCGCTCCTGTGTGGCACATTCCGATCACGGGCGTGGTCATGACGGCCCCCAGCCGTCATCAGCACACGAGCACTGTGTGCCATGACGGCCGGGGTCATCATTAGCATGGAAGGGGTTAAGGCCCTTACCTTAGCAAAGAGAGCCCTGCACGATTCGGGACCCTCCTATATTAAATTCATTACTTTAAATGTTATTTGAGATGTCATCTGTGATGTCATCAGTGATGTCACTGACCATGTCATGAATGATGTAATACGTGACATCATCACCAGTGGATTGCGGGCACAAGACTTACAGTTAGTACAACTAACTATAACGGAGGAATTTCAATTTATATATATATATATATATATATATTACCTACTGGCGGTTGCCAGTAGGTAGTTATAGTTAGGATTGTTTTCTATAGGAAATCCGCAACATTCTATTGGAAATAACTTTGGCGCCGGTTGAGGAATCTGCCTGTAGTTTTCCTTAAATTTGCCTCGCTGTGCTCCGCTCCTTCCCTGAAAGTTTGGGGGGGATTCGTCAAGCGGGGGACGAGATAAAAGGGGGGTCCCAAAACGTGTTTTTCCCATGTTAATTTCCATAGGGCGGTTAGACTCACTTATAGCCCGAACGGCTGAATGATTTCCACAAAACTTGGCAACATTGTAGGGACTCGTAGCCCGATGTGCCTTTGCTATGTCTCAAGATATGTGCTCCAGTGGATTTTGAGTAATTTAGGTTAAAAAATATATATATATATCTGGGCGGAGCCTAACCACACATCTGATCTGATTGGCTGTCAGCACTTCATCCAAGAAGTGTTGGCAGCCATCTTGGGACCAATATACATGATAGCACCTCATTAAAAAGCATTGTAGTTAATAGGGGGTTTTAGGACTTTAGTTACATTATAAATCATTTGTTGATGGTACCATACTAATTTTAGGAATTGTGGTGTGTTCTAAGGTGATGTTACCATGTGAAAAAGCCTTCTGCTGTGATATCATGAATCATGTTTGAAAGAAAACTAATATCTCATGATTTTCCCACAGTGGTTTGGAAGGGGATCTATAAGCTAAACTGAAAGCATATTTTCTGTAAATTCACATTATCTTTCTGAGTCATGTGAGAATGAAGTCTGGCATTCTCAGTAAAACATGTACATCCAACAAGGACAGAGACTGTCAGTTGATTCCTTTGTGTTCTACTGCAGCCTCCTAGAGTGTTCTGAAGAACAACTAGAGCGCTAACAGTTCTACTTATTACAAAGGTATAGCACACCTGAAGTCATCGTGATGGGAATAAAGTGGTAACTCTTAAAACATTTAATTTAAAAAGGAACAAAATGAGGGGGTATATTATGCCATAGAAAGTATTATTAGTGCTGCAGAAAGAAAAATTAGGGGACATTTTGAGTGACTTCTCAAATCCTCTTCTATTCCATTAAAAAATTCTGACATGCAGTCTCCCAAGATGGACACCAGAGACAAAAGAGCCCAAATGTAGCCCAAATATCACCCAGATGTAGCCCAAGTATAGCCCAATGATAGAATGTCCCAGACTGTTCTAAACAACAACTAGAGCGCTAACAGTCCTACTTATTACAAAGGTATGGCACACCTGAAGCCATCTTGATTGGAATAAAGTGGTAACTCTTAAAACATTTAATTTAAAAAGGAAGAAAATGAGGGGGTATATTTTGCCATAGAAAGTATGATTAGTGCTGCAGAAAGAAAAATTAGGGCACTTTTTGAGTGACTTCTCAAATCCTTTTCAATTTCATTAAAAAATTCTGACATGCAGACTGAAACATGCACTTTGAATACCAGCAGCAGACTTCCCTGGTGAGCAGTAGCTTTACTACAGTGATCTAATGAGCAACTAGAGTGCTAACATTCAGAATTTATGGCAAATGTGTGACACATCTGAATGCCTTCTTGATGGAACCAAAGTAAACGAGCATTGAAAATGCAATAGATCTCGCCCTCGTTTAAGTTAAAGCCATTCTGTTTGTAATGAGGTGCCTTTTTAGCTTTGCTTTTATTAGTGTTTTTTAAACTTTCATGTAAATAACATGCATCTGTATGCATATATGTATATGTATGCATGCATTTATATTTGTATTTATATAGATATACGGATTATATATGTTTATATATGTATGTATATATATATACATAAACAAAAAACAACAATCGGTGTACAGAGTTCCCCCAGGAGAGCTCAAGAAATTTAGCTCAACCAGTATTCTCTCTCACTCAATTTAGACAAAGGGTGAAGTGAGGGTCTCAAGTGTATGGTGTAGACCCATATTCCAGAATGTAAGGATACCTCACACAGGCTACCGACAGGACTACAACTGTAGCCCCAGCCGATAGTCGTCCAGCGTCATCATCGGTATCCTGCTCCTTCGGCAGGCTGGCGGTGCAATGCCCGTCGGGCAGCGATGGGAGCTGCACTTTTGATGGAGATCTTTTATTCTGGGCCAGCGGGTGTGTGTGTGTGAGGGGCCTAGGGGAGTGTAATCGTGAGCATGGTAGTGAAGTTAAAAGAAGTCAGCGAAGTCCTGTTGGTAATAGTTTTAATAGTCAGGCTTCCTGCTTCAATTAAAAGGTATAGGGGTACTAAGGGGTGGTAAGCAATGAGACCAACCCTTACTCGACCCTTGAAGTGCAAGAAATGGTCAACATGTTTCACGCCCTAAGGGCGATTCATCAGGACCTGGGTGCTCATAAATTACTCGGGTCCTCTAAATTTAGTAGGACACCAGTATACGACCTGTGCAAGTGTCGTATCGAAATGGTTCCACACAGGGGACCTCCTGGGAACTGAAAAAGAATAAAGAAGAGAAACAACAATATAGACACAAATGATGGCACCTTTACTCTATCTTTTTAGTGACATCTTATCCGTGCCTGTGTTCACACTATCAGAACATGCGTGCCCAGTGGGTGGCTCTGTCTAAAATTTGACAGCATCAGGTGCTATTGTGAGAGAGAGAGAGTCAGAATTCAATTTAATCAAATGAGTGCGTGGAAGGTGCTCGCACTGAGTAATGCTGGCGTGCTGGTTTGCTATGACTGGTATGCATAAACCATGTCGTACATTCGACACTGCAGCATACATCATGGAGTAGGTCATCACGTGGCAAGAAGGGTGTTAAATCATACACCTCGGGGTAATGGGGCGACGTGTGACACTAGTCCGCAAAACGTAGTAGTTTCGAATTTTAGGCTTTAAATAGTGAAAATGCCACACAGAACAACCAAAAAATCGTAGTTTGACACTCTGTAAGAAATTATCAATTTGTGCGCTGGTACAGTGATCATATAAATCAGTACGCATTGAGGGTGCATATATACCCGACTCCGATCGTGAGGGAGGCGGGAAACCACGTGCAGGAGCCCTTTATATAAAGCCTTGTAGCGTTTACCGGATCGTCCCTTACAGTGGCGGTGCACTTACCCCTAATGTTTCCTCCTGGAAACCTCACGCGCCGTCCAGGTGGGGCCGGCAACGAGTGAGGAAATCCTGGGGGGGAAAAAGAAGAGGGCAATAGCCCGCAGGGGAATCAGGCGAACGTAAAAACCAATCCGGGCTGCCAAGGTCAGAGTATGAGGAAGACTACGCGTCATCACAGTCCGCGGGCGGAGTACCAGCCCAACACCTTACCTCGAACGTCGCTGCAGGCAGGCTTCTCTGCACCTACCCCTCCCACTGGAAACCAACGATCTGGACAGCCGGCATGGAAGTCAGATAGTTTCCGGGTTTAAATGAGGGGGACGCGCGCGCATTACGAGGGTGTGTCCGTCCAGTTGCTAAGAGACGGTATACAAGGGTGAAAAGAGAAGAGGGGTCCGTAAAAGGACAGCGCAGGCCGGGCACAGTAATGTGAGCGCCATCTTGGAATGGACTCAGGTGTTTTTGACAAAGCATACATATACATGTAAAAGTGGACAACGTGTCCAGAATCGTGACTATCTGGCGAGTGTAGTCCAGGGCACCCCGTCATTTAAACCCAACGTTTCGCACTGCAGTCGATGTATCCATCTTTGTTCATGCTTGAAGAGTGCTTGTTGATTGAGGTGTGGTAGTGATTCAATCACAGTCCATCGAATGCTTTCAGGGGGGTGGTCCTTATCCTTGCAGTGGTCATACAGTTTCGTGTGAGATTTATGACACCGAATGTTGCTGTTATGCTCCATTATCCTTTGCTTGACAGGGCGCATGGTCATCCCGATGTACAACAAATTGCAGGGGCAGATCAAGGCATATATGCACCTGGAGCTATTGCAATTCGTATGCTTGCTGTAAGTCCATGTGAAATTGTTATTAAGTGTAATGGTCTTGCCCTGGATAGTCTGTGGACATACGACACATGTACCACACCGATAGTGTCCAGTAACAGGAGGCAGGTCCCAAAGTGTCTTGGCAGCTTGAACGGTGGTTTTCTTGGGGCGGGTATGGACAAGAGTGTCTTTAAGGTTTGCCGTCCTCTTGAAAGCGAAACGTGGACGTGGCATCTCCATCCCTGCGGAGTTCAGAATACCCCAATGCGTATTGACAGTTTTCTTGATAAATGCGGAGTTCCTGGTGAATGAGGTAACACAGGTGATCTTGTCGTCTGGTACCTTAGGATGCACCTCAAGTAGGGCCTCTCTATTATTATTGAGAGCTCTTTTGGTGGAGTCTTTCAAGAGGCGGGTGGGGTAACCCCGGTCCAGGAGTTTGGTTTGGAGGGAGCGTGCTTGTCGTTTATAGTCATTGGTTGAGCTACAGTTTCTCCGGAGGCGGAGAAATTGACCAAATGGTAGATTATCCCTCAGGGATTTCGTATGGTGGCTGCTGTAAGGTAACAGGCTGTTCCTGTCCGTCTCTTTTTTGTAGAGGGTGGTGCTAATCGTCGTGGGTTCCAGTACTATGGTGAGGTCCAGATAGGGGATGTGTTCACTTGACATAGTGCCCGTGAATTTGAGGAACGGGTCTTGTTGGTTTATCCAATTGCAGAACGCCTCACAGGTCATCCGGTCCCCTTTCCAGAATACCAAAATATCGTCGATGTACCGACGCCAGCAGGTGAGGTTCTCACGGAATGGATTGTGGTCAGGGGGGTAGATGCATCTTTCCTCGAATGATGCCATGTAGATGCAGGCTAGGCTCGGCGCAAAGGTCGAGCCCATAGATGTCCCGCGTATCTGGTGGTAAAGGTTCGATTCATATTTGAAAAAGTTTTCGGTCAGCGCAATATGAGCCAACTCCATAATGAAGGAAACCGGAGTAGGGGACAACCACTCTTCTTGTCGGAGGAGTGATTCCACGGAATCCAGCGTTGCCTGTTGAGGTATGTTCGTGTACAACGCTTCCACGTCGAGTGTTAGGAGAAGATCGATGTCCTCTCTGCCATCCATATCATTGATAAGACGAAGCACATCTCTGGTGTCCTGTAGGTAGGACGGAATGAGTTTGACTAGGGGTTGCAGGAAGGCATCGCAGAATTGAGAGAGGGGTTCTAAAATAGAACCAATACCAGACACAATGGGTCGTCCTGGGACTGGGGTGATGCCTTTGTGTATTTTGGGCAAAATGTAAAAATACGGTATGACAGGGTCTGTGGTCACCAGGAATTCTGCCTCTTTTTTGCTAAGCCATCCGTTGGTCTCTGCTTCAATGACCAGGGACATCACGGTGGTCGTGAGACGGTTAGTAGGATCTTCTGTCAATAATCTGTAATGGTTTGAATTTGACAGTTGACGTCTGCATTCCCGATCGTAGTCGTCATAATCAAGAATGACAGTGGCACCCCCCTTGTCAGCTTGCTTGATGACAATGGAGGTATCGCTGCCAAGCGAGGAAGCTGCCCGTCTCTCATCGTTAGATAAATTGTTGAACGGTTTAGTGGATGGTATGTTCCTCATGGTTCTGAGAACAGCTCTTTCGAACGTAAGAACCTCAGGGGGGACCATCCCATCAGTTGGAGTAAAAGTGGATGGTTTCCTGAGGCCCGTGTCTTCACAGGGGATGTCCGGTTTATTGTCGAAAAAGGCTCGGAGGCGTATCTTCCTGAAGAATTGCTTCAGTTCTATCATTTCTTGAAAGGTGTCGGGGGTCGGTGTGGGGACAAACCCAAGTCCTTTCTCCAGGACTGTCTTCTCTGCAGTGGTGAGGGTTCTCTTGGAGAGATTTACAATCAGGCTCTTCTCCCTCTGGACGTCGTGCTCCTGGTCTCCATCCCCGTTGGTTCTGGCATCTGGTCTTGCCATTGAACACCCTTGTTCCCGCCTCGCTTTCGCCCTCTTCCTCTGCCCCAACCTCTGCCCTGAAAAGGAGGCGGATTAAGGGGGGAGAATTGCGGGGGGCCCTGAGGGTAAAACGGATATTGCCATGGTGGAGGTATATTCGGTGGGCCATGGAACATTGGTCCTTGATGGTATCCTTGTTGCCATGGGCGTGTAGATCTTGCATTTCTTGCTGGGTAACCTCCACTGGAGTCGCTACTCGAGGAACCGCGTCTGGTGTCTGTGTTCGAGTCATCATCCGAGGAATAATTGTTCTTTTTACCCTTGAAGCCTTCTTTGAGGTAGGGGTATACCTTTTCCTTTGAGAACTTCGCTATATCCTTCTCCAGTTTAGTGGTTTTCTGTTTGAGCAGAAAATCATAGTGTTCAGTCATCTCCTGATTAATCTCAGTGAGTTTAGTTGTGAATGCTGTCTTGTTGTTTTTAGAGGTAGCATTTTTCATGGTTGCTTCTAAGGCAGAGATTTTTTCTTGAAGTGCCTCGGATAGTCGTTTGGCGGTCTGACTAATCAGGAACAGGAGGTCCTTGGTGCATTTCCAGGAGACCTGGCACCAGTCTACCTTAAAACGGTTGTCCTCCAGGAACAGCCTCGGGACGATGTTTACAATAAGGCCCTGTGGTGCAATATTGCTCCTCAGATACTCAGTCATCATCAGTCCGTGGATCGTTATCCTGATTAGTTCTTTTTTCATCTCGCTCAAGACGGACCACTCATTAGATGTTGCTCCGGATGCTCCTGGTGCAGCCGTAGGTGGATTATTAAGTAGGGAAGGCGTGTTCCTTAGTGTTTCAGCTATCGTGTCTTCATTAAAGCTGAGGCCCGGGACATCCTCCATGTTGGGATATGGTCTGGAAAGGGGTGCCCTGAACTCGTGAGCCAGGGCAGAGTGTCAAAGAACAACCCTAATAAAGGGTGAGTTAAGGGTTCTCTGTGTGGCTTGGTCCAAAGGGCGGGAATAATTCGCCCCTGGTAACCTGGTTCAAGAATTCCCGTGCAAAAAGCACGCTGACTGTGATATCAAAAAAGGGGAAAGAAAGGTTGGACGATTTTTAAGGGGGTCCAATGTACTTGTCCTGACAACAATAAACAACAATCGGTGTACAGAGTTCCCCCAGGAGAGCTCAAGAAATTTAGCTCAACCAGTATTCTCTCTCACTCAATTTAGACAAAGGGTGAAGTGAGGGTCTCAAGTGTATGGTGTAGACCCATATTCCAGAATGTAAGGATACCTCACACAGGCTACCGACAGGACTACAACTGTAGCCCCAGCCGATAGTCGTCCAGCGTCATCATCGGTATCCTGCTCCTTCGGCAGGCTGGCGGTGCAATGCCCGTCGGGCAGCGATGGGAGCTGCACTTTTGATGGAGATCTTTTATTCTGGGCCAGCGGGTGTGTGTGTGTGAGGGGCCTAGGGGAGTGTAATCGTGAGCATGGTAGTGAAGTTAAAAGAAGTCAGCGAAGTCCTGTTGGTAATAGTTTTAATAGTCAGGCTTCCTGCTTCAATTAAAAGGTACAGGGGTACTAAGGGGTGGTAAGCAATGAGACCAACCCTTACTCGACCCTTGAAGTGCAAGAAATGGTCAACATGTTTCACGCCCTAAGGGCGATTCATCAGGACCTGGGTGCTCATAAATTACTCGGGTCCTCTAAATTTAGTAGGACACCAGTATACGACCTGTGCAAGTGTCGTATCGAAATGGTTCCACACAGGGGACCTCCTGGGAACTGAAAAAGAATACAGAAGAGAAACAACAATATAGACACAAATTATGGCACCTTTACTCTATCTTTTTAGTGACATCTTATCCGTGCCTGTGTTCACACTATCAGAACATGCGTGCCCAGTGGGTGGCTCTGTCTAAAATTTGACAGCATCAGGTGCTATTGTGAGAGAGAGAGAGTCAGAATTCAATTTAATCAAATGAGTGCGTGGAAGGTGCTCGCACTGAGTAATGCTGGCGTGCTGGTTTGCTATGACTGGTATGCATAAACCATGTCGTACATTCGACACTGCAGCATACATCATGGAGTAGGTCATCACGTGGCAAGAAGGGTGTTAAATCATACACCTCGGGGTAATGGGGCGACGTGTGACACTAGTCCGCAAAACGTAGTAGTTTCGAATTTTAGGCTTTAAATAGTGAAAATGCCACACAGAACAACCAAAAAATCGTAGTTTGACACTCTGTAAGAAATTATCAATTTGTGCGCTGGTACAGTGATCATATAAATCAGTACGCATTGAGGGTGCATATATACCCGACTCCGATCGTGAGGGAGGCGGGAAACCACGTGCAGGAGCCCTTTATATAAAGCCTTGTAGCGTTTACCGGATCGTCCCTTACAGTGGCGGTGCACTTACCCCTAATGTTTCCTGCGGACTGTGATGACGCGTAGTCTTCCTCATACTCTGACCTTGGCAGCCCGGATTGGTTTTTACGTTCGCCTGATTCCCCTGCGGGCTATTGCCCTCTTCTTTTTCCCCCCCAGGATTTCCTCACTCGTTGCCGGCCCCACCTGGACGGCGCGTGAGGTTTCCAGGAGGAAACATTAGGGGTAAGTGCACCGCCACTGTAAGGGACGATCCGGTAAACGCTACAAGGCTTTATATAAAGGGCTCCTGCACGTGGTTTCCCGCCTCCCTCACGATCGGAGTCGGGTATATATGCACCCTCAATGCGTACTGATTTATATGATCACTGTACCAGCGCACAAATTGATAATTTCTTACAGAGTGTCAAACTACGATTTTTTGGTTGTTCTGTGTGGCATTTTCACTATTTAAAGCCTAAAATTCGAAACTACTACGTTTTGCGGACTAGTGTCACACGTCGCCCCATTACCCCGAGGTGTATGATTTAACACCCTTCTTGCCACGTGATGACCTACTCCATGATGTATGCTGCAGTGTCGAATGTACGACATGGTTTATGCATACCAGTCATAGCAAACCAGCACGCCAGCATTACTCAGTGCGAGCACCTTCCACGCACTCATTTGATTAAATTGAATTCTGACTCTCTCTCTCTCACAATAGCACCTGATGCTGTCAAATTTTAGACAGAGCCACCCACTGGGCACGCATGTTCTGATAGTGTGAACACAGGCACGGATAAGATGTCACTAAAAAGATAGAGTAAAGGTGCCATCATTTGTGTCTATATTGTTGTTTCTCTTCTTTATTCTTTTTCAGTTCCCAGGAGGTCCCCTGTGTGGAACCATTTCGATACGACACTTGCACAGGTCGTATACTGGTGTCCTACTAAATTTAGAGGACCCGAGTAATTTATGAGCACCCAGGTCCTGATGAATCGCCCTTAGGGCGTGAAACATGTTGACCATTTCTTGCACTTCAAGGGTCGAGTAAGGGTTGGTCTCATTGCTTACCACCCCTTAGTACCCCTGTACCTTTTAATTGAAGCAGGAAGCCTGACTATTAAAACTATTACCAACAGGACTTCGCTGACTTCTTTTAACTTCACTACCATGCTCACGATTACACTCCCCTAGGCCCCTCACACACACACACCCGCTGGCCCAGAATAAAAGATCTCCATCAAAAGTGCAGCTCCCATCGCTGCCCGACGGGCATTGCACCGCCAGCCTGCCGAAGGAGCAGGATACCGATGATGACGCTGGACGACTATCGGCTGGGGCTACAGTTGTAGTCCTGTCGGTAGCCTGTGTGAGGTATCCTTACATTCTGGAATATGGGTCTACACCATACACTTGAGACCCTCACTTCACCCTTTGTCTAAATTGAGTGAGAGAGAATACTGGTTGAGCTAAATTTCTTGAGCTCTCCTGGGGGAACTCTGTACACCGATTGTTGTTTATTGTTGTCAGGACAAGTACATTGGACCCCCTTAAAAATCGTCCAACCTTTCTTTCCCCTTGTTTGATATCACAGTCAGCGTGCTTTTTGCACGGGAATTCTTGAACCAGGTTACCAGGGGCGAATTATTCCCGCCCTTTGGACCAAGCCACACAGAGAACCCTTAACTCACCCTTTATTAGGGTTGTTCTTTGACACTCTGCCCTGGCTCACGAGTTCAGGGCACCCCTTTCCAGACCATATCCCAACATGGAGGATGTCCCGGGCCTCAGCTTTAATGAAGACACGATAGCTGAAACACTAAGGAACACGCCTTCCCTACTTAATAATCCACCTACGGCTGCACCAGGAGCATCCGGAGCAACATCTAATGAGTGGTCCGTCTTGAGCGAGATGAAAAAAGAACTAATCAGGATAACGATCCACGGACTGATGATGACTGAGTATCTGAGGAGCAATATTGCACCACAGGGCCTTATTGTAAACATCGTCCCGAGGCTGTTCCTGGAGGACAACCGTTTTAAGGTAGACTGGTGCCAGGTCTCCTGGAAATGCACCAAGGACCTCCTGTTCCTGATTAGTCAGACCGCCAAACGACTATCCGAGGCACTTCAAGAAAAAATCTCTGCCTTAGAAGCAACCATGAAAAATGCTACCTCTAAAAACAACAAGACAGCATTCACAACTAAACTCACTGAGATTAATCAGGAGATGACTGAACACTATGATTTTCTGCTCAAACAGAAAACCACTAAACTGGAGAAGGATATAGCGAAGTTCTCAAAGGAAAAGGTATACCCCTACCTCAAAGAAGGCTTCAAGGGTAAAAAGAACAATTATTCCTCGGATGATGACTCGAACACAGACACCAGACGCGGTTCCTCGAGTAGCGACTCCAGTGGAGGTTACCCAGCAAGAAATGCAAGATCTACACGCCCATGGCAACAAGGATACCATCAAGGACCAATGTTCCATGGCCCACCGAATATACCTCCACCATGGCAATATCCGTTTTACCCTCAGGGCCCCCCGCAATTCTACCCCCTTAATCCGCCTCCTTTTCAGGGCAGAGGTTGGGGCAGAGGAAGAGGGCGAAAGCGAGGCGGGAACAAGGGTGTTCAATGGCAAGACCAGATGCCAGAACCAACGGGGATGGAGACCAGGAGCACGACGTCCAGAGGGAGAAGAGCCTGATTGTAAATCTCTCCAAGAGAACCCTCACCACTGCAGAGAAGACAGTCCTGGAGAAAGGACTTGGGTTTGTCCCCACACCGACCCCCGACACCTTTCAAGAAATGATAGAACTGAAGCAATTCTTCAGGAAGATACGCCTCCGAGCCTTTTTCGACAATAAACCGGACATCCCCTGTGAAGACACGGGCCTCAGGAAACCATCCACTTTTACTCCAACTGATGGGATGGTCCCCCCTGAGGTTCTTACGTTCGAAAGAGCTGTTCTCAGAACCATGAGGAACATACCATCCACTAAACCGTTCAACAATTTATCTAACGATGAGAGACGGGCAGCTTCCTCGCTTGGCAGCGATACCTCCATTGTCATCAAGCAAGCTGACAAGGGGGGTGCCACTGTCATTCTTGATTATGACGACTACGATCGGGAATGCAGACGTCAACTGTCAAATTCAAACCATTACAGATTATTGACAGAAGATCCTACTAACCGTCTCACGACCACCGTGATGTCCCTGGTCATTGAAGCAGAGACCAACGGATGGCTTAGCAAAAAAGAGGCAGAATTCCTGGTGACCACAGACCCTGTCATACCGTATTTTTACATTTTGCCCAAAATACACAAAGGCATCACCCCAGTCCCAGGACGACCCATTGTGTCTGGTATTGGTTCTATTTTAGAACCCCTCTCTCAATTCTGCGATGCCTTCCTGCAACCCCTAGTCAAACTCATTCCGTCCTACCTACAGGACACCAGAGATGTGCTTCGTCTTATCAATGATATGGATGGCAGAGAGGACATCGATCTTCTCCTAACACTCGACGTGGAAGCGTTGTACACGAACATACCTCAACAGGCAACGCTGGATTCCGTGGAATCACTCCTCCGACAAGAAGAGTGGTTGTCCCCTACTCCGGTTTCCTTCATTATGGAGTTGGCTCATATTGCGCTGACCGAAAACTTTTTCAAATATGAATCGAACCTTTACCACCAGATACGCGGGACATCTATGGGCTCGACCTTTGCGCCGAGCCTAGCCTGCATCTACATGGCATCATTCGAGGAAAGATGCATCTACCCCCCTGACCACAATCCATTCCGTGAGAACCTCACCTGCTGGCGTCGGTACATCGAGGATATTTTGGTATTCTGGAAAGGGGACCGGATGACCTGTGAGGCGTTCTGCAATTGGATAAACCAACAAGACCCGTTCCTCAAATTCACGGGCACTATGTCAAGTGAACACATCCCCTATCTGGACCTCACCATAGTACTGGAACCCACGACGATTAGCACCACCCTCTACAAAAAAGAGACGGACAGGAACAGCCTGTTACCTTACAGCAGCCACCATACGAAATCCCTGAGGGATAATCTACCATTTGGTCAATTTCTCCGCCTCCGGAGAAACTGTAGCTCAACCAATGACTATAAACGACAAGCACGCTCCCTCCAAACCAAACTCCTGGACCGGGGTTACCCCACCCGCCTCTTGAAAGACTCCACCAAAAGAGCTCTCAATAATAATAGAGAGGCCCTACTTGAGGTGCATCCTAAGGTACCAGACGACAAGATCACCTGTGTTACCTCATTCACCAGGAACTCCGCATTTATCAAGAAAACTGTCAATACGCATTGGGGTATTCTGAACTCCGCAGGGATGGAGATGCCACGTCCACGTTTCGCTTTCAAGAGGACGGCAAACCTTAAAGACACTCTTGTCCATACCCGCCCCAAGAAAACCACCGTTCAAGCTGCCAAGACACTTTGGGACCTGCCTCCTGTTACTGGACACTATCGGTGTGGTACATGTGTCGTATGTCCACAGACTATCCAGGGCAAGACCATTACACTTAATAACAATTTCACATGGACTTACAGCAAGCATACGAATTGCAATAGCTCCAGGTGCATATATGCCTTGATCTGCCCCTGCAATTTGTTGTACATCGGGATGACCATGCGCCCTGTCAAGCAAAGGATAATGGAGCATAACAGCAACATTCGGTGTCATAAATCTCACACGAAACTGTATGACCACTGCAAGGATAAGGACCACCCCCCTGAAAGCATTCGATGGACTGTGATTGAATCACTACCACACCTCAATCAACAAGCACTCTTCAAGCATGAACAAAGATGGATACATCGACTGCAGTGCGAAACGTTGGGTTTAAATGACGGGGTGCCCTGGACTACACTCGCCAGATAGTCACGATTCTGGACACGTTGTCCACTTTTACATGTATATGTATGCTTTGTCAAAAACACCTGAGTCCATTCCAAGATGGCGCTCACATTACTGTGCCCGGCCTGCGCTGTCCTTTTACGGACCCCTCTTCTCTTTTCACCCTTGTATACCGTCTCTTAGCAACTGGACGGACACACCCTCGTAATGCGCGCGCGTCCCCCTCATTTAAACCCGGAAACTATCTGACTTCCATGCCGGCTGTCCAGATCGTTGGTTTCCAGTGGGAGGGGTAGGTGCAGAGAAGCCTGCCTGCAGCGACGTTCGAGGTAAGGTGTTGGGCTGGTACTCCGCCCGCGGACTGTGATGACGCGTAGTCTTCCTCATACTCTGACCTTGGCAGCCCGGATTGGTTTTTACGTTCGCCTGATTCCCCTGCGGGCTATTGCCCTCTTCTTTTTCCCCCCCAGGATTTCCTCACTCGTTGCCGGCCCCACCTGGACGGCGCGTGAGGTTTCCAGGAGGAAACATTAGGGGTAAGTGCACCGCCACTGTAAGGGACGATCCGGTAAACGCTACAAGGCTTTATATAAAGGGCTCCTGCACGTGGTTTCCCGCCTCCCTCACGATCGGAGTCGGGTATATATGCACCCTCAATGCGTACTGATTTATATGATCACTGTACCAGCGCACAAATTGATAATTTCTTACAGAGTGTCAAACTACGATTTTTTGGTTGTTCTGTGTGGCATTTTCACTATTTAAAGCCTAAAATTCGAAACTACTACGTTTTGCGGACTAGTGTCACACGTCGCCCCATTACCCCGAGGTGTATGATTTAACACCCTTCTTGCCACGTGATGACCTACTCCATGATGTATGCTGCAGTGTCGAATGTACGACATGGTTTATGCATACCAGTCATAGCAAACCAGCACGCCAGCATTACTCAGTGCGAGCACCTTCCACGCACTCATTTGATTAAATTGAATTCTGACTCTCTCTCTCTCACAATAGCACCTGATGCTGTCAAATTTTAGACAGAGCCACCCACTGGGCACGCATGTTCTGATAGTGTGAACACAGGCACGGATAAGATGTCACTAAAAAGATAGAGTAAAGGTGCCATCATTTGTGTCTATATTGTTGTTTCTCTTCTTTATTCTTTTTCAGTTCCCAGGAGGTCCCCTGTGTGGAACCATTTCGATACGACACTTGCACAGGTCGTATACTGGTGTCCTACTAAATTTAGAGGACCCGAGTAATTTATGAGCACCCAGGTCCTGATGAATCGCCCTTAGGGCGTGAAACATGTTGACCATTTCTTGCACTTCAAGGGTCGAGTAAGGGTTGGTCTCATTGCTTACCACCCCTTAGTACCCCTGTACCTTTTAATTGAAGCAGGAAGCCTGACTATTAAAACTATTACCAACAGGACTTCGCTGACTTCTTTTAACTTCACTACCATGCTCACGATTACACTCCCCTAGGCCCCTCACACACACACACCCGCTGGCCCAGAATAAAAGATCTCCATCAAAAGTGCAGCTCCCATCGCTGCCCGACGGGCATTGCACCGCCAGCCTGCCGAAGGAGCAGGATACCGATGATGACGCTGGACGACTATCGGCTGGGGCTACAGTTGTAGTCCTGTCGGTAGCCTGTGTGAGGTATCCTTACATTCTGGAATATGGGTCTACACCATACACTTGAGACCCTCACTTCACCCTTTGTCTAAATTGAGTGAGAGAGAATACTGGTTGAGCTAAATTTCTTGAGCTCTCCTTGGGGAACTCTGTACACCGATTGTTGTTTATTGTTGTCAGGACAAGTACATTGGACCCCCTTAAAAATCGTCCAACCTTTCTTTCCCCTTGTTTGATATCTCATATATATATACATACACATACATATATATAAATGCATATGCATATATATATGTGTATATGTGTGCATGTAGAGAGAGGTAGAGAGGTAGAGAGGTAAATATGACTGAATAAGGTGCATTATTTACAGCACTGGTGCGTCACAAAAAGTGACTCACCAGTGGTGTTAAAGTGACGCATGGCCTCATAAATGAGGCCTTCAGTCTTCTAGTCATGCGTCACATTAAATATATGACATATTATGTCAGAAGTACTTACAGATACGTCAGTATTTCAGTATTTCAGACGTATCTGGAAGCTCCAAAGTGATGCATTGCTGGAGTGTGTCACAAAAATGAGCAACTCAAGCAATGCATCTTTTCTCACCCTTCCACACCCCCGTTGCTTTTCAACATTTTCTTTGAATATCCACATTTCCCATGTTCACTCTCCTTCTCCTTACTTTCCTTCTCAACACTCACCTTCTTTCCGTCCCCTTACTTCACTTTCTTTCTCCTCTCATACCTTTCTGTTCTTTCTTTCTCATTTTCCTTTCCATTATCAATGCACTCCACTTCACTTACTCTTTTTCATTTTTTTAAGAATATAGCTCTTTGATGAGAATTGGAAGTAGTTCTAAAAAGAACTTTTTTTTTCTTCTTTTTTCTTTTTTTAGAACAGAAACAAAAACAGGGAATGGAAACTGATCAACAGGAGCAAAAAAACCAAAAAAAATTAGGGTTGGGAACGGCAGCGATGGTTCTCCAATGCTCGAACCATGAGCAGGACACTTTGCTCCCCAAAGGAAAGTAGTTGATCGCAGTATCTGCATTTCAGGACACCTTTGTTGAATGCAGGCTGAAGGTTTGGAGCCAGCTCCTGCGATCGCCCCCTCACAGAAGTAGCTGATCCTCCGGTGGATGTAGAGGCCCCATCACTGGAAACCTCTTGTGCCAGAGCCCTGACACTTTCCCGGGCAAAAATCTGGGGGTGCCTCCTCTCCACATGGCAAAGCATTGTGAAGTTCCCAAAAGAATATTTCCTTTTGGGGTCACCCCGTGACAGGACTTTTTTGCAGATCCTGCACTCCACTTTTGGAGCATTCACCTTTTTCTGGTCATCTGGTATGGAAAAAAAATTCCAGATGAAATGCTCTTTCACCTTTGGCTGAGGAGGCTCTTCATCAATGAATTCGGGCTCATCTTCACTGCTGGATGGTCTGGCAGCCATGATTAACCAAGCAAGATCAAATAGATAAAAGGCAGGTCTTTCAGTCACAAAAGTGAAAGAAGAAGTGAAAGAAATGGGTGGGGATTTCATTCTTTTAAAAAAAAACTGTTAGCAACCAATGAAAATTGTTATTTTAAGGTCACATGACTTGACGCGCTGACGCTGCACGCACCAGAGCGCTTCCGGGGGCGCATAAGAGGCGCGAACGTAGGCGCTTCCGGGGACGCTTACGCGGCGCGCCGAAGTGACGTTTTGATAGTTTCACGGAAATGCAAAATTATTTTCATTTCCTTATTCAAAAAAACTGCTTTTATATGTATGGTACTAAATGTCAGGTAAATGTCTTGCGTTGTTATTTACTTTTCATTCATTTTTTTTACAGGAACGCAAGTAGCGCTCTGGGTGCGCTCTGCCGAGAGCTTACCGGTGCGCGAACCCAGAGCGCCTCAAGAAAAACTAGTAAAAAAAAAATATTATTATAAAAAAAAATAATACTAATTAATACTCACACAAAACAGCAAATTAAAAAAAAATCGTAGGTTACAAACTCGATATAGAAAGGAATTAGCATTTAAAAAACCTATGAAATTCACTGAAAAAACCATAGGTTACACACAAGTTATAGTTACGAATTAGCATTTAAAAAAACCTATTAAATTCACTGAAAAAACCATAGGTTTGACACCAGTTATAGTTAGCTGGAAATTTTACTGACATAAAACCATTGAAATTCCCACGTTATAGTTAGTTGGACTCACAATAACTTGCGCGCCTGCAATGCACTGCTGATGACGTCACATATTACATCACTCATGACATGGTCAGTGACATCACTCATGACATCACTGATGACACCATCCTTGTGACAGAGTGACAGACCTCCTTTCAGTGTAATGTAACCCTTGAAACACATATTCAAAAATAGAAACTAAAATTTTCAAAAAAATTGAGATACCCATAACAGTTACAACAACCAATTCAGTAATTCCACCATCTATAGACACATCCACTCATTCACCAACAGCTCTACATAGTCACTCATACATATACTCACTCATCATATGTAGTGATACACCTATACATCCTGTTATACACCGACAGTCATCCAAAAGTTACTCACACACATACTCACACATGCAAATAAACTATTGAACATCCATTTATTTGCATATACAGCTATACACCCACTACCACCTTACTTCTAAGGAAAATTACACATACTTACTCTCTTAAACAATCACTTATAGAAAGACATACTTATTTAAACAGGAACTCTTACAATCTCTCACTCTCACATATACTCACTTATATACATCAATACTCACATATACTAGATTAAAACATATGTCGTTACTAATAAAGACAATAGTGAGACAGTCATTCACTCACTAATACACACATATACACACTCATCCACCCATACAGTCCTGCACATATGCTGTCTTCAAAAGACATACAAACAGTGAGTCAGTTACCAACCCATGCAGCCACTTATACACAAAGTGAAAAACTGATACATATATTTAAATTTTTAAACATTACTCGCTAATATATGTATTCACTAAGATACACTTTATAAGCCAGTTAACCAATCAATATTTTAAAGAAAAACCATCCATTTAGACACTTATTTAAACATTTATTCTTTCATCGACCTTTACATATCCATATATAAAACATATTTATTTTTCAGAAAGACACACATTCACTGGATGGTGTCATCAGTGATGTCATGAGTGATGTCACTGACCATGTCATGAGTGATGTAATATGTGACGTCATCAGCAGTGCATTGCAGGCGCGCAAGTTATAGTGAGTCCAACTAACTATAACGTGGGAATTTCAATGGTTTTATGTCAGTAAAATTTCCAGCTAACTATAACTGGTGTCAAACCTATGGTTTTTTCAGTGAATATATATATATATATATACACCCTGCCACATGGATTACATTTCCCTCCAGTCCATATTAAATATGTCTAACCACTGTAAATAGCTTCCACCTCCAATGATGCAGCTATCTAGTGCAGTGCATTTTTTAATATTCACATGGGTTTCTATCATACAAAGAGGCATGACCCTGTTATCACAGTGAAGTGCGCCTTAGGGTAGGATTATCAATTTTAAAAGAAGAGCATGAGGAATCATGCACATTTATAGACTGCAAGGTATTTTGGAGTTAAAAATAAGAATGTAGAAAAAGCAAATGCTTGGGGGCATATATCAGGGTAGACAGACACAGCCGTTCCTTTTTACACACATTTGCTGTTCTTTTAAAATGTTCAGCATAACCATAACTATTCATTTCACTGAAAGGATTATAAAAACATACTGTACTTAACACAAATATAACCATTTTAATATGCCCTACCGTTTATGAATCATACTAAAACATATTCATTTGCGATGTGCGATCTCATTGTGCCTTCTCATGTTGTGCAAAGAGAGATCAGGCTAGTTAGACTAAATATTATTGAAGCATTAATGATAAAGCACAATAAATATTAGATTTTTTTTATCTCATGTCATTTATAATTTTTATATAGAACTTTTAATGCCAAGCAGTCCCTTCAAGGCACTTTCAATCGAAATGGGAATGTAATGAGGTAAGAAGAAGTATTTGCAACAGCTGGCTAGAGGAGCCTGAAATAATAACTGTCTCCAACTTGTTTGAATAGATGTGTCTGCAACTTGTTTGAATGGATGTGTCATCATCCGAATCTTAAAAACTTGTCTTCAAAATCAAAAGATATTGGAAATTAGATTCATGCAGTGTTCTGCCTCCAAAATGTTCAAATCTCTCTGAGTGAATAGAGACCACTTTTGGGAGGCAACCCTCAGACGTTGCCGGGATTTATATTTTAAAGCTGTTGAAAAGCTAGGAAGTGGCCTGTCCATGATATGTCTACTGCACCCAACGCACCAGATATAACAGCCTGAATCCAACCTTTTATATGTCGGGAGCCTATGTGGAGACACCAATGAAGTCTGTGTAGAGACACCAATGAAGTCTGTGAGGAGACAACAATGAAGGCTACGTAGACACCAATGAAGAGGTGCAGTAATTACATTTTAGGCCAAGAAATAGGTGGTGCACATAATTCTGCAGTATCTGCAGTTTGTTCATTGTCTTCAAAGACAGACCCAATAAATTCTGTTGCAGTATTTATTTCAGTAAATCACCATAACTAGTTCATGAACAATATTTTGAAGTAGAAATACTAGAGGACGGTTTCTGCAAAGTACTTGTTGTATAATGCAATGGCAGTACCCTTGTTTATCTGAATTGAAATACCAAATAATAAATACACATAAGATGAATAGATCAATGTAACTCAACCCCCCTAACAGATTAGGCTCTTTAGGGACGAAAACCAATGATCATGAGTGCAGCTGTAATATCCTGCCACTCTTTCCTTTGTCTCCAAAGTTCTCCTGATTTTCTTTGGTGTTTTGACGACAAACTTTTGTGCGAGTCCTAGTCTAGTGGACCCTTGAAACAGCCCATGGAATGTTCTGCAAGAATCAGCCCTCAGATTAGAGCATTCTTTCTTTGATCTCCCTAAAGTGTTGTATGTATCACCCCTTGTACTCTACTGCACATGACCTGACCATTGTCGGCTTTGTAGATTTGAGATGCTGTATAGAAACAATGGACTGATGTCTGCTGGCTTTTGTATTTAAGTTATATTGAGGAGACTAACGCATAAGGTAGTCTGTATTCATTTTAATTGTATTGAACTAAAATATTCTTGAACATTGTATGCATAGGTTTTGAAATAATAATTGTCAACATGCGTGAATGGAGCAAAGTTTCTGATCACTATAACTCACTTGACAAAATCTTTTCATTTGTCTGAATACTGATTACATAATGAAGTATGGATATTCACCACAAAGAATAAAAAGGTAAGTTCATATCCTTTTTCTTCTACCTTTTCTCCTCTGTTGTTTCCTCGACGTACCAGACTAGAATACACAAGGTTTCTCGCCAGAGCAGTCACTTAAAAATTGTTTATGGCTAGCTACATGTAGGCAGTGACCGCCAAAGAGTATTCTGTGAATAGGGTAAGTATTGCTACACCTAGAAGCCCTCTGAGGAGGGAAATGCTGCCCTAAAATGGTTAGTTCCACTGCTTTTGATGGGCAGTGGATTACAGTCCAATTGCCAGAACCTTGACCCCTCCAGTGATTCTGTCAGAACCTGCTTCTAAATAATGCCCTTCTGCTCAAAGCTAAGAACAAGTCTGAAGTCCTTACCAAAGTTCTTCAAGCCTGTTGTTCTGTTAAAGTCTTTTTGTAATCATTCATATTCAGATCCTTCTTTA
This sequence comes from Lissotriton vulgaris, assembly GCF_964263255.1. NCBI lineage: Eukaryota > Metazoa > Chordata > Amphibia > Caudata > Salamandridae > Lissotriton > Lissotriton vulgaris. The sequence goes on along the minus strand of NC_141689.1, from coordinate 1,928,291,373 downwards.
CATTTGTTAGAAATGGCAGAGGTATGCCCCTTTTTCTTAGTACAATCCCTTGCTTCTAGTCAGGGTAAGGGAGTAACACTTCAGATAACCCCTGCTCACCCCCTTAGTAGCTTGGTACGAGCAGACAGGCTTATCGCAAAGACAATGTTTAAAGTCTTTATACCCAAATACACAGTAACAGGGTAAAGACTCCACAAATAAACTCCACACCAATTTGGAAAAATAAGGTATTTTATCTAAAAAAAACAAGACCAAAGTGACAAAAATTCAACATACATGTATTAAGAATAAGACTTTATGAACAGTTATTTAAAAAATAGCACTTGTAGAAAGAAATGGCCCCACCTTGGGTTATTATGACATTGTGACAGACATAAATCCAAAGTACTGTGCCAACCACGAGGTGCGTGGCAGCGGGCACGGAGTAAACGAACCCCCAAACAACTACCTTGGAAATGAAGTCTACGGATTATGAAACCTGTCATGGAGGTGAGGCGTCAGTGCGAAGGCGAAGCCGTTTCCCTGGTTGCTATGGGGGAGATAGGGCATTGAGTCTGTGAGTAGGCAAGGTGTAGAATCCAGGACAGGGGAAGTTAGGTGGCGTTAGTCGGTTTTCTGGGGTGATGCAAGAGCTTGAGAAGTCACCCTTGTCAGTTATAAGTTCTGTGTAAATTTGATGCAGGCGCTGGCAGTGATGGCGACAGCTTCAGTGCGAGCACGGGTGTTGGGAAGGCCGATAACTGAAGGAGTCAAAAGGCATAGGAGCTGCGGTACAGGCAGGGCGGTGCGTCATGCACTTTACTAGTGGTGCCGTGCAGATTGCGGCATCACTGGTGGCATCAGAGTTGTTTTCCTTGCACCTACCACACAATTCTCAGGGCCCAGGACCTGGAATTGGTGCCCTTTTGAATGAAGGTAACCACTGAGGAGTCGAGGTGCTGGTCAGTGGCTTAAACGTGAAGTCTTTGTGGCCCTGAGACTTCAGAACAGCAGGCAAGCACACAGTGACCCTTGGAGATTCTTCTTCAAGCAGGTTCACAGCAAAGTTCCAGTCTTTGTCCTCTCCTTCGCAGAAGCAGCAACTACAGGCCAACCAATGAAAACACACACAGTAAAGGTGCATTGCTTCTCCTTACAGCTCTTCCTCCTTGGCTGAGGTTCCTCGTGGGTCCAGACATGAACTAATTCACTTGGGTGTAAAGTCCAAAAGTTGCACCCAGGTTTCTCTTTGTTCCCTGTGTGGAAAGGGTTTCTAAGCCCAGTCCAAACCAGTTCTTTCCTCTCTGTTGCAGCAGACCACAGGAGGTGGAGAAAGCACTGTGTAAAGGAGACAAAGCCTACTCAGGTGCAATTAAAACTCATCCCACGACTCTAAATGCAGCCACGGTCTATTCGGCCCAGGTGTGAGTCACTCAGGAAAGGCAGGATACACCTAACTCCTTCTTGTGGCTGTCTACAGTGAATGCACATCCCCAGCTCCTGTCACACCAAAACCAAACAGTCAATATCCAAAACAGCAGAAGCACATGGAATGGTTAAACATGAAAATGCTTACTTTCTAAAAGTGGCATTTTCAAACACACAATTTAAAAACCATCTCCCTAAAAATATATGTTATTACATTCTGAGTTCAAAGAGTCTAAACTCCATTTCTCTATCTTGTCCAATGTAAAGTTATACGTGTATGATGTTACAAAGCAAATCTCATGTTAGCCTATGGGATAGTTAGCCTTTCAATAGTGAAAAATGAAATTGGCAGTATTTCACTACCAGGACATGAAACACGCCAGCACATGTCCTACCTTTCACATACACTGCACCCTGTCCATGGGGGTACCTTGGGCCTACCTGAGGAGTGCCTTACATGTAATAAAAGGGAAGGTTGGGGCCTAACAAGTGGGTGCACTTTCCAAGTCGGCATGGCAGTTTAAAACTGCATGCACAGACACTGCAGTGGAGATCTGAGATCGACTACAGGGCTACTCATGGGGGTTGGAAAATCAGTGCTTCTGACCCACTTGTAGCATTTAAGTTACAGACCCGGGGAACACACAGTGCACTGTACTAGTGACTTAACAGTAAGTAAAATATGACAATCATGGATAACCAATCAGAATAGCAATTTACATAGGGAGCACTTGCACTTTGACACTGATCAGCAGTGGCAAAGTGCTCAAAACAACCAAGCCAGCAAAAAAAAAAATCCAGCATATGTCAAAAATACAGGAGGTACAGGCAAAAAATTCAGGGGAAAACACACCAAGAATGCCAAGTCTAACAACATTTGATAATTGCCTTTGACTGTACCCAGACCCAACACTGCTCCTCTTCTTTGAGCTAATCCGTAAATATTCATCCACATCTACCTGGAGATTCAAGGAGGCTTTGGAGGCCTTTTTTCAAGTTCAGATTGAGTATTTAGCTTTCTGGTTACTGGATACCACCAGCACTCTCACACTTGATAATGCATGTGTGACTCTGCAACTTGAAGTGTCAGAGAAACAGTTTAACAGTTGCACATCATCGTCAGGAATGATTTTAGATGAGCCACGTTTTTAGATTTTTTTGAAGACTAGGAAATTATTTTTTGCTTATAATTCTGACATAACATAACATGTTAATTATTATAGCTTTCATTCACCCATCAATACATTCTGGTGTTGAATAGCAGGTGTTAGTTGTTACCCATATCCACGGTACTCATTTTATCTGCCTCAGAAGAATGAAACGATGAGTAGGCCCACCAGGATTTGAACCAGCCGCTGCAGGTAAGAGTGTTGGGGTGGTGGGACCAGGTGAGGGGGAATTCCAAGAGACGACCACGAGGTAAAATTAAATAAATAATTCATTTTCCCTCGTAATAATCTCTCGAAAAAATACCTCACTTGGCCCCACTGCCCCACTGCTCTTACCTGCAGCGGCTGCGGCCGCGGCTGATTTGAACAAACACATTTCTAGAGTGGACAAGTTAGTCCACTGAGACACCAGACCCAACATTAGATTGTTACGCAGTATAGGATGCCTCATTAGGAGACAATGGCACCTATTGCTGTGTAAGGAAGCATCAGCAACTCCGAAAGGTGAATTGTAGTTGGTAATTTGCGATTTTTGCTATGTCGGCATTAGTTTCAAGAGCTACATTAAATGCAATGAAATGGTGTTCTGCTAAGCATAAGATAATGGCTGAGGGCTAAGAGATAGAATCTCAGAGAAAATGTTAACCTTGGGAAGCTCAGCTGAATGTAGAACCTGTTGCTGATGTGGTATCCTCGGGTGACTCAATTAAAAGTGTGAGATCATTTATGATTTGAAAGTTCTTTACCATTTCTTGTTTGGAGGCCTCTACTAAGACTTGCATGATAGAGGTAGGGTGATGCAAAGACAAACACTGAGGCCATTTCACAAAATCTTTTATGAGCACAGAAACTAGTACTATCGAAGTATTAATTCACATACTCATAAATGGCTTTATGAACCGGCTCTGAAATGTCCAACTTCTTAGTAAAAGTGTAAAGGGGTCACAGTCCTATTTGCACCAACTGAACATGATTTTTTTTTCACATTTCAATTTTACTCCCATTTTATATGTTGTAGGGCTCCTTCGCAGGGGCATTTTACCAAATCTGAAGTGGTGTTATAAGAGTACTACTTCATGTACTCATAAATACCTTTGTGAATCCGCCACTAAGAGTGTGAAAGCTTTAATACAGTTTATTGTTTTTCTTTCACTTCCAGATTTGTCAGAGGTTTTTTACTTAATTTATTTTTTTAGTTGATTTATAGAACACCTAATGCTGCAAAGTGCCCAGTTTCAAGCCAACTCATTGTTTATTTTACTTTTACCGAATGAGTTCATAAATAAAGTAGTTCTCAGTTTGTTCTTAAATTATAGGAAGTTGAGGATACTCAGAATATAGGGCGAGTGGTATTGTGACATTTTGTTGTTTGATAACTGAGAGACCTCTTCCACATCGTGGGAATGTAATGGCTGGAATGCGGATTAGTGCCAGTTTGCTAGCTTGGTAGCTCTTATTTCTTCAGGCAATTGATAATAGTTGATTCTTTTCTGTGAGTAACATGATGTGTAAAAATCTTGTTTCCTTCACTTTTTCACTCACTTTTATATTTATTTATAAATTGCAAATACACTAAAAAACGTCCTGGCACTGATGCGCACAGTGACTGAATTAATGCTAAAGGGTGTGTTCAGTCTGTTAGTCTCTCTCCAGTAGACTTTGTACATCACACAGAAACAATTGAATTAAATGCCCAGTATTACCGGTAACCAGTGATGCTGGGCTAGCACTGGGGCCATAAGCTCACTGAACTGGTCTCACACTTGCATGCTACAACTTCCGCAAAGTAGTGCAGCCTGATTTTAGGAACACCCTGGTAAAGGCTGTAGCAGTAATCTAGCAAAACAGCACCAGTGGGGCCTGCTTTGATACATTGTCTTGTTTGAGGCAGAAACAGAAAAAAAAGACTCAAGATCTTAAGCTGAAAATGATAATACTTGATTATTGAACACACTTTTTACCTATTGCAAGTCACATTTTTATAAGGGGGTGTAATTATAACCTGAACAGCATTGTTTTTTTAGCACATACCCATCTAGAACTGTCTGCGAGTTGGAAATAGCAACACATGTTTTAGATCAAGCAGTATCACACAAATTCTATGAAAGGAAGTAGAAATCCATTCAAAAGAGACACATCTACTATTAAGATATACAATGATTTTTACGCGATTAGGCCAACTATAATTAAATATAATAATCATGATTTATATTAATTGTTAAAATAATATAATTAATATACTTGTATTGATTTTTAAAAGCATGACTCATCCTTCCAAGGCCTTTAAAGGCTTAAAAACATTGTTAGCAACCTAGACAAATACTACTATAAACTATATCAGAACGTGCCTTTCCTTCTTTGGACATGGTTACTCTGTCTCATTGCTAATTACACCAAGGTTTACTTTCAGAAACACATAAGCATACTTCTTCATGCATACAAAGTCACAGACAACTGATTTAGAGCCACAATGAGGCTGGGAAGGATTAACTACATTTCAGTTGCAGGTCATCAGAACAAGAGAGACACACGTCTAGGACCTAGTTTAAGAGCTGCAGGGTATCAAGGTCAGGACATGCATGAAACTGGAGAGAGCCCCAGTCCTCTCTTTCAGTTAATACTGCTCGTTGCTGTCTCGGGTGAAGACACAAGAGTGGTAACAGATCCCTGGGGCAAGAGCGAACAGGAGGAAACCAAACATCAGAGTGGAGCAGACAATTACTACGATATTGAGTATAACATGAACATCAGATACGTGCAATAGAGACCGAAATGACTGCTTTCACCGTAGCTCACGCTATGAATATTGCCTGAGGATACCAGGAAACATCACCTTCCTCACAGGTCAAGACACGACAAACTCTAGCAAGAGGCATGTACAGTAACAGATGGAAAAGCGCACATGACACAGAAGGGTCAATCCAAGAAGGAAACCAGAACCCAAGGTAGGAGGAAAGTAACAAACGTGTGATACTGAAATGTCAGTTTTGAAATGGAATATGTAGCGGGCAGTCGGAGCAACAACAAATAGTTCCAGGCTAGGTGAGGTGCTCACACTGTCCTCTTCCACTGACTGCCTCTAGAAACCCAGAAGCGCCCACCAGCAATATTTCCTACAACCTTTTAGAGCACTTACCTTGAGTAGCTTTCTTGTACCTTCTGCCATACATGCCATCATTGTTTCCAACAGCGAATTAAAGCACACAAATTATGTTTTGTGCCCATATTATACACAATGGATCTGTGTTATCTAAGCACAACCTTCCAGTACAATGAATCCTCAAATAGTAAGAAAGGGAGACCGATGTCATATGAAGAGTAGTCACGGTGAGCAGAAGTGCATGGACAAACTCTCAGAAGAAAGGATACACCATGCCAGAACTTCTCGTCATTCATCTTATACAATTTAAAAGAGATTTGACATGCCACCCAAAATGATACTTTAGGACGAGGTCAATCTTCTGGCACTTGTCTATTAGTTTTTTGGGTATAGCACATCAATCAGGAGTGCTCCCTTTTCTGTTGTTTTTTGCAAACAGGTGGCAATCCACTGGGGTTAGTGGAACCGAATCTGAACTGTCTTAGACTAGCTCATCTACATTACTTTGGGAAAAACCAATAATATCAAACAAGTATCAGATATACAGTTAGGGGCCTTATTCATTGCTAAGTTATGCAGTGCAGTATAGCGTGATAGGGAAAGGGCAGGATGCACCGTTTTTAAGTCAATATGGTGCCTTCCAAGGTGCCAGAGTTCCTGCATTGTAAGGAGGATGGTTTCGTGCAGGAAGGGGTATCTTCCTGCACAAAAACATTCCCCAGAGGCTTTTTCCGAAACAGCAAAGAGCAATAAAGATATATGTCCTCATTACATTTCATCTGGGGAGGCACAGTTTTTGGGCATTCCCAGGTCTACCACTTGATTTGCACTGAGTTGCAGTACTTGAGTGTTATGAAGAGACTCTGGGCCATCCAATGTGGCTTTGCATGCCATCTTAAATCTCTTTTTTCAGTTGCATTGCCTCTGCTTGGGTGTGCATTGATGTTATCTTGTGCAGTTGCGTGTACTGTGCCAGTCATGTCTCTGGACTCTGTTTCAGATGACGTTTCTGTCTCAGATGTGTGACCTGGTGTACTGCCATGCGTACCGGCAAGTGTCAACCAGTGGCTGCAGGTGAGCAGTGTGGTCTGGGTGCGCAGGGTTGGCTCTCTCTCTCTATCCCTCTCCTCTCCTCTTCTCTCTCTCTCTCTCTCCCCCTCTCCTCTTTTCTCTCTCTCTCTCTCCCCCTCTCCTCTTCTCTCTCTCCCTCTCCCTCTCCCTCTCTCCTCTTCTCTCTCTCTCCCCCTCTCTTATTCTCTCTCTCTCCTTCGCTCTCTCTGTCCTTGATGTGCGCAGGACACACCTTCACGTCATGTTTTTTGTCTTGCAGGCTTTGGCCTACAGATTCAAGGGGAGCCACCATGTATCTTCATCTTATTTCTGTGTTAATTTCAATAAAGTTTCATTGTTTCCTTCGAAAAGTGAATGTCAGATGCTCTGTGACGACACATGCATGTCACCAGTTGTTATTGTGCGACATCAGGTGGATTATTTTGGACATGTTTCGATGTAGATGATGTGGAATGTCTTTGGCGGGGGTGCCAGGGAGAGGTGGTCCTGGGTGTTAGGTTGGTGGGTGTGGTGGCCCTCTTGGGTGTCCGTGCTGCATGTTCATTTGCTCTATGGCATCTGTTTGTCTTCAGGTGTGGATTTGGGGTGTGCTCCCTTTTTGGGTGCACGCTGCGGTCCGAATTTACACCAGGTCAGGGCAGGTGTAAATTTCCTGCTGCTAATGCACCGTCTCACGTTTTGTGTTCTTATCGCTGGTCTGGCTGTCTGTTGTGAATGTTGAGGTGTGGTGTTGTCACGGGAACGCCTACTCTGCATCTCATTAGCGATAGTTGGTGGGTCCTCTGTGGCGATGTTTTTTGCAGGGGTTATCATGGTAAAACTGGTGCTGTGGGCTGTTAGCACCAGCTTGTGAATGGTGGGGTAAATTTATCATGACTTTGGCTGCGATGAAGTGGCGTTAATTTGGCAATAGCTCCTTGTGAATATGCCCCTTAGTGCAAACTACAAGAGCCTTATATTTTCTGGTTAAAGCGCACAGAAACATCAGTGCTGGGCTTCAGTGAGACATTCTTCAGAGTTCACCAAGAGTGCTCTGGACAGGCACACACTTTCTCATTTCCTTAAATAATGAAAAGTTTAGGGTCTCATCAATCAATTATAAGTAGGATTTCCTTTTATTTTGGGGGGGCTAAAGACAGGTTCGAAAGCTACCCCTGTCGAGAGGCAAGTAAGATAGCACGTTGTCTGGTAAGATGGCACAATAAGATATTTTAAAGTGAAAAAAAAACAAATACACTGTTCTTTGAAATACTTGAAGATGCAAGTGAGCGACATGATCAAACAAGCTTGCAGGTGCGCAGTAAAAAATAATTTGTTTAATTACTTTTACTTAATGAAGGCATTTATTAAAATCTTTCTTGACATTTTTTGGCAAATTAGAGGAATTAGATAGTATGTGGAATCATTTCATGTCTATGACAGTATCTTCAAACTGTGGGGGTCGCAAGTCGATTTTTGGTAGGTCGGAAAAGACTGAGCAATAAATAAAGATTCCTTTAAATTCTATGTTTAGCTTCTCACATTTGCTGGTGCTTCAAAGACAGAGGTCAAACAACAGGCTATGTCTTCTGAAAGTATGCTGCTTATTCACTTAACATGGGGATTGATATTTGCTTGTCTTTCCCTAACTGCGAAGTGAGAGGAGTTTTAAAGCGAATTATGTGACAATCTTGCTTTAGCACTTGAAGTGTGAAATTAAGGACTGTAGGGTGTCGTTTTTTGCAACAAACAACAAAATGTAAATACCAGTTAATGAACTGCATGCAGTTATGAGTTAAAAAGGCAAACATTGAGCACATTTTTTGCTATTCTGAAGTGTGCTGGAAACAGATTTTAATAGGATCAAAACAAAATCAAGTCACGTTACTGGTGATGCACAAATAATAAAATAATCACAGGAACGCGATTTCCACTCATTATCATTTGTGTGCGATATATTTGTGTCTGTAAAACGTTGTACCTGTAAACATCACTCATTATCACTTGTGTGCTTTATAGTTTTATCAGTAATTACACTAATGGTTATTTCAATGGAAAATGTTCTGTGTGGCAGTGAGGATGCACTGCTGACTCATTCTCTTGCAGTACTGGTCCTGACAGTTGACATGGCATAAGTAATGGCCTTTGAAAAGCACGGACTCTGTAGTAATCTGGTTGGCTGTTGCACTCTGCCCATGCATACTCGAATTCTCTGTTGTGCATTTCCATACCTAATTGGTAAGCTGTCTGACGTTGAAGATAGCACAAGCAGTGGGTGAAAGTCTTGGAATGATGACTTTGGAACAAAATCCGGCCAATACGTCAGGCTCCAACAAGTAATTGGAAAACGAGCCTGCTTGCTATCTTTATATGGATTATTTCCATTTTGATAGGTCTAGCTTTTGAGTGCATGTGGAAATTACTACTAAACATTGCTGTCTGTTTCTCATCCGTAAGATGACTATTATAACTAGACAGTACAATGACTATGACATTGCAAGTGTGCTTTGATCTCAGTGGCGGCTCCCAGAGGAACTGTTGTGGGGCAGGGCGGGTGAGGTGCAGGGTGGGGGGTAGTGGACTCGACATACTGCGGACAGGAGTAAAGTAAATATTAAATAAATAAAACTATTTACCTTGTGCTCGCTGCATCGCCAACTCGGAGATGCAGCGAGCGCAAGATACTCTCCAAAAGGTGTATTGTCGAGTGGTCCTGGAAATAATCCACAACTGGATTGATGAAAATAAAATACTCTTCATGTTGCAGACTGGCTTTATGAAAAAAATTGAGCACCAAAAACCAGGTCTTCCAGTTTTTGCTCATGTGCTGGAAGACAGTGCAAATCAGAAGGGGCCACTTTTACGTGGCCTTTGTTGATTTGAAGTCTGCTTTTGATTTCGTCTTTCACAACAAGTTGTGGCTAGGTCTGAAGGACACGGGTAAACAGCCTTTACCACGCAGCAGGAACCACGTACTGCCTTTACAATGAGCTTGATGCAACAAATGCATCTTTAGCATGCATTACTTTACCACATAAGTCTTTTTAACGACTTGACTTAGGGAATGTATTGTTGGATTTTAAGTCCAGCATTTTCATACTGCTGCACAGACTGGAGTTGGAATAGAAAATTTTACTATTCCAAAGTCCAGCACTTCCCAAAGGCAAGTCGTTGTAACGACTTGCTTGGTAAAGGAAAGTGTGGTAAGAACGCATTAGATGTATTGACTGAGTTGTAAAGGCATGCTTGGTCAATGCATGTGTGGGTCCATCATACAACACACCTGGGCTGTCTATTGAACATTCTTACAGTTCTTGTTCGACTTCACAAGGACAATAATTCCAGCATACGGTGGGGGGAACACTCACAGACCACAACTTGTTCAATGAGGATCTTTGCCCCCACCTTGTTCTCATTATACCTAAATGATGTCCATTTTCTATAAACACGCCCCCACAATGCTCCCAGCATTGCGGGCCTAAGAACACGCACATTACTCTTTGCTGATGACAATTTGTTACTGTATCAGACCCCTAGTGGTCTTCTTTGTCTACTAAATCAGTTTGATGAATTATTTGAATTGCGGGGCCTGGAAGTAAACACCACTAAAACAGAGTTCATGGCCATTAACCAACATAAGGCGTTTTGAGGTAAGATGCTTTAAGGAGGCAGTGAAATTGAGTGAGTAGAGGCTTTCAATTACCTAGGAATAGATAGAGCCTCACTTAAACACAAACTGCGGGTGCTATCCTGAAAGAACACTGTGCCTCATTGACCAACCAGTAACTTCAAGGTCAACAACTTTATGACACAGAAGCAGTGGGAATACCCCTATATGGGGCCGACCTCTGGGGTTTTCAAAACACTGCTGGTTTCACTAAAACAGAAAATAAGTTCCAGAGAAATCTAGTTATGCAGCCGGTCAGCAGCCCATTGCACCCACTGAATCTTCTTATGCGAAGGAGTTCAATAGCAGACAAAGCGAAAATTAGGCCTGTCTTGTTCTGGAGGAGGCTGAGAGCCATGCCGGACTTAGGCCCTTATGTCGAAGCTATGCAAGAACTTACAGAGTGTTACCGATTCCCCAATTCGAGTGACTCAACAACATCAAGAAACTTCTGGCGACCCAATTTGTGGGAAGGCTCTCCAGCCACCATATCTAAATTGTATTACTACCCCACTGACAGGAAGCTCTACATTCAGTTTAGGTTTGGAACTCTGCCCCTTAACACATTTAAGGTGAAATGGTCAGCTTCCGCTGCATCACCTCTGATATGCCCAGCTTGCAACGTTTCTAATGAAACCACTGTGCTATGTTCTATTTGCCTGCCCAATCTATGTTCACCGAAGACAGTCCAGCCTAAAAACTGTCAAAAAGGGTACCACGCGACATGTTAAATCCTTAAGAATTCTAAATTCAGGCCCTAAGCCAATGTTTGCCTGTGCAGTAGCTAAACTCCTAGGAAGGGCGTGGTTACTAAGACGCAAAGCCATAGCATTACATCTTTAACATATATCGCTTTTGTAGCTGTTAAAAGCTCTTAAAGAAGAAACTATCACCACCCATGGTGATCCATATACCAATCTACGCAAGGCGGGATCACCTTCAGTGTACATTGCGGACCTTAACACTGTTTTTGTAGAATGAGCTGGCTCATGTTTGGAGCTGAGTTGCACGTGTTAATTTTGTATTCTAAAATGTGTCATTCTTTTATTGCAAGCACTTGCATAGTGTGTTTTGAATCAATGTATTTTATAGAATATGTTTGCAGCGGTCTGTTATCCTCAAATGATGCTATTTCTTGGTAATCATCACTGTACACATTTTATTTATACCCCATGCGATCCCTACAATTAATTGTATACAATTGTATAACGTGCTGTCACTACATGCCTAACAGTCTCGGCCAAGATCTGAGAACAATACATCAACTTTTCACTTTATATTTTGCATTTTACACTCCGCACTTTGCACTGCCCTCTGTACCATCTTCTAAGTGAGTTGTTTAGCAACAAAAAGCAGACGTGTTTGATGAATTGTTATTACTTGCCCAGTTAGTCTGTCCTGGCTCAAGACCTTTACGTCAATCTTGCAATCAATATAGGTGCTTGCACCCTTGACCAAGGCTTGCATACTTCAAATTAATTGACTCTGTTCCCACCAATTGCAAAAGGATGAACTGTGCAACTTAAATCATGACAAACTGTAGATTAGCTTTATGTCTTGTCTGATAATTATTTTGTATCAACGGCACCTGCCAGTTTTTTTAATGAATTTGAATCTATTTTAAGACGTATTAAATCTTACAGCTTTTGGTATTTTTCTGGTTTACTCGCCGAAATAAAGTTTGACATTGGAATTGGAAAAAGTGTTTACAAGACTGCGGGTCTCACTCTAGGGTGAAATGCTTCACCTTCCTAAAGTGCAAGTGAGGTCTACGACCCTTGTAGAGGGAAGCTCTTGATGAGCAGTTGTTGGTAGAGGGTCTTCCATGAGGAGGTGTTTGGGATTTTAATCAGTTGGGTTCATATAAAGAGGTAATAAAAAAGTGGCTCTATCATTGTGACTTACTGGTGGACATTATTATTGCCTTTAGTGGCCAACTGTTAAAAAATGAGACAAGTGTTAACTTGGCCTGACAGAAGAGGTCAACATGTTGCTGCCTTTTTCTATACTCCCAACTAAGAGGTGTGTAGCCATTCTCCAGGGCTCATTCCCTCTCTGCTAGTCACACTAGTCCACTCTCAAGTCCCTCTTGACTTGTGAGTCGAAAATAATTATGAAAAACATTATTTCAAACCAGTGACAATTTATTCAGTTTAGTGTCCACAGGCTAGAGAACCTGTGATTTTCAAAAAATAAAAAGTGAAAGAAATCCAAAATCCAAAATTTGAAACATAAGACACATAATTACTCACTGGTTTAGATATAGAGTTTGATCTGCCATCACGTTTGCAGTTGAATACTAATGATGTAAAACGTGAGGCACTTAGCGTAAGTGATCAGTGAATACAGCACACTCCATTCCACCTGACATGGTGCCAGTGTGAGAAGACCATGGGGCTTTTTTTAAAAGAGGCCTGTGCCACTGGAGCATCTCTTTTTTGACACTCTGGTGGTGTAAGACTCTCAATCATATCTATGAAGCGTCCCAAAGCCACTCTTGTCAGGCTAAGGGAGTTACAACCCCACAATAACCCCTACTCACTCCCTTAGTAGATTGGCAGAGCAGGCAGGCTTATCCCAGAGGCAATGTGTAAAGAGTTTGCGCAAAACACACACACAAACACAAATGACACACTAGGCACACCACAAAAATAGACCCCATACATGGTTGTATACAAATATTCTCTGTAGTATAGATAAAAACGCCTTAAATCACAATCCCATCAATCACTTTGCACTAGGCAGTCGTCATAGCAATACATAGGTTATAAACCACTTTGTAGTGTAGGGAAAGCCTTCACTGTGTATCATATGTAAAGCACATTACACCCCAAATCAGATAAATCATAGAGAGTTTGCTGAGTGAGCAACTGTCATGAGCATAACATGTAGTGCAATAAGGTAATTACTTACAATTAGCACACATCCTGACAACATCATGAAAACAATATTACTGCGCATAATATGCAGTTCCTGAAAATTATGCTTGCTATTTTGTCACTGCAAGCCATGAACCTGCAGCCGTTAGGTCACACATATATCACCACATATCACTGTCCAAGAGTCACCAAATATCACCATGGATGTGTTGGGTGCAGCTTTGCTGCACTCCTACTAAAAGTTATACTGGGATTGTTGTTGGTGCATAGAAAGCATTCTTAATGTTTTTATAATGGCAGCTCGGGAACAGGCAGGCGACGAGAAATGCAGCCCTCGGGTATGTATGGAGAGACAGGGGGAGGAGCTGACCACCTCCCTCAGGAGGGTGACCTCTCTGGTTCCCCCACTTATGGCCAGAATTTCATGGTCTGTTTAGGTCAGCTGCCCACTACCACGCTGGGAAGCTACTGCACCAGGCAATTGAGCTGCTCAGAATCGGCTTCTGGCATGGCCACCCGAGTTGGCCGTGAGAGTGCCAGCGTGCCTTACCTCCGGGCCCAACCCTCTCCAACGATGCCTCCAAGGTGCTGGGTTTTCGTTCTTGGGGGTTGGATTCCGAGCACTGTTGGCGTTCCCTACCCTAGGCCCGTGTTGTCATCAGAGGCGGGGTTAGCCAGGAGTGAGGAAGGCAGCTTTCTTCATGAAGGGGCCATGTGAGGGGATACCTGACAGCCATCACACGGGTCTCCACATTGGGAGATGGTCCAAGTGGCTATATGTTTCTCCCCTACTGTGCACGTCAGAGTCTCCTGGTGGGCAGGACCACCCAGAGGGATTCCACTGGCTGCCAGCAATGTTAGCGGAGCAATCCAGGGAGCAAAGGTTGACACTCACCAAGCGCCGGGTTGGCATGGATGAAGGAAGGAGGGAGTGCTTATTCCTGTATTGTACTGAAGACTGAGGCCAGGCTTTGAGCTCAAGTAACCCATGCACAGCGCTCAACCTGCTCTTATCCTTGATGAAAGGGAAAATTCTGAATATAGCACTCCCAACACGCTAATGGCAGGCACCAAGCGCTCCTCACATGCACTTAAAAATGAAAAAACAAGTTGAAGAACTGTCCAATCCTCCTGCAGGAGCAGCAACTGCTAGCCAACCCACCCCTCACACAGCAGGAACAGAGCTCCCTACACAGATCTTCAACTCTCCTTTTAGGCAGATTTAATTTTATATCCTGAGACTTCCAACAGGAGTCAAGCACACGCAAAACTTTGGAAATTCTCCACAAGCAGGATACCACAGCAGGGCAAAAAGAGTTAGTCCTTTTTCTCCACCAAAGACAGAAGCAGCAGCTGCAGGCCAAACCACCCCTCATCCAGAAAAGATAGCACTACTCACACAGTCCTTCTGCTCTTCTTCTTGGCAGGGTCCTCTTGTTCCTTGAAGTAATCTAAAGTCCTGGGGTTTTCAGGTCCAATACTTAAACCCCATTTTGACATTGTTCTCTTTGCTCTAAGGGTCTCTGAACCCATTCCAAGCCAACCCTGTCCTACCTGGTGCAGCATGACCACAGGGGGCAGAGACAGCATTGTGAAAATGAGGCATAGCCTATTCAGGAGCAAGCAAAACTCCTCCCACAAATCTGAATGCAGACTAGGTCTATTCAGTCCAGTGATGATTCACCCAGGCAAGGCTTACCTCAATCCCCCTCCAGTGGCTGTCTAGAGTGAATGCACATCCCCAGCCTCTGTCACCCAAACACCAGAAACTGAATACATAAACAGCAGATGCACACAGACTGTTAAAGCAAGAAAATGCCAATTTTCTAAAAGTGCCATTTCCAAACACAAAAAATCAAAACCAGCTTTACTAAAAGGTGTGTTCAGAGAGCCTGCCCTAAACTCCAATTTTAAATCTTGCCCCTATTGAAAGTTACACATGTAAAATGATTACAGTGCAGCCCCAATGATAAGCCTATGATGCAGACTGCCTTTAAATATTGAAAAACTATTTACACATTATTTCACTATCAGGACATGTGACACACACTAGTACATGTCCCACATTTCACAAACACTGCATCCTGCCCATGGGGGTACCTTGGGCCTACGTTAGGGGGCCTTACTTGCAAGGAAATTGAAGGCTTGGTCCTGGCAAGTGGGTGTACTTGCCAAGTCAACATGACAGCCTACAACTGCATGGGCAGACACTACAGTGGTATGCCTTAGACACATTCACAGGGCTACTCGTGTGGGGGGGAACAACCAGTGCTGCAGGCCCACTAGTAGCATTTGATTTATAGCCCTGTCACACTCAAAACACTTTACTAAGGACTTACCAGTAAATTAAGTATGGCATTTATGGATAACCAATCATATTCACAAGTTACACAGAGAGCATATGCACTTCAGCACTGATTAGCAGTGGTAAAGTGCCCTGAATCCTATAGCCAACAAAAACAGGGTCATACAAATAAGAGGCAATAGACACAAAGTTTGCGGATAAACTTGCAAAAAGGGCCAGGTCTAGCACTCATAGATATGAAGCAAGACAATGCAGCACTGTTAGACCTGACATCAATGGTGTGAGTCTCCTTTCCATTTTTGATGGATTACCTCCTCTGTTTTGATATGTTTTTGCTGGTTGTATGTTTTGGGCCCTGTGCCACTGCTAATTAGTATCACAGTGCAAGTGCTCCCTATGTTAAATTCAGATACTAAATGGTTATTCCATGATTGGGTTATTTGAGCTACTGTCAGCCCCTAGTACAGTGCACCATGTGTGCCCAGGACTTGTAGAGCAAATGCTGCTAGTGGGCTTGCAGCACTGGTTGTACCACCCACAGAAGCAGCTTGTAAAGTGTGTCTCAGGCCTGCCATTGCAAGGCCTGTGTGTAGTCTGTGAGTACCATGTCGACCTGGCCAATTGCACCCACTTGCCAGTCCCTAAACCTTCCCTTTGCTTCATATTAGACACCCCTATGGTAGGCCCAATGGCAGGGTGCATTGTAAGTATAAGGTAGGACATGCTCTGGTGTGTGTAGCATGTTCTAATAGTGAGTTACAGCCATTTTCGTGTTTCACTATTGAAGGCTACCTGTTCTCATAGGCCAGAATGGGCAGTTAAGCATGTTATATTCCTACAATCCTAACTAACTCAGGAAACATGGTAGAAATTCGAGTTTAGTATGCCTGAACTCAGAATATTAAAATACATCTTTTAGTAAAGTTTACTTTAATATTCTGTGTTTTCAAATATCACTTTTAGAAAGTAGGTATTTGCTTGCCTACCAATTTGAGCCCACCTCTGCTGACTTGTGTATTCCTTGTCTGGGTTTGTGTGTGACAGTGCTTGAGAATTCCAAGAGACAGGCTGGGGCAGCCCAGTGGTGAATAGAGAGATCAGCACCCAGATGTGGGAGGGGAGTTGCACCTGGGACCTGAATAGGGCTGGGATTGCCCTCTACAATGCTGGCTCCACCCCCTGTGGCTTGTCTGATGTCTCTGCCCTGCACTGTGAAAGAAGAGGAGGAATCATGTCAACAGAGTGCTCCAGATCTGCATCTCTTCCCTCCCCTGTGCTAGCTCCACTTCCTGTGGGGCATCTGATGTTTCTGCCCTGCACAGTGAAAGGAAGAGAAGAGTCATGTAAACACAGTGCTCAGGAACTGGTTTGAACTAGGCAAAGGCCTCTATGCCTTCACAGAACAAAGGCTTTTGGGGTATAAATATTCGGACCCAGTCCCAGACAGTTTAGATCACTTCTGGAACAAGAAACCTTTCTGCCAAGGAGAAGAACCAAGGAAGCTGCTGGAGTTTGGACTGCCCCTCTGCCAGTGTGCTGTTTGCTGGGTTGGCCTGCAGTGGTTGCTTCATTTCCAAGGGAAAGAAGAAGGAACTTTTAAGGACTTTCATTTATCTACAGAATATTCTCCAAGGGCTTGAACTGTGCTTGCCTCCTGCTGAAGTCTCAGGGCCAAAAGACTTCACCTCCAGTACCCTCCTGAATTTCCTTGCTGGGAATTCTGACTCCAATCACTTGCGTGCCGATGGGAGCTGGAAGTGCGACGCATCAAGAAGAAGCGTGTTACCGCCGCAGCTGAAATTGTCACATCGCCTGAGAAGCGAGCCTTTGTTGCATCTCCCTGGAAGCGTGTGTTCATCAAAGCTGTTTGCTGTCGCATCGCCGGAGAAGCGTTACGCATCGAGAGAGTCGTCATCGCATCACCGCAGAAGTGCGTCGCAGGGCCTGTTGCGGCTCCAAAGTACAGAGTCGTCGCAAGGCTGCCAGGACATCATCGCATCGCCATCGAATCGCCACATCAAGGGCGCCATCTTCTCGCATCGCAACTGGATTGTCGCATCGCATCGAGGCGCCATCTTGCGTGCTGCATCGGGCCGGCAGGCCGAGAATCTATGCATCACCTCTGCACCGGTAAGGCTCACGACGAGTCCCCAACTCTGCACAATCATTGAGGAAGGTCGCAACTGTTCCCCCGGGTCACGGAACCAACGCATCTCCCCTTCTGCGAGTCCTTTTGTTTACTTTGCGTCCTGCATCCAGGTGCAGAGCTATGGACAGTTGGGTCCTGCATCCAGGTACTTTGTTGAGAATTTTGTCGCATCTACCAGCAACTTGAACTAAGAGACTTTAATCATCTTTTAAGTAATCTTAAGTGTAGTATTTTTGATTTTTGTAGTTCGTGGTCTTGTGTTTAAGTCTACATAGAGAATACTTATTTTTATAAAACTTGTGTTGTGTCCATCTGTAGTGTTATCACTGTATTACTGTGTATATTCACAAATGCTCAACACACTGCCTCTGAGATAAGCCTGTTTGCTCGTGCCAAGCTACCAAGGGGGTGAGCAGGGGTTATTAAGGAGTGCTGTAATCCCCTTATCCTGCCTTAGAAGTAAGGGTCCGTATTTGGACAAAGGTGAATACCATTGCCAACTAGAGACCCCCCAGATCTAACATTGGTGGTCAGCGGTGGGATTTCGACTTTCCATTTGTGTTTCATATACAGTGATTGGTGTACACTACTAGTGAGTGCAGACCAAACGCGACCACATACTTTTTTTTAAAATCCTTTTCCTTGGAACTGTTATTTTTTTTCTAAAGACTCACAATTCTTACTACCATGAGTAAAGCAGCCTCTGTTGCATCTTTGGATCTTGATTTTCAGGAAGAGAGGTTGGAAACCTACACTGTGAAACAGCTCAAGTATCTCGTCAGGAAACTAAAAGTTGCTACACCAGGCATTTCTAAAAAGGAACACTACCAAAAGGCGCTGAGGGCCTGGGTAGAAGCCAGAAATATCCCTGATCTTGTTGTGGAGCCTGTTTGGGATGCGGATTGGCAAATTGATGGGACTGAATTTCCAGCCAGGGGAGGGGTACCGTCCCCACCTGGCAGCAGCATCTCTTCCAAAGACCTGTCTCCCAGACAACTGGAAGACAGGGAGAGAAATAGAGCACTGAAGCTGGGGTTGGTTAAGCTTAAGATGGAGGGTCAGAGGGAAACAGAGAATAACAGGTTGTCTTTGGAAAGAGAGAGAATGAGAATTGAGCATGAGAGAATGTTGAGGGAGTTAGAGATCAAGACCAAGGGCTTAGAGATCAGTTCCTCTGGTGGCAGCGCACCATCTGTGCCTTCAGAAAGCAGGGTACATATTCCCAAGGATGTCATCAAAGATTTTTACAAAGGTGAAGATATTGGTCAGTGGTTTGCAGCCTATGAGATAGCAATGTTGGCCCACCGGGTCCCTGAGAAGGATTGGGGAGAGGGGTTGTGGGGCCGCTTTGTCACTGAAGGTAGGGATACTTTGTTGGACCTGCCCAGGAAGCATAAGATGTCTTATAACCACATGAAGGAAGCACTGTTGACAAGGTAGGGGTTAACTCCAGAGCTCTATAGACAGAGGTACAGGAATTGTAAGAAACTGGAGGGAACCACTTGGGTAGAATATGTGTCTTTTTTTTGCAGAGCTATGGATAGTTGGGTCTCGTATCCAGGTACTTTGTTGAGAACTTTGTCGCATCTACCAACAACTTGAACTAAGAGTCTTCAATCATCTTTTAAGTAATCTTAAGTGTGGTACTGTGGATTTTTGTCGTTTGTGGTCTTATGTTTAAGTCTATATAAAGAATACTTATTTTATAAAACCTGTGTTGTGTCCATCTGTAGTGTTATCACTGAATTAATGTGTATATTCACAAATGCTTAACACACTGCCTCTGAGATAAGCCTGTCTGCTCGTGCCAAGTTACCAAGGGGGTGAGCTGGGGTTATTAAGGAGTGTAATCCCCTTATCCTGACTTAGAAGTAAGGGTCCCTATTTAGACAAAGGTGACTACCATTGCCAACTAGAGACCCCCAGATCTAACAAGCACAAGCTGCTGACTTGGCTTACTTTTCTTCAAGGAGGAGTTCTAAGGGTTTTGCAGTGAGTTTTCCTATGCAGCACCCATTATTTCGACGCTGCCACTGGTTTAATTAATAATGTAAATTGGAGCTGGGGACAAAACCTTATTCCTTTTATAAATATTTGTATTTCTCCTTGTTTTTTCCTCTTACATTCTGCAGCACACATGGAAAGAGAAGAATGCCTCTCTGAATTGTTTTTGTGCAGGAAGGTGCTTCTTTTTGCACATAAAAAATTCTGCATGCAACAAAGGCACCCTTGCACCATGATGCAAAGGTTCCTACAATGGAGCTAGGCAGCAAATTATGTGCCAGCACGGGAGGAAGGACACAAAAGCACCGTATAGCATAAATGCGGTACCTTCCTGCCCATTGACATTGGCGTAGGGCAGGGCAGCACAGCAAGCAGCCTTGCAAAGCTTCCCTGCGCCAATTCCTCATAAACTAGGCCCTTAGAGTGAAGTCTTTCAAACTTTGAACAGGCAGGATCCACACACCTTTTCTTTTTGAGAAATACCAGTTACCCCATTCCATACGGTGAACTAATAACGGTGTGTAATACTAAATGTGGACGTGACAGCTGCTCTCACTATTGTGATTTTCTTGTACAATATTAACATAGTGCAAGTCTAACAATTTTCATATTGTGGATCTCAGTTGACACCAGGGGCTTCATCATAACTGGCCCAGATAATGGCCCAGGATTTCCCTATCTAGGGAGTTACCATTAGTCTGGTATTGGTAACTCTGGAGGTGGGGAAAATCCAGCAGATTATGATCAGAATTTTGAGAGTTTGCTAAGAAATGTGGGGGCATATTATCAAGGGGGTTTATCTCCGCTTTTTTGGCTTTAAAAGCCAAGAAAGCGGAGATAACATTATTTCCCTATTACCTAGCTGTCGCTAACACCAGTTAGCGACAGCTAGTAGGAGATAGCGACCATCTTGGGCCCCACTTTGCATGTCAGTGATATTTATCACTAATGACATGCAAAGTGGGCGTGCCAAGATGTTAGCGACTGAAAACAGTCGCTAACATCGCTATCTCCTATTACCAACTTTTGGAGATATTCGCGCTAAGCGCGAATATCTCCAAAAGCTAACACCTGCCCTGAGCAGTTCTTAGCCATGTTATCCAATGGGAGGGGGATAACATGGCTAAGAGCATTAGCTCGGTAATGCATGAATATCGCTGACTTTTCAGCGATATTCATGCATTGCGGCGATTTTTATCGCATTTGCGATAAACCTTGGTAATACCAAGGTTTATTTGCGGTAAAAACCGCCGCAGCTCAGCGGTAAATTTTTCACGCTAACCAAGCAATAGCGATAATTATCGCTATTGCTTGGTAATATGCCCCGTGGAAACCCTGGGGAACTGGCAGTTCTAAGTCCTATTCTCCCTGTAACTTCTCATTTCTCATTCTACCACAGACTTTCACATAGAGATTTCACTTCTTTTCAGCAACCAAAATCTCTTTGTGAAAGTAATCACCCACGTTCCATATATCTCATTGTTTAGATAAAACAATGAACTGCCATTATCGACCCCATATAAATAATTAGGCCACTCAAAATGAGGGCTTAGTCTACCTAGGGAAGCTGGCCTCCTAAGCCTCTATGACTCTGCTGGCAGATGGGGGAAAGTTGGCAATGTCTAGCACAAAAAAAGATGTGTAGGGAAAGCATTGGTACAGTACAACCTTGTTGTCAAAGTTGCAACACTGATGTGCATGTCCAGCCAGAGTAGTGAGTGCATAATAATGTAATAGTCTCAAAGTATTTAAATCTGCTTGCATTTTGAAATTGCAATCAAGAAAATACACAGTGAAAACTGAAATGTAACACAAGACAGTGGAAGCAAACAGGGCCATGGCTATGTATAATCTTTATTGCTCACAACTACTACTCATTATAAGCGTCACCACAATCCTGAATGCAAGAGAATATTACAACAACAATGTGGTTACAAGAACATTGAAATGGTTTCAGCCATGTGTGCAAAGTATTTGTTCATAATGAGCTAGCTCTGTGAAGGATGACAATCTTCCCCCAAAATTACCTTGTTATGAAGTCTTAAACAGTTACTGCTTATAATATGTTAAGGCAAACAGAAATACAACCTACCACATTGATGCACCATCGCAGTGTGACTTCCAACCTATAAAGCAAAATGACACTATCTCATATTTTACAAAACGACTCTCATTCCAGAGTGATAGGACTACCTCATGGGGTTAGGTTCAGTATTTTTGATCTCATTAAATGGAAGCCCTATTGACGCAATGACAGCATCTAATCATTGATCGGGGCAAAGGCTTGGCCACGCCTTGGACCACACTGATCTCTCTCAATACAGCTAGCTTGTAAGTCAGTTGAGTGCTAGAGAATAACACAAGCAAACCAGTATTTTGACAAAAGAAAATAACAAAAATATATGCAGAGAAGGAATGTGCTTGGCTGGTAGAGTTACCATGCAGTTCACCTGCCCTCGCAGCTGTCTTTCTTGGGGCATGTTTCACGTCTCCGGTGAGGAGTTAAAAAGGTTTTAAGGTGTTGTCACCTCATCTGTTGAAGCTTTGGGCTGGCTGGGGTTTCCACGCAGACAAGGTCAGAAGCAGGTGAGTCCAGCAAAGGTACAGGAGGTGCCTAGAGACTTGTTCCTATTTAGAAGGAATAAGGCATCTTCCAGCACCATGCTTTGGAAGCCACAGCATTGACCAAGGTCTGTGGTCAAGAAGATTTCAACAAGTTGCCAACAAGCTCCCACTTTTATATCTGTGTTCGGACAGCTCGAAAATTAGTCTGCACAACTTCCAAATTCAGCCTTCTTGTCGAGTCTTCTGTGGCAACCTTTTTGCTGAATATATTGAAATGATCAATGTCTCCATGCAAATAAACAGGTATACTCTCCATGCGGTTGCTCAAGCAGAAACCTTTCAGTGTTCACTACTGACAGCACTAGTAACAAAAACAAACAAGCAGAAGAAGTGGGGGATTGGGCTGGTTGTTGTTGTCCTTTGTGGATCTTGTCCATCCTTCATCTTGCAATCCTCATCACAAATAAATATATATTGAATAATGAGCTATGGATGGCTGTAGCAAATCAATTCACCCATGTAATTCCCCTGGATTGTGTGCGTTTTGACTACCTACCCAGTTTAGAGTGGGTCTGACCCTGTAAATTTTGCAGAAATGGACCGAGAGTGCTATCCACCAGAGTCCACTTTTTAAGAGAAGTCTGCTGTTGCAAAACTAGGGTAAGAGGATCTGGGCTGGTTACTCATAAACACATGAGCACACTTTTGAGGTTACATGTAAAGGCTGAGCATGTGAGACTACCACCTAGCTCAGCCTGGTCTCTGTGCACAGGTAACCTGCCATGGAAGGGACCTTCAGAAATTGGTGCTGACCTGGTGTAGGCCTTACAATGAGAGATGGTGTAGTGAATATCTGCGATGATTACTGAAAAGTGTGGTTGCTTTACTGATTTGCACATTATGGGCAAAAAATTCAATTCTTAAATTGTCCCCCGGAGGTGGCAAGCCCCAGGGCTCAGCGCTCCCTTCTTCCTTATATTTCGATGGGTAGGTTGCGTGCATGGCACCTACTCTGCAAAGACATTTTTGCCCTCTATACCAATGCTTGATAATATTATGGTGACACCCTGACAAAAGCATTAGGCCTGACTTTAGAGAACTACCACCCTAAGTATTGTGTCTAGTATAGGTAGAGGATATTGTGGTCTTAACGTTCACGGCTCGCTAAAGGTGTGAACTATTAGGAGGATGTAACCAGAGGTATTCCCATCAGCCATTTTGCAGATATATGTTAATTAATGTGTAGTTTTCAAGAGTATGTGAGTAAAAATGTTTTTTCCTTTTTTCAAAGAAAAAGCACTGACTGCAACAATGGGCTACTTGTAAAGGGAATGTTGCAGACTTATGACTCACATCCTTATCATCTAATACCCCCACTTTAATACTGTTTCTCTTATGGCCGCTGCCCTGCTTGTGTCCCTGAAGTATTAACTATGCAAACACATTCCATTGATAATATACAAAAAATAATTTCTTATTCCAACCCCAGTTCAAAGAACGTAAAAAAAATTGTCAGCTTTCCTGGGTGCTGCGAATGCACCCCCAACTAATAGTACATGCTGCTTTCAATGAGTGTTCTTGTAGAGAAGAACAAGGAAGGACACCACTTTTGAGCTACAGGGTGGGTTGCCAATTTAGGATCTTCCGATTTCAGGGTACATCAAATGATGCCCCTGAAGGCCACCTCAGCTAAGGGAACATTTGGTCACAAGGCCAAAAAGAGGCCAGGTTGGCTCTACCGCAGGGTGGATCCTGGATTTCTCTCCCCAACAAGGCTGAGCAAGATTTGAGGATACACATACAAATTGAAATGCCATGAATCCTTCAAACACTGTTTAATTCATTGCACAATCCCATATAGATGTTAATTCGATATGTACTCCCTTTCATTTCCAAATGGCAGACTCAATTGTGTTCTGGTCTTCCAAGTGCCCTGTCAACTGTGCACCAGGTATGCACTTTGGCTGTAAAGTCGTGAATTCGAGATAGTTTTCCTATCCTCGTTGGTTTTAATTAAACATGTATTTTTCATCAGGCACACCTGCTAACTCTAACTGTGATTTCAAGTGTACAAACTTATCTCTTTTTACCTCAAATGCTGCTAACACCTTCTGCACGTTACTTGAATAAATAGACGTTCCTTAAATAGAATAACCTTTTATAAAAGTTACTGATGTGATCCCAGATCATTGATACCCTCTGCAGCTTTCACAAAATGTTCAAAAGATGATCTAAATAAGAGTGCTGGCCATACCTGTGATGCCATTTGTTGGATCTGGATGAGATGAGAGACTAGCAGGTCCACCCCAACCTACAGCACTCTACAAGGACAAGAAATACCCATGTAAAATGTTAATACTAACTCCATACATAGAGCACAGACCTTGTCACAGAGGGGATGGGTAGTTCTTCCCTAAAGAAAATCTGGGGTATATTATCAAGAACAATGTTAAAAATGATCGCCGGGAGGAGGAGCCTAGCCTGCAGCCGAGATGGCCGCCTAGACTCTCGGCTCCGCCGACCCTTGTGCTTTTCTTCACTATCCTGCTGCATATCCTGTACCCTAACCCAGCGTGTGAACTCGTGAAGTGCTCCTGATCACGTCGATGTGCTTCCCGGCGCAATCCGAGTGCTACCGGCGGTGAAGCGTCCTTGTTCTCTCCCCGGCCCTTCGAGGAATCGTAGCCGGGCCATAGCTTGTGGGGGACGGCCGGATGCGGACACAACAACAGCGGCCGCCGCGGTGGAGGAGGAGCCGATTGACTGATATTGCTTTGCTGCGCTGGGCTCCTCGCCGCAGCGCTTCCCTCCGCTCGGCGACCCAACGTGCTTGGAGACATTGTATCGGCGGCGCACACATTGTATCCTCACCCGGCTTGGTGGTAGCCTGGTCTGCTTCTTTGTTGCTCTTCCCCTGTAGCGGACGCCATTTTCCGCATCGGACACCCAGCTCCTGCAAGTGGAGTCCTCTGCTTGTTTTTGGGGTTATTTGTTTGCTGGCATTACCTTAGCTGGAGCTGCACCACGATCAGCTGCCCTCATGTTTCGGTCCCAGCGGTGCCTCTCGGATCCTCGGCGGAATAGCTGGAAGTCGATGATTGAAAATGGCGACTTGCCTCCAGAAATGCTCTGCGACCGTCCGCCCTGGGCAGGGGACACTGCTGCATCTTCTATTCCTGATACACCGCTGGGAATCTCTGACGTTTTGGACGCTCTGGAGGCTCTCAGGATTGCTTTTCACGACTCTGCCCAAGCATTGGGGAACCGGCTCGATGTAATTTCTCCAGCTGGCCGTGATTGCCTCTCAGTGCTGCGCACTACGCCACATCCTCAACCTGTTTACAGTGGAGTGTCTATCCAGGTACGTGTGGAGGCACGGGCTGGTCAAGCCTCAAATTCTGCTGCAGTACTCTCCGTAGTTGATCGGAAGAGGTCTGGCGATAATGGTCTTTCGCAATGGATGGCGCATCGTCTTCGGACGCCATGTTTTCCATCTCCTTTGTACTCTGGTGGCGTGCCTCTTTGCTCTTTCCTGGATTTGATGCCCTTGCCTCGGTCTGCTGCTTCGGTTGGACTTTTGCTTTGCCTTGATCCCTACTGCACTATCCTTGGGCAAGCAGCAGTGGCTTTTATTGACTTTTGTGGACGACCTTCCAGCCTGTGTGTCTCATCCCAAGTGCCTCGCTTTCTGCAGTGGATTTCACAGTGGCCTTCTCCGCCCAGGATGGCTGCTTTAAAGCTGGACTCCGTCACCATGCTGGATCGAAGGGGACAGGGCTGAGGATGCTTCTCCCTTTCTGCTGCATCCTGTTGTGTGCATTGCTGGGACTGTAATGGACAAATATGGGAGGTAAATGTTGGTTAGGTACTGGGTCGGGAGCCGGGGTCGGGTGGCCGGGGGTAAGCATGCTGATTGTTCTGGTCATTTCTCTGGCCCTCCTCCGGTCTTATGTGATTTTCTCTTTTTCTTTCTTTCCTTGCTCCTGAATTTCGGTACTCTTTTGGGGCGACAGACACACTGCTAGGGGGGGTAGGCCGTAGCCTCTGCATGCGTGTAGGGTGGGGGGTGTGCGGGGGGGGGGTTTCTTTGCTCGTTTCAGTTCCTAAGGGCCTTATTTTTTCTTCTTCTTCTTCTACTCTTTTCTTCTCCTATTTCTTTGGGTCATGGGATGGATTGGTGCGATGTGGGTAGTGGCTGGGATGTATTACACTGGTTGCTCGTCCTCTCTCCTGTGCCGCTCGCCTCCAGCCATTTGCTTAGTGGATAATGTTTGCTGGTTCTTCTGAAGACTGTTGCCCACTTCTGTCCTGGACGGATTGTTTGGACTCTGATCCTTCTTAACTCTTATTACTTTGGACATACTTTAAAATTTAAAATTAAACCTTCACTTCTCCTACCTCTCGGCAGCGCATCTACCTACAGTGTAACTCGGATTGATCGTGCTCGCTTTGCTATGCTGCTGGGTCGCCCAATTGCTTGCTATTGTGCTCTGACTGATGTCGAGGCCGGCCGGTGGGTTGTAGGCCCGTATTTGTTTGCTTATATTGTTCAATAAAGGTTTTAAAAAAAAAAAAAAAAAATGATCGCCGGTTTAGCAGCAGAAAGCTGCCGCTAAAGGGGGGATAATGGGCTTGATAATATGCCCTTGAGGATGCCAATAGAAGTCCATGTTCTGGTGTGAACATGGGCTTCTATTGGAATTCTCCAAGGCATATTATCA
This sequence comes from Lissotriton vulgaris, assembly GCF_964263255.1. Classification (NCBI taxonomy): domain Eukaryota; kingdom Metazoa; phylum Chordata; class Amphibia; order Caudata; family Salamandridae; genus Lissotriton; species Lissotriton vulgaris. Next base: position 1,928,264,357 of record NC_141689.1, on the reverse strand, counting down.
AGCCCATTATCGCCGCTTTAGCTGCAGTTTTCTGCCGCTAAACCAGCGATAATCTTAACGCCGTTCTTGATAATATGCCCCTCTGTTTTTAAAAAGGGTAAAGTAATTGATTTCATAGCCCATTTTTCCAAATAAATTGGCTAAAAAATTCATGTTTTTTTGTAGGTATTTGTGAAAGTAACATATGAAGTAGCACATGGTTTAGTAGAATTTTCAAGAGAATTATGGCCTGTTGCTGCCTTAAAGTCGCTTTTCGGGTCTATAAGCCCTTTCCATCCTGAAAGCAGCCCAATTCACCAATCCTATGATTTCCTTCTATCCAATACGGCCATTCAAGGACTGGCCACTATAGAGGAAACAACAACTAAGGCATGTTCTTCTTGTTCCTTTTATACACTTCTATGCTCTCTGCAAAGCTGTCTCTGTTTAGGCTTTCTCATTCTACAAAAAAACCCTCATTCCCAGTGGGACTTATTATTTTGTAAATTCAATGTGCATAATTAAGAAAATACAAATTCAGATTTTTATTTAACTCCAGTAGTCAATTAAATACCGAATACATTATCAATTTATACGTAGAAATGTGTCTAATAAAAACACCGTCAGAACGGTAGGAAAAGATTGCCCTCCTGATCCTTACATAATGTAACTAATGGCATTTAGCAATTAGGAACCATGCAAGACTCAGAACAGAACAATGACATAAGGCACAATAAAATGAATTACACAGAGATACATAAGAGAGAGCGTCAGAGAAGCAAAGCTAATAAGATAAATAGGTGGAAAGGCCTTTCTGTATCCTGACAAAAAGGTGTAATTGTAAGCATAGGAGACACTAATGAAAAAAGAGAGGTCATTAACAAGTAGGGGACAATAGAAACGACGAGGGGTGAAGAAGGATGGAAGGTAAATGCTTAGAGGAAGAGCAGAGAAAATATTGGAAGCATATGAAGGCATAGTCATAGAGGCATGAGTGAGGCCAGGAATGCATTAAAAGTTGAATGAGTGAATGCATTTGAAAAGAGTCTGCTCTGAGCAAATCAGTAAAGCTGACAAAGATACAATCGAGAATATAAAGAATCAAGGACTTGGTTAGGGTTAGCACGGAAAAGGGATGAGTCTGGTATAAATGTATTGTTTCAAGTCAGCAACAGCAGGCAAGAAAAGAGAGATAAATAAAACAAGCATTTGGCAAAGTCAACATTTCTCACATGACGTATTCCACCATCATCATCATTTTTATTCGGCAAAATTACCCATGAAAGCACATATAAAATGCAAAGCATCAAGACAATAAAAGTGTTTAAAAATATCTTAATAAATGTTAAGATAAAAACAGACTAACAGGAGCATATATGAGGTTAAAAAATGACAGAAAAGAGATACATGATAGTTAAAAATCCAAAATCTCGCTAAAAATAGAAAATAAAGTTCATAACACAACAACCAGTTATGTGGTGTAGGCATGGCTAGCATACAGGTCCCTGTACCTAGTCTATGAACAAACCGATTTGTCGCATTTGTAAGCGAGATCCAGCAAATATAACTGGCTGCGCTGTGCTAGTTTTAAGAGTCCTGGAGGCTGTTTTATAATTCATAGCCCCCAGATTATGATACAGCGGCACAATCCATTTCCACCGATGGGCGTGGTAATACAGGAAAAAGAAGAGAACATGATCAATACATTCTTTAGTATCAGGATAGAAGGGACAACTCATATCTATTTCTCTGGGGGGACGATACCATTTAGCAATAAAAAAAACACAGCAGCAGAGCTCCAATCAAAAATGTGATATACAGTGTTTTAGCTCGATCAAATCAATGTATTCTTCCAGGGAGAAAGCATCTTTGAACTCAACAAAGCCTGAGTTCAAGGAGCCCACCTTCCCAGACCTGTGGAGCCCACCGACCACGTGTCTCCAGTAAATCCCTTCGAGAGTGAACTTTGATAAGCTGCATGCAGATTCATCCAAAGTTTCTCACACCCACTCTCCGATAGGCCGCGTTTAATAAATCACAACCATGGGATCTAAGCTGCTCCTGGGAGCATTCAAATTTCTCCTAGACCCATCTGATCGGGTGCTAAGTCCATGGAGGACCAAATCCTCCTCCAAGACTTCAGGGGTCTAAGCCTGATTCTGTGAACATGAGATCTACGAACCAGATCGATCCAGAGGGGAATGAGTGGGGTACTAGCGGGTAGATTAGTAAGGAATCATTAAAAAATGGTTCTCCACCAATTCTATATCACTAGTATTCTCATGCCTTCAAAGTTCACCACCATAAAAAGACCACCACCCCGAGGGCTTGTAAGTTATTCATTTGCAGGGTCGAAGTTATGGGGAGAAAAGTGAAGCCTCCTGTGTAATAATCTAGCCTGAGTTTGATTTTCTGTACCTGGGGAGACCAACCAAAATGCACATTCAGAGTGTACCGTAGGCATTCAAACATACAAACTCAATCCAGGGGAACAACATTTAAGACTGGGTGTTATCGGGTTGAATGGCAGGGATTCAGGTCCATGCATTTCGTTTTATTAACGTTGATCTACAGCTCTCTCTGCCTGCTGAAGTCAACAAACTGATCCAATGGGTTTTGGAAACCCATAAGGGATTTCGAGACCCGTAGGGTGTCATCTGCAATAAGGAGCACAAAAATCTTTTTATTGGAGAAACCTGTGCATCATACTTACATAACTCAAGCTGAGCCTCCAGATCTTTAATGTATAACAAAAACAGGGTTGGAGCAAAGACTTCCCTTTGCCTTACACCCCAAGTCATGGGATGGGGTCTGTCAACACCCTAAGGGGTCTAAAACTAACCTGTGCATAGTTGTTCATATGGAGCCTATTAATAACATCAAGATAATTCGGGGCACCCATGTCGATCATGACTTTCCAATGGGCCTCCCTTCAGACTAGATTACATTTCAACTGAAAGTCAACAATGATAACATAGAGGTGACCACCCACCAGTGTGACATTTATTCAATACATTAAATGCAGACGGAACACTTGGTCAGTGGTGCTAGTCCCAACTCTAAACCATGCTTGTAGGGGCATCAGCAAGTCAACGTCCTTCATCCAAGCTTGAAGCCTACTCAGCAGAATTCAAATTAAAAGCTTCAGGTAACTATCAATGAGGCTGATTGGCCAATAATTGGATGACCCTGTTTGCAATTTGGGAGGATCTTAGCCCCTGTCCATGTATGTGGCATTGATAGCCCATCCATTCTACTAATATACTATTAAAGTACAGGTCAGAGGTCTCTGACCTGTACTGGTGAAGCAAATTTGTTTCTCTGCTTTGAACAAATTCCCCGGAATTCTCGTCCAGTCCTTGCACCTTTCCTGCGGTGTTCCAATCAATTGCATTAGCAACTTCACTTTCGGTGATAGTGCAACTAAAACTGGTTGAGCAACCCTCCACTACTATTTCTACTAATACAGCCGAGCCACCTTCATGGCATTACACAGCTGCAATTTCGAACATCACACCAAATGTACTCACAGCTATTCCTGTGACTAACAATTTATCCAGCTCTTTTGGTCCCACGTCACAGGTAGAAAGACTTGTGAAGTGGTCAACCCAAGCAGCAACCACTATATTACAAGTTAGAGATACATCAGCTAGGATCTGCCAAAAACGAGAAGTGATCTTTCCCTTTTACTGCATGGAGTAGTGATTCCCATTCAGCCAGTTCGAACTCCCATTTGGCTTTGACTATTGTGGCCTTATATTAGACCCTAGCTTCCTGTATTAGAAATATGTCCCCATTTTTTACAGCAGCCTTCAGGGTACTTTTTGCTAGCCTGCAAGCCTTAATATACCATTGGGTCACTTTGGCCCATTTGGCCCATTTAGGGCGGCAGTTTGGGCTAGACTGTTCCCATGAGGCACAGGGTCAAGACTGATTTGAATATAGCTGGGTCTGAACTGAAGTCGCAAAGTTAGCTAAAGAATGATGATGGATTTAACCCAGATCTGTGAGTCAAAAGTTTCAGCGCTCCGTCCATCATCTCCTTGTGTTTGCTTTTTTCGCCCTAAGTTGGCAGGGTATGCCTAGACTTGGGTCCCTTGCTCACTTTGCCACTGGATTCAAGCTAACCTGGCTGATTAGGGGTGTTACCTCGAAACCGGCCCCAGGATGCTTGTTTTCGATTCAGTGAAGACCTGGTTTGGCAGTTCGGGCTCGACTGTTCCCATGAGGCACAGGGTCAAGACTGATTTGAATATAGCTGGGTCTGAACTGAGGTCGCAAAGTAAGCTAAAGAATGATGATGGATTTAACCCAGATCTGTGACTCAAAAGTTTCAGTGCTCCGTCCATCATCTCCTTGTGTTTGCTTTTTTCGCCCTAAGTTGGCAGGGTATGCCTAGACTTGGGTCCCTTGCTCACTTTGCCACTGGATTCAAGCTAACCTGGCTGATTAGGCGTGTTACCTCGAAATCGGTCCCAGGATGCTTGTTTTCGATTCAGTGAAGACCTTGTTTGGCAGTTCGGGCTCTACTGTTCCCATGAGGCACAGGGTCAAGACTGATTTGAATATAGCTGGGTCTGAACTGAGGTCGCAAAGTAAGCTAAAGAATGATGATGGATTTAACCCAGATCTGTGACTCAAAAGTTTCAGCGTTCCGTCCATCATCTCGTTGTGTTTGCTTTTTTCGCCCTAAGTTGGCAGGGTATGCCTAGACTTGGGTCCCTTGCTCACTTTGCCACTGGATTCAAGCTAACCTGGCTGATTAGGGGTGTTACCTCGTAACCGGTCGCAGGATGCTTGTTTTCGATTCAGTGAAGACCTGGTTTGGCAGTTCGGGCTCGACTGTTCCCATGAGGCACAGGGTCAAGACTGATTTGAATATAGCTGGGTCTGAACTGAGGTCGCAAAGTTAGCTAAAGAATGATGATGGATTTAACCCAGATCTGTGACTCAAAAGTTTCAGCGCTCCGTCCATCATCTCCTTGTGTTTGCTTTTTTTGCCCTAAGTTGGCAGGGTATGCCTAGAAGCTAACCTGGCTGATTAGGGGTGTTACCTCGAAATCGGTCCCAGGATGCTTGTTTTTGATTCAGTGAAGACCTGGTTTGGCAGTTCGGGCTCAACTGTTCCCATGAGGCATAGGGTCAAGACTGATTTGCATATGCCTGGGTCTGAACTAAGGTGGCGAAGTGAGCTAAAGAATGATGATGAATTCAACCCAGATCCGTGACTGGGATTGAGTGTCTGCAAAGTTTCAGCGGTCCCTCCATCATCTCCTTCAGTTTGCCTTTTAGGGAGAGACCTAGACTACACCCTAAAAAACTGCTTTAAGGGGCAAAACAAGTAATTATGGATGGCATTATAAACCTCCCAAGAGGCGACTGTAAGAGAGTACCCTCCCAAGGCCAGCACTGCTTCCAGGGTAGTGGGGATTACCTCACAGAACTGTGTCTGGATGGTTGGAGACGTATTAATAACACTTCTGAGCCTACAATGATTGCTATTAGTAAAATGTCTTCTAGATGCGAAATAACCATGGGATGGAATACTGCAGCTAAATGTGCTCAAGGAAAGATCCAGGGCATTATAGTCACTATCCTGACACAACACCACCTCCATATTTATAATTTGTGACCATAACCTAATGTACACCAGTTTGTAACCAATGTAACTAGTCCCTCCTTGTCAATTAAAAGAATCCTTCCCTTCCCTATCTGATAGAGTTCTCCCATTACAGGCTCTCAAGCCATTATTAAGGGAAAAAGCATGTAGTTGTAAGGCAACAACAAACCACTTTTAACAGGTGCAAGAGAAAGCACAGGGACCTCATAAGTATTGTTCTCTTCTCCCCTACATATACTGGTGACAATGCCAAGAGGTTAAAAAACTGCCCGCTATACTTCTGTAAAAGTTAACTGAAAGAGATTGAAGATAGGCATTCATATTATCAACGGCAACTAGATTGGATTTATTAACTTCATATCTGCAGTGACATTACACAAACATAATGAGACCCCAACAGGAAATTTCAGTATTGCACACAATATATCTGGAGACCCTAAATCATTACTTTGGTAGTATAGACCAAGGTGGTTTTGATCCATATTGCAAGGCCACCCGATGGCCAGCATTTGCCAGAGAAAATGTCAGGTCAGTCAAAACTAGCACACCCAAACCGAAACTATGGGGTGACAGCCAAGTTTCCTGGAACATGCATATGTCAAAATGGTCCGCAAAGTTACCCCGGTCTGTGCAAACCAGGTTGTTTTTCATACCATCAAGATTCCAGGAGACAACTTTAAAAAGAGATTCAACATTAGACAAGGACACAATGCTGGAGGACATGCTAGGGGCAACAAAAAAAGAGGAATGCTGACTCTCAACTACAGAAGATGGAGGCATATTATCAGAAGAGGAGCTGCAGGCATCAAGGACTGGATTTGGGAAAGCACCTATTTCAATGTGTGATGAAGCTTCGGAACTACTTCACTCTACCATATCTCTCATTGTACCAGGCACCCTCTCTTGGTCTGGGGTTTGGAAGAGTCAATCATTAGAGTTCAATTCTGATAGAGGCAAGAGGACAGTTTAGGAATTGCATTTTTCGCCCATAATGTGCAAATCAGTAAAGCACCCACACTTTTCAGTAATCATCACAGATGTTCACTATGCCATCTCACATTATAAGGCATACACCACCAGGTCAACACCAATTTCTGAATGGTCCCTTCCATGGCAGGTTACCTGTGCACAGAGACCAGGTTGAGCTAGGTAGGGATGGTAGAGACACCAAGTGTGTCCACTCATCAACCTCTTGCTCCTGACTGTCTGAAAAGGCCAGAGGGAGTAGGCCTATAGAAATAGCCCAATGGGACAATACTTGCAGATGAACCTATATTGCCAATTCTGCAGCCAGTTATAATCAGGTGATGGGCCAAAGCTGGGTACGTACAATTAATTACAACACACTGCCGTTCCAATCATATGGTTGATTAGCCAATCCATCCAACTCTTTTAACCAGTAGAAAGTCATCATACTCTGAAATGGCAAAGGCAATGTTCCATGTAAGCCAGTGACAGACTTTATTTTTAAGTTCCAAATATGACTGCTCCCCACTAGAAAGACGAGACGGTACTCCAACTAATACTGCCACATACGGTTAGCATTCAGGGGGCCAATTCAAACGTGACAGGTAGCCCAAGGAATGTAGCTGGCAAGGTGATCTATTTGCATTGGGCGTCCCAATAGGCCTCTTTTCCTAATGGCCAACTGTGTCCCAACTTAGTGTAGACAGCAGAAAGGGATTATTGTTGCTTCTCCTGCAACCTAGGTACAATATAAAAATCCACAATATGCCAGACTTAATAGCAGTACCAGCAGACAGTAGACACTTTCCATAGCACTTGTATTTTAAACAAACTAGCCAAGATGCTCATGACAACATTTGGAAGCTTTACCATACAGTTTTTGTACTATCCATATTTCTTTGTGTGAAAGTACATTTATTCAAAGTTATTTTTTACGGAGTCCATTAAGTCATAATCTTCATATCACTGAAGTGTTGTTTAGTGCATATCTGTGTAAAGATTCGTGTATTAAATAATTAAACTGTTCTGTTGCTTAGAGAAAACTCCCAGACAGGTAACTGGAAAAAGTGGTTTATGTTTAAATATGAAAAAGCTCAACTTGCAGTAATATTGTTTGTGTATCATTCTAAAAGTAATAAGCAATGATCTTGTTTAGCTCTGTCATAGCAGAATTAGAAAATCAAAAATAAATATATAGTTATAGCTGTTATGGCTGCTAATATTTTTATTTTATTAATTTGTAAATGAAAAATTTAAAAGTAGAACTTTCTTGTGTTAAAATGTTCACAAGTACCTTCTCCAGGGGTGGTTTGCTTCTATGGGCATCTGGGTTCCACTCTCCTTATTTTTTGTCTGCAGCATACTTTAGCTACATTGTCCAGGGGTGACAAATTCCCAGCACCGTCCTCAGGGGCCTGCCATAGCCCAGTGACTCCCCGTTCATGATGATGTGAAGCATCTATTAGAAAAGCAGCCCCACTTTGGAGTTTAGCCTGGGCTACATGTCAATCGCCCTGTCACCCCACACTTTCCCAACTTGTCACAAAGTTAGGACAGGATGGGATGAAAAAGCACGGTGCGGAAAGCTGGAGCATCCGAAGTGCATCAGTATGGGCTCTGTTAAATTGTGCCCCAATTGGCGCAGGGCACATGCACCAGCTATCAGCTTTCTGCTTGGGTGCTAGAGACTGAAACTCAAACTACAGCAAAAGTAGCTAAGGAGCTGAAGTGGGGCCCACACAAGTAAGTGTAGGTAAATATAAGACTGCTCTCTAAATATATGGGTGTGTAAGAAATTAGGTTATTAGTTGTAGGTAGAGCAGTGGTGGCTGATGAATTCTGAAACAAGTGCGGCGTAACTACCACCTTCATGTTGCATTGAGTGACTGCAGCAGTCCAGACCATTTATTGGGCCAAAACATACATTTTCTGGACTGCCACAACCCCTGCTATGGAGCAGACACCAACAAACCTCTATCAATGATTACATACGTTCAGTCACATCTACATTCTGGTTCAGAACTTGGAATCATAGGGAGTCATGTGAATGCTCCTCATTCCGTTCCTGGCCTGTATTACCCCTGTTTTTCTAACACTTAGACAATCAAGCATCTCTTTTCTAAGAGATTAATATTTAGTTCTCATTGCTGCTCTGCCAGTGAAAGAGTAAGTACTGCCCCACTCATGTTAATGGAGAAGTGTGGCTCAATTGTTAGAGTGGCAGACCCTGATGCAGAGATCTGGCCCGGGACCAGGGTTCAATACCCGCCTCCGTGGGTCTTGGGCTCAATTTCTTCGGACCTGACAATTCTCACCTCAGTGCCTATTCTAATCATGGGTCCCACTCTGCAACTCTTGCTTAATCTCCACAATGGCCCCAACAGCGCTGGGATGCCCGGCTTCACCTTGGGGGTGCCCAGGAGTGGACATTTCACAGGGAAAAGCCAGGAAGGGTTCCTAAGCAGTATATGGACAGCACCAGGACACTTACGTTGGAGGTAGCTGTGCGCTCTACAAATGCTGGCATTTACATTTAAATCCCGGTCCATCAGGAAAGATCATTGACCATTTAAACGTCAATGAAACTTGCTAAAGGGACAATATGTGTCTGAGGTTGTTGAAAATAGATGCAAAAAACCTGGGAAATGAGCAGGGGTGCAAAACCTCCCATCTTGTGTAGAGCACACCTTCATTCTTCAGAGGATTGATTTAGACATCCATAAATGAGATTAAAAAAAGCAAAGGGAGAAGACAATGGGCTTCATTGGCCAGCTTGTGGTTACAAAACAGAGTAGCAGAAAGGATTTCACTGCACTGTTTAAGACTGGGACAGTGTGTGAACACCTGATGACACCATCTTTCAGTTCTGGTGTTATCGTCATAAAGTTGCGGTCTGGTGCTTGTAGTCACACTGTTCTAATTACAAATTAAACATCCTCTCTTGACTTTTTTTATCACATAAAAAGACTGAGAGACTTTCCAAATATTGCTAAAGAAAGCACACCACAAGAATAGTAGAGGCTGAAATTGGGAATTGCAAAACAATATAGAGCGCACACAACAAACTACAGACTAGCACAAGCATACACTAAACATGCTCTAATGCAAACAAACACACATATATACACACACATGCTCAAGCACATCCACAAAGACATATACACGCAGTCCCCAGCACGCAAACATATGCAAAACATTGATGACGGATAACAACAAAAATTACCCGTGGCGGTCCTCTTTGAGCTCGTATACTTTTAAACTACATTTCCCATTTTTCCATCTCCTAACTCGACAGCACATCAGAGCCAGTTCTATGAGCTAAGTTCTAGGCTATCAGGAGCTGCAACAGAGTTGAAGGTCCACCCTTTTTCTCTATCCCGACTTCTGACAGGGTAAGAGAGCGTATGATTGACAAGCCCTGAAGCTTCATTATCTGAAATGCTGCATGTCATGCTGCATGTGCAGCATGTCAGATATGTATTGTTACTGTGTGAGGCGCGGCTTAAAAAACAGTCCTCGCCTGACACATGCGCAGTAGAGGGAGTGAAACCCTCTTCTGCTGCCAACCTGACAATACAGCTTTTACATCATGCAAACACGTGATCACTGAGATTGTTTATTTTCATGTAAAAACTGTAAAAGCTAAAAGCAGTTATCAGAAGAGGAAGGTGGTAGGTCGACATCCTGGTGCCCTTTATGGAGGAGCTGCTGCTGACGTTAAGGAAGCTCCACTCAAATAATAAGCAAAACCCTTGGCAGAGTGAACCACAAAAGTTACTAAATACACCTGTGCTTAGCCCTTTGGTAGCTTGGAACAAAAGCAGTCCAGCTGAACAAAGAGGCAATGTGTAAAGATTTATGTGGCATTCAAACAGTATTGAGGTGAAAATGCAATACAAAAAAAGTCCAATGACACCAAAGTGACAAAAATCCAAGCAGCAGCATTGGAGTAATGTATGTTAAAGTTTCTAGTAAAAGTAGAATCATAAAGCACAATGTGACAATTGTTGTTACTTGGTCTCGTTGGACATCTCTCTGGGCAAAGTCACAAGTTCTGGCCAACCGTGAAGAAATGCAGGTTGGATGCAGAGACCAGGTTCACCTCACTGAAGATTTTACCTTCTCTGAGTCCAAGTCCATGCAGAAAGCTGCAGTGAATCTTCTTTTTTGCCCTCGACAGTAGGACACTGTTGTCAGCATGAGGAGCAGGTGGATAATTATGGACAGTTTGTGTTTGGCACAAAGAGTTGTCATTACTGGAACTTCAAATTTGAGGGTGATATGGATGGTTGCTGTTGGCACTGAATATTGGAGCTGACGTAAGAAGCAGTTCATCACTGGAGATTTGTATTGGCGGGCATCCTGAACAGTCGTTGGGTAATGTGAGGAGTTTGTTCTTAGTTGCAAAGAGCCCAACAACTTCATTTTTTACCTGGAGCTCAGGACTTGTGGGTTTTAGGCAGAACGAGTAAGTCCTGATGCTTTCCATGGGTCCAGTACCTCGGAGCACCTCTTGGGGATTAGGGCTCCCTTCAACAGAGACCAACATGAAGGCTCAGGCAGGTCTAGTTAGTGCTGATCAGCTAGGCAATCGGAGGGAGGCCTCTGAAAGTTTGTTGTGTCCTGCGAACTCCAGACGGAGGGTAGCCAACTGACCCTTAGAGTGACTTCTGGGGAGCCTGCTTTCAAGGCAACCAGATCGAGGCTTCCTTCTTCTGACAGGAGGGCAGTCTTTCTTCTGAATCTTCCACAGGTCCTGGAGTATCCCAAAGAGAAGTTCTTACGGTGCCATTAATATACCCTGTGCCAGTCAGTGGGTGGGAAACACCCTTTTTCTTACCTTCCCACATTCCTGGGTTTGACTTCAAACAGTCTAGGGTAAAAATAGTAAGGTAGGCCTAGGTGTGAGCTGAATTTGTCAGTGGCAGGGCAAGCAGTCATTAGAAGTCAAGAAGGGAGTGGACAATCTTTTGATGCTCATGAAGGGAAGACTAGGTACAAGCCCCCAGGACATCCTGCTCAGATGAGAGACACCCTGCCCACATCAAAGGTCCTTTTGTTCCACTTTTTGGAAGGATTACACAAAAACAAGTCATATGAACCTGGACAATGGGAAAATGCACATTTGACTTAGGCAGACAGATGTCAACGTTCTAATAAAGAATAATAACTTTACAAGTAAAAAGGATTTTAAATTACAATGCATTTGAGTGGAAGAAGCATTTCTGTATCTGTTCCCGAACTGAAGTTATCACGTATTAAGTGTTATTAGCTAACCCAGTGTTAGGTCATAGGGAAAATAAACTTACAACAGTGTATTATGATTTTAGGAGTTTTTCACTGCCAGAACATGTAAAACTTAAGTACAGATGTCCTACTTGTCAAACACCATGCACCCTGCCCTATGAGTAGTTCTGGCCCACCTCAGGGGTGAAATATAATCATTACAAAGGAAAGCTTTGGCCTGGCAAAGGGTTTATTTAGTCAGGTCAAAATGACAGTTTAAATCTGCATTACAGTGGCAGTTCTTAGACATGTGCTACTTTTAGCGTTTATCACAATGAATGCTGCAGCCCACTGGTAGCATTTCATTTACGGGTCCTGGGTACATGTAGCACCATCTACTAGGGAGTTATAAGTACATTAAATGTATAAGCCAGTTTTACCATGTTTTTAAGCGAGAGCACCATCACTTTACCACTGATTAGTAGGTTTAAATGCAGAACATTCTAAAACACAAACAAACACTGTATATGAAAAGAAGGCAAAAGTTAGAGCCAGGTCAGACATTGTGTGTGTGTGTGAGTGAGTGTGAGACCAAGTGAGTGTAAAAATGACTGGGATTAAGTGTCGAAATAAGTGAGTGAGACAGGGTGTGACCTTATGCATGAATGAAAAAGTGTGGAGGATGTGAATAACAGTTTGAGACAGTGAGTGTGACAGTGTGAGCATGTAAGGGAGAGTGGCTGAAAATGAGAGTGAGCGAGGCATTGAGTGAAAGTAAGTGACACTTGAGTGAGACAATGTGAGCATAGGAGTGAGAGTGTGAATGACAATGACTGTGACAGTGAGTGAAAGTCAGTGAGATAGTAAGGGAGGCAGTGTTAAACAGTAAATAAGACTGTGAGTGAAATGGGACAGTTAGTGAAACAGCCAGTGACAGTGAGTGAGACAGTAAGTGACAATGAGTGAGGCAGTGTATGAGCTCAAGTTTGAGGCATTGTTTGGCCATGTGAGTGACAGTATGTGAGCATGTACGTGAAACAGTGTATGAGCTCACAAATGTTAACTTGTGTGACTTAGTGTGTAAGTATCTGAGTGAGACAGTGTTGGGCTCATGAGTGAGATAGTGTATGAGCATGCAAGTGAGCCAATATATGAGATTTTGAGTGAGAAAATGTGGCAAGAATTGAGACAGTGATACAGTGTGAACATTTCAGAGTGAGATAAGCGAGTGAGACCATGAATTGGGAAAGTAAGTGAGAATGAGTGAGAACATGTGTGAAGCAGTAAAACAGAGTGGGCTGTGAGTTAGAGAGTGAGCCACAATTAGTCAGCATGAGTGTGCATTGAGTGGCAGTTATTGAGACAGTGTGTGTGACAGTAGGAGAACTCTAGAAATCAGGCTGGAATGTTCTGCCTTATCCAGAGAGGACATTAATCAAAATTTGATGGAAGTGAAAAGACTCCATTCATCTATAGAGGCAAAAAGAATTACATCTGAATTCGGATGTATACCATCTGAGGATGTACCATGTTACAACGCATACCATTACAACTACCTACCGTTACAACGCGACCATTACAACGCATACCATTACAACGCATAGCGCTTTGAGGTGCTGGATAGTGGTAAGTATAATTTACTATTCTAACTCCAGTCCCCGTGGACCCTAGGGAAGGTGTTGGATAGTAAATTATACTTATTCCCTATCCTAGAGCGCCCCCAGCGCAATGCGTTGTAATGGTATGCGTTGTAAAAGTCGCGTTGTAACAGTATTGCGTTGTAAGAAATGCGTTGTAACAGGTGTATACCATCTGAATTCTTATGTACCATACACAAAACCTACAGAGGTATATATCCAGAGTTCCTGCAGAAATTAGCCCTTTATTACAGACCATAGGAGAGTCCCTCAAAACAATCAATTACATGTACATCAACCAAGGCTCTGTCACAGTCATGTGGCTTTGGCAATCAGGCAGGCACTTCAGATGTCTGGCACACTACATGTCATCTGACATTTAAGAGAGCTCTTACAAATCTAATTTTAAAGAGCCCTTCAGCACCTGTTTACAACTTTTGAGGGCATCTTTGAGCCTTGAAGGAACTGTAGCACAAGACAGCATGGTAACAACTACACTACCAGATAGCAATTCTCTTATAATTTTACTGAATTCTATTCAATTAACATAATATCTCGGCTCTGCTATACAAATGAATGGAAAATTACGAACTAAATCTATGCAGAGGAAAATCTCACTTGCCATCTACAATATTTCTCTCAAAAGTAACAAAGTATTTGTATGTATTTATTTTATTGTCTTTTTTATGTGTGTGTTTTATATGGAAGCTTGAGCTTGATTTGTGTATTTTATATGTGTAACTGTTTACTTTTTTACTTTTTTTACTTTTTTTCACAGTGTGACTAGTTTGAAACTATTCTGAATTAATTGCATATTTTGCCAATCTTTTGATACTTTTCAAAAATTAAGATTCTTAATTTAAATAAATGTTTTTCAATGCTTGAAAAAGAATGGTATCATTTGAAATTCCCACTTATTTTATTTGAGTGTAGTGAATCTGTTCACACCAATGTTTGCCCTTTCCCCAATTTTTAAGGGGAACAGAGTTAGAATAGTAAATCTAATCCTCAAATGTACTCATGTCACCTCATGTTTCTTAGCTTGGAGTTTGAATATGAACTCTGACTTCACACTAATGTAGGCCCTTTCTCAATGTAGTTGGATTGGATTTTAAATATCAACTCTGCTCCTCTCCCTGATTAATGCTCTATCCCCTATGTTTGGAGGTAGAGTAGTCAATTTAAAAAATAAATGCACTTTTGTCAAAGTGCCAATGTGTGTTAGGATGGAGTTAGAATAGCAAATATGACCCCCATGTATGCATTTTCACAAATGTTTGTTGGACTAAAGTTAGAATAGTAAATCTGCCCCCTGCACTCCGCTACTTTATTCCGTTTCTTCAATATTAGACTGGACTAGAATATCTGATCCCCTAAATGTATCTATCTTTCCCTTTGTTTGTAGATTGGAGTTAAAATATAAATATGTTGCCTTTCCTCCACCCCCATATTGTATCTATTTTCCTTACTATATGCAAGATTGTTGGTAGAAAAGTAATTTTGTTGATTTGATGTGCTTGTATTGAAGTTAGTGTACTTCATGTTACACCATCCTAAGAATACTGTTCAAAATATTTAGATCAAATTTAACAGAAAGATATGCATTCATCCTGTACATAAAAAATGACTACAATTAATGTTATACTACACATTTTTTAATGTGTTTAATATATTTTTATTCTGTTTCTATTGTGATATTTTTTATGTTTTTTCTACTTTTTGTTATATTTTGGTATTATCATATTTTATGCTATTATCCATTTAAAAATATGATTATCGGTTTGATAAATGTGAGTTTTCTATTCATATTGTTCTAATTTATTAAAATTATATTTATTTGTTTTGTATTTTTACATAATATTTTATGTAATATACATGTTTGATATAAACTCAATAAGGTTTTTATTTAAAACATATATATTTCTTGTTATTATAATACATTTATTGCGCTGTGTAACTTATTTTTTGTTAACTGATAATTTTTTAAGTTTTATATATTTAAGAATAATTTCTATAGCTATAACTCTAATGTTTAGGTTATGTGTATGTTCTTTTTTTTAACAAATACCTAGTTGAAGAAATACTTATCTTGTATTAGAATCATGCAAATAAAAATGTAATGCATACTTAAAAGTATAGTGTTGATGCTCTGCGCAACCATATTTTGGTAATCGCCGCCCTAGAATTAACAGAATTGTTAGTTCTGATAATTCTGGGGGCACAGAAAAAAACAAGGTTTACACCTATCTTTGAATTCCTGCATGTTTTCCTCAATATTTCAAACAGAGAATTTCAGTGTCGAAAACTCGGTTTGAAACACCACAAGGATAATGAGTCTCCCAGCATTGTCTGTTGAGCCATTTACTCCGAGCCTATTCCAACTCCTGACCTGTATCACTCCACCATCGGCAATGTATCCCCTGTTATAAGCAGGGGATAATTTGAAGTGGTAAAAGACCCAATATAGGACCAGAGAGTATGAATACAGGAGGAAATAACCCAGCATTTTTTGTTCCTCATTTCTGAGTTCAGTGCCCTGAAGGATAATTAACAAGTTTGGTGCTATGTGATAATAAAACACTAGGGGTCTAATTTTTTCGGAAGTCTTGCAGTGCAGCTGAGCAAGTCACCTTGCTGCACTGCACTGTGTGACTGGTAATGCAGCACACATAGAATTTGGATGAAACAAGGAGAAATAGAGACACTTCTCCTCGTTACGTCTCCTTTGGGAAGGTGTACGTTTTATGCTCATCTCTAGGTTTACAAACTGTAATAAATCTGGAGATGTGTCAAAATTCATAGGAGTTGATTGGGAACCCCCACACAACTCCTACGCAGAGTAATGCAACACATACATTTGCGTCTTGTTGCATTGCTTCAGATGTTTTAAGCCACTCAGAGCCACCCAAGTTTTTTGCGTTGCTTCACACATCTGACTTAGAGGCTTGCGTCACACATGTACCATGTTGCATAGTGCAAATGTGATGGAACCCTCTCATAAATGAGGCCCTGTGTGTTGAATTAAGTACATCTCTAGCCTTTCTTTGAAAAGATTTATGGGCTCAAGAAAAAATCTTTTGTGCTTTGATATGTCCTGTGACATAAGAGGTGGAAAGAAGAGGACTGATTAGGAGGTAATGTCATTTACCTATTGATTGATGCAAATGGTAGTTTGAGTCGGATGCAAGGCTGTCAGAATCCATTGCAAAAATGTGGTATAACTAATGATATATCAATGTATAGGTCCAATGAAAGAGTTTCACGAAAATTCAGCTCTTCTGCGTGGTCTTTGGAAAAAATTCTGTATTTTAATTAATAAGCGGAGTGTATTTTTTTAGGAATTGCTCGGAATCGCAAACATAAAAGAGAATACACCATATAACTATACATTGCATATGCCTCCTTTAACAAGAATGTATTTGGATGGAGTATTTTTTTATTATTTTATTACTGGAGAGGTGCCACATTATGTGTTTACTTATTTGCTAATGGGAAAAAGAAATGATAAGTTAGTAGAGACCTTTCTAAGTATTTCATATTAATATGTTACATAGCATCAGTTAACCCCATCCATGCTCATGACGACCTCAGCTCGTCATGCAGTTCACTGGTCGTGTGCTCATGACGAGCTGAGCTCGTCATGAACAATGGGATTTTGAACAGTTCAGCACCAATGATGAATTCCCTTAGCACTGATGTGGTTAATATAAGCATCAAGGGGTCAACTTCACAATCAAAGGATCACCTTCCAGCATCTCCTTCATCAGCTGGAGCAAAGTGACACAGACCCTATGGAGGGACACCCTTAACACTACCCAGTCAGAGGCCACAGCCAACCTGAAACAAACAGTTGAGAATTTCAACACCTGGCTCACGAATGCCACTAACCAAATTGCTCCCATCAAACCAGCCAGAACCCACCAATTTTCAAAACAAGTTAGTTCACCGGAACTCCGTATAATGAAAGGCAGGTTTAAACTACTGTAGAGAAGATGGCACAGCAGCAGAGTCAATTTAGACCAATCCACCTTCAATCAGCCGTCAGCAAAGGCCTCCAATGACTAAAAGATGTGAAAAATGACACCCTTGCAGACTGTATTGAGGATAGCGTCAACCACACCAAGGAAATCTTCATCATTGTCAGAAAGTTTTTCTGCCCAACAACCACCAAGAGTACGCTCCTTCCCTCACAGAAACTCTGCAATGCTCTAGTGATACATTCCACAACAAGATATCCTCTATCAGCAGGAACATTGAGTCCCAACCCACAATCTCCTCAGCCTTCTCACTCCAATGGAATTCTACCCCCAACAACATCTCACTGCATGGGTACAGCTCACCACACTGAACACCACAGCTATAATGAATTACATCCACTCAAAAGCACCAAGCGACCCTTGCCCCCACT
Organism: Lissotriton vulgaris; assembly: GCF_964263255.1. Taxonomy (NCBI): domain Eukaryota; kingdom Metazoa; phylum Chordata; class Amphibia; order Caudata; family Salamandridae; genus Lissotriton; species Lissotriton vulgaris. The sequence continues at coordinate 1,928,246,521 of NC_141689.1, read as the reverse complement.
ACATCTTCAACCTAGGGGGCAACAAGATCAGCCACCAACTCATCACCATCCTCAATGCATCCATCACTACAGCCCCTATTTCCGATGGATGAAAACATGCAGATGTTAGGCCTCTCCTAAAGAAATCCTCTGTAGACCCTAGCAAACTCAAGTACTACTGCCCTATCTCGCTGCTCTCGTTCCCCGCCAAAATCCTGGAGAAGACCATCAACAGAAAGCTCGTGAAACAGCCACCGAGATGCCTCCCAATCCATTTTCCGAGCCAACCACAGCAACAAGACCCCCCTGATCACCACCACAGATGAAGTTCGCTCCCTGCTTGAAAGAGGAGAATTAACATGCCTGATCCTCCACAAGTTGTCCAAACTCCATAGCCCATACACATTCATCAACAGACTGTATCAGATCAAAATCAAGGGAGATGCACTCAGATAGATTGCATAATTCCTCCTTTACGTACATAGAAAAAACAAATACCCCAGTTCACCTTAGAACCCATGAACACCATATTCGGCATAATGCAAGGCTAATCCCTCCGCCCCACCCTCTTCAAACGCCTACTTGATGCCTCTAGCCGACTTCGTCAGAACCAACAATATTAACAGAATATCCAGTACCGATGATACCCAGCTTATCCTCTCACTCACTGCAAACACCACCACTACCAAGACCAACCTTCACAACTTCATGAAGAACATCACAGCCTGGATGAAGGAAAACTGTCTGAAGCTCAACACAGACAAATCCGAAGTGCTGATCTTCGGCAACCATGTCTTCCTCTGGAACGGCAGCTGGCTGGCCCACTGAACTTAAACCTACTCCCACACCAAAAGACCATGCCTGAAACCTCAACTTCATCCTGGACAGCAAACTCCCCATGAACCGACAGATCAACACAGTCTCCTCTGACTTCTCGACTGCCTCCACATGCTCCGAGGAATCTTAAAATGGATCCCCATAATCACGAGAAAAACAGTCACGCAAGCTTTAATCACCAGCTGTCTGGACTACGGCAATGGACGGTATGCAGGAACCACCACACAACTCATTAGAAGACTCCAGAGAATACAATTTCAATGGCTTGACTTATGCTCCACCTGCAAAATGGACCCACATCACCCAACACCTGAGGAACCTCCATTGGCTCCCTGTCCAGAAAAGATACCAATTCAAACTACTGACACACCTACAAATCCCTCTAAGACCAAGGACCAGCATACACGACCCACTGCCTGAACCACCAGCCATGCAGAAACCTTCGCTCCACCTCACTTGCCCTTGCAGAGACACCACACATCTGCCGTAGCCACAGCAGAGGCCGCCCCTTCTCCCACCTCGCTACCAAGTCCTGGAGCACCCTCACTCTCCACCTCCATACATCACCCTTGCTGACGGACTTCAGGAAGAGTCTTAAGACCTGGTTGCCCAGCAACCCTTGCAACTGCATACCTTCACAGGTGATACGCTGGTATTTACAAGTACTACTTGATTTATTGTTCTGTTTGTGGCCTATTTTCTGAGATATCTAGGCTACAATGTATCATACAATTATACAAAAATACTCATAAGAAGTAATTCTCACGCCCAACCACCCAATTTGATAGTAAGGAATTTGAAAGTCTTAAGGATCACCATTCCTGGGCCCATAAATAGCACTTATTAGAGATGGCTTAAAATTGTATATACTATGTGTGGCAACCCACCTCCACAAACTATCGGACATTGCTCAAAATGTTTTCATTCCTACACCCTTTTCCCATTATCGCAACCCCATAAATCAAAGTTTGATGGGTGGTCAATACAATTGAATCCAACACAATGCGCTTAAGCACAGCTTTGCTTTATTGCCCATTAATTATTCTAAAAAAATGCCGCTTATGAGGGCTGTTCATGCCACGAACATTCCAGCTTACTATAGTTGCTATCCATTCCTCTGAATCTATATTTCTACATTTGCTCACTTGATCCTTGTGCAAACAACACCATATAAATTAAAACTTATATTTTTATTTTTAACTCCTATGTGGTCTGTGTTACCTTTATCGGATATTGTTCCCTGTGCAAAGTTGTCTGAAACCAGTGTAAACATTGTACAATGTTGGTACAACTTGTGGCACCTAGCTGTGCGTTAGTCCAATTAAAGCGCTTCGGGTAAGTCGGTTGGGTTCTCTTGTGTGGTCATTGTCACAAAATGCAATGTTTTAATTAAGAGAGATTATGTTATTTTTGGTTTGTTTAAGTACACGTTGCATATGCGGCATGCCCCCTCCTTCCAAAATGTAGTTGGATAGGGAAGAATTTTGAATCACTGAGGGGGTGCAGAATATTGTGAACAAATCCATAAAACATATATTAACAAGCCATTAAGGGCCTGCTTGTAACATTATGTGCCCAAAAAAATCATGATAAAATATCTTACTTCTAAAATGTAATACGTCTTTATTCTTGAAGCAAGATGAGTATTTGAAATAAACTTTATAATTTGGTTCCTATAACAAAGAAATGTTAATTAAAGTCGCATTTAAATGGAGCTGGCTGCCTTGTGAATTATGAGTTTGTAATTTTCTTCCAATTGCAGAAACATCTAACACTGGCAGGCATTTTAATGTTTTATATTATGAAGGTTTATCGCTGCATTGCTTAACATAACATGAATTAATAATAATATTAGATCACAAGTAACCACCATCTTGTTTAATATTCACTGTTAACTAGTTTTACATTTTAGACAGTAGATGAAACTCTTGAAAGTATGCTTTCTGCAAATTGTGAAAGTATCAGATTTCAGTGCGCCATTTGAATCGTCCCTCGTGCTGATTTTTGATGATGTGATATGCAAGTCACGAATCTTTATTTGTATTGGGTCGATTTATGTAGTATGAATCAATTGGATAGTAGTAACGCTTGTTATCTACAGCACTAAAGCACCAAAATGCAACAGGAAGCGCTGTAAAAAATAGCAATGTTATAAAAGTCAGATATTTGTAAAAGAGGGCTACTTTTGCATTTTATCTGTTGTTTATATCACACAAGCACTACTGATCTCTTGTGACTTTTATGATCTGTAATATGATGAAGGCATATGAAGGCTGCCATTTTTAAAGCCTTTGGGGCATATTTACAATGAAATGACGGAGTTTGGCGGTAGCCTTCCTGGTAACACTCCGCCACTTCAAAAACGCATGGCTGCACCATATGTACAGATATATGGTGCACCCTTGCACCATAGCTCGAGAATGTCTGCTTTGAAGGGAAGATTGTTTATGTACAGGAAGGTCTCCCTTCCTGCACATAAACATTCGTTTTCATGCTGTTTTGTAACTCCTATGTTCCAAAACTGCGGTTTTTAAAAATGATTATTTATGTGCAGGAAAGGGGACCTTCCTGTACATAAACAATCATGGGCAATTTGCTGTTTCTCTTTGCGCTGCACAAGGCTTAAAGCATTTCTCCTTCTTCAGCCTATTTATGACCAGGTTTTCCCTGGTCTTAATTTTGGCGCTGCCTCCTATTTATGCTGCTTTTGTAAATAGGGGGCTGCATCAAAATCAAAGGGTGTTGCGGGGAAACGCCCTCCGCAACACCCATTGCCCTCCCTTTCACACTAAACACAGCATGAAAGGATGCCTTATTTATAAGGCAGCATTAAGTGTCTTAACGCTGCCTTGTAAATAAGACGATGCCCCTATTGCCATCACAACCTCACTGAACGAGATGTTGTGGCGGTGATAGGGGCTTGTAAATATGCCCCTTTATTTTTTATTGAAATACATTACATAGCTGGGGTATTTCTATCACAGATAGTAGGATGTTCACAGTGATTGACACAGAGATTAGAATCACACTGATAAAGTCAATCGCAATCTGTAGAAACTTCGAGCTGAAGGCTCCAATGAGTCAGTTTCAGAAAAAAATCATCTTTTCCATTGCTATACGCATTGGGCTTGATCTACTAACATCATGAATACCGATTTCCTAATTGCGATTAAACCCAAATCAGTTAGGAAATCAGCATTCTTAATGGCCAATTTTTTTATTTCTAAATAGCGAGTCCTAGTTAGTCGCAAGTCGAACTACCTCATGAGTATTACTGAGGTAGGTCACAATTTAGGACCTATTTAGAATCATTGTGATGCAATAGGGTAATTTTTTCCAGGGCCATCATCATTTTTGTGCTACCAAATGGACTGCCCTGAGGCTGAGTTGGTAGTCCCAAACATGGTGGTACATATACCTCAGCAGGCACCATTTCCTCAGCTAGGGTAGGGTGCAGCAGGTGTGCGCTTGCACTTACACATGTGTGCTGTTAGATGCAGCACGTGCAGTTAGTCACTGTCCAATCTTGCCCAGCCATGCTGCACATGCTTTGTACTTATTCTTTCAGCTTCCTGCCCCAGGCCCACAGCAGATCCATACAATGTATGAAATTAAGGACTGCACCGGCCAGCCAGGCCCAAAGTCACCATAGCAACACGTGAGACAAGGTATTTTACCCAACCAGGCCCAGCTTGCAGGTCATCATGATTTCCTTGCAAGCAGAGCTTCAGCACAGCAGCGCAATCAAGCGATTCTCACGTTGCAGCTGATTTTATGTCACCAGAGCACTTGCCAATTCTGACAAACAGTCAGGGGTCACAAGCAAGGTGGCAGGGGTCGCAAAGGGTGGCTTAGGTTTCGCAGTTTCGACCCCTTGGCACCCCTAAATGATGTCCATGAAAACACCCTCCGATCAAATACCGAATTGCATATGCAAATTGCGATTCGGGAACAAGTCACAGAATCGCATTTTGTATTTTGTACATTTGAAAAAAAAAAACATTTTACTGGATGCAAACGGTTTGTGACCGGAAAAATGATTTGCACATCTGGCCCTTAGACACGAAACATAGAAGCACGTGAAAATGTTAAGCAGTTTGCAATAGGTTTATTAAGGCTTGTGTGCTTCACCAACTGTTAAACTCATGACAAAAGAGAGATACCCTTCATGTACCAGCAAGGAGGATTGCTGAACTTCTCCTATGACTCTAGGGAACAGGCTGAGTTCAATAGAATGATATTGAGTACAGGTTAGTGTCAGATCTGAAAATTCAGTCATGTGGACATACTCATAGCGCTGCTATTCTCTCCCTCTATCCTCAGAGAAGCCATGGCATGTTAAGGGCAAGACAATAGGTCTGCTTACACTCTGTGACAGCAACAGCTCTGTATTCACCTCCTATTTATGGAATCGCAGCTTCTCTGACTGAAAATGGCTGCCCTTTGCCCCCTGTCCCTGTAAAGTGTCCAACTCCAGCAGAAATCGTGCTGCCCTGAAGGCATTTGATGGCTTGTGCCTGAGGTGCTGACTTCATTTTACACAGTATCTTGGCGTGCAGGCGTGCTGGAAGGGTTATCCTGATCTGGCACTCCTCTGGACAGGGTGAGCTGTGAGTACGCCGTCCTTGATGTCTTAAGCCCTCACCCCCAATAGCTCCAAAAAAAGCAGTGTCCGCAGAAGCTAGACAGGACTCTGCAGCACGTCCTTAGTATCTTTCCAAGTGCACAGCACTGCACAGCATAGGTGCTGACAGGGAGGCCAGCGGGCATAATCTAAAGATTTTCAAATGTATCCAACTCAATCCAACTTGAAGCTTTTAGTGACTCCTTCATGTTCGTCACTACCCAGTGCACTGCCTATGGTAAGCACAGAAGTCTGCACTGCTCCTGCCATAGAGTGTCTCTACTCCCATTTGCTTCAAATCTGTACAGGAGAATTGAGTATTGCACTGCAATGGTCTCTATTCTAAATGTAGAGTTTGTGTAGCATGTAATTCTGATCAGTACTGTGCATGTTATTTGTATAGGGAGAGGTTTTAATCAATGATTTATATAGGATATTATAAATAAAAAGTATAGGATTTCCTTCTACCTCCCAAACTGAACCTGGTTTTTGGGGATGAAGAGAGTTTAACTGCTCCTCTCAATGCTGTAACATGTTCTGTCTCTGTGAAGTGTGAACTTCTGCTGTATGTTCTTTATTAGTTTTGTGAGAGAAGTAAGATGATTCATTAAGTGACTGAGGAATATGAATGTTTTTGTTTAATTCTCTACACGTCCTAAGCGCAATGGGTATGGCCAGGAATGTGTCTCGTGCTCACCGTGCTACAGAACTCACTTCATATCTCATTGATGAAGTAGGACTAGGGAAGCTGGAATAGTTCTGGAGTTTCTTGTCCTTTCTGAAGTTAGCTGAGCCTGGCATGTTAAGTTCGACTATTCCTATTAGAGCATGATTTTGCCACTGAGAAATTAAAAGACATTATATTTCCTGGAACAGTATTTCAAAAAGGTGCTGTAACTCCGATCTTGAGATTCATTGGTGGATTAAAGGCACAGAGCATGGAATCGGAAGTGATTTTTCTGTGGCAAAAAATATATGTTGTGCTGCTTATCCAGTATTTCTATCCTGCAGCAAGTTAAGCCAATTTTACTTAGAGGTGTGCAAAATTGTTGTGAAAAAGTAGAATATTAGTTGGGGGTGGATGGTGGATTACCAAAAGTAATAAGTCACAGTTGCTGTTAGGCCCACTAAAGGTTTCAGTGATTTAAACTTGAGCTCAACCCCGGCACCTATAGCCCAGATCAAACAGTCTTAATGTAAGAACATGTGTAAAGTATACAAAGCATCAAAGGAGTTAAAAATTCAAAAATACAACATAATGAAAATTCCACTACATTTTATAAAGATAATGAAAATGTTAATGATAGCACCTAAAAGTGTTAAGCATTGACCGTGGTCATCTAGTCCTTAGGTGTAAGTTAAGGCCGACTGCGCTAGATTACGGATGCAGAATGAGATTCGTCCTGGTCGGAAAGTTACCTTCACACTTAAAAATGTCATGCATGCATAGACATCAGTGGGACAAGACTGCAGGCATGATGCAAAGATGGGCTTGGCGGCCACTGGTTGTTGAAGTACAGGGTTTTGGTGAAGTCTTCGATAAAGGTGGGAAAAGCTCTGAGGGTGAAAAGCCTAGATTTTACACCCAGGAACCTGTGGATGTCGATCGGAGGATTTCCACCTTCAGACTTAGATTCTTTTCTGGAAGTCACATTTCCGCAGCTGGGCAAGGCTGCAGTTTGTATCTGAAGATGATTTCACATTTTCAGATGTCAGTCAGCATCAAGCTCCCTTAAAAGGATTTCAATCTATGTTGAAGAACATAGTGGGAGCTATCGCAATGTCAGGACCACTGACAATACACTCTCGGCGGATCAGCTTGGCAAGTTGGTCCCAGTCTTTGGTCGCTTCTTCAGACAAAAAGTTTTGAAAAGTTTCTAAGTTCCAGGTTTTAGGTTTAGGCAGGAGTACACACTGACACCATCCAAGGTTTCCAGGACTTCAGGAATAACTCTTGGGGTTCAGGACTCACTCCAACAGAAACCACCAACAGGGTATGCGGCAGGTTCATTTGGAATTGTTCCGCTGGGCTCTTCTAGGAAATATGACTTTTTCCACCATTTGTGTACTTGTAGCTGAACAGAATGTCAGCCAGCTGTTCCTTGGAGTCTACTTCTTAGTCCTGGGTACAAGTGGAAGGAAATCCAGCCCTTAGGGTACTCCTCATAGGACTCAACAACAGGTCTAGTTGGCTTCTGTCTTTCACATGCCCGGTAATGATCTGAAGAGGAATCCCAGTGTGTCACATTTCTGCCTGGCACTAGCCAATCGATAGGAGTGACTCCTAGCCTCCTTCCAGATGTATAAAGTGTGTGGTATAATTTTATGTGCCAGAAAAAAATAATGTAGGATAAAAATATGTTACTTCTAAACTATAATATGTCTTTATTCTTAAAGATATATGTGTGTTCGAAATAAACGTTATAATTTGGTTCCTATAACAACGGAAGGTTAATTAAAGTTGCTTTTAACTGGAGCTGGCTGCCTTGTTTGTAATGTTCTTCCAATTCCAGAAACTTCTAGTACTGACAGGCATCTTAATGTTTTTTATGCTGAAGGTTTATCGTTTCATTGCTTAACATATTGTGAATTAATAATACAAGTAGATCACAAGTAACAACCACTTTGTTTATTTTTCACTGTTAACTAGTTTTACCTTTTAGGCAGTGGAGGAAACCTGAGAAAATATGTTTTGTGCCAACGGTGATAGTTTTGAGATGTCAGTGTGCCAGCAAACTGGCAATTTGAATCAAAGAGGAGCATGCCTCATTCTAAATTTTATGTGAAATGTAGGTCACAAATCCTGGCAGAGTTCACCAAAATCTATTTTTGTATATGGTAGAATTATGGAGTATGAATGAATTGGATTATAGTAGTGCTTGTTTCTTAGAGAACCAAAAACCCAAAACTGCAGCAGGAACTTCCATACCATAGAGAACAGCTATGTTATAAATGCTATTCGTAAAATAGGGCACTTTTAGCATTTTATCTGTTATTTATATCATACATGCATTACTTACCTCTTATGACCTAACCTATAAGGAAAATATCCTCTGGGGTAATCGTACCAACATTTTGCAGAAGCTGTTCCTGTGAGCCCCACTGCAAACAATTCCTCTCAGCTTAAAACCAAGATGATAAAAGCGTTGTTCCCTTGTGCAGAAAACTTGTGCCTACACTAGAGGTGTAGCCATGAAAATAAGCATTCCATATTCTGTGCTCTCCCAAAACTGGTTATGGGGTCCGCTCCTCTTCCACTGGGATTGGTGGCTGGTTGGCAAACAGGAAGCAGGAGAAGACAGGCACAGGTGTTATCTAGATCAGCTTGTGGCACAGTAGTTCTCTTTGAAGATACATAAGTTCCTCACTCCGAGATGGTCATACTTTCAGAGAAACAGGTCACCTTCCCACATTCAAGGTCTTTGTCTCAGCACTAGCAGCAAGTTCACACCTCAGCAGGGAGCTATTCAACTCTTACGTGACAATTGGAACTCATGCAAATGGGCTCAGAGAGACTTTAGGCAGAAAAAGTGTACTTTTTAAAAGTGCCTTTTGTAAAATATTTAATACAAATCCTACTTTGCCAATTAACTGGATTTGTAATAAATATATTTTTTTTTTAATCTAAGAACGACCTTTTTGCCTGTTTCTGTGCCTAGGTCACATTCTTTATTTTAATATTAACTCTCAATGCTTTCCTTCGGAACAGGTTACTGTGGTGGAATGGAAATAGTGTTAGAGGCTTTCAAATATCATACACCCTGCCTCACAGGGCATTACAACTTACTGAGTGGTAACTTAATAATATTAAAAGGGATAGGTCTAGGCTTGTTAAAGGGGGTTATTTCGACAGTCGGAATTTGAACTTTGAGCCTGCACAGTCAGGTTACTGGAGGCAGGTTCAACATCAGGTTTTGCATTGTCACTTTAGTGGTGGTACAACATGTGCAGCAACCCACTAATAACATTTGTACCATATACCAGGGACTTATTGGTTAGTTAAATATTCAAATTGTTGACAATTTCGATATGCTTTAAGGTCCAAAGTGCACACACAGCCGAATCAGTCCAAAATAAATCGGGGTGAAAAAAGACATTTTTTTTTTCTAATTGCATTGCTTGTTTTCACAAAAAGTCAAGAAATGTCATGACTCTTTTGTGAAATTTTGCAGAATTATGCATGTGGCAGTAAATGTTATTCAATCAATCAATATTATAATTTGTAAAGCGCACTACTCCCCCATGAAGTTCTAAAGGCGCTGATGTAACTTGATGTTATTTTAAGACTTTTTTATGCGAGTGCACACTTCACACAAAAATTATGCAAAATTCAATAGTGGAGTATTTTTTAGCAAACATTTCTTTCAGTGACAGATTTCATGATTTTGTGTGAACCATTTTGCCACAGGTAAAAGTTACATACATTTGCACTTGCAGAATTGTGAAGTTTTGCAAACGTCACATAACAAGAAATTCACAGCATTTTAAATGTTTCTGGCACAAATCTAAAATTTCACTGCTACATAGAACTAACATTACTAACAGTCAATACTTTGCACTGTTTTTTTCAAATGTTTCTTTGGACGATATAACCTTCAGCCATTTCCCCATGCAGTAACAAGTTCACTTGCCACACTTGCTTGATGGAGTGGAGGTGGTATTTACACTTCACCTCATCACCTGTTTTAAAGTTTCCATCTGACACGTATGTTAATGCTGCAAATTAAACTTTACATCATCCCATGAATGTGGTTAACACCCATTAATTTACACAGCTGTGTATCCAGGGTCACCGTGTACATATTCTCATGGGGAATGTGCATCCTGTCTCCTAGCTTCTGTGCACTACTCACAAAGCCCAAGAAAAATGCATTTCATTGTTCATACCCTGTGAATGTGACTGGAGGCCAATGTGATGAATGATTTTTCTTAAGATTTTATATTATTTATACTTAGTGTAATCTAAGACTTGCTACGGAATGGTCAGCAGTCTAAATTCAGTCACAGCCGGGCAAATTTAACAATCTTTCATGCAGTGCAGCAAGTCAACTTGTAAGACTATGTGAAAGGGCAGGAATGCAGCAAATGTAACATGATATGACGCATTTTTTTTCCCTTCCGCTCCTTTGGAAGCTTGGGGCCTCATTTATGAGGCTGTGCGTCACTTTTACGCCGCTAGTGTGTCACTTTTTGTGACGCACTAGTGGCGTAAAAAATGCGCCTTGTTGCGCCATATTTACAAAGTGACGCATCTAGGTAGATGCGTCACTTTGTAAACCCCTGCGCCACATTATATATGCACCAGGTATATTGTATGCAAGGGGGCGTATTGACGCAAGGAAGGGTCTAGAAGCGACGCAGTGAAATCGATAAGATTTCACTGCGTCAATTTTAGGACGCTGTTGCGTCAAAATCTTGCGCCTGTGTCACAGCAGGCGTAAGACTGACGCAGGCTCTTTCACATGGGGCTTGCCCCATGTGAAAGGACGCATTGCTGGAGTTGCTTCACTTTTGTGACACACTCCAGCAATGCGTCACTTTTGCACTTACAGATACGTCGGAAATACTGACGTATCTGTAACTCCTTGCGACATGATGCGTCATATATTAAATACGACTCATCAGGAATGTTGCAAGGAGTGCGCACTGAGAAGTGACTCATCACTGCTTTCACGCAGCGATGTGTCATTTCTCATAAATGAGGCCCAAGTCAAGTTAATAGCAAGTATAAATGACGAAAACTATATCAGGACATCTTACATTGAATCAATCGACATAGTGCTTAAATATTATCCTAAACATATATTTTTTATTTTGTTTTACATTTTATCTTTTTATCCACATTATCAAAAATATACACTCCTATATATATTTATTTACATTCACAATGCCATTACACATATTATACCATGAAAAGCATAATCACGTAAAATGATGTAGGATGAGAGATTAGAACATAATAATGTTGTTTTTAAATGATATAATATTTTTTTTTCTCTATCATATTTTTGCATCAGGGTCCTAATCAATATAGACTGAAAGGTGGGTCGGCGGTAGATAGAACTACGCACGTTTCGGAAGGTAACCGGCGTAACGCCCCCGAGGCAAAGTAATGCAAAAGCAGTGTTTTGTTCTACTTTGTGGTAATTTTCTATACAAGCTAGTGCAAATACAAATTTACGTTGGTTTGTTAATCCCTAAACAGGTTTAGCGTTGGGTTTGTGTTAAAAAAGTAACACTAACCGGATGCTAAGCCTTTGTGAATCTGGGTCATAGTGTGCTAAATTGTTTGTCCTTCATGTCAGAGAATTTTACTCAGTCCGAACGTTCACTTGCAGCATTTATAGATTGACCTTACAAAAATGGAAAGCCAGCCTAAAAATACAATTTCTAATCTCCAGATTTAATTTTCTACTGCATCAGTTAATGTCCACAGTTTTTGTGTGTTCGATATTTCAGCTTGATAGATGGATTTCCTGCACCATTGGTCAGAGAAACAAAGGTTGGAACCAAAGAACAGTCACAGGGGGAAGTGTTGGAGAGCGCGCGCACAGAATATCAATTTGAATCTGCCACTCATGAAAGGCACGACCATGGTGAGGTCGTGCCCACGAGGAAAGGTTGAATGGCATTTGCTTCTTGCCGTCACCTTTACCAGTTATTTTGACTCCTGGGGTGTCAGGGAGTGAAAATGAAGTGAAATAGTTTATGCCTCGTGAAGCATTCCTATCAGAACACGTTCGCATGTTCTCCCACATGTGACCATGTGGTAAAGCTGTTTAGTGTTTTTTTCCCCTTTCATTACAGAAGTATTCGCTTTCGTAAAACCGCTCACAGGTGGACTGTTTTCTGATTGTGTGCGTGTTCTTCCCTTTTAGCTCTTGATCCAGCCAAAGACCCGTGTTTGAAGGTCAAATGCAGCCGCCACAAAGTCTGCATTGCCCGTGACCATCACACAGCAGTTTGCATTAGTCACAGGAGACTGACACACAGGTAACTCCCATTACTGTAATATATGTGTGCATATTATGCTTTTCAAAGACGTCGTCCATTTCTTCTTCCAAGTAGTTGATATACTGTAGCTATAAATAGATGTTTTAACACCACGTGCTTCTCTGAAGGCGAACAGATACACGTAGGGCCTCATGTATGCCACTTTGGCGTAGGACGACGAGGCAAGGACGCCGAGGCAAGGACGCCAAAGAGAAAAGCCAGGAATGCACCGTATTTAAGCGATATGGTGCATTCCTATGCTTTCTGCCCGCGCTCACGCCATTTCGAACGCCAAGCGCCAACGTAGGCACCCTTGCACCATGGTGCACAGTTGCCTCCATTGCAGGCAGGATTGTTTTTGTGCAGAAAAAGGCACCTTCCTGGACAAAAACAGTTCAATGAAGGTTTTCGTCCTTCTATGTGTGCTGCAGAATGCAGTATACATGGAAAGAGGGAAAAACCACGAGCAATAAACGTATTTCTTATTGTTACGACTCGCCTCTGGATTTGGTGCATCCCCAGGTCTACATTACTTTGTAAATCCTGGACAGCATGAAAATCCATGGGTGTTGCGTAGGAAAACCTACCCCAACTCCCAGGTGCAGAGTAAGGCAATGCAGTGATTTGCGCTGTGTCACCTTACTTCTGTTATGAGGCTTTGCATGGCCTCATTAATCTTTATTGGAGCCATCCATAATGCATGTACCACTTTACATGGTGTAAAAGTGATGCAGGGCTCGCATAAATAAGAATAAGTGTTAATTCTGCATCAACGTATGTTTGAATAAGAGTGGCTTCTACAATCTAGAAATGTGTATCTATGATGAGACTTATTCAGTTACATTCCTGCCAGTCTCCAGATACTTACCACAAATAACTACAATGAAACAGATGTTCCTTCTTGCCTTTATTACTTGATCATTCACAGCAATAAACTCTGAATGTACATATTTTTTTAATTACAGTTTATTCAATTCAGAAGTTGAACATAATTACGGATTTCAATTTGATTGTCACACATATTGATACAGATGAGTCAAAACCATTGTGGTAGCAATACATCATAATGAGATTTTCAGTAGTTCAAGCTACTGTGGGATGCTTCACGGAACAACGCATGCCATTATCATGTACGCCTTTACCATGCAACCTTTACCACGCAATACCTTTACCACTCATTGCCATTACCATGCAAGTCATTACCACACATATGCCTTTACCATGGATACCTTTACAATGAAAATGGAAGTATATATCAGTTTATCAGCTAAGTAAAAACCAATATATGTATATGTTTTTTTATATCTATCTATCTATCTATCTATCTATCTATGTATCTATCTATCTATCTATCTATCTATCTATCTATCTATCTATCTATCTATCTATCTATCTATCTATCTATCTATCTATCTATCTATCTATCTATCTATCTATCTATCTATCTATCTATCTATCTATCTATCTATCTATCTATCTGTATATATATATATACACTTATTTAAACATTTATTCTTCCATTGACCTTTACATATACATATATAAAACATATTTATTTTTCAGAAAGGCACACATTCACTGGATGGTGTCATCAGTGATGTCATCAGTGATGTCACTGACCATGTCATGAGTGATGTAATATGTGACGTCATCAGCAGTGCATTACACGCGCAAGTTATAGTGAGTCCATCTAACTAGCCACGACCCTTTTTACACCTCTCTGCAACGCAGCCCCCGTGCATGTTTGAAGAGGGGGAACTAATTCCCCTTGCATACTGGGGGCCCCTGGGGGCCAACTAGCCCACCTGGAACCTCCAGTATGTGCCGGGGGCAGCATTGCAGAGGTGTAATGAGGCTATGCTCCTTGTTACACTTCTCTGCAATGCAGCCCCCTACCGCGTTTGCAGAGGGGGAACTAATTCCCCTTGCATACTGGGGGTCCCTGGGGGCCAACTAGCCCACCTGGAACCTCCAGTATGCGCCAGGGGGCTGCATTGCAGAGGTGTAATGAGGCTATGCCCCTTTTTACACCTCTCTGCAATGCAGGCCACTGGCACGTTTGCAGAGGGGGGACTAATTCCCCTTGCATACTGGGGGTCCCTGGGTCATATCAGCCCTAACACCGATATTCCGAACGATTGAAAATGACTTTTCTTGAGAAACATTTGGATTTAGATTATCATGTCCTATACTTTGGAATTTTTGAAAGACTGACTTTGAGGATGCTATAAATTACTCAAGTCTGCCCGAATTGTGTGGGTAAAATTGATACCTAGTCACTTTGAATAAGAATGTACTTACGTCTCGTCTAACATTTGGAAGAAATATCTAGTTATATGACAACAGGATACCAGCATAACTTGAAGGAAATAAGAACGCCCTGAAGAAGTTCTGTCGTACAGAACGGAACGTTTCGGCTGGCTGTGGTACATAAACTTAAGGAAAATAAAAGCATTTGAATATACACCAAGATTCAGCGCTTCAATAAGGACTCTAAGTGATATGATTTGATTGGACTCATTGTGCAAGTGGTGCTGTGCCAAATTTTGGAATATTCTCCACTACTCTCTACTACTTACTCTCTCCTACTCCACTACTCTCAAATACTCACTCTCTACTACTCATTCTCTACTACTCTACTACTCTCTACTACTCTCTCTCTACTACTCACTCCCTACTACTCGCTACTCACTACTCCCTACTACTCACTATCTACTACTCTCTACTACTCACTCTCTACTACTCTCTCTCTACTACTCACTCTTTACTACTCACTACTACTCTCTACTACTCACTCTCTACTTCTCACTCTCTACTACTCTCTACTACTCACTCTCTACTACTCTCTCTCTACTACTCACTCTCTACTATCCACTCTACTACTGACTCTCTGCTACTCTCTACTACTCACTCTCTACTACTCTCTCTCTACTAGTCTCTACTACTCACTCTACTACTCTCTCTCTACTAGTCTCTACTACTCACTCTACTACTCACTCTCTACTACTCTCTACTACTCACTCTCTACTACTCACTCTCTACTACTCTCTACTACTCACTCTTTACTACTCTCTACTATTCACTCTCTGCTACTCTCTCTACTGCTCTCTACTACTCTCTACTACACACTCTCTACTCTCTATTACTCACTCTCTACTCTCTACCTCTCTACCTCTCTCTACTTCTCTCTCTACTAGTCTCTCCCTCTCTTCCGCTACCTCTCTACCTCTACCTCTCTACCTCTCTCTACACTCACACATATACACATATATGCATATATATGCATATGCATTTATGTGTATGTATGTGTATGTATATGTATATATATAAAAAAAATATATATATTTTTTTTAAAACAGCTACTTTTTTTTAAACTGTCATTCTTTTTCCCCATGGTACGCACCCCGGTACGCTCCCTGGTGCGCGTACCGGGCGCTCCCCCCGCGAAAAGAACATTTTTTTCTTTAGTTTTTTTTGCCCCGCGGTGCCCTTTTATGGCCCCCACATCAAACCTAAGGGGTCAAGGGGGGTCTACTCTGCCCCATTATGGTCAATTCCCCCTTTGTTTTAGCCACCTCTTGTGTCTCGATCCTACCGAGACACAAGATGGCGGCCGCTCCGGACTGTTTGGAATGTTTACAGACACCCGAGAGCCAATCAGCTTTCCGCACGCAGGTCGCGTAGCGCGCCCGGTACGCGCCCCGGTGCGCGTACCGGGGCGCTGCCATAGATATATATATTTTTTTGAACCTAAATTACTCAAAAACCACTGGAGCACATATCTTGAGACATAGCAAAGGCACATCGGGCTACCAGTCCCTACAATTTTGCCAAGTTTGGTGGAAATCCATTCAGCCGTTCGAGCTAAAAGTGAGTTCGACCCCCCTTTTATCTCAGACCCCGCTTGACGAATCCCCCCCAAACTTTTAGGAAAGGACCGGAGCTCGACGAGGCAAATTTGAGGAAATTTTCAGGCAGATTCGTCAACCGGCGCCAAAGTTATTCCAAATAGAATTTTGAGATTTTGCATTGAAAAAAATCCTAACTATAACTACCTACTGGCGATCGCCAGTAGGTTATATATATATATATATATATATATATATATATATATATATATATATATATATATATATATATATATATATATATATATATATATATATATATATATATATATATATATATATATATATATATATATACATATATATGTATATGTATGTATATATATGAATTCATATCTAAATATATATATATATATTCTCGCTCCTCTGCACCTTTCAAGCAACAGGACACTCGTAGGTGGGTGCCGCTTACACAGTGGTGCTCCGTGTCAATATCCTGCTCCAAAACACCCTCTCCCAGACGGGAAACAAATAGCAGCACTCACGGGATTGTTATCAGATTTTAGTTTATTTTTAACGCTTCACAAACGCGTTTCGGGTTTCTCCCTTCTTCAGTGTGTATATATATATATATTGTTCCTCCCTTTATAAACAAAGGTTACAGGACTGTTATAGTTAGATAGTTAGGTTAAGATTTTACACACACAACCCATACATATTTGGCAGTAATAGCTACCTTAAGTAACTATAACTCATGCGCTATGGTAACTATAACATGCACCCCTGCCAGGCACAGTTTTCTCATCAATAATTTTATTTAAAATGCTGCAGTGATATTATCAATGATTTCATAGAAGATGTCATGACTGATATAATATGTGGGGTAATTAACAGTGCATGGCAAGGGTGCGAGATGTAGTTACCTAAAGGCAAAAGTTATAGTTACTTGACATAACTGTAACTGCTGAATTTCTATATTTTGTGTGCATAAAATCTAAACCTAACTATAATGCCCCTGTTGGAACCGGCTGTGTCTTGTTGGCTTAAGGGATGCCTCAACCAGGCAGAACCTACTGCTGCCGTCAAGGGCATGTGATTGGACTCATTGGACAATCCATGATCACCCTTGGGTAGCTTGGCATTGATCAGTCAGGCTTGTATCAGGGGCAATATGTAAAGCAAAGGCACAGCATTTACCCGCCATAAATATACTGAGCATCACAAACAAGACTTCACACAGAATGTATTTAAACACGTTTATATTCAACACACATATTCAATCATTGTAACATGAACGTCATATACCTTTTTGCCATAAAACACATTTGGAAGTATTACTGGCAGTACTAGACCCACTAATATTGTTATGACATCAATAGTATGTACACTGTGGACAAGTGAAAATGTACCCCTCCCCAAGTGAGAGAGAGCACCCTTATTCAGTGTTTGATATCGAGAATATGTGTGATAGGGAGGGAGTTACCCTTTTTTTATCAGGAAAAAAGATTGGGTCAACAATCATAAAAAGCAAAAACTCCTTTTCCTGAACTTTATAACCAATTTCTATTACTTTGTCCCCTAAAGAGACATTCCATAGGTAGGAGAAAGGGTCTTGTCTATGCCAGGTTACCAAATTTACAAACGTTTTGAGTGTCAGACAAGGATTAACATGAATGTATTTACAAACACAAATTTTAAAAAGTTCTCATTCATTTATTAAAAATATTTAAAAAAATCAACAACAATACATTGTCTCATGAACAAGTCCTGAAGAAGGTGCACGATTGTCTTTGGCACCGAAACGCTGCGTCAACAGTTTGAAAACACTAGAGTGAAATTTTTTGAACTATGCTGATTAGCAAAGTTTAGATACTCAAGTTTTTAAACTAAGTCAAATAATATCTGTAATTGATGTGTGTACAAGATGTATAATGTAAATGAGACAATGTATTGTTGTTGTTTTTCAGGAAAAGGAGTTTTTGCTTTTATATTGAGAATATGTACATACACAAAAATAGAACACCTTTTTCCAGCACCGCGGGCTGGAACTACGCAAGTAACCCTAATGAAAAATGTATTGTGCTGTTGGCACACAATCAACGTTAGAAGTGGCACCACCGGCCAGTGTTGTGAATCACAGGCAGTCCACACACGATCACTCCTACTCAATAACACTCACTCCACTCTTAGACATGTTTGCACTCAGCACCCTAATGCGGTGCCACTAGTACATAGCCGGTCATTGATTCACACTCTGCAGACTCAAGGTCCCGAACCTCCCTCCACCATCTAGTAAACCCCAATTGTCATATATCCCCAGATGGAAGATAACCAACCCGCCTCCCAGCCACTGGGCTGCATGCAGCCGAAGTCACACTTAGTCTGGTATGAACAACTGAAATGAAGCACGTGAGATTTTATTTGAAACTTTGTAACAATTCTTATTAATTGACACAATAAACATTGACAATGACAATGACACTTTGTCTGGGAAACAGGTTGGAATGTGCAGCAGTATTAATTTGGAGGTAGACACAGACAAGGGGAGTTTAGTAGCCACTTGGGAAGTTCACCTAGAGATCTCAAAAAACAAATGAGTCATACAGTCTCTTGACCCTCCTCCGAACTGTCTCAGAAGCATTCATTCAACCAAGTCAATTTCTCTCATTACTACTTAGTGAGAAGATGTCTTCAGGAGGGGCCAGGTGTGGAGAAGGCAGTTAGTCCACAATGATGAGGGTCAAAAGGGAACAGCCGATGAATGGGGAGTAGCACGGAGGAGTCTCTCAATAGGAGGAGGCACCCCGATCAGTATTTGATAATCCGGTTTGTGTCCAGGCAACCCTGGCACAGTGTCTGGTGTGTGCTGGTATGAGTCGCACCAGGTACTTCAGATTTCAAACATGATGAGTTGCAAATTCTGCCCCTCCCTCAAAATGAGGCACAATGACCGGTGCACATTGAGATGGGTTGCACCAGGCTATCCCAGTCACAAACACAGTGAAGAGTTGCAATTCCTTATCTCCCTGGAAATTAGGCACAAAGTCTGGTCCTTGATGATGCAGTTTGCACTACACCAGTCTGGTCACACCACACAGGTGCAAGTTCAGCAGAGCAACATGATGTAGAATTAGGCACTACTATAGGTACACCCCCACCTCTTAAGGTCAAACCCTGTGAGTCAGACACCCTATGCAATGAGCATGCAGTCGGTGTTTCACACAAGAGAGATGCAGCAAGATCGATGAAATGCATTACTCTGAGTCCCGCAACCAGTGAATCCGCTCACCACCAACTAAAAGCTTATGAGTGTCAGGCTCTAAGCAGTACAGCAATGACATGTCTTACATGCAAGCAAGATTTCTGAGGCTCAGCACTTCCAATCCCGTCTCTAGGCACAAGTCTTTGTTCCATGCTCACACCACGCTACCAGTTGGGAATCAAAGCTTATGTGGGTACTTGATAGGGCACTGCTCTCCAGATGTTACAGGTAGATGGTGTAGGTCCCTCACAGGAGATCTTTGGTGTCCCTGAAATCTCCGGAAGAACAGGAGGCCCATGATCAGGCCCTTTGAGAGCACACTTTAGTGGGTCACACTTCAGTAGGTCCTCAGCCCAGGCCACCCACTATTCAGACAGTTATCCTCCATGTGCACAACAGAGTCCTCTAGCAGTGTGTACATGAAGTCCCGGTTATTTTGTCCCACATCCCCACAAGTGTATCTCCCCCTATGCCGAAGTATGGCACCCGTAGTTATACTGTCATGTGTCTTTGGTTTTAGTGGTGGGTTAGGGGGTTTCCCTTTGAACCACATATATCTCCCCTAAATTGTAGGCCTGTCTGCCATGGGGTAATGGAATGCAGATCTAAATCTTTGGTGGGGCCATGATCTGGCCCTAGAGTTTGAGTGTCAAAATCTCGTCAGACCTCATATGGCAGAGGTCGGCTGTTCCTGTGGGATGCACATGGCTTATGACTGTCATTTGTGGAATGCACAGATGGACTCCCCAGACCCCTGGTGTCCACTGGGGCCAGGCACCACAGTCCATAGCACTCTTGGAGCATAGAAATACTCATGATCTATAAGTGGTATTTCTAAGCATTTTATACCAAAACCCCCTTTATCAAAGGAAAGGGTTTCTCATAGCAAATATTTGGATAGAAAACATCATGAGGCTGCTCCATTGCAATCCACTGTTGCAGCCCGAAGTAATGTCAACCACTTCCCCATGATAACCCATGGGAAGGGCATGTCTCATAGGTTGTGAAAACACACATAGGTATTCCTCAATACCTGGGTGCAGGTGTGCTATTGCGCACAGAGACCTGGTGCAGGTGCAGGTTGGGCAGCTAGTCCCCAGCACCAGGGGTGCAAATGCACCCTCCCGAGTCTCGACAGCAGATTGGACACAGGTTTAAAGAATACATGTGTATGTACACACACACAAGCCTCTGTTGGCAGGTGGCACAGACAATTACGGGCATGATAGGTGTGAGTGCACACAATGACAAGCTGCTCATGTGTTTACCCATGATAGATGCCAGTGCACACCCACCGGTCTGAAATTACATATCAACCCATGTTTCAGAACATTGAATCAGGCCATTCCCCAACATGGATAGAAAGGGCGCACACACTTTCGCGCTGTATATACAGTGTCCAGAGCCTGGAGGCCACATAAGAGAATCATTAAAACCTTGGATGAAAAGCAAATATATTCAGGGAAACACTATCTGATGAGTATGAGGTCCAACAGTCCCTGTCAACTTTGTGTTTTTTTGGTGAATTTCTAAAGTTTTTTAAATTTTATTTCCTAACTATAATGTTCTTGTAACCCTTTTTTTCAGTGACTTTCAATTGTTTTGTAATGCTATTTTCTAATTGCAATGTCCCTGTAACCTGGGTGAGTTAGTTGATGTGTGAGTAGTTGTGTTGTTGTGTAAGTGGGTGTGTGAGTGTGTGGTGGGTGGGTGTGTCAGTGTAAATGTAATTGTCTGTCTGGGCCTGTGAGTGGGTATGTGAGTGGCTGTGTGGGTCTCTGTGTGGGTATGTTAATAGTTATGGGGATGTGTGTGTTATATGTGACTGGATGTGCGAGTGCCTCAGTGGGTCTGTGAGTGAATGTGTGAGTAGTCCTCTGGGTCTCTGACTATCTGTGTGAGTGGCTGTACAGGTGTTTGAATGGGTGCGTTAGTGGATGTGTGGGTATATACATGAGTGTGTGAGTGGGTTTGTGAGTGCCTGTGTGGGTGTGTGAGTGGGTGTGTGATTGGTTCTCTAAGTATCAGTGTGGGTCTCTGAGTGTCTGAATGGGTGCGTGAGTGGCTGTATGGATGTGTGACTGGGTGTGTGAGTGGTAGTGCAAGTCAGAGTCTGAGTGGGTTTGTAAGTGGACCAGTAAGTGAGTGTATTTAAAAAACAATTAGGATCTAGCCCTGTGAATATACAGTGGATTCACATGGGGCTATGCTAAGCGCCACAGTGGATCCTCACGCATGCAAGAAAAAATAGGGACAATTTCTTGCTCATTAAGCGTCACTCACAGACCCCTCCATCAGTCCCCAGAGGTCAGGACACTTCTATCTTGACCGCTTATAATCTATTTACACTTCATTGCTCTTCCCAGGAACCGTGTCCCGAATGACAATAGGGCGGACACAACTTTTTTCCCAGGTTGCGACCAGCCAATCACATCATTTCTGCTGGTGCGTGGATCTGCAGAGCCTCCAAGGTGGATACGTGTCTCTAGACATACATACATTTTTTCTCTTTATTAACCCCAAAACTATTGAAAAGATTTATACCAAATTACAAAAAGCACTCTTTCTAGGCCAATATCTAGTTTTCTACTAAATTTAGTTCAATTCCATTCAGCGGTTTAGTCTGTATATATGTATAAAATCCCTATGGAAAATTTTAGGGGAAAATTCATTTTGGACCACTTTTTATTGGCCTCAGCTTGATGGATCACCCCAAGGAATTCCAGACAGCAGTTGAAGAGACTGGCAAACTAGTTTTGAAAATGTCATGAAGGTTCATCAAATAGCGCAAAAGGTATTAGCAAAACCACAAATGTTTTTCATATTACCTCATAAACTCCCAATCCCAAGACTCAACTGCCCCATGACCCAAAATATACCCTTACCACCCAACACCCCTCCCCACCTTAAACACCAAAAAAAGGCTTAACACCCAATACCCTTACTCACCCCAAATCCAAAAAATACCCTTACTCCCCAATACCCTTGCCCACAGCAAACCTTAAAACACACAGACCACACAATACCCCTACCCACCCTAAACCCTAAATCACTATTTCTACCCAATACCCTTACCCACTCCAAACTTTAAAATTTCCCCCACTTTCCAATACCCCTATGCACCCTAAACCATAAAACACTTTTACCACCCAGTATCCCTACCTACCCTAAATCATAAAAACATATTTACCACACAATAACCATATCCACCCCAAAACCTTAAAACACCCTTACCACTAAGCATGAGCGAATTTTGCGGATCTCGCGTTCGCGAATTTTGCGGATTTGCGGATTCGCAATCCGCAAAATCCGCGAATTCCCGCGAATTTGCGGATTTTTTTTTTTTTGTGTTCGCCCGTGTTTCTGCCAGTTCGCGAGGGTTTTTACAATTTCGCAATTTGCGAACTTACCTGTCGGGTCGCAAGTTTTGCGAACTTGTTGTTTCTACGTGTCCAGCCTGTTTGGGACACTCTTCTTCATCACTGCCACTCTCTGTCACCACTGCCACTCTCTGACTACTCATGCCACCCTCTGGCCCACCCATGCCACCCTCTGTTTCATCACCACACCCTCTGGTTGTCCAGTGTACATTATTTTTGGCAAAGCAAAGCACACCTTCCCTGCCTCAAGTGACCTGAATTAATTTGGGGCTGATTAATGTGTCACAGAATATTTTTTTAGCTGGCACCTGCTTCCTTAGTGCGCCCTGATTAGTGATCTTTTGCACTTGCTAAGTGCTTTCATTGTTGCAAAATTAGTTACAACACCTGCCCTGCCCCAACTGACAATAATGAATTAGGGGCTGATTAATGGATTTTAACTTCCAGCCTGGCTCCTGCTTGTCTCCCTTAGCTGTAATTCAGGACCTTTGTGGCATATGTGTAACTATTCTGAGGTTCAGAGCAGGGTCACATAATAGTTTCAACTGGCAACTGAACTCTGGAGGGGCCCCTCAGGAAGCACTACAGGAAATGGCTACTAATGATGAGCCTGAACTTTTGAACCTGGTAAGTAGTTACTTTCAGTTTTGCTAAGATCGTATTTCTGCAATTTTGCACTTATTCGCGGGGCGCGAACTCACGCGAACAGTGCGAGCAGTGCGAGCAAAATCCGCTGCTCGCGGATTTGCGGATTTTGCGGGAGATTCGCGAATCTCGCGGATTGCGAATTTCCCGAAAATCCGCAAAATCCGCGAGCGGAACGGATTTTCCGCCCATGCCTACTTACCACCAAATACCCATACCCACCTCTAAACTCTAAACATACCTTTACCACCCAATACCCTTACCCACCTATAAACCTGACAAACACCCTTACTAGCCAATATCCTTATTCACCCCATCACACCTAAACCCTAAAAACACCCTTACATCACCCCTACCCACCCTATATAAATATATATATTTTTTCAACTGAAAAAGCCAAAGAATGATACTTAGGCTCAGATTTCAGTGAAACTCAGCAGTTATAGTTACCGGAGATAACTATAACTTGCAATGCCCTGCTTATGACCTCACATATTACATCACTCATGACATGGTCAGTGACATCACTGATGACATCTCAAATGACATCACTGATAACATCATCCAGTGAGTGTAAGTATTTTGTAAATGTTTCTGAGAGTTAAAGATATATACTAAGCTTATGCATCAGTTAAATTACTATTCTTTTTGAACTACTAATGAATGAAAACTGTTTCTGATATATGTCATCTGAGTAGCAATATGACTGTAGCGCCAGCACTGGGGAAGTGCAGGGCTGCACCATATTTTTGTATATATTTTGGGTTCTCCATCCGGCAGGGGTGGGACTCTGTGCCTTTAGTGGAACCACTACTTTGGCAGCTCCAATGGAGGTTCTACACTTTTCAAAGTGGGTACCATATATTTTACATCCCCTATGCATAGTTTTTTGTTTTCTGAAAGCAAACTCCCAAAGCAGCAGCTTGTATTCATAAATACGATGGCCATGCCATGTAGAGAGTATGAGCACCATTGTACGTTGTCTCTAACTAAGAATGCTGTTCCTCAAACTGTGATTCCCAGTAGGGAAAATAAGTGATGGCCTAAGCCTAAATGGGTCAGGGCACTCGTCACTATGATCTGGTGGCCCTGTGGCAGATAAGCTGCTAGGACAGAGGTTTATAAAGGCAGAGCCGTCTGAGGATCTTCCAGTGTAAACCCAGTACTTAATCTGTCTTTCTGTGTTCTTGGTCAGAAAGAACATTAAAGCAGGCAACTACTTTGGAAGCTATGTGGAACATATCAATGTGTGGCTGCCTGATGGAAATACGTTTTTAAAACACAGCTTTTGTTCTGTCCTGAGAGTGGCTAATCGCATCACAACATTTTCAGCAAGTGTTAGAAATGTGGGTCTCTAGTTGGCAGGTTGTTACCCTGTCCAAGTAGGGACCCTTCTTCCTCATCAGGATAAGGGGGATAAACCCAGCTCACCCCCTTGGTAGCTTGGCACGAGCAGTCAGGCTCATCTCAGAGGCAGTATGTGAAGCATTTCCACATAACCAACAGTAATACAGTGAAAACACTACAAAAGGACACCATACCAGTTTTAGAAATATAACCAATATTTATTTGTGTAAAGGAAGACCAAAATGATAAAAATCCAACATACAATAATTAGAAAATGCACTTTGCAAGAATAACCATAGAAATGCAGTTCCTTGAAATCTTAAGCTATGTCCGGTACTACCGCAGTGCTGAAAACAACCAAATCCAACAGCTTCTGTGACCGTGTCAGTGCGAACTACCGTTGGTATCAGAAGACTTGTAAACAGTACCTTTCATTCCAGCTGACTGCAGTGGTGTGGGCCAGCGGTGGTGGTTGTCGAGGATGCTGTTTGAGGCAGAGCAGTGCCATGTGTGGTGCCTCATAGGTTGCAGTGCAGGCAGCGACTCAATGGCGGTCGTCAAGCGGCATTGGTGACACCAGGGCTGCACTGAGAGTGCCAATGATGGCATCTGTCGAAGATCAGTGGTTGATGGGGCTGGCATTGGTGGGTCGTGGCTGCGGTGTGGGACCAAGGTGCAGACCACAGCGGCAATATCAGCTAGCAAGAGCATCGTCAGTGGGAGCAGGGCGGCGGAGGGAAGCAAGGCGGTGCGGAGTGAAATGCCCACAGGTCACTGAGCAGTGGCTCAGTGGAGGTTGTCGTCATTGGTGATATCAGTGTGTGGCAGTGCCCTCTGTGGTGCCCTAAGGTCAGGGAACTGCTGATGGTCTTGCTGACAGCATCAGGGTGTGATCTCTCTCTGTGGCAACAGTTACACGGGGTGACAGAGGCAGTGCCCAAAGGAAGGTGTAGCCTTTGTTGTTCCTGAGACTTCTTGAACAGGGGGCAAGCTCTACATCAAGCCATTGAAGAAACTCAAACAAAGAAATTGCAGAAAGTTTGGTCCAGTCCTTTCTCTGCCCAAGACAGAAGCAGCTACAACTGGCAAACACAGCAAAGCGCACATCAAAGTGGTACTTCCTCCTCACTGCTGTTCCAGCTCTTTTTCTTGGCAGTTTTCTTAGTCCAAAAAAGTTCTTAAGATCAGGGATCTGGGCCCCAATATTTATACCACTTTTCCCTTTGTCCTTTTGTGGCAGAGAGTGTCTGTGTGCAGTCCAAACCAGTTCTGTCCTATCTGGCCCATCTTCCTGGCAGGAGGTGGAGACAGCATTGTCCAAGGCAGGCCAGGCCTTTTAAGGTGCAAGGAAATCCCCTCTCACTACTCTAAATGCAGCCCAGGTCTATTCAGCCCAGCCCTGACTAATCCAGGAGAGACAGGACACACCAAAAGCCCCGCAGTGGCTGTCTGAAGAGAATGCACATCCCTAGCCTGTGTCACTCCAAAGCCACACAGTCAATCCATAACCTAGCAGAAGTAGACAGGATGGTTATGCAAGAAAATACCAACTTTCTAAAAGTGGTGTTTCAAACACACAACATAAAAATCATCTTTACTAAAAGATGTATTTTTACATTCTGAGTTCAAGCATGCTAAACTCTACTTCTTCATCTTGTCCCATGGGAAGTTATACTTGTTAGATGTTACAAAGTATTCCCTGTTCTATCCTATGGGACAGATAGCCTTTCAATAGAAAAAAAAATACACTGTATTTCACTATCAGGACATGTCACACACACCAGTACATGTCCTACCTTTCACCTACACTGCACCCTGCCCATGGGGGTGCCTCAGGCCTATCTGAGGGGTGCCTTACATGTAGGAAAAGGGAAGGTTAGGGCCTGGCAAGTGGGTGCACTTGCCAAGTTGACATGGCAGAAAAAACAGTGCACAGACTCTGCAGTGGCATGTCTGATATACAATCAGTACTGCAGGCCAATTAGTAGCTTTTGATTTACTGGCCCTAGCACTTTCAGAGCACACTACTGGGGTCTTACCAGCAAATCAAACATGCAAATCATGGAAACACCAATTCATAACATAATTACACCGGAGCACTTGCACTTTAAACCTGAACAGCAGTCTCTATGCAAAAGGATGAATACTTAATGTGTGTTATAGTGCGCAGAGATGCTAAACGAGCAAAAACAGAGTTAAAACCAGGAGGTCAGAAAGACAGGGGAAAAACAACAAAAGGTGCCAGGTAACAGCAAGTAAAATAAACAGATACTGACAACTGGGCATTGTAAAGAATTAAAACAAACTTTTGAAGAAGTGAACCAGTTGCACAAGGAAGTGACCTTTAAATTACATGAAAGCAAAAACTCTGTAAGATATCATAATAATAATGATGTGTGTTTAGGACAGCAGAATAACTCAAATAGATACGTGGAATTTTCTCAATCTTTTATCTTTGTGAATTGACAAAACATATTTTATTTGAAGTCAGGAACACAAACATAAATGCAAATTAACCAAGTTTGCTTACAATATCCGTGATCCTGAGCTTTGTTTAACAATTTAGAATTAAAGTTTGGATTTTCTTCCATTAACAAATGCACAGAAAAGTAGCAAACAGCCCACCTACATTCTCAGAGCCCAGCTTTCCTTCAAATCACTCATTGATTCTTTGTTTGCTTTTGTCCAGCTAAGCGCTCCGCTGCCATTTTCTATTTTCCGCTGTAGAAATACAACTTACAAACAAATACACAAATTCCAGGACTTCATACACGTTGTTTGATGATAATGTCGAGCACATCTTTAAACCTACATATTTAATGTTCGTAATAAAGCAATTAACGTACTTAATTGCGTTGTTATTTGTATTTGGTTACAGCAAAGAGACAATAAAAAAGGCAATGGAGAGAGCATTGCTTTTACAAAGGATCGTTCAAAAGAAGGCTGGAATTGAATGGGCATACACAATGAAGCTTTTCATCACCCAGTAAAAGTGATATGTCTTGTGTGAGTGCAAGGATTGATTAGGCATTTATAACAATTATTCCTCTTCCTCAAATGTAATGCTGTCAGCCAGTGGTCTAAATATTAAGGACCTGGTTCACGAAGGTAAACTTACACTTTTGTGAAAGTTTACGATTGTTTGATATACACAAAGGCATTTACTAGTAGCATCTTTACAGCGGCCAACTCTGCACATTAAAAAGACAGGACTGTCCTATATTTTTATATGCAGAGACTCTGCAGTCGCAAAGATACTACTAGTAAAAAAGCCTTTGTTAATAGCAGACAATCCTAAACTTACACAAAAGGGTAAGTTTACTTTAGTTAATTATTCATGCCCTGAGTGAACACACACCTGCAACCATACGCCCTCTCTTCCTTCTTTCTGTCTGTTTATGCTTCTGTCTACCTATGTAGGTGACAGTGTGATGTGTGACCATATCTTCGTTGTGTAATTATATATATGTAGCTTTATGTGTGTAGTTTATGTGAGTTGTCTTCTGAATGTTCTTGTAGACATGGGTACTTAAATCTACCTGGCTTGCCCTAACATCTATTTAACAATACCTAACTCGCAATCACCCCCAATCCTGTGAACTTTCTTCCCTTTCATTTAAACCTCCTCCCCTCTGCTACTCCCCTCTTTCATACTTACTGCTTGCCATGCTTATTCCCTGCCATTCAGACACCTGAGGTTGTCTCTCCATAGACCCCCCCCCAGTCTTTTTAATTATACCATTCTATGTACAAGTATCCTTCCTCATCCACTCTCTCAATAATGAGGGTTTTTCACTCTTATGCCACATCTAGCACTTTGAGGTGGCATATCAACAGTAGAAAGTGCTATTCATGCACACATTATATAACATAAAAGGCCTTTCCTAGGCAGTTTATGGCTGAGCCGCCAAACCCATCTCTTTGATCTAAACCTATATGCTCTCTAAACCTCCAGAGGGGTAAAGTGGATTGTCCACTTTTATGCTACAAAGACCTCCCATAGAGGGGACAGGACCCGTTGCCTTCTGGCAATCTAGAATGATAGAAACATTTATGTTATCGCTTGTTTGTAGATCCTCCAGCTCTGTCTTCGCCATTTCCAATGCCAGTGCCCGTAGTCAAGCTGAGGAGGCAAAGTTTCTGTCTGAGGACTTTCAGCATTATTTGAAGTGGTCAAAACTTTAATGCTATCTTTTAAGTGAGCATTATTGATACATCTAAAACTCTGCTCTTGTCCGACCTACTGCAGGGGCATTTCTCATTTCAGGTATGCCTAAAGGAAAAGTTGATAAGTATGGGATGTAGGAATCCCATACTTAAACCTCACAGTGTCTCTTATACTCCCATCTCTGCTGAGTTATTGCTCTGACCGCACTTCAACAGCTCTGTCCTGTCCCCCTTTCAAGGTGCTTTATAAATGTGTGTTTCCTCAATATAGCACTTGTCTCTATGCAAAAGGATGAATACTTAATGTGTGTTATAGTGGAGTCCATAATATACAAAAGAATTCCACTACTTGTAAACTGGTGCAGATATATTCCATTGAGAGTCATCAGAAGTTACTTTTTTGGTTTCTCATTGTGTAGATTCCGGCTTCACCACATGCCATAACGTATTAGTGAACCTTGTGACAATAGGATAGATTCACTTCTGATACTCATCCTGGTATTTAGAAGTGGTTAAAATGTTTAACTATTCTCCTTTAGGAGTATTGTTTTCAGTGGTAACAAAGGCTACACAGTGGCAATATGGGCGGCTAACTAAGGGGGTCATTAGGATGACGGACGGACTTAGTCCGCCGGCCATCCTATCGGATTATGGGACCGCCCGCCATAAGGGTGGGGGTCCCGTGGGGGGTATTAGGATGCGCCCACCACAGTGGCGGGCGCATACTGCATTTTTAACATTGTGGCGGGCGGTGCTCTCAGCACCGTCCGCCACAATGCTAAAAATGCATGTGATACATTT
This sequence comes from Lissotriton vulgaris, assembly GCF_964263255.1. Taxonomy (NCBI): domain Eukaryota; kingdom Metazoa; phylum Chordata; class Amphibia; order Caudata; family Salamandridae; genus Lissotriton; species Lissotriton vulgaris. The sequence continues at coordinate 1,928,216,638 of NC_141689.1, read as the reverse complement.
GCATACACAAAGCGGCAGGCACCGTGCTGTGCCTGCCGCATTGTGTATGCAAATGCAGGGCGGTACCACAGGTTCCCCCCCATGTGCACCCCCCACCTCGCCTTCACCATGGGGGCCCGCAGGTGGCCCCCAAAGTGAAAACCGCCTACCTTTCCGTGGCAGCATTGCCGCCATGGAAAGGCATTCCCCAAAGCCTATACTAATATGGCTGTCGATGTCAGATTTTGAAAAATGTTTGCTTCTATTTTGTAATAGCATTGTACAGAGTGAACATTTATACTCGCACTTTGATCTAATATTTAGATTTAATGATGATTGTAATAGGCAGTCAGAAAGACCTGCATTGATTGCACCTTCATTACTGCAAGTGACTTTTCATTCGACTCTTCTCCTTGTAGTCCATAATACTCAGTGTGGGTGGTGCAACATTGTGTGCAAGGGGCAGGGAGAAAAGGCCTAGCAACTTAAGAATAACACAGTGGGGGCGTGGTCTGGCCACAAATGAGAATGGCCACTTGATCTAGGAGCTCCTCCCAGAGAAAGGCCCCGGACGGAGACAGTGGCCTCAACGGAGTGACGGGAGACTAAAAACCTATAAATTTACTCTGCACACACCCAGTTATGCACAGCCTGGGGGCTCTAACCACCGCTGCATCTGGAAGCCCAACCTGACTCTTCTGTGACTGTTCAAGGCTACAAGGCCTTGAGGTGGAAGGGAAGCCTGAGCTCTCAATTAGCATCCTTGCGCCTCCTTCTGGAAGCGGTCCTTAGCTGCTGGCAGCCCAACCCCTGGGGTGATCCTGGTGCGTGCAAGAGATGCATCGAGGGACCCAGGGCTTCCAGTTCTGATGCGGACTCTGGACCCATTACATCACAATGGCAGTAACGATGCCTGCAAAGCTTGTTCCCCAGATGGCCCCGGTGCCACACACATCTGTCCATTAACGCCCATGGCACCCATGAGTCTGTGACGCCTTGGAACCAAGGCTACCCGACGCGACTTGCCACAGGTAGGTGGGGGCCCTACACTTCCTCCCTACAACTCATCGCCTCTCTCTCACCATACCGGCAAACAAGGACTTGGACAATAGGCGCACATGGACCCCAGAGGGAGCTTCTGGGCCAGGTACCACCACAGCACTGCAGCACCTCCTGCCATCACATTACCCAGGAAAGCGGTGGTGCATCTACCGGGTGGTAGGGGCCCATCGAACATTCCTCCCACATCCCCATCCACCACACCACCTGAGAAGCCTGACTAGAGGTGGATTCACCTAAAAGAGAGGCCGCTGGCTCACAGATGAATCCTGCCTTGTCGCTCATGGCTCTGCATCCTATACTTGTAGGAGCCCACCAGATCCCCACACTACCAGGCAGCATTGAAATCACAGGACTGGAGAGTCTCACTCTTCCCTACCTACATGACATAGCTGGATCGGATCAATTGTCTTGCCCTCCCATCCCCTGATTATCGCAAGGGACCTCTCCGCTCATCACCTGGGGCCCCTCATACCCCACAGCCCACCTGCAGCCCCACAACCCACAGCCTGCCTGCAAGGGGGGCAATGCAGCAGACCTGGGAACATGTGGGGTAATGGTGTACTCTGCCTCTGTGACCATTACTCCTGTTTTAACAGCTTACCTCTTACACAGGCACCAGAGACTCTAACCAAGGAATATACTACATTCAGGGGCATCAGAAAGTGAGTGCCAGGGAGTGCCAGGGAGTAGCCAATGTGCTACTTATCTTAAGGGTGACTAGACTCTCCAAATGCTCACCCTTCTTTGGGGTTGGGCATATTCTGGATCCTGATTGGAGGAGTCCCACTATCTTCAAGATGGTGGGCACTGAAAAGTGTACTTTATCTCAACTCCAGCACCTGAGGGGTGGAGTTGGCAGAGGGGCGCACTCCCCCTATCCTTGCCAAGATTTCCTGCTTGTCTTCCCACCAGTAGGGGAGAGGACAGAAGGTGGCCTGCTCTTGCTGACAGGAGAGGCTGGGGTTTTGGTTAAATAAGGCACCCAGTTTTTTAGAGCTCCTTGCCACATCACAACGTCACATTTTAGTGATGTTGTGGTGTTGATAGGGGCCTTGCCTTATTTACAAGGCTGCCTTAAGCCACTTCCCGTGGCTTAATGCTGCCTTGTAAATAAGCTCCCCTTTAACGCTATGATTAGCGTGAAAGGGGAGGGCAATGAGTGTTTCTGTGGGCATTCCACAGCAACACCCATTGATTCTGAGCTGTCTCCTATTTCTGGGGGGCATAAATAGGAGGCAGCGGCAGAACTAAGATCAGGAAAAACCTGGTCTTACCCTGGCACAAAGAAGAGAAATGTTTCCTTTCTCCTCGTTTTTGCTGTTTTCATTTGTGCTGCGTTGTGCAGCACACATGAAAACAGCAAAAGGCCAATGGTTGTTTATGTACAGGAAGGACCCCTTTCTGGCACATAAAGAATATTTTTTTTTTAAAAAGCAATTTTGCAACTTCTGTGTGTGCTGCATTAGGCAGCACACATAAAAGTTACAAAGCGACCTTTAAAGATAGTTTATGTGCAGGAAGGGGGACCTTCCTGTACATAAACAATCTTCCCCTGAATGCAGACACCCTTGCACTAGGGTGCATGCATTAGCGCTAGGTTGCTAAACTTAGTGCTAGCATAGTGGGAGATGCAGGGATGCACCATATTCTTGTAAATATGGTGCATGCCTGCATATCAGAAGTGCTGGAGCTTGTCGTTAAGCTAAGGAGGCTAACGCTAGGCAAAGATGGCGGTCTAAGCGTTAGACCGGTCAGCAGCACTTTCGCTGAGCTCCGCTTCACCACTAAAATCGTGGATGCCCTGACCCGCCGAAGATAGTCTTTCTGCTGAAATGAGATTTATAACTGTTCAGGCTCTTTGAAAGACAATTAGAATGAGCCTCTGATCGACTGCTGTTTAACGAGGCAAAACCCCGAGGGAAACTTTGTATCGAGCCCCGAGAGAGCCTTTCAAGCTATCGCTCTAATTAGCACTCCCGCTCTGTTTCTTTTGCTGCTCTGTACAGACGCTATGCTGCAAGGGGTAGCATATTTTAACAAAAACAGGAGAGCCCCTGAGACATTTACAAACTTACTTGGGCTGACACGGAAGCTCGCGGTTTCTTCGTACGCCCAGTCAAACGGATTCCGAGCTCAGTTCCGAGCTCAGCCAGTGACTGTTCAGCTGGGGAGGGCGTGTCAGGCAGTGCAGCCGCCGCCGCCTCAGAGGGACTCCGTGTTCGTGCTCTTGTTCTTTGCGAGCAGCTTCTACTGTGGTCTCTGTGGTGAGCAACAGCGATTGAAGAAAGAGACGCCGAGAGCAAGGAAAACAACAAGGATGCCCCCGAAAAGTGCTTCAGCTGCTGCTACTAGAGCGCGAGTGGCAAAAGCAGCCAGAGCACTGCGCAAGGAAATTGAAAGGCAACAGCAAGAAGGCTCACAGGATGGGGAAGAGTCCGATTGCGCTCCAGCCAGGACAGCGAGATCAAAGTCGAGGAGGCAGCAACCCACAGTGTCTACATCCATCACCCCAAGACAGGAAGCCATCGCATCATGGAGAAAGATAAGTACTACTGGGGGGAAGTCAGTACTTGATTTACTCTTAAAGAAACATACTGTTCAGACTAATCCTCAGGCCGAGACTGAACCACCGTTACCTCTATCCTTAACTGATGACCAGTGCAGCAGACAAGAGGTGGCCCCCCCTGACCTACCCGTGCCTCAGACAAATGACTCTTTGGGTGTAAATAACGAAGTATCTGAACCACTAAGCGCTCCCCCTATTCTTCAGCCTGTTGTGGATGTATTAAATAATTTGACCGTCCGGGAAACTGAATCGATTATTGAATTAGCTAAGACTCCTGAACCCATACAAACTAGCGAAATGGCAGAGGGGTTAGAAGCCAACAAAAAGCAGATTGAGGAGGGGCGTGCCATGTCCTTTACCGGGCCAGGTGGAAACATTTTAGGAGTACAGAGTGAGCTGGCTAGCTCATCTGGGGAGACAGCCATAAAACAGACATTACTTACAACATCGACTTTGCGGTTAGTTACTTCCGAAGAGTCAATATCTGGAATTTTACATCCTGTGCAAGCTGCAGTAAATGTATCACATGGAGGTATTAATGACCCGACAACAAATTTAACTTTGCTACAAAATACTGCTCGGATTCTGGAGGTTGAGAAGGATCCTAGTGAGTTCTACTCCTTTTCTGATGAAACTGGGGAGGTCGGAGCTGATGTGGTAGGGGAATGGTCAGAGAGCTTTGTCTCTACGGAAGAGGAGGAGGAAGATGATGAACTGGAATCTCGCCCCTACTTTTCAGAAGATAGCTATGGGGATGAAAGACAGAATGTTAACACAGTTAAAATTAAATCTAAAATAGGTACTAGAATTATGCAAAATAATCTAGCTAAAGAATGCTCTGATATTAATCATGGTGCCAGCTCTGCTTTCTCCGAGATACCTCCTACCGCGGTTGAGACTATTCTACAAGCAATAGCTGCTCATAGGGAAGAGACCGCGTTAGACAGTAAAAGATCTCAGGCAGCCCTACGTAAAATGCAGGGGATCGTCAAGAAGCTCTCTAAGACATGCAATCATATTGGTGAGAGAGGTACTGAAATGGAAACAAGGGTTATGACGGCAGAAAAAGATTCCTCTGAGAACTCGGAGAAAATAAAGTTACAGGAGGAAGAGCTAATGGATATAAAATGGAAGCTTGAGGACTTCGAAAATAGGCAGCGCCGCAACAATCTGCGCATCCTAGGAGTGCCGGAGAAAATGGAGGGGGAGAATATGCGAGCCTTCATTATTAAACTTTTTAGTGTTTCTATGCCCGAAGTACAAAACTGCAACTGGGAATTAGAAATACAGAGGGCCCATCGAGTTCCATTCAATCCACCACCCAAGCCAGGGGTGTACCCACGAGCTATATTAGTATATTTTGGGAACTTTTTGCTACGGCAAGTGGTGGCTGAGAAAGCGAGACCAGATCACAAATTGTCTTTCAATGATGTCTCATTTTTTTCAAGGCCTGACTTTTGTCACGCAACTGTTGAAAGACGTTGGCGCTTGCGCCTACTGATTAAACCATTCCAAGAAAAGGGAGCCCTGGCTTATTTGAACAATCCTGCTAGACTTAAAATCATTCATGGTAGCAAGACAAGGTTTTTTCAATCAGAAATTAAGGCAAAAGCCTATCTTGATGAAATATCATAGATGGACCCTAGACAATCTATAGTCATCTCTGGAAAGTAATCTTATTTGTTTAAGTAAGAATAGCATGTACTTATGAATGATATATCCTTTGTAATTTAATCGTAGTTAACTCTATAATAGCTAGTTGATTGGATTGAGAAGCTTCATTAAGGTCTGACAAGATACAGGGCCCTTTTGATTAAGGTCATGGTAAATAATGGCTTGTATTTAGCTTCTTCTTTTTTCTAGTATTCTTTCATTAGGGAATTATCTTTTTTCATTTCTAATTCAGGAAGCGGTAGCTCAGCAGAAGTGCAGCACTTCCATCACACAGACTCTAAGTGGAGTCTGAATGCCTACGAAAAGGGGAGAGGGGTCAGCTGGGAGGGAACAGGGGAGAGTTCTTGGGAGGGATTGCAGGGGGTGTGGAAAGGGGAAGGGCATGGGGGGGAGCGGGGAAGGGGGGCAAAAAAATAAAAAATGAACCAGGTTCAGTGTCAGGAGCATTGTTCATTTTTGAATTAAATAGAAAGGGGTACAGCAGGACAAAGAACATAATATGAATAAGTATAAGAATATCATGCAATATTTTTATATTAATAATGGATAAACTTAGTGTGCAATCCTGGAATGTAGGGGGGCTCCTATCTAGAGACAAACGTATTGGACTGGGAGAATTAATTAAACTAAATCCCGTAGATATTCTGTGCATTCAGGAGACATATATTCCTTGGAACAAAATAGCCCTATTAAGTCTTAAGGGGTATAACCTGTTGATAACAACATCCCAATCCTCAAATATAAGTGGAGTAGCAATTTTTGCAAAATCATGTTTTGGCCATGGAATACGTTTTTTATCGGATACACATGGAAGGTGGGCAATTGTTAAACTCGCCAATGGAATTACTATTTGTTCCGTTTATGGATCGAATCATGATGATCCGGCAGTATTTGATTTCTTGGAAACAGAACTAGCTACATGGCAAGGCCCGTTAATTTTCTGTGGTGATTTCAATATCTCGCTTCTCCCTGCATTTATTACTCAAACGCCGGAACAGAAATATACGGGCCGGAAACCAAGAGTATATCGTGCAGTTAAGAGTTTAATTTATAGTATGGGTTTGATCGATATATGGCTATTAAATAAACCAAATGATCTTGGTTATACATACTTCTCCCATCCTCACCAAAAGCATGTTCGGATAGACTATATTTTCACTTCTAGAGAATTAGCAACTCATTCTAACATAACCAAACCACCTAAGATAATTTCGGATCATAACTCATTAGTTTTACTAACCACTTACGATAATAATCCCACCCAAAAGTATTCTTGGACCTTTGACAGGAAATTACTAGCTAATAATGAATATATCAATTACATTAAAACCTGGACTGATGAATTTTTTAATATGAATCGTTATAGCGCGCCAAGAAACACTGTTTGGGATTCCTATAAAGCTGCATTAAGGGGTGAGACTATTAACTATCAAAATAAAGCCCGAAAAATCTTGAAAGAGAAATATGATTTGAAAATTGCAGCCTTAGCTAAAGCTGAGGAGGAACACATTGTTAAAATAATGCAAAAGCAAGAAGCCGGGAATTTGATGACCCAGGTACCAGTACAGAAATCCGAATTAAACACTAGCCTCAGCCAGAAAGCTGCCCAAACATATCAAACACACAGGAAGCTAATTTATGAAAGTGGGGAAAAAGTGGGTAGACACTTGGCTCTCTCTACACGTCAGAGAAATACAAGGAACAATATTTCTTCAATAGTAGAAAATGGACAGATGTTCACCCATGCGACAGATATTTACTACCAATTTCAAAGATATTATCAGAATCTTTATACAGAAGATACTCTAGCTACTGAAAAGGACATAATAGACTATTTGGATAATTTTCTTACTAATATGGAGGCTATGAAGTTGCTAGATGATGTCACCAAGGAAGAACTCGAAAAAGAAATTACATTAGTAGAGGTGGGGGTTGCTTTATCCTTATTATCTTCTGGCAAGGCAGCAGGCCCTGACAAAATTCTGATTGATTTATATAAGATTCTTAGTCAACAACTTTGTCCTATTCTACATGATTTATTCCTTGGTATTCAATGTAATGGTGTTCCACCAACATCTTGGGATGAGGCTAAAATAATCGTTTTTCCGAAAAAGGGAAAATCCCCCGAACAATTAACCTCATATCGTCCCATATCCCTGATCAATTCGGACTCCAAATTGTATGCAAAGGTTTTGGCGCTCAGACTCAGTGGGGTTGTTGAACATCTTGTCTCCCCGTGGCAACATGGCTTCATCCCTGGTAAAGGAACTACAGAGCACACTCGTCGAGCAATCACCCTATTCGACGCCATGGTTGCCACGGGGGGACAAATGCCGATGATCCTACTTGACGCTGAGAAAGCCTTTGACCGCGTTTCATGGGACTTCCTTTGGGAAGTGTTGAAACGTAATAATTTCGGCCCTAAATTTATTAAATCTATTAAGTCAATGTACCTTCATCCCAAAGCAAAAATTCTAGCGGCAGGACTCTTATCTGAAAATATTAATATTGCAAGGGGTACCAGGCAGGGATGCCCTTGTTCACCCCTGCTTTTTGCTTTATATATTAACCCCCTTATCTTGAAACTATTAAAAAACAATATTATTAAACCGGTCATTAGCTGCCAATTCGAAACTAAAGTATTGGCCTACGCCGATGACATCGCGGTTACTACATCTGAACCGACTGAGGCTATACGTGAAATAGAGAAAGTGACTACTGAATTTGGAAGTTGCTCGGGCTATTCTCTTAACAAAGAAAAAACGATTATTTTGTGTACAGATAACAGCATCTGCCTGGATCTTCGAAGAGCCGGAAAGGCTACGTATCTAGGAGTTGTTATTTGTGCAGATACTAAACTATTATCAAAAGCTAATTTCGATCCATTACTGGCCAAGATTAAGAATGATTTTGAAAGAGTTAATAGCCTCCATCTCTCTATCATAGGAAGAGCCAATTATGTAAAACTGAATACCCTGCCTAGATGCCTGTATCTTTTTCGGGCAATTCCTTTATCTATTGATCAGGAAAGGCTAGAGTTGATTAATTCACTTATTTCTAAATTCATGTGGCAAAATGGTAAGATTCGGAGATCTCTGGCGCTATTATCATTACCCTTTGATAGAGGTGGTCTTGCTATTCCCAATATAAATTTGTATTACTGGGCAGCATTTTTTAAACAACTCACACCTATGATTAATGGCTATAGTATAGAGAGCCCAGAAGGAGTCAAAAATATTCCCTCAATCTACGAGCTTCCTATAGGTCAGGAGGCTAAGGGTTTACTCCTACGGAAAACTGAGGCAAGAAATTATAAGGCTTTCAAGGGAGAAGTTATAAATAGCGCATGGAGGATTTGGAAGAAAGTGACTAAATATATGCATATTTGTAAGATTAATCGATATACGCCTCTTTGGCGGTCAAATGCCATTGAAGGCAAGGAATTTAATGCTGTCTTAAAGAAATGGGAAAAGTTAGGAATAAGAACAATTGGTGACTTTTTAGTAAATAATTTTGACTCCACCTTTTTCGATTTAAAAGTTAAATATAAGTAAAAAAATGGAGACTTTTTGAATTATGCACAGATATTTGCTAAATTAAAGGCCAAAGAATCCTTAATCTGTCTTTCCAAAGTCGAAATTTTGGATGCAATTCCCAGAATAAACACCAGGATTGGAACCCTCTATAACATTCTTTTGACTCAAAAACAGGATGATCTTGATAAAATTGAAAATAAATGGACCGCAAAATTAAACAATCCTAATGTTGACATTGATAGAGTGTTAGAGATGAGCCAGAAGTTACTTATGGCAAGTAATCTTAAAACGCAACTGTATAAAACTATATTTGACCTGTATTTTACTCCTGCAAAATTGTTTCTATGGGGGAAACGTGAGAATGATTTATGTCCTAGATGTAACCAAGGACCTGCTACGCTAACCCACATGTTTTATAATTGTCCTGATTTGATGGTAATCAAAAATATGATATTAGCCTTTTGGGAAGAGGTATTTAATCTTAAAATACCAGAATCAGAAACTGTATTCTTACTAGGTCATGATTATTTGCTAAATGTAACTAAATCTGAAGAAAGATTAATTTTTATAGGTACGGCAGTATTAAGACTAATTTTATCAACTCGCTGGAAAGAAACAGATCCTCCTAGCTTTCAGATGTGGCTAGCGCGTTTCCTATCGGTTTATAGATACGAAACAGCTATTTTTGAAACAAGAGGAGTCAAATCTAGGGCCCGCGGGGAGGCACTCTGGCGCCCAATAACTAGATGGAAAGCCGGCATTATATTTAGCGGCATTGGCTGATTCAAAAATTAATGTTCGTATTTCACTTGTCTTAAGTATTCATTGCTGTACTTATGTTGATTTTGTTTAATATATTGTTTCTTCTTGTGTTTGATTAACCGTCCAATTTGCATTACCTGCTGTATAGTCAACATTCTATTCATCTTTGTTATGTTTTGTTTCATTTTTTCTTTCTGTAAAGTTGCTCCTGCTTTTCCTGGTTATAAACAAAAAAACAAAAACAAAAAAAAAAGCTAAGGAGGCTAACAACATGCTCCACCACTTCTTTGTAAATATGCCCCTTGGATACTTCAACTATTTACAAAACATAGAGAATCTGAACAATGGTCAGTAATGATATGGCATGCATTTAACACCTTAGCTGCGTGTAAACATTCCTCCCTAGTGCTGCGCTGTCCATTGGAACCAGTGCTGAATGGACGTCCAATGGTCGTGCGCAGCACTGGGGAGGTAGCGCTGCTGACGACCATTGGCCGTCAGCAGCACTTAAGGGGTTAAAATATATCTATCAAGGGCATTTGTAAAGTAAAACAACATGGGGTCCATAAAACACTTTGTAGCAGTCTCGATTGGCTCGAGAAGGCTCTTAAAGACCAAGAAGACTTAAAAGAGACATAGACCAATGTACGTTCCTTTGCAGTCCTAACAGAGCTGAGTAGGAATCACTCTGAATTTATAGACAAAGGAGAACTAGAGGTCAGGCACTTACATAAAAATGCTCGAGCAAGGGCATGCAGAGAGGCGGAGAGGCCAAGTAGAATATGTCTGTACTCTTGAGACCTGACAGACACATTTAGGCTATTACCTACCTACAAATGGAAGACTTACCTTGACATATGATGTGAACAATATATTATCAGAGCTGATTGATTACTACTCTGTTCTATTCACCTCATGAATCTCCTGAAAGGGTGATGAATATATCCAAAATCCCAACCATGTAGCTCTGGCTTGGATCAAGAGACCATGTAGACAGTTCTTAGAACAACCTTGTGCCCTAGAGGAGGCTCAGTAGTAATAAAGGGTCTCCCTCATATGAGGCACTGTTGTGTAAGTTACGACTTTGGCGCAACTCTACACGTTGTCTGGTCCCACCTACGGGTAACATATGTGAACGCAATGCACCTGAATAAATGTGAAAGACATATTATTGTAGCCCCACAAATCACTATTAAATTCAATGTGTAATAGACATAGAAGTATTGCTTTTGGGTTACTGAAAAGGGATCAGGGGCACCAGGTAAACAGCAACATACCTTATTACGTCATTCACTATATTGCACACACAGTAAGTACTAAGAATAATGAATACTTTTAAGCAAAAAGTATTTATTACTACAGGAACAATGTTTTTCCCACTACACCTAAAACAACTATAAAGCCAGCAAGAAGGCACTGTATGAATTATCAGAATAAATGGAAAATTTCTAATATTGTTTAAAATGTCATTTAAAAAGTCGTCTAGAACCTAACACTCTAACATCTGCTTCTATGCGCCATATTATGAGAGCATGGAAGGCATAGCAACTTGCAGTCTAGAGTTTCCTAGGGAGAGAGGATCCACAGCATACCTCGTTGACAGCAAAGGCTGTCTTTTTCAAAAGATGGACAGAGACGCTGTCCCTCGTGAAGGGCAAACACACTACAGTAGCAGTCAGTCAGTTTTCCTTTGGGACTCAAACCTATCGACTTCAGGCGAGATGTGCCATCTGCGAAGAGCAAAGTGTGACAGAAGTATGTGAGAATATTCCTGTATAGATCTCGGTGATAATCTGGGTGAAGAACCTCTCCTGACAAGTGGTCAAGTGGTTGTCTATATTTAGTCAATCTTATCAGAGATTGGATGGTCTGAAATAAATGATGCGCATAAAGGTGTGCATCCTAGGCATTTCTCAGGAACATAAAAGGTAAAAAAATGTCAATTCAAACAACACTATATTGGTTATATGTCGATATGAGTTTGTAATCAACCTTGACATGGTGAAAAAAAGACATTTGACCTGGACAACTGTCGCTATTGTTTGTATCTGTGCCATTGATTGGAGGGCTGGATGTTTTCACAGTTCTCAGAAAGATACGGTCATGTGACATCTATATCTAATAGGTGTGATAACAATGATTCTGCATAGATCAGGAAAGATGGCAATTTCCATTAGTCAAGATTGAGTGAAGGTCTATATAAGATGAAGTCAGGCCTTAGAGACTTTACGTCAACACCTGAGGGGACGATCTCCCAGCATCAAACATATGTGACGCAACTATGCGAATGGCTATTACCAGTATACAATGAAAAACTGGAGCAGCTGATGCTTCCTCCCTCATTTGCAAATCCATACTTTTTCCCTCCTGAAGCCCGGTAGGCTGTCCCAGAGCCCCAACATTCATAGCCAGTTATTGCTAATAAATATTGATGCTAAAGTCCTGACATTTGTACTAGCCACCAGACTGGCTCACCGATTACCCGAACTGGTGCTTCCGCTGGCATGTGCAATTCCACAACTACATGGGGAACGGGTTCTGGCATTCTCTCCACTGAACTTATTAGTGTCACTTTACGGGGATGGTATCACACTGTTTTCTATATTTAGAAAAGACTAGTCTTGGGTGGCTCGGGAACCAGTAGAGAGTAAATTCCCAGAGGGAGATTTATAAACTGGTAGCTATTGTCCTTGAGTTGTTTGAACTGAATTCAGGTTTGCATATGAGTATCGATATGATTCCCTTCTAAAGATGGCACCCATGGTAATGGTCACGTGACCGAGACACTCCAGAAGAGGGTGGGTGTGTACAACATTTGTGCCCGAGTTATGTGTTTAAATAGATCCACGGAAAGAACAGCTGGTGTGCGTGGAGTCCGAGGCCGGACCAGCAACTATATTGGTAAGTGGACGGATAATCTTGGCTAATGGCGGTTGATTAAAGGAGGAAAAGGGGTCTGCCAATGGAAGCCGTGATGAAAAGTGCAGTAGTATATAGTGGCCTCTGCTCTAAACTGGCTTGTGCAGATGGGGCCAGCGCGTATACATACTTAGCCCTTCTCCCTGTTTTTAAATATAAAAAAGCGCAATAAGAGGCTAGCGCTTGACATATGTAACCTCTCTCTCCGTTTTCTTAAAATATGTAGTAAGAGGCCTGCGTTGAGGGTGGCAGGGGTTGAAATACTGGATACCTTTAAATAACGTGAAATTGGATGAAAGTGACCATGAATATACCACCTACGATAATAATTGTTTCTTTAACAGGTTGATATAAAGCAACCGTGGTAATACATGTAACCCCTTGTGTGCTTGTGACGGAACCGCTCCGTCACAAGCCATGGGTGAGCTGTGCTTGTGACGGAACGGTTCCGTCACGGCCCGCTCGGCACGCCTGCACGGCGCTGATTTTGCGCCTGCGCGGCACGTTCCATTGAGCGGGCGTGTTCGTGACGGAACCGTTCCATCACAAGCACAGCTCACCCGCGTGCCGTGACGGAGCGGTTCCGTCACAAGCACGTGACAGCCGTGCGGCCGCCCTACCCCCTTAGTGCTGTGGCGGAATAGCCACCGCAGCGAAGGGGTTAAATGGTGTGGATGTAAACACATTCCCAAGGAGAAGGGGGTTGCCATTATGCAGGGTGGGGGCAACCACCTGGTAAATATTCCATATGTGTGTGTCTAGCAAATTCTGATTAAACACGGTTTGCCTGTATTGGCAGTGATAAAAATTAATGCTTTTGCCAGTGGTCGTTTAGCTCGTTTTTAGCTAGGAGGAGCAAAAGTAAGTGGAAATTTTGCTTCTAGAGAAGTGGGGTCAGAAATGAATAGGTTAGCACACTGAATTTGTTCCCAGTGCTTGGTTTACCTTTTTCACACATTTAAATAATTTTTTCACTTCTTCACACTATTCTTTTGTGGTTTTGGGAGTTGCTAATGATGAGAACCGGAGCACACTGGTGAAAACCTACCAGAAGCTCCCATGGTGGTGTTTCCACTTTTTTTTCTCCTTTCGTGATTTGAACGTTAGTGGGTATATGCTGGGTAATGACATTGAACAACTTTTAAATAAATGGACAGGAGCACCTAGGATTGGACAGCATTGTGGAGGCTGTTGTTAAACATCAAAGCCAAGATATGGCACGGGGTATGCTCACAAGGATTGTCCTATATTAGATTAGGTTCTTTTTTGGTTGAATATTATGAGGGAAGGCGTCCTGATCTGTATCCCTCTGTAGCTCTTTTTTGTGTATGATCACACTGTACTTAACAGATCTGGTGCGGAATTGAGTCTTGTCACACAGGAATTTATCCTCTCCGGGCACTAGGCAACACTTCCACTTTAATTGATGGGGCAGATAGCACTCATTAAGATGATAATACTGCCCAAGATGCTTTACTTGTACAGCAATATTGCATACCGTGGATTCAATACTTCATTAAAACCCTCATATCACATTTGATTTAATGGGTTAGGCGGGCTGACAATTGCGAGTACGTTGGGAAACCTAGCATTGGTATATGAAAGGGGCGACCTCTTGGCACCCAATTATGAACTCTACTATTTGAGTGCACAAGCACATTTTGCATACTTGTTATAACCTTGTCCATACATGGTGCACATAGCAATAGAAGATGATGATGCACACCCCACCCCACTTAAGGCACTCTTGGTCCGGGACCTGAAGTGGAATCCAGCAGAGATAGATACAGTGGCCAACATCAACGAGCCTGGATAAAGATTTGTAAATGACTAAACTTACTGATTTCATGTAAACAAACACTAACCCAATTTCCTGCGATATCGCTGACATGTAACAAAACACTCTCAACAGATGCATAAATGAGGAATAGTTGCTCTAGGCGACTTCTTCTCTGAGGGCAATTTCTGGGCCCCTCAACCAAAATTGATGGCACTACACCATTTCCACTGGACATTTTGTCATATTATTGCCTTCAGCCTGTGTGTAGAAACACTACCAAACCTTTACCCAGGTACCTTCAGTATCCCACACAATTATTCCTGGCACCAGAACACAATGGGATCCTGACATCGAGGCTCCCATTTCAAATGCAGAATGGGCATAATGCTGTGGACAAATAGGGGACTTCTCTCCAAAAGGCAGAGTGCATCTTATCTGTTTCAAATACCCCCATGGGACTGGCCACATCCCTAAAAAACAGTTTTCACTCAAACTGAGAGAACATCCCAGCTGTGTTAGGTGTGTTGAGGCAGAGGCAAACTTCCTATACTTTGCAAGAAAGAAGATAGCTGAATACTGGAGTGGAGTGGGCAAGCAAATTTCAGATATTATCACAGTAGACATTGAGTTGATATCAAAGCTTGTGCTACTAGGACACACTAAAGGGGTGCTACTTGCCGTTCAGTGCTTCAGGTCATTGGCACTCCTACTGGCCAAGAGGTGGGTGTCTTGTGTGTCTGGGGGGTGACTGCATGATGTTGTAGTGGAATGATCAGCTGGAAATCTATTATTCTATGATAACTCGGACACTTCACCTTAAGACCATTTGGGACCCTCTGCAGACATATCCGCTAAGCCACAACATTGAACAGGTCTAGAAAGCTGTGATTAGCAAAAGGGGTAGGAATGGATAGATGATGAGCTGTGAGTCCTGAACGGTGGGCCTACTTGGGACACAATGCCGACAGAAAATGTGATGTTTTGCCAGGTGGGCTCGATCTGCCTTGTGTTCCTCAGGTTTCTTGCGACTGGGTGTGATGGTCCCACCCTTGGACAGACTGAGAGATTGTTACTGAGAAATCGCTTACACAGCTATTACTGTGTGCTCTATACAGTGTTCTGCCATGCTGTAGTGTTCTGTGTTCTTTTATTTTGTCTTGTTTAAGATATTACAAAATGCCAATAAAATACATTTAAAAAAAAATCTATATTGATTCTATTTTTCCCAAAAATTATGATGCTGTGTATGCAATTAACCAGGTTACTAATTGTAAGCTAAAGAATATGTGTGAGCATTGGTCTGATTTAGAGGCTCCTATGTCATTTTTGTATTGGACATGGAAGAGCAATATCTGTTGCATTCCATGTGCACATGCATTTATCCCATCTACAGAGTGGTCTGTGTAGGGAAACAGAATGATGTCCAATGGACAGGTAGGACTGGGTCTCTGTCAGTCCCGTGTACATTCTCAGGCTTAGGGATCGCCATTTTACCAATGAAACATTAAACCTGGACCCCAAATCCTCATCTCATGGATCTATTAGCCTGGAGATTGCTGCACAAATGCAGTCACGCAGACACTTTACCTTGAGAATGCCGGATTTGTATTTAAATTCTTGCATTTATAGTCAAGAAGATTCTTTACATTGTCCTGTCGAAAATCTGTGCGCTCCTAGACTTGTGCATTAAATGATCATATACAGTGTTTTGAAAGTTATGGCATTGTAGGATATTATGATGAAGTTGTGAAAAAATGCACATTTTCCCTTCTTTGTTTCAAAATTGTATTTGTGGGGAACTCCCTCCACAACAAAATTCAGACTCGCTCTTTCGACACCTTGTCTCCAGGGAGTACAGGGGCTGGTGTGAAAAAACGTACAAAGGCTGCGTTCTTTTCCCAATACCCCGACGTACAGGGCGCGATCCTCACAGTTTCATAGATATTTAGTTGTGTGTTTCACGTTTTTTAGCCCTTGCTTTTGTTTGTTTAACTGTGTGTAGTCATAACTCAAGACCATGTCTGCTAGGAGTTAGAGTGTTACAAGTAAATACCTCGGGCAGATTTACAAGAAAGTAACTCAGTGCATTCGGCAAGCCACTTGGCTGCGCTGCACTGAGTCACTTTCAAAGCACAGGGATGCAACATATTTACAACAATATGTCACATCTCTGTGCTTCCCCTGCACTGGTGCACAAACTGCTGCCATGCGCTGGCACAGACACGCTTGTACCATGGTGCAAGGATGCCTGTGTTGTGGGGAGATTGTTCCCTTCCTGCACAAAAACAATCTGAAATGCCGTTTTTTAGGTCTCGCCTATGCCGCGCGCGCTGCGTAGGAGAGCTTTTAGCCGTCGCTCTGGTAATTTTTAAGCACACATTATTGCTTGTGGTGGCATCCACCTTGCGGTAGCTCGCATGGGCGTGCCACAAGCACGAGTACAATGCTTGAAAATGAGCAGACTGCGCAGGCACGCACCACTCCCAGGCTTGGGCACCTCATGGAATGGCCAAGGGCTCCCCCCTTCTCTGCAGGGCCTGCCCCTTTAAGGTTAACGGCCTCACACACGTGGGCAGGAATGCAGCTCTCATTACACAGCGTTTCTGGTAGTTTGGAAACATTTTGTTGCAATTCCTTGAACTTTTATCAACTGCCTGACCTTCAGTGATTTTCTGCACGCAGTATTCTTTCATTTCTTTTCCGATGCAAGGCTTGGGCATCGATTAGCCGAGAGATCCGGACTGTGCGTGCAACAGCAGAGAAATTGTCGATTGACACGCTTCCTTTTTGGCCCTCCCCTCTGTCACCTCTGCATACGTGCAACTGCAATCCTGCCCCTCTCACCCCCCAGGTGGAGGTAAAGTAATTCATTGCACTACCTGCCCCTGGTTAATATTGCAACACGCTACCAGGTTTACATGTAAATAATGTATTCATACCGTAAGTTAGCCGATAACGTGTGTCGTCATTGGTGATCAGCCCGTTTGCAAAGGCCTACTGTAAAACCCATCAGATTTCATTTAGCACTCCAATGCCCTGCTCACTGAAAATCCGCTCTTAACCCTTGCGGCATCTCAGACTGCTTAGTGTGCTATTACACTCTGGAATGTACTCGTAAACATAAAGCTGTTTCTAAGGGATGCGTTTTACATCAATTTCGTTATTATTTTTATTATACAACATTTTTTATTAGTTTTCCAGTTATAAGAAACAAAAAATTGTTTAAAACATTGTAACCAATATCGCACATGGCATCATCCAAAATTTGCCCAAACGACATCGAGGTCAGTTGTGTTCCAATGTCCTACTTGTCACAAACAAGGCATCCTTGAACTCCTTTCAGTTCTTGTTCAAGCTGTGCACATCTGTTTGTGCATTTTGCTGCATTCAGATTAGAGGAGTCTTCTTACTCAGCCAATAATGGGTGATGTCCCTTTCTGCGATAAAAAACCCGAGCCCGATCAGCGCCTGCCTGTGTCGGCGATGACCCTCCTCATCTACTATCTAAAGTAACCTTATTGAACTTCTATATAAAAGGGTTGACAGATGGCTCTGTTATGGCAGAGCAGGGGCGCCGAGCTCTCTGAGGATGCATGGATGTCTGCAGGATTGGCAAAGCATGTGTTTGACAAACTTAGGACTGCAGTGCCAAAAACTGTAGCAAAAAATGTTTGACTGCAGAAATAGAAACCTCTTTTTATGGAGCTGAAAAGTTCATCAGTGGCTTTGGTGGCAGCTGGTAAAGAGCTCAGTCTCACCTCTGCGTAAGAGAATGAACTAAGGCCTCTTCTGCCTTTGTGTGGTTGGAAATCTTGAGAATTCTGGCAGTGGCTGATTTTGGGGAGTGGCGAGAAGGATTTGTAGCTCTTGAGGTTTGGCATGAAAGGTCCATGCTCTGTCTGAGCCTGACCATATTCCCCCATGCCCACTGTGCTGTTTTAGCGTCAGAGGAGAGCACTTCCACCATGATAGACAACTCTAATTGTGGGCCTACCAGCTTTTGCCTTGATCTAGGTTGTTTCTATTTATGTGTGCAACGGTAACACTGCTGTTTGAGGTTGGTTCTCTTTTTAACTAACTAAGGGGTCCATTAGGATCGCGGACGGGCTTGCGTCCGTCTGCGACCCCAGAGTAGGAGGGAACCTCCGCATGGCCTGCAGAGTTCCCTCCTGTGAAATTAGGATGTGATCGCCACCCTGGCGGTCACATCCTCTATTTTTACCATTGCGGCGGGTGCAGCTTCAAGCTGCACCCGCCGCAATGGTAAAAATTCATACATTGCATTTGTATGCAGAAAGCGGCAGGCACCGTGCGGTGCCTGTCGATTTCTGCATACAAATGCAGGGGGGTACCATAGGTACCCCCATGTGCACTCCCCATCCCCCCTTCACCCAGGGGGCCTGCAACGGGCCCCTGAAGTGAAGTTCCACATGCTTTTCCACGGCGGAAAACCCGCTGCGGAAAAGCATTTTTTTTAAACCCATCCTAATATGGCTGACGGTGTCTGAGAGACACCGCCACCATATTAGAGCTTTTCCGCCGCAGTTGTAAGCCAACCGCGGCAGAAAAGCAGCAGACTGACACCAGGACCCACCAGCCATCTTAATCTGGCGGTGGGTCTTTGGTGGGTCCGCAGTGGATTTTCCGCATCCTCTGGGCCGGCGGTGGCTTCCGCCGGCCCAGAGGATGCGGAAAATCCGCTATCCTAATGAGCCCCTAAATTAGTGAGGTAGGTTTTGCTGTTGGGTATCGTTTGGATACCTGGTGGAAGGATGATATCCCTCGATAGGCCAGCCTCTTACAGAAATTGTCCACTTTTAAGACCCTACAACCTTTGTACATAGTGGAAAAGCACATTACAGGCATGTTAGTGGTCACGGTCTATGTTCACATTGTACCCCCCCACCCCGTGAGCAATGCACTGTGGAACCTGCACTTTTTAATTTGAAGCCTTCCAGACAGTGCAGCTGTCTGTTTTTCAAAGACTTCTTGGGGGCACTCTGAAAGCTTCCCTAGGAATGCATTTGCCCATTGCTTACCATTGGCTTTGTGATTTTCAACTCACATTTGCTTGCTTTCTATTTGCTAGCATTATTTGTTTTAGGTTGTCTGATATGTCTCTGTCCCTCCCATGCAGCATAAACTTTTTACCACCTCTCTGACTCGCTCCTTGTATTCTTCCATAATTACTCACTTTCTATAAAAAGTCCTTTACATTTTGTTCTTATCTTGTCACATTTGCTGTGCATTCAGAGATAGAGGACAAATGTCAGAAGTTGTCTTCCGAGGGAGCTTGGTATTTACTTTCCTTTTTCTGATTTTAAAGTGAGAGCATTTATGGGGTCAGTTTTGCTGGGTACTATGGTGGGCTGAAGGAAAGGATGTACATCGTTATTTTGTTCTAGCTCACAACAAAATTACATGTCTATACAGTAACTGTGCAAATATTTCAGAATATATTAGAATTAGAAAAGCACAAATTAAGCATTTTTTTTGTAACTTTTAAGTCTGGTGGAAACTGATATTTTAATATGATCAAAACACATCAATGCTCTAGGAGATTCAATATTCACTCATTATCGTTTGCGCCTGTATAGTTTTATCAACTGTATGACTGTGTAAATGTAATGGTCATTGCAATTGAAAATGTGTTTGTAATGGCAGTGCAGTACCACGCCATGCATGCTCCACTCTACACAACTCCACTGTACGACACTCTATGCCAGTCCACTCTACTCCCCGACACTCTCCTCCCCTCTACTCGATGCCATTCTACGACATGCTACTCCACTCTAGGCACTTATACATCAGTCCACTTTACAGCCCTCTACTCCACAGCACTCCACTCTACACCACGTTACTCATCTCTATGCCACTCTCATCTGTCACTTCACTCTAGACCCCTCTACTCCACTCTGACACTCTACAACACTCTACTCTAGGCTAGATGATTTGTAACACTGGAGGTTAGGAATGAAAGGGTCATGCCCTGTCTGACCCTGGTCATATTTCCCTATGCTCATCATACTCTTCTACCAGGTTATGTCTCTCTGAGGACGGCACTTCCTTCATGTTGGACAACTACATGATTGGGTCTTCCAGCTCTTGGCCAGATCCCGGTTGTTTCTGCTTATGCGCGCAGCGGTATCACTGCTGTTTGAGGCTGGTTCTCTTTCTAATTAATTGAAGCAGTGAGTCCGGTTTTGCTGACCAGTGTGGATGGGATACCTGGTGCCAGGATGATTTCCCTCAATCGGCAAGTGTCTTATGAGTAGTTATCCTCTTAAGATCCCACTTCTTCTACACACATGGGAATAGCATGATTTGGACAGGGGAATGCTGACTTTCTATTCTAACATTGTACTGCTCCCACCCCACCCCCCCCAATTGTAGTGCCCCTCCGTGATCAATGTACTATGGAACCTGCACTTTTTTCGGAGGAAGCATTGAATGCACTGTTACAGATCTTGTTGTTTTACCCTAATGGTGCCCAAACACATGTACGTTGGTTTCGCTGTTTTGTGATTTTTTTCCTGAGTTCTACCCAGTGCATTTGCTGACCTGATGAGATGGAAATTGTGGGGCATATTATCAAGGGGGTTTATCTCTGCTTTTTTGGCTTTAGAAGCCAAGAAAGCGGAGATAAAATTATCTCCCTATTGCCTAGCTGTCCCTAACACCAGTTAGCAACAGCTAGTAGGAGATAGCAACCATCTTGGGCCCCATTTTGCATGTCAGTGATATTTATCACTAATGACATGCAAAGTGGGCGTGCCAAGATGTTAGCGACTGGAAACAGTCGCTAACATCGCTATCTCCTATTACCAACTTTTGGAGATATTCGCGCTAAGTGCGAATATCTCCAAAAGCTAACACCTGCCCTGAGCAGTTCTTAGCCATGTTATCCAATGGAAGGTGGATAAGATGGCTAAGAGCATTAGCTTGGTAATGCATGAATATCGCTGACTTTTCAGCGATATTCATGCATTGCGGCCGGTTTTTTATCGCATTTGTGATAAACCTTGGTAATACGAAGGTTTATTTGCGATAAAAATCGCCGCAGCTCAGCGGTACATTTTTATCTCTAACCAAGCATAGCGATAATTATCGCTATTGCTTGGTCATATGCCCCTGTATTCTTTAAATTCTTACCTTTACATCATATTTTCACTGGATGAATAATAGATTCATCAATGTTTTTGCTTTATACATTAGCCTATGTATAGATTGTCTTTATGCAAGAAACAGCACCGCATAACCCAGTGAGGCTTTCCACATAATAGTTGTAGCTGCTGCGTGGTGGTCACACTATGGAAAAATACGTCCCTGCATGCTCACAATCTGGCAAGTGTGGTATTCTCATTATTACTGTTTTTTACAACCCACCCATGTGCTTCGAAAGCCTCATGGAGTTTGTCTTGGTTTCCTATGAACCCTTCTCTGCTTCCATCCGTTGCTTGAAACCTCCATCCGTGAGGCGCACCACAGGTCCATGTGGTAGTTCGATCACTATTGCTGTGTCCTGCCCCGATCCTCTTTTGGAGGAGCCACAAAGAACACTCATCTGCAATACAGTAGGTCTCGCATTTACGCAAGTTTGAGCTATTGATATTTCAAATGACAAAGCCTTTTATTTTTGTTTTCGTTTTTAAAACATTAAATAAAAGGTATTGTCATTTACAATGCCAATAGCTCAAACACGTGTAAATGCGAGACCTATTGCATTCCAAATGCTTGTCTACTTCTGTGTGTGATGCATTAGCACACATAGAAGTTGAAAAACATCATTGTTTCAATGATTGTTTACGTGCAGGAACGGACACCTTCCTGTACTTAAACAATCATTAGAGGTGATTTCTTCTTTCTATGTGTGCTGTGCTGCAGAATGATGCAAAAAACACAGATGATGGACAGAATGTAGAACAATGTCATACATTCACCCCAGTACAAGGATCTGGGCCTAAATCCATCGTTTTTTTGCACTCCACACCACCCTGGGTTAGACACTGCAGAATGAAGCATGCATAGAAAGAGGGAAAAAAACGAGGAGAAATGAATACATTTCTCCTCGTTGCGCCTCCCTACACCTGGGGAGGTGTGGCATTCACACACATTTCCAGATTTACGATTCCTCGTAATTCTGGAAATGTTTCTGGTTCCATGGGTGTTGCGTGGAAACATCCTCAGCAACACCCATGGAACACCCCTTTCAAGCAAAGTGCTGCGTGCAAAGGGGCAACATTTACAAGACAGGAAAAGTTACACAGGGTTGCTTTTCCTGCCCTTGTAAATATGGCGTAGAAAAATGCCCCACGGTATGTCACAAAAAGTGACGCACCAGTGGTGCAAAGGGTTTGTAAATCGGCCCCACCATATTGCCATTTTTTGCACCTGATTTTGCTGTTTTTTTTTATCCAGGTCTCCATCTCTAACGATCACCCGCATTAGACATTCTAGAATGTTTGTTTGTTTCAAGATGTCATCTGGGGGTTTGAGATCTATTGTGACGTCATTCGCTGGCTGGCCCCTTTAAGGGAAAGCACTGAGATGCATACAAACTTTTAGTGACAAACTTCATGCCCTAACCTTCATACAGGGAAAGGGTGGAGGGGAAGGGGTCCTGTCTGCAGATGTTGGTAAGAGGCTTCCACTGGTAGTATAGCAAAGTAGTTTTAATTACTGATAGACGTATTTACAAAATCTGAGCAAAATAAGCGTGCGTCTACCTTTATTAAGAGCAATTCTTCATTTTGAAAGAGCTGGCTAGTGAACACAACGTTGCACCACTAGAGCCAGGTGTCCCCCAGCCGCACCATCTAAGACGGCTCAGTTGAGGCATTCCGCGAATTGCCTCATTCCCTCCATGCACTTACCATCCATGTGAATATTAAAGCACTTTATTCCAGCCCTTGCTGGAGTGCAAGTGCTTCTGAATTGTGGCACCAGCAGAGACTTCACACAATAAGCAAGCTATCTGATTACATCGTTTGAAGTTAATAAAACGGGCTGCCGCGTGAGAGGCATTCTTGAAAATGTGTAGGAGACCCACACCGGCTCATGCTGACATTTGACCTCAGAATCCGCAGCCATGATGCATGCTTTGCCCGTTTCCATGAAGCATGACGCTTACGTCTGCATTTGTTCTTGTTTCCCACGCCTTCCACTGTCCATATAAAGCGAAACCAATATTTAAAGAATCTATTTTGGTAACTTGTACTGATTTATGGGTTTTATTTGCATTGCATTACATCTGCATGATTGGGAAGATGAACAAGTGCTAACGTTCTTTATTCAAATCAAAATACTTCACGCACAACATGCTGTCTGCTTACATAGTATGTATAAGTACACAGCTTATTTTGTTCATTATGCAAATCTCTTTATGCAATTAGAGGTGTAGTGCTTGAAACCCAGACAGCAGCAAAGTGTCCCACAAAAACTAGTTACCTCGCTGAGGTGGGTGTTAAGCCATTTACATTCATTGCTGACAAAAAAAAACGATGTTCCTGCTAAATGCTAAAGAACATTTATTGTGAATGTGTTTTTTAGGCAAACAATTTGCGTTGCTGTTCCAGAGAAACCTTTGATTCCATGTTACTTGCCACTCCTCAAATTCCTGCATAAGCAGATTCCAAAATGTTGACGCACATTATCTTGCTACCAAAGTTCCATTTTATGTAGTTATGGGAAATATAACTTGTTGTGTTGCTTTGATGTTAGAGTATACTACAAAGAGCACCTTCCAAAGTTGCGGATGGTGGTTGTCAATATAAGTGGTGATTTCCAACAACGAGATTTAAGAGAGGGCAATGCTGGCACACTGGCAGCGATGTCACCATGTTACTGATGACTACTCATCTGCAGTTGTATCATGTATACCCGCATAAACCTCTTAGGTGATGATCCAATGAATCAGGGGAAATGCAGTTTTGTGGGAGCTGTGCACATTCGGGCCTCATCTCTTTCAGCCCCTTCCTATTCATTGTACTTTGTAAATAACTTTGACCTTGTGCCATGGCTAAAACATTCAAAACAATTGACTTACTGCCCTAATCCATTCACACAAAAGCAACATCACCCTTTGCTATACCAATATTTAAAAACACAATACCTTGCATGGCAACACCGTCTCCTTCCGCCCTCAGTATCCTCCTGTGTCATCCGGAATACAGTAAAAAAAAATGCCACCCCTAGTACCCTGACACCTCCCTGCACCACCCTCTGCACACTCCTCCCCAATCCCAGCCTAAGTGCTTTCTGTTTTCTATCAGACACCAAACTCGTTCTGACAGTGTGACAGTGGTTGTCAGTAAATATCTCTACAAGTTTTGTAAAGTGACACACATTAGCTTGTTAGACCCAACCCGGCCTGTTTTGCAGGATCTCCCCCAGATTTTTGCGCTGTGTAGACAAACCCATTTTGTTTGGCCTTAGGCCTCTGTGCACTCTATTCCTTGACAACCTGTGGTAAAGTGCTTGTGCTCTCTGTTACATTTTGTATTTCTCTTTTATTTGAATTGCCCTTTTAATGTAGAATGTGTATTCATTTGATTAGTGGCACCAGCCCTGCTGTTATGTGACATCATTTAGAATGTGTGAATTGTATCCTGGATTGATTTTCAAGCTGGATGGTTGTACTGTGCTCATCTACAATAAACCAATGCTTTTCATAAAGATTACTGCCTTATTTGGATCTTTACATTGGCGACGAGGGTGGGACGAGGTAATAAAAATAAATGGCCAGAAGTGAAGTTATTTCCACGTGTAGATACCAATAGTGTCATTTTTTGTTTTTAAAAGAAGTTTTTGCTCGAGAAGGAACACCAGAAGTTATTATTTCCGATAATGGGGTACAACTGAAATCTTATGAAATGGAGGAATTTCTAAAATGTCATAATATCAGTCATATCACTACTTCCCTTTATGAACCACAAGGGAGTGGGCAGGTAGAGAGGTTTAACGGGGTCCTTAAACAAGATATAATGTGGGCTCGAGGATTTGGAGCTGGTTGGAGGGATACATTGAGGGAAATGTTATGGATGTACCGTATAACCCCTCATTCAACAACGGAGCTTTCACCTTTCCGTTTACTCAAGGGGCGTGATCCTATTTCTAAATTGTGTCCCTGGTGGTTGAAGAAGAATGTGGGGTATCAATTTTCTGATGTTGACAATGAGATGGTGGCTGATAATATTGAGAAAAAACAACAGAAGAGTAAGGATTTATATGATATCCGGATGAAAGTTAGGAATCCTGATTTTAAGGTTGGGGAGTTTGTTAGAATCAAAAAACCTGGAATTCTTCTTAAAGGTGACAACAAATTTGGTAAACCAGTTAGAGTTGTCAAAGTTAATCGTAATAGTATTGTAACACAGGATGGACATTTTTGGAATGTCAGACGTGTTTCTAAGTGTAGAAATGTATTTCCTTGATTTTCTAAGGGGGAAAATGTGTTACATTTTGTATTTCTCTTTTGTTTGAATTGCCTTTTTAATGTAGAATGTGTAATCATTTGATTAGTGGCACACGCCCTGCTGTTATGTGACATCATTTAGAATGTGTGAATTGTATCCTGGATTGATTTTCAAGCTGGATGGTTGTACTGTGCTCATCTACAATAAACCAATGCTTTTCATAAGGATTACTGCCTTATTTGGATCTTTACATTCTCTCCCTAAAACATGGTACAATTTGCATATGCCTGACTGGTACATTTAATTTAATTGTAAGTCCCTAGTAAATGGTACTACATGTAGTACAGCCCGCAGTACAGTTTTAAACTGCCATTTTGACTAGGGACAGTAAATCTTTTGGCAGGCCCTAACCTTCATTTTTAATAAGTCACCACTAAGGTAGGCCCTAAACGCTCATATGGCAGGGTTCCATGTACTTAAAATGTTTTGCATGTCCTGGCAATTAAAAATTCCTAACATTGTTCTTCAATCTTGGAAGGCATATGTCTCCCATTGACTAACCCCGGGTCGCCTTATTACATTTAATTAGTACTCACTTTTGATTTTGGAGCAGATAGAGATATGGTGGTTAATCTCAATTGAATCATAATTTAAAACCCTCTTTAATGTTAAAGTCACATTTTATGTCACAATTCTGAAAATGACACTTTTAGAAAGTTGGTATTTTCTTGTCCTCGCCATTTGTGACCCCTGCCAGTGTCCTGGGTCACATGACTTTGAATTGCTTTGCTGTTGGGGTTTGTGTATACCTCTCAGACACTAACATATAAGGGGACTAGGCAAAGGCAACTCAAAGAGCTTACCTTCAGCACACACATTGAAACCTGATACTATTTTTTTGTCACCACAAACTGCTTGGAACCTTCACAGGGGAAGGGAAGAACTTTCTACAACCAGATGAGGGGGTAGTGTAAGTAATCCCCCCACTTCAAAGGCTGGCACATGGTACAAACACTTCACATCCTGTACACTCCTGGACCTGTGGCCATTACAAAAGTGGGTCTGATGTGTTCCCCAGAGGACTGCCCTCTGCTACCTGAGGACTAACTTGCTTCTTGAGGCCTAATTTGTAACCCATATCACTGCCCTTCTGCTTGAGGCCTGCCCTTCTCTTTGAGAAGGAAGACTGGACCTCCTCGCTTCATCCTAGGCTAACCTAAGTAACTCCAAGGGTCAGTTGGCTGACCTCCGTTCTGATCTACAGGTACATAAGCTCCAGATG
The DNA here is from genome assembly GCF_964263255.1 of Lissotriton vulgaris. Classification (NCBI taxonomy): domain Eukaryota; kingdom Metazoa; phylum Chordata; class Amphibia; order Caudata; family Salamandridae; genus Lissotriton; species Lissotriton vulgaris. The sequence continues at coordinate 1,928,189,664 of NC_141689.1, read as the reverse complement.
CCTCCCTGCAACTGTCCAGCTGACCTGCAGTTCAGTGCTCTTTGCAACTGTGAGCAGGCCTGTTTGTGTCAAGACTCTGCCACCCACGACGACCATCAATATGAAGCTCCTGTAAACACAACTCTTAGCGCTACAGGGATCGCAAGCGCTGAAGAGCAATATGTGATCTGCGCTTTGTGCTACAGGGCTGACAACCTGCATTGACCGCCAACCGAAAGCTCCAGCAACAATCATCCGCGATACCCCACTGGATTTTGTGATACAGCGATGACCGTTAACAATGTTAGGCCTGCTCTGCACACAACAGAGGCAACCATACACAACTGTCTCCCTGCTCCTCACGGTGTTCGCCACTGCAAAGTAGATTCTTTGCACAGGCAAACCTGTTCCTTGTATCTAGGCAGTTTTCCGTCGTGGTCATCCTGAGCTAGTAACTTTCTACCCATCTACCACAACCAGATGACTGTTAATGGCACTTTAAATACTTTTAGAAGCTATACTTACCCGAAACTTTGGAAATCGATATCTCAGGTCCTATTAATTGGATTATTGTTATCTTGGTCTCATTTTGTTTATTAGCATTTATTCTATTTGTATACATTGGTTTGGGATTGTTTTTGTGTTTTCACTTTATTACTGTTTGTGTTGCAGATAAATAATTTACATATTGCCTCCAACTTTAGTCTGACTGCTTTGTGCCATGCTACCAGAGGGTTAAATAAAGGGAAATTTAGTGACTTTTGTAGTGCATCCTGACAAAGATTGTGGTTATTCCTGAGTGAGAATTCCACCCCCCAAAACCAATAACCCTGATTGTAACAATTATGCATGTCATGTCACTGTGCCCTGAACTAGTTTTCCCCAGGTTTCGGAAAACATCCAGCATAGTGCAAGTCCTGTAGTAATCTTCTTGAAAAATTAGCTTACCACCCTTGGATTGAAGAACCATATTTAACCCTTTCCTGGAGACAATGTCAAATAAACGTTTGGAGACAGAAAATGCAGAAATGTGTACTGCTTGGTACCAACATGTATTGTTGAGTTTTACTTCCCTTCTTCAGAGGGAGGGAGCGTGACCATTTTCCTTACTTGCTTAAAAGTCACTAGAAACTTATTTTGCAATTCCAAAAAGACACATTTTTGGACATTTGATGAAGCCCCAACAAGACCCCAGTTTATGAAGTTTCAAAGCTAGTAAGTTAGCCAATAAGGACGGGAGTGAAGATCAGGGACCTATCCAGATTAAAGATGTGATCGGATATGCCCTGAAATTATTATATTGTACAATTTTTTCTATGCCGCAAATTCATTTACGGATAACTTGTAAGTCTAATGTTGCTATTGCAGAAATTAAGGGGCAGATTTATGTTAACTGGCGCATCCCCAGGGATGCGCCAGTTAACATGCGCCACAGCTCCGCCAGCCATGGTGCGCCGCATTTATAATGCGGCGCACCATGGTGCAAAAACGGCACAGATGGGTGACGCATCTGTGCCGGAAATGTGGCGCATTGCTGGAGTTGCATCGCAAGCGCGACGCAGCTCCAGCAAGGCTCGGGGGTGCCCCATTTTAACAATGCTGCGTCAAGACCTATGCCTGCTTCAAGCAGGCGCAGGCTTTTGACGCAGCATTGGCTTAAAAGTGACTGAGTGAAATCTCATAGATTTCACTCAGCCACTTTTGCGATGCGCACCTGCCCCGGAACGCCCACCCTGCGCCGGAACGCCCACAAGCGGCGCAGGGTTTTACAACGTGACGCATCTGCCTAGATGCGTCACGTTGTAAATCGTTCGTAGTGATGCGCCACGTTTACGCCGCCTTGCGTGACGCAACAGCAGCGTAAACGTGGCGCAAGGGCCTCAAAAATCTGCCCCATAGTGTTGTTTTGTTAAGACAACGGTAAAGAAATGTCTCCAGATCCAGTATGTACAGAGCATATTGCAGCCCCGTGGAAAAAAAGAAAAAGAAAGAAAAATGTTTAAAACATTGCAATTCGACAGTTAAAAGCCCAAATTAAACTTTGCAACATACTGTTATTATAAGGTTCAATAGAGCTTGCAGCATATGAATGATTTAATGGTTCTCTAAACAAGTACTAATCACAACAATAAATCAGAGTAATATTTGAAATAATATTTCAGAGGAACATCTGGCCATTTCCAGAGTGCAAGAACATGTCTGATTAGATAGCATTATTCATATCACAGCCTGCTATTTGCATAGCGCTTTTTAAAATAAGTGTTGCATAAACGTTTGCTTTAATAAGAGCAGCCATTATAACATTTCCAAAATATTATCTGCATTTCATGCTAATCATTGGCTCGTCTGCAAAATGGAGACAAAGAGAGAAAGACAGGGATAGAGAGCGAAAGAGTTTTAACATCTCAGCAAATATATGCTTTTCATTTAAAGGGACATTATGCTTATGATAAAAAACAAAAACGGCACATATTGAAGTTACCCCCTTATTGCACATAGATGTCTAGATTATGGTTAATTTTAATTTTAAATATCCTCTATACCATTTTATCAAAAGAGAACAAAGAACAAATTGATCGGCAGGAACCTTTACATGCAGAAATTATAATTTAGCAGATGATCCAATCTGTTCACTGTAGCTGTTGTGTACGTTTATCCTGCTTTTTGCAATAATTAACAAGTCATAAAAAATTTAAAAGCTAACTTGAACAGCTCAGGTATGTGCAACAGAGTGTCGATTCTGCACATCGTTCATCCTTCTCTATGTGACAGTGATGTCCAGGCAATTCCAATATGTCATTTGGGCAAAATAATCATTAGGTCTAGTGTAAGAAAGTGAATTATTAATTAAAGTTGTTGGAAATCCACCACAACAAAAAAAAACTAATCTGATAGGTCACCTAAAGTTTTAAGTAATTTAAATGTGAGCTCAACCCGTGGTTCCCATGCCACAGTGCAGACAGCTTTAACGAAAGACACATCAACCAGGTTTGTCTTGGTTCGAAATTTTACTTTTTTTAAATGGAAGCTGAAAGTTCTCTAGCAGGGCAATTTTGTGCCCAAGGAAGTCCTCATTTCAGCCGGATTGCTATGAACAAACTTAGGGGCTCATTATGATCGCAGACAGACTTGAGTCCGTCCGCGACCATCAAGGAGGAGGGAACCTCCGCATGGCCTGCGGAGTTCCCTCCTGTCCAATTAGAATGTGACCGCCACCCTGGCAGTCACATCCTCTATTTTTAACATTGCGGCGGGTGCGGCTCCAAGCTGCACCCGCCGCTATGTTAAAAATGCATACATTGCGTTTGTATGCAGAAAGCGGCAGGCACCGCGTGGTGCCTGCCGATTACTGCATATAAATGCAGGGGGAAACCATAGGTACCCCCCATGTGCAACCCCCACCCCCCTTCACCCAGGGGGCCCACAACGGGCCCCCGCAGTGAAGCTCCGTATGCTTTTCCATGGCGGAAAACCCGCTGTGGAAAAGCATTTCTTTTTGGGCATCCTAATATGGCTGCCGGTGTCTGAGAGCCACTGCCACCATATTAGGGCTTTTCCGCGGCGGAAAAGCTGCGGACAGAAACCAGGACCCACCAGCCATCCTAATGTGGCGGTGGGTCTTTGGTGGGTCCGCCGCGGTTTTTCCGCATCCTCCGGGCCGGCGGTGGCTTCCACCGGCCCGGAGGATGCGGAAAAACCGCAATCCTAATCTGCCCCTTAGTGTCTTTTTTTCAGAGATTATAATCCTCCAGTGGGACAAGGTTTAAGGCTCTATCCACCTATGAGCTCCATGAGGTCAGACAACGTCTTATTAAGGCTTTGCTGAATCTGATTTATTGCTGCAGAGAAGCTCCAAGCAGGAGAAACCTGCTTCTTCAGCCCAGCTAAGTCAACCCTTGGACAGAGTGCCTTGAGTGGTTGGCCTCCATCATCTGGAGTCCTGGAAGTCCAAACATTTTCTGCGTCCCACTATTTCAGAGAAGTCCTGTTAGACATGGCCATGTATACAAGGACCTCAGAAACAGTCCTTGAGGTTTAAGACTCACTCCAACTGAAGACATCAGCTGGGTCCAGTCCAGATCCAGTTGCTACTGGTCAGCTGGGCACTTTATGGAAAAGCCCTCTTTCAGCTTATCGAGTCCCTCTACGATCACATGAGGTTAGCCAACTGACCATTAAAGTCAACTTCTTTGCTCTGGATAAAAGTGGGATCAGGTCCAGTCCTTCAGGTCTCCTCATAGGTCTCAAACAGCAGAACCAGACCTTCTTCTTCCACTGACCCAGAGAGTGTTCTAAGGAGGGTGCTCTAAAGACATACATGTATGGTTGGCATCAGCTAGTGGGTGGTAATGACCCCTGTCTCCTATTTAACCAAAATTGTAAAGGCTCCCAGGGTCAACTCTACCCACATTTGTACTAGTTTCCTGTTTTCCCTCCTGTAATCAATTCCACAGATCACATTACTCCAAAAATATAAAATGGGTGAAATCTTACTACCTTGTTCAGAGCCATTGACCTACCCAGTGGTGTGCCCAAGGAAATGAGCAGTTTCATTCTCTGTGGTCACTCATACCAGTTATGAGAGTTCTTTCCAACCTATTTAGTCTTGCTGCAAGGGGAAGAAAAACATCTCCCAATAGCTATAGCGTTTTCCTCCTCTAGGAGCAGTTTTCAGACCTCATTAAGGACAAGCACTGGCTGGGCAGCTGCTGGAGGGCTAATGAAAATTAGTCTCCAGGAGCGTTAGGCAAGGAAAAGATCCATTTCTAAAAGTTACTTTTCCTAACTACTTACTAAAAATCCAACTCCACCATTCAATTGGACTTTTATTAGATATAAAAAATAGTGATTGCAATATTTTTCTGGCTGGCTTGAAGCCTGGGATAGCAGAATTATTATTACTATAATCTGCACTACAGTTTTCCTTATAGGACATCCAGAGCCTTCCACAGTGAAAATAGCTTTGGAGCCTTGTCTCTGTTTGAACATGGTAACATTAACTCAACTCTAGTTTTCTCATTTGTAACTCTCTGTTACCTCCCCGATCTTTCGGAGGTATTTGGTCTAGACAATGGAATTTGAGGAGATTGTGGTCACTATTGTGTTTTAATGCAAAGTGTCTCGCAACAGGGTAGTTTGGGTCATTATGCTCAATTGCTCTGGAGTGTTCCAAGATGCGCTTTTTTACAGGATGAATAGAGCTCCCGACATAATAGAGTTTGCAAGGACATTCAAGACGGTATATACAAAATGGAGTTGTACATGTGAGAAATTTGTTGATTTTTCTCAGTTTACCAGTGCCTGGAATTTCATAACTGGTAACTTTGTGACTTGAATGGCATGCCTTGCAATTTTGACAAGGGAAAAACCCAGTAAGGTTTCAAAGTCGGGGGGATCTAGGAATGGCATCGAAGTGGCTGTGTATCATGGTATCTTTTAGGGATCTGTTCCTTCTGTAGGTGATTTGAGGGTGGGGTGGAAGTTGCTTCCCAACAACCCCGTCTGTTTTGAGAGTTTTCCAATGTCGACTAATGATATTCTGGATCAATGGAGAGTCATTGGAGAAAGTCGTAATGAAACGAGAAAATTTATTTTAAACTAACTGCTTTCTCACTTGGATGCTTAAACAGACTTGCTCTGGGGATTGAACACACTTTGTCATAGGATTTTTTAAGTGTGATGTCCGGATAGCCTCTGAATTTGAACCTTGCCATAGAATCTTGTGCAGCTTGCTCAAAATCCTCTGTAAGAGTGCAGTTTCTTTTAAGGCGTTTTTTTGAGTGAATTTCAAAGGTTTTTTTAAAGCTAATTCCTAACTATATTAGGCCTGAAACCTATGTTTTTTTCAGTGAATATATATATATATATATATATCCACACCACCTCGTACTTACAAAGTACAGTTTGCACTCCAACAATGATCTCCGCCACACAGGTAAGTGGTTTAGGAAGTCTTTATTCCATATTCAGCCAAACATAGGACAAGAAACCCAACGCGTTTTGGCGACACACTCGCCTTGGTCACGGGCCCTTCCCCTTGCACACTGGGGGTCCCTGGGGGCCAACTAGCCCACCTGGAACCTCCAGTATGCGCCAGGGGGCTGCATTGCACAGAGGTGTAATGAGGCTAAGCCCTATTTTACACCTCTCTGCAAAGGAGGCCACTGGCACGTTTGCAGAGGGGGGACTAATTCCCTTTGCATACTGGGGGTCCCTGGGTCATATCTGCCCAAACGCCGATATTCCGAACGATTGAAAATGACTTCTCTTGAGAAACATATGGATTTGGATTATCATGTCCCATACTTTGGAATTTTTGAAAGACTGACTTTGAGGATGCTATAAATTACTCAAGTCTGCCTGAATTGTGTGGGTAAAATTGATACCTAGTCACTTTGAATAAGAATGTACTTACGTCTCGTCTAACATTTGGAAGATATATCTAGTTATATGACAACAGGATACCGACATAACTTGAAGGAAATAAGAACGCCCTGAAGAAGTTCTGTTGTACAGAACGAAACGCGTCGGCTGGCTGTGGTACATAAACTTAAGGAAAATAAAAGCATTTGAATATACACCAAGATTCAGAGCTTCAATAAGGACTCTAACCCCCACATGCATCAATGTAGGATTTTGCATTTCTGAAATAGCGAAAATTAAGGAATCGCTATTTAGGAAATGCAAAATGCTATGCATCATTTTTTTCGGTATTTCTTTGTGATTCGGTAAAAATCGCATTTTTTACCGAATCCCAAAGAAATACCGAATTCTTAAGTTAATTTTCGCAATTTCCATTGATTCCTATGGGCCAAAAGGCCCATAGGAGTCAATGCAAATTGCGAGTGGCACTTAGAAAATTTCATGGGTGCAGGGGGGGGTCCAAAGGACCCCCCCCTGCACCCCTGAAATGTATTTTTCGCATCATGTTGCACACACACATGTCCTAAGGACATGTGTGTCCGTAACATGAATGTTGAAAAAAAAACATTTAAAGCATTTTAAACACTTTTTCCAAATTTACCGAGTGGTTCAACCACTCGGTAAATTTGGAACCCTAAGTGCGAATTTTCACTTGTCAAAGTGATGATGCATTGCTTTTAAGAAGTCGCACATCTGCGACTTCTTAAAAGCACCCGCAATTTTAGAACTCGCAACAATGTTGCGAATTCTAAAATTGCTTCATGCATCCCAAAAAGCACTTTTGCATTCGCAAACGGCCGATTTTAAGGAATCGCACCGTTTGCGAATGAAAAAGTGCTTGATGCATGTGGGGGTATGTGATATGATTTGATTGGACTTATTGTGCAAGTGGTCCTGTGCCAAACTTTGGAATATTCTCCACTACTCTCTACTACTTACTCTCTACTACTCCACTACTCTCTAATACTCACTCTCTACTACTCATTCTCTACTACGCTACTACTCTCTACTACTCTCTCTCTACTACTCACTGCCTCCTACTCACTATCTACTACTCTCTACTATTCACTCTCTACTACTCTCTACTCTCTACTACTCACTCTCTGCTACTCTCTCTCTACTACTCACTCTTTACTACTCACTCTCTACTACTCACTCTCTACTTCTCACTCTCTACTACTCACTATCTACTAATCTCTCTCTACTACTCTCTACTACTCACTCTCTACTACTCACTCTACTACTCACTCTCTACTACTCTCTACTACTCACTCTCTACTACTCTCTACTACTCACTCTACAACTCACTCTCTACTACTCTCTACTATTCTCACTCTCTGCTACTCACTCTCTACTACTCTCTACTACTCACTCTCTACTACTCACTCTCTACTAATCTCTACGACTCACTCTTTACTACTCTCTACTACTCACTCTCTACTGCTCTCTACTACTCACTCTACTACTTTCTCTCTACTACTCTCTAATACTCACTCTCTACTACTCACTCTCTACTACTCTCTACTACTAACTCTTTACTACTCTCTACTACTCACTCTCTACTGCTCTCTACTACTCACTCTACTACTTACTACTCTCTACTACTCACTCTCTACTACTCACTCTACTATTCACTCTACTACTCTCTACTACTCACTCTCTGCTACTCCCTCTACTGCTCTCTACTACTCACTCTCTACTCTCTATTACTCACTCTCTACCTCTCTACCTCTCTCTACTTCTCTCTCTACTAGTCTCTACCTCTCTACCTCTACCTCTCTACCTTTACACCTCTACCTCTCTCTACACGCACATATATACACATATATACATGCATATATATGCATATGCATTTATATATATGTATGTGTGTGTGTATATATATATATATATATATATATATATATATATATATATATATATATATATATATATATATATATATCCTCACACAAAGTGATCCTCAGGCCATATGAAAATTTCTTGTAAACAATAGAGGCGGCACAATCAGGATATTTTCTTAAGCCTTTTTAATCAAGACTTCACCCCACCAACGCGTTTCAGCCACGACTGGCCTTGCTCACGGTTGGTTAGTCCCTCTATTGTGTTGCTTTTTATATCAACCCATAGTTTGCCATTTAGGAGGCATTATGGGATATGTAGTTTACACCATTTTCAGTGAAAAAACAAAATAATTTTTTTTTAAAAAAGAAAGACTTTGCATGCATTTAAGTTACTGCACTTAAGTGACTAGTAGTTCACTGGGGCTACTTGATATTCAGTCAGTTCATTCTGGGTTTAGTACCCAATGCTTTTATTAAAACACCGAAGGAGAACTAACGAACTACAGCTCCCAGCATGCACCCATTGGAGGGCGCATGCGCAATGGACAAATAGGGCTGCAGTTACCATCCGCTCTCAATGAGTGCCATCCCCTGATGAAGAAGCGAGACGCTTCGAAACGCGTTGGGACCCCTTGAAAATAACAGGCGCTGGGCGCAGTTTGCAATAAAGAAGGTTGTACCTGTTCACATACGGAGTGGCGTCTTCATGTCAGAGGCATCCTAGGGTGAAGATTTATACGCGGTGGCCTCAACCGCGGAAGATGCACCGCCCGCTGGAAAGGTCAGTGCGGGTCTGCAGGGACTGCCATCCGACAGCCGACAAGCAGCGTGAGTGAACTGCTAAATTAAAACTGGGCACTGTGTCTGTAGCCCACTGGAGGGCAGTTAAACATGGACTGAAAGCACGGAATTATTTTGAGAATACGGACTCCACCGAAGGAGAACTAACGAACTACAGCTCCCAGCATGCACCCATTGGAGGGCGCATGCGCAATGGACAAATAGGGCTGCAGTTACCATCCGCTCTCAATGAGTGCCATCCCCTGATGAAGAAGCGAGACGCTTCGAAACGCGTTGGGACCCCTTGAAAATAACAGGCGCTGGGCGCAGTTTGCAATAAAGAAGGTTGTACCTGTTCACATACGGAGTGGCGTCTTCATGTCAGAGGCATCCTAGGGTGAAGATTTATACGCGGTGGCCTCAACCGCGGAAGATGCACCGCCCGCTGGAAAGGTCAGTGCGGGTCTGCGGGGACTGCCATCCGACAGCCGACAAGCAGCGTGAGTGAACTGCTAAATTAAAACTGGGCACTGTGTCTGTAGCCCACTGGAGGGCAGTTAAACATGGACTGAAAGCACGGAATTATTTTGAGAATACGGACTCCACCGAAGGAGAACTAACGAACTACAGCTCCCAGCATGCACCCATTGGAGGGCGCATGCGCAATGGACAAATAGGGCTGCAGTTACCATCCGCTCTCAATGAGTGCCATCCCCTGATGAAGAAGCGAGACGCTTCGAAACGCGTTGAGACCCCTTGAAAAAAACAGGCGCTGGGCGCAGTTTGCAATAAAGAAGGTTGTACCTGTTCACATACGGAGTGGCGTCTTCATGTCAGAGGCATCCTAGGGTGAAGATTTATACGCGGTGGCCTCAACCGCGGAAGATGCACCGCCCGCTGGAAAGGTCAGTGCGGGTCTGCGGGGACTGCCATCCGACAGCCGACAAGCAGCGTGAGTGAACTGCTAAATTAAAACTGGGCACTGTGTCTGTAGCCCACTGGAGGGCAGTTAAACATGGACTGAAAGCACGGAATTATTTTGAGAATACGGACTCCACCGAAGGAGAACTAACGAACTACAGCTCCCAGCATGCACCCATTGGAGGGCGCATGCGCAATGGACAAATAGGGCTGCAGTTACCATCCGCTCTCAATGAGTGCCATCCCCTGATGAAGAAGCGAGACGCTTCGAAACGCGTTGGGACCCCTTGAAAATAACAGGCGCTGGGCGCAGTTTGCAATAAAGAAGGTTGTACCTGTTCACATACGGAGTGGCGTCTTCATGTCAGAGGCATCCTAGGGTGAAGATTTATACGCGGTGGCCTCAACCGCGGAAGATGCACCGCCCGCTGGAAAGGTCAGTGCGGGTCTGCGGGGACTACCATCCGACAGCCGACAAGCAGCGTGAGTGAACTGCTAAATTAAAACTGGGCACTGTGTCTGTAGCCCACTGGAGGGCAGTTAAACATGGACTGAAAGCACGGAATTATTTTGAGAATACGGACTCCACCGAAGGAGAACTAACGAACTACAGCTCCCAGCATGCACCCATTGGAGGGCGCATGCGCAATGGACAAATAGGGCTGCAGTTACCATCCGCTCTCAATGAGTGCCATCCCCTGATGAAGAAGCGAGACGCTTCGAAACGCGTTGGGACCCCTTGAAAATAACAGGCGCTGGGCGCAGTTTGCAATAAAGAAGGTTGTACCTGTTCACATACGGAGTGGCGTCTTCATGTCAGAGGCATCCTAGGGTGAAGATTTATACGTGGTGGCCTCAACCGCGGAAGATGCACCGCCCGCTGGAAAGGTCAGTGCGGGTCTGCGGGGACTGCCATCCGACAGCCGACAAGCAGCGTGAGTGAACTGCTAAATTAAAACTGGGCACTGTGTCTGTAGCCCACTGGAGGGCAGTTAAACATGGACTGAAAGCACGGAATTATTTTGAGAATACGGACTCCACCGAAGGAGAACTAACGAACTACAGCTCCCAGCATGCACCCATTGGAGGGCGCATGCGCAATTGACAAATAGGGCTGCAGTTACCATCCGCTCTCAATGAGTGCCATCCCCTGATGAAGAAGCGAGACGCTTCGAAACGCGTTGGGACCCCTTGAAAATAACAGGCGCTGGGCGCAGTTTGCAATAAAGAAGGTTGTACCTGTTCACATACGGAGTGGCGTCTTCATGTCAGAGGCATCCTAGGGTGAAGATTTATACGCGGTGGCCTCAACCGCGGAAGATGCACCGCCCGCTGGAAAGGTCAGTGCGGGTCTGCGGGGACTGCCATCCGACAGCCGACAAGCAGCGTGAGTGAACTGCTAAATTAAAACTGGGCACTGTGTCTGTAGCCCACTGGAGGGCAGTTAAACATGGACTGAAAGCACGGAATTATTTTGAGAATACGGACTCCACCGAAGGAGAACTAACGAACTACAGCTCCCAGCATGCACCCATTGGAGGGCGCATGCGCAATGGACAAATAGGGCTGCAGTTACCATCCGCTCTCAATGAGTGCCATCCCCTGATGAAGAAGCGAGACGCTTCGAAACGCGTTGGGACCCCTTGAAAATAACAGGCGCTGGGCGCAGTTTGCAATAAAGAAGGTTGTACCTGTTCACATACGGAGTGGCGTCTTCATGTCAGAGGCATCCTAGGGTGAAGATTTATACGCGGTGGCCTCAACCGCGGAAGATGCACCGCCCGCTGGAAGGGTCAGTGCGGGTCTGCGGGGACTGCCATCCGACAGCCGACAAGCAGCGTGAGTGAACTGCTAAATTAAAACTGGGCACTGTGTCTGTAGCCCACTGGAGGGCAGTTAAACATGGACTGAAAGCACGGAATTATTTTGAGAATACGGACTCCACCGAAGGAGAACTAACGAACTACAGCTCCCAGCATGCACCCATTGGAGGGCGCATGCGCAATGGACAAATAGGGCTGCAGTTACCATCCGCTCTCAATGAGTGCCATCCCCTGATGAAGAAGCGAGACGCTTCGAAACGCGTTGGGACCCCTTGAAAATAACAGGCGCTGGGCGCAGTTTGCAATAAAGAAGGTTGTACCTGTTCACATACGGAGTGGCGTCTTCATGTCAGAGGCATCCTAGGGTGAAGATTTATACGCGGTGGCCTCAACCGCGGAAGATGCACCGCCCGCTGGAAAGGTCAGTGCGGGTCTGCGGGGACTGCCATCCGACAGCCGACAAGCAGCGTGAGTGAACTGCTAAATTAAAACTGGGCACTGTGTCTGTAGCCCACTGGAGGGCAGTTAAACATGGACTGAAAGCACGGAATTATTTTGAGAATACGGACTCCACCGAAGGAGAACTAACGAACTACAGCTCCCAGCATGCACCCATTGGAGGGCGCATGCGCAATGGACAAATAGGGCTGCAGTTACCATCCGCTCTCAATGAGTGCCATCCCCTGATGAAGAAGCGAGACGCTTCGAAACGCGTTGGGACCCCTTGAAAATAACAGGCGCTGGGCGCAGTTTGCAATAAAGAAGGTTGTACCTGTTCACATACGGAGTGGCGTCTTCATGTCAGAGGCATCCTAGGGTGAAGATTTATACGCGGTGGCCTCAACCGCGGAAGATGCACCGCCCGCTGGAAAGGTCAGTGCGGGTCTGCGGGGACTGCCATCCGACAGCCGACAAGCAGCGTGAGTGAACTGCTAAATTAAAACTGGGCACTGTGTCTGTAGCCCACTGGAGGGCAGTTAAACATGGACTGAAAGCACGGAATTATTTTGAGAATACGGACTCCACCGAAGGAGAACTAACGAACTACAGCTCCCAGCATGCACCCATTGGAGGGCGCATGCGCAATGGACAAATAGGGCTGCAGTTACCATCCGCTCTCAATGAGTGCCATCCCCTGATGAAGAAGCGAGACGCTTCGAAACGCGTTGGGACCCCTTGAAAATAACAGGCGCTGGGCGCAGTTTGCAATAAAGAAGGTTGTACCTGTTCACATACGGAGTGGCGTCTTCATGTCAGAGGCATCCTAGGGTGAAGATTTATACGTGGTGGCCTCAACCGCGGAAGATGCACCGCCCGCTGGAAAGGTCAGTGCGGGTCTGCGGGGACTGCCATCCGACAGCCGACAAGCAGCGTGAGTGAACTGCTAAATTAAAACTGGGCACTGTGTCTGTAGCCCACTGGAGGGCAGTTAAACATGGACTGAAAGCACGGAATTATTTTGAGAATACGGACTCCACCGAAGGAGAACTAACGAACTACAGCTCCCAGCATGCACCCATTGGAGGGCGCATGCGCAATTGACAAATAGGGCTGCAGTTACCATCCGCTCTCAATGAGTGCCATCCCCTGATGAAGAAGCGAGACGCTTCGAAACGCGTTGGGACCCCTTGAAAATAACAGGCGCTGGGCGCAGTTTGCAATAAAGAAGGTTGTACCTGTTCACATACGGAGTGGCGTCTTCATGTCAGAGGCATCCTAGGGTGAAGATTTATACGCGGTGGCCTCAACCGCGGAAGATGCACCGCCCGCTGGAAAGGTCAGTGCGGGTCTGCGGGGACTGCCATCCGACAGCCGACAAGCAGCGTGAGTGAACTGCTAAATTAAAACTGGGCACTGTGTCTGTAGCCCACTGGAGGGCAGTTAAACATGGACTGAAAGCACGGAATTATTTTGAGAATACGGACTCCACCGAAGGAGAACTAACGAACTACAGCTCCCAGCATGCACCCATTGGAGGGCGCATGCGCAATGGACAAATAGGGCTGCAGTTACCATCCGCTCTCAATGAGTGCCATCCCCTGATGAAGAAGCGAGACGCTTCGAAACGCGTTGGGACCCCTTGAAAATAACAGGCGCTGGGCGCAGTTTGCAATAAAGAAGGTTGTACCTGTTCACATACGGAGTGGCGTCTTCATGTCAGAGGCATCCTAGGGTGAAGATTTATACGCGGTGGCCTCAACCGCGGAAGATGCACCGCCCGCTGGAAAGGTCAGTGCGGGTCTGCGGGGACTGCCATCCGACAGCCGACAAGCAGCGTGAGTGAACTGCTAAATTAAAACTGGGCACTGTGTCTGTAGCCCACTGGAGGGCAGTTAAACATGGACTGAAAGCACGGAATTATTTTGAGAATACGGACTCCACCGAAGGAGAACTAACGAACTACAGCTCCCAGCATGCACCCATTGGAGGGCGCATGCGCAATGGACAAATAGGGCTGCAGTTACCATCCGCTCTCAATGAGTGCCATCCCCTGATGAAGAAGCGAGACGCTTCGAAACGCGTTGGGACCCCTTGAAAATAACAGGCGCTGGGCGCAGTTTGCAATAAAGAAGGTTGTACCTGTTCACATACGGAGTGGCGTCTTCATGTCAGAGGCATCCTAGGGTGAAGATTTATACGCGGTGGCCTCAACCGCGGAAGATGCACCGCCCGCTGGAAAGGTCAGTGCGGGTCTGCGGGGACTGCCATCCGACAGCCGACAAGCAGCGTGAGTGAACTGCTAAATTAAAACTGGGCACTGTGTCTGTAGCCCACTGGAGGGCAGTTAAACATGGACTGAAAGCACGGAATTATTTTGAGAATACGGACTCCACCGAAGGAGAACTAACGAACTACAGCTCCCAGCATGCACCCATTGGAGGGCGCATGCGCAATGGACAAATAGGGCTGCAGTTACCATCCGCTCTCAATGAGTGCCATCCCCTGATGAAGAAGCGAGACGCTTCGAAACGCGTTGGGACCCCTTGAAAATAACAGGCGCTGGGCGCAGTTTGCAATAAAGAAGGTTGTACCTGTTCACATACGGAGTGGCGTCTTCATGTCAGAGGCATCCTAGGGTGAAGATTTATACGCGGTGGCCTCAACCGCGGAAGATGCACCGCCCGCTGGAAAGGTCAGTGCGGGTCTGCGGGGACTGCCATCCGACAGCCGACAAGCAGCGTGAGTGAACTGCTAAATTAAAACTGGGCACTGTGTCTGTAGCCCACTGGAGGGCAGTTAAACATGGACTGAAAGCACGGAATTATTTTGAGAATACGGACTCCACCGAAGGAGAACTAGCGAACTACAGCTCCCAGCATGCACCCATTGGAGGGCGCATGCGCAATGGACAAATAGGGCTGCAGTTACCATCCGCTCTCAATGAGTGCCATCCCCTGATGAAGAAGCGAGACGCTTCGAAACGCGTTGGGACCCCTTGAAAATAACAGGCGCTGGGCGCAGTTTGCAATAAAGAAGGTTGTACCTGTTCACATACGGAGTGGCGTCTTCATGTCAGAGGCATCCTAGGGTGAAGATTTATACGCGGTGGCCTCAACCGCGGAAGATGCACCGCCCGCTGGAAAGGTCAGTGCGGGTCTGCGGGGACTGCCATCCGACAGCCGACAAGCAGCGTGAGTGAACTGCTAAATTAAAACTGGGCACTGTGTCTGTAGCCCACTGGAGGGCAGTTGAACATGGACTGAAAGCACGGAATTATTTTGAGAATACGGACTCCACCGAAGGAGAACTAGCGAACTACAGCTCCCAGCATGCACCCATTGGAGGGCGCATGCGCAATGGACAAATAGGGCTGCAGTTACCATCCGCTCTCAATGAGTGCCATCCCCTGATGAAGAAGCGAGACGCTTCGAAACGCGTTGGGACCCCTTGAAAATAACAGGCGCTGGGCGCAGTTTGCAATAAAGAAGGTTGTACCTGTTCACATACGGAGTGGCGTCTTCATGTCAGAGGCATCCTAGGGTGAAGATTTATACGCGGTGGCCTCAACCGCGGAAGATGCACCGCCCGCTGGAAAGGTCAGTGCGGGTCTGCGGGGACTGCCATCCGACAGCCGACAAGCAGCGTGAGTGAACTGCTAAATTAAAACTGGGCACTGTGTCTGTAGCCCACTGGAGGGCAGTTAAACATGGACTGAAAGCACGGAATTATTTTGAGAATACGGACTCCACCGAAGGAGAACTAACGAACTACAGCTCCCAGCATGCACCCATTGGAGGGCGCATGCGCAATGGACAAATAGGGCTGCAGTTACCATCCGCTCTCAATGAGTGCCATCCCCTGATGAAGAAGCGAGACGCTTCGAAACGCGTTGGGACCCCTTGAAAATAACAGGCGCTGGGCGCAGTTTGCAATAAAGAAGGTTGTACCTGTTCACATACGGAGTGGCGTCTTCATGTCAGAGGCATCCTAGGGTGAAGATTTATACGCGGTGGCCTCAACCGCGGAAGATGCACCGCCCGCTGGAAAGGTCAGTGCGGGTCTGCGGGGACTGCCATCCGACAGCCGACAAGCAGCGTGAGTGAACTGCTAAATTAAAACTGGGCACTGTGTCTGTAGCCCACTGGAGGGCAGTTAAACATGGACTGAAAGCACGGAATTATTTTGAGAATACGGACTCCACCGAAGGAGAACCAACGAACTACAGCTCCCAGCATGCACCCATTGGAGGGCGCATGCGCAATGGACAAATAGGGCTGCAGTTACCATCCGCTCTCAATGAGTGCCATCCCCTGATGAAGAAGCGAGACGCTTCGAAACGCGTTGGGACCCCTTGAAAATAACAGGCGCTGGGCGCAGTTTGCAATAAAGAAGGTTGTACCTGTTCACATACGGAGTGGCGTCTTCATGTCAGAGGCATCCTAGGGTGAAGATTTATACGCGGTGGCCTCAACCGCGGAAGATGCACCGCCCGCTGGAAAGGTCAGTGCGGGTCTGCGGGGACTGCCATCCGACAGCCGACAAGCAGCGTGAGTGAACTGCTAAATTAAAACTGGGCACTGTGTCTGTAGCCCACTGGAGGGCAGTTAAACATGGACTGAAAGCACGGAATTATTTTGAGAATACGGACTCCACCGAAGGAGAACTAACGAACTACAGCTCCCAGCATGCACCCATTGGAGGGCGCATGCGCAATGGACAAATAGGGCTGCAGTTACCATCCGCTCTCAATGAGTGCCATCCCCTGATGAAGAAGCGAGACGCTTCGAAACGCGTTGGGACCCCTTGAAAATAACAGGCGCTGGGCGCAGTTTGCAATAAAGAAGGTTGTACCTGTTCACATACGGAGTGGCGTCTTCATGTCAGAGGCATCCTAGGGTGAAGATTTATACGCGGTGGCCTCAACCGCGGAAGATGCACCGCCCGCTGGAAAGGTCAGTGCGGGTCTGCGGGGACTGCCATCCGACAGCCGACAAGCAGCATGAGTGAACTGCTAAATTAAAACTGGGCACTGTGTCTGTAGCCCACTGGAGGGCAGTTAAACATGGACTGAAAGCACGGAATTATTTTGAGAATACGGACTCCACAGAAGGAGAACTAACGAACTACAGCTCCCAGCATGCACCCATTGGAGGGCGCATGCGCAATGGACAAATAGGGCTGCAGTTACCATCCGCTCTCAATGAGTGCCATCCCCTGATGAAGAAGCGAGACGCTTCGAAACGCGTTGGGACCCCTTGAAAATAACAGGCGCTGGGCGCAGTTTGCAATAAAGAAGGTTGTACCTGTTCACATACGGAGTGGTGTCTTCATGTCAGAGGCATCCTAGGGTGAAGATTTATACGCGGTGGCCTCAACCGCGGAAGATGCACCGCCCGCTGGAAAGGTCAGTGCGGGTCTGCGGGGACTGCCATCCGACAGCCGACAAGCAGCGTGAGTGAACTGCTAAATTAAAACTGGGCACTGTGTCTGTAGCCCACTGGAGGGCAGTTAAACATGGACTGAAAGCACGGAATTATTTTGAGAATACGGACTCCACCGAAGGAGAACTAACGAACTACAGCTCCCAGCATGCACCCATTGGAGGGCGCATGCGCAATGGACAAATAGGGCTGCAGTTACCATCCGCTCTCAATGAGTGCCATCCCCTGATGAAGAAGCGAGACGCTTCGAAACGCGTTGGGACCCCTTGAAAATAACAGGCGCTGGGCGCAGTTTGCAATAAAGAAGGTTGTACCTGTTCACATACGGAGTGGCGTCTTCATGTCAGAGGCATCCTAGGGTGAAGACATATACATATATGCATACATATGCATGTTATTTACATGAAAGTTTTAAAAACACTTATAAAAGCAAAGCTAAAAAGCCACCTCATTACAAACAGAATGGCTTTAACTTAAAAGAGAGCGAGATATATTGCATTTTCAATGCTTGTTTACTTTGGTTCCATTAAGAAGGCATTCAGATGTGTCACACATTTGCCATAAATTCTGAATGTTAGCACTCTAGTTGCTCATTAGATCACTGTAGTAAAGCTACTGCTCACCAGGGAAGTCTGCTGCTGGTGTTCAAAGTGCATGTTTCAGTCTGCATGTCAGAATTTTTTAATGAAATAGAAGAGGATTTGAGAAGTCACTCCAAATGTGCCCACATTTTTTTTTCTGCAGCAATAATCATACTTTCTATCGCAAAATATGCCCCCTCATTTTGTTCCTTTTTAAATAAATGTTTTAGGAGTTACCACTTTATTCCAATCAAGATGGCTTCTGGTGTGCCATACTTTTGTCATAAGTAAGACTATTAGCGCTCTAGTTGTTCTTTAGAACACTCTAGGAGGCTGCAGTAGAACACAACGGAATAATCTGACAGTCTCTGTCCTTGTTGTATGTACATGTTTTACTGAGAATGTCAGACTTCATTCTCACATGACTGAGAAAGATAATGTGAATTTACAGAAAATATGCTTTCAGTTTAGCTTATAGATCCCCTTTCAAACCACTGTGGGAAAAGCATGAGATAATAGTTTTCTTTCAAACATGATTCATGATATCCCAGCAGAAGGCTTTTTCACATGGTAAAATCACCTTAGAACACACCACAATTCCTAAAATGAGTATGGTACCATCAACAAATGATTTATAATGTAAGTATTAACTACAATGCTTTTTAATGAGGTGCTATCATGTATATTGGTCCCAAGATGGCTGCCAACACTTCTTGGATGAAGTGCTGACAGCCAATCAGATCTCACGATGAGATGTGTGGTTAGGCTCCGCCCAGATATATATGTGTTTCTGAAGTTAATTTTCATAAAAACCACTGCAGCATTTTTACCAAATATAGAAAAGGCACTTCTGCGTACCAGTTCCTACAATTTTGCAAAGTTTGGTGTAATTCCATTCAGCGGTTCGGGCTGTTGTCTTGTCTAGTCGTCCTATGGAAATTAACATGGGGAAAACATGTTTTGGGACCCCCCTTTTTTCTCGGCCCCTGCATGACAAATCCCCCTAAAAACTTCCAGGGAAGAAGCGGAGCGGAGCTGGCCTAAATTTTGGAAAATTACACTCAAATTCCTCAACCGGCGCCAAAGTTATTCCCAATAGAATGTTGCGGATTTCCTATGGTAGCTAGGTCCTAACTATATATACCTACTATATATTACCTACTGGCGGTCACCAGTAGGTATATATAGTTAGGACCTAGTTTATATATATATATATATATATATATATATATATATATATATACATACATATAAATATATATACATATATAGAGAGAAAGCGTGAGAAAGAGAGAGTTAACTGTACTAGAAAAGTGTACTTGACATTTCTTTTTTTACACAACCCATTGCCCTTGCAGTAACTTCCTTGAGATGATAGATTTTGTATTTTTGTCAGCCCATCAGACTGCATAGTGGGATAAAAGACATGAATTTACATAGGGTCAACACTTGCTGTCACATTCGGCTGTTGACGAGAAGGAATCATTCATCTGTTTAATTTTGTAATTAGTGCTATTTCTTAAAGCTATGGATCATAAGCATGAAACCAGAGGGTTCCATTTTCCAATTACACTGTCAGCGGGTAAGTGTTTCAGGTGAGAGCAGAGTCTCCTATCTGAAATCAATGACTAATAAAGTAGCCTTCACTACAGACTACGAAAGCCTTTTCTTGAAGCAAGTGATAGTGGCAGCCAAAGTGAGCAGCATTTTTCCTTTGAAATAATCGGTCTTGTTTAACTACCTTTTATCAAAGCATATAATTTGCTCAGTGGTAATGTAAATCAGAGAACGATGACAGCATGTACGACTTTCAGAGATTTGTAATGTGAGTTAGTTACTTATTTAAATCTGTCCAGCAATATTAACGGCTGAAGCAGTTGTATGTACAGGCAATGACAAAAATGAGAAAAATATATAAATTCCATTGCAGTTGCAGTTTATGCTCCTAAACCCCTTTAGTACATACCCTGTTCTTGGTTTCCCTTGATGCATCTTATTAACCTCTTAAGTGCTGCGCCTCTACCAACGGCCGACGGCACCACTACCTCGGGAGTGCTGCAGTCGGCCGTTGGACGTTCCAGCTGCATCTGCGCAATGGAACGTTCAGCACTGGAGCTGGACGTTCCAAAGCATGTAAGGTGTTAAAATCCATAGCACGTCATTATTCACTGTGTAGATGGGTTCAAATACTCAGTCGCGTGGCTTAAAGGATGGACCCGCAGTGCTCGCCGGCTGACACTTGCCCCTGTGCCGGTAACAAAGGTATCCATGGATCCCAAGTTAATTTTACAGGAATTGTGAGCTTCCTGTCAGGAGGAGAATGAGGATCATCAGTTTGCACTGGTGGACATCTAAGCTCCTGCCCTTGCAGGCTGTTCCTTTCCTCTTTGCAAAGTTAGAAAAAAGGATACTTGAATTTGATGCAAAATGTGTCAGATTCAGAGTTGATACAATGCTTATTTTCACACCTATAAATCAGTGTGCTCTATGAGCAGCATATATACTAACAAGTTGAGGCTACAAATGTAATACTATTATTAAAATGCGATGCCTTCATTACAATAATAGCACAGGACACCATGAAGTTGTTGCAAAGGAAAATACCCTTAACCTTCTTATTCGTAAAGTTGAGAAAAAGCTACAACATTTCCAGCAACAGTATTAAGTGCAAATATTAAGGAAAATCCTCGTTAGAAACGTAGGGACATATGTATCAATATGTATACATTGCAATCGATAATTGTCATTGTGAGTCACAAATACCACATTAAAATCAGTACGTCTCAAGAGAAAGGAAGTGGCAAAGAGGTGTTCATTATTTTTGCCACTCGACAATACATGGATCAATGTTTTGCCACCGCTCTTACTGCCCTAAAGCACTGACTAGGCAGTTGGTGACAAGGGCACTTAGAATCCTTTCATAAAGTGAAAAATCACCTTTGCAGAGCTTATCTCTTTAGTCGAATTGCAGGCATGTTCAACCAGTCGCAGACTGAATCCTGCCTCTTCAGTATTATTAACACAGGATTTTTGCAATTCCTTTTTTGAATGCCCCTTAGTTAAACTGTTCACCGAGTGGATTTATCAACATTTTTGCAACATGACTTCCTAACAAGAATTTCTTAGCTAAAGAATTAGTCCTTTTAATACAATGTTTAATTTTATTTTTTATTTTTGGAAGAAAAATATGTAAAATCATGGGTCTGATTCAGGAATCTATTTGTGCATGCAAGTTCAATGAATACATGGAAATGAACAGAATTAAAGAAGTTCCTGTGTAGGAATGTGAACAGAACACTCTCAAGATTGAAGGAGAAGAAAAACTGTAAAACAAAATGTGTTACACTCACATTAATTCCTTCTGTAAAATGGAGCATGCAGAACTTCCTTTGCATGCTTGAAATGAGAAATGCACAAAATATTTCCAGTGGTACTTCTGTAAACAGGAGTCTGACAAACGTTTCCAGTAGATTTCATGAAAACCACTGAATTACAAAAAAATAGAAATGTGCACCTAAAAGACAGAAAAAGTACCCCTATGGATGCGCATTTACAATTTTTGGAGAATTAGGACTTACGTTTGTGGAATAAAACTATTACCACAAATAAGGGCACCACGACCTGGCCCATTCAACGTCCTACTACCACAGAACCCTGGATAGATCTGATAGAACTCACGAAAACACTTGATAACTACCATCCCAGATTCATCAGTGGTCCATTCTCATCTCAGGATTGACGTTGGAGATGTAAAAAAAAGAGTTCTTTAGCCTCTTGGGCCTCGTATCAAATAGTCAAGTGCATTGGAAAGAAAGAGCAGAAAATCAGGGACTCCTCCTAAACTTCCAAGAATCCATATTCCACGAATCCACCCAGAGGAGGCCTTTAAAGATTCTAAAAGTGGAGGAGACTGTCGTGTCGCCAAACCCAGGAAATCACGCAGGACGCGATGGTGCTAGAGAGGTATGCCTTTATTCTTATATCGTGCAGCATGTACAGATCACGACCTCATGCTTCGAGGTCCAGCAGTTGAGTGTCCCTCTCCCCTCCCCTTGACCGGATGTGGTGTCCGGTGCCCCCTCGCCCCTGCGCTGTCCCAGGGTCCTAGTGCCCTTGTCCTGGACAGGACATCTCCCCCCTTGTGGCAAAACAAACATTTTTTTTGAGAAAGGAAAGAGAGAAGAGAGAGAGAGAGAGAGAGAGAGAGAGAGAGAGAGAGAGAGAGAGAGAGAGAGAGAGAGAGAGAGAGAGAGACAATAGGCCTCTTCATTTACACCTCCTCAATTAGTCTCTTTGGTTCCATGTGTTTCCTTCTTGATCGCTGTTTTCTGATATCCGCTTGAGCTTCTTCCTTTTGTGTGTCTTTCTATAGTTCTTGCTTTGACCTTTCCGCTTCTCTTGCTTCTGACATGCGAAAGGTGCCCTGTGACGTGATACTGGCCAAACTGCCGCCTTTGCCATCCGTTCTTTTGCTTTTGTCATCTTCAACTTGCCTCCGGGGATCTCGTTGCTCCATTTCCTCGCTTGTCCTTCTTTGACCATCGCGATGCCTCCTTTCTTTCTTTTCCATTTTGTCGCATGTCTTCCTTTCTTTTCCTGAGCCTTTGTTGTTGTGTTTGCTGTTTGAGCTCTTGCAGCAGTGTCTATTTGTTCCACTCTTTTTCCTTTCTTGTGTGTAATAGTCTCACTCTTCTTGATTCCCTCATCGCCGTTCCATTTCTTGTGCCACCACCTGTCTTCGGTGATTTTTTCTTTTGTTGATGTTGTGTCACCTTTGCTTCCAGTTCTATTTCGTTGCCATCTGAATTTGGCTCTCTGCGCAGCCTCCGGTCAGCATGTGCTGGGTCGTCCTCGGCCGTCATAGCAAATCTGATCTCTTTCAATTCTTTGTGGTGCTCTTCGGTCCATGTGAAACGTTTTCCTTTGTTTGTTAGCCCCTTCAGTGGGGTGCTTGTGGCGGCATCATCTTCTTCCAGTCTTTCAGTTGCCATGAGACCCATCATTTGCGTTGTGACGTCGCTCAACAGGCACGGCGCTGTTTCTTCTGTGAACTTTCCTCGCTCCATTTCTTTTGCGTCTGCTGCCGCTCTAGCCTCCGCTCTTGCAAGGGCCAGGATGTTTTCTAGTGATGTTGGCTCTTTTAGTATTTTTGCACGGAAGCTCGTGTCACAGCATCCTTCTATGATTCGCAATCTTAATGCTTGTGTGTTGTCAAATTTGTCAAATTCACAATGTGTTACAAGTTTCCTCAGTCTGGTCGCAAAGTCATCTGGTGTTTCGTCTATTTGTTGAGACGCAGTTGCGAAAGTGTATCGTTCAAGATCAATATTTCTTTGCTGGTCAAATTTCATTGTTAAACATTTCTTTAGTTTTTTTATAAGTATTTATTTCCTTTGTTGGTAGCTTCACTAGGAGGTCCCCAATGTCATCGCCTGCAGAATTTAGTAATAGACCCAGTTTCTTTGCCTCTGTCACATCAGTCTCTTCCATGTATCTCTCCAGATGTCTGATCCAATTCTCCCACCTTATTCCTACTTGTGGCTCCGACAAGTTGAATGGTGGTGGTTTCTGTATTGTGCACTTTGTCTTTCTGGCTTGGGGTCTGTCATTTCTTCTTTTCTGTGCTCTTCTTGACTCTCTTTCGTGTGCTCTTCCTGGTACTCTTTTGTTGTTTCCCGTGCTCTTTTTGGCACTCTTCTGTTTTCTGTGCTCTTCCTGGCACTCTTCTATTCTCCGTGCTCTTCCGGCACTCTTCTATTCTCTGTGCTCTTCCTGGCACTCTTTCGTTATTTCTTCTATTATCTTTTTCTTTTGTTGTTTCCCGTGCTCTTTCTGGCACTCTTCTGTTTTCTGTGCTCTTCCTGGCACTCTACTAGTCTCCGTGCTCTTCCGGCACTCTTCTATTCTCTGTGCTCTTCCTGGCACTCTTTTGTTCTTTCTTCTATTATCTTTTTCTTTTGTCCTCCTTTCTTTGTCGCCTGTGCTTGTTTCTTTTCCTGGTGCTCAACTCGGCACTCTTTCTTTTTTTTTTTTCAGCACTTTGTCGTCTTTATTTTCTCTTATGTGTCTTTATTTTCCTTTCTTTCTTTTTATTTGTTGTCTTTTTCTCTTATTTACTGTTTTTGTCTTTGCTTGTGCTTTATTAGCGCTCAATTCCCTTAGTTCGATTCTCTTATTCGTCCTTGTCACCCTTTGTTCTTTCTTTATTTTCTTCTTTGTCTGTGCTTTGTTCTCTTGTATCTTCTTTATTTGCACCTGTTGGTTGTGCTGTTACCTTCTTTTCTGTTCTTTGCTCTATTGCTGCTTGTTCAACCCTTATTTTCTTATTTTGCCTCTTTTTGCCTTTACTTATGCTTGTTTGTGCCTTTCTTAATTTCCTTTCTTTTCTTTCTTTTGTCCTTTTATTTGCCCCTTTTCTTCTGGTGTTTCTCTTATGCCCACTTGTTGTCGTTATTTATCCTTTTTTGTGCCTTTTCTCCTCTTTGATCGGCACTTTCTAATGTTTTTCGCCCTTTGCCTGACTTTAAGATGGCCCCCACGCTGGTTCTCTGTTCTTATTGGCTTGTACAGCCTGATTCTAAGATGGCCGCCGTCTTCTCGCGGGACTTCGCGGCCAATCGCGATGCAGCCTGACTTCAAAATGGCCGCCGCGCTTGTTCTTCGTCCCTATTGGCCCTCGCGCCTGGCCCCAATATGGCCGCCGAGACTCTCGCGAGAGCTCGCGCTGGCTTTTCCTTCATTCTTTGAAACTCGCGCTCTTTGGTTGCCCCTTACCGGACTTGTTTCTTCTTCGTTCGCGGCGGTCGGGGTGGGCTCCCACGTCGCTGCTTTCTTCTGGATGGCGCTTCACTCTTCCCTCTTCCTTTTGACCACAATGCAATCCAGGGTGGGCTCCTGGTTTAAATCGCGATGTTCTGATGGGCACAGCATGCAGTCCATCCCACCTTGGTCGTCAGATGTCGTGTCGCCAAACCCAGGAAATCACGCAGGACGCGATGGTGCTAGAGAGGTATGCCTTTATTCTTATATCGTGCAGCATGTACAGATCACGACCTCATGCTTCGAGGTCCAGCAGTCGAGTGTCCCTCTCCCCATCCCTTGACCGGATGTGGTGTCCGGTGTCCCCTCGCCCCTGTACTACCACAGAACCCTGGATAGATCTGATAGAACTCACGAAAACACTTGATAACTACCATCCCAGATTCATCAGTGGTCCATTCTCATCTCAGGATTGACGTTGGAGATGTAAAAAAAAGAGTTCTTTAGCCTCTTGGGCCTCGTATCAAATAGTCAAGTGCATTGGAAAGAAAGAGCAGAAAATCAGGGACTCCTCCTAAACCTCCAAGAATCCATATTCCACGAATCCACCCAGAGGAGGCCTTTAAAGATTCTAGAAGTGGAGGAGACTTCCTTACGAAAGGTTTCAGATACAGCCAATGTTGGATGTTTTATGTTACAACGCATGCTTTTACCACGCATGCTGTTACAACGCAAGTATTACAACGAAAACCTTTACAACGCATTACACTTGAGGGTGCTGGATAGTGAATAGTTTAATTTACTATTCCAACTCCAGTCCCCGTGGACACTAGGGAAGGTGTTGGATAGTAAATTAAAACTATTCCTTATCCTAGAGGGCCCCCCAGTGTAATGCGTTGTAATGGTTTTCGTTGTAATACATGCGTTGTAACAGCACTGCGTGGTAAAAGTTGCGTTGTAAAGGTTGCATACCGCCAATGTTATCCTTCTTGTCATTCCCTTGCTGGGGGACAAGAAAGTATGTCTCCCCGATTTTAGTCAGATTCAGAGCTCATACAATTTTCATTTCCATGGCCTATTCAAGATCCGCTCGGCATTGTATGTGACTTATTGTGGTAGGATGATTGAGTTATATAGAGATCAGTGTTGTATATCGCTGTGCTTTGGGTTGCAAAAGAAGACACATTTGAAAGTTACAATAGTTACAAAACCGAATGATGCAGTTTATTTTCAGCCTCAGAGAAACAGACACATCTCAGTTAGCAGAATGGAACTTTGTTAATTGACATTTGATAACCACTTTCAATACAGTACGTTTTATTTGGTTTGGAAACCAGTGAATTACAGAGTGCTCTAGAATGTTTCAGTGTGTCAAAGACTGATTAGACTTATCTGCTCCAGAGCAAAAGCAAGACTCAAAAACTGTATATAACCTAATAGTGCCTCCAAAACACTGGAGGAAAAGTGCTGAATGATGCCAGACACTTAACTTGGAACACCTTACCTAAAGACCACAACGGCGACGTAAACGTGGCGCATCCCTGCGACCCATTTACAACGTGACGCATTAAGGCAGATGCGTCACGTTTCAAAGCCCTGCTCCACATGTGGGCGTTCCGGCGCAGGGTGGGTGTTCCGGGGCAGGTTCGCCTCGCAAAAGTGGCTGAGTGAAATCTACAAGATTTCACTCAGTCACTTTTAGGCCAATGCTGCGTCAAAACCCTGCGCCTGCTTGAAGCAGGTGTAAGGCTTGATGCAGCATTGGACAGATAGGGCACACCCGAGACTTGCTGGAGCTGTGTCGCGCTTGCGACTCAACTCCAGCAATGCACCACATTTACTGCACAGATGCGTCACGCATCTGTGCCGTTTTTGCCCCATGGTGCGCCGCATTGTAAATGCGGCGCACCATGGGTGGCGGAGCTGCGGCGCACAATAACTGGCACATCCCTGGGGATGCGCCAGTTATTGTAAATCTGCCCCCTGAAGTGAAAGAACAGTTGAACACATTTCAAATAAATGCTTAGATAGCATCTACAATGAAGTGTTTCTTTCTCTTTCCTTTGTCATGGATCTCTTCTGATTTGGCTTGTTTAGAAATGTTTTGTTTTCCATGGGGTGATATTTCTGTTTAGTCATATATTCGGAAAGGTATCTATGTTTTCTTTCATCTTGCTCGGTGCCTTGAAGCTGGAATCGCCTGATATGTGCTTGTGCCTTATTAAAAAATAAATACATCTTTTTTTTCTTAAATACAGACCAACATCTAATAATACCAGATGTGATGAGGAAGAAGGAAAACAAATGGGCGTTGATAAACAAGAACGACGCACAGTTGAATGCTTTGAAATCTTAAAATTTGTATTAGAGTTCTCTCAGTTCTTGTAAGCCATCCAGAAAAAATCTTACTCGCATTTGAAAATGCTGTCACTAAAAATAGTGCTAAAAAAGCTAAAAAGAAAAACAACCTCTCGCAAAAGACAGGCAAAGACTATAGGCTATAAGTGACAAAAACGTAAAACCTAGCTTTCTAGTAGGATTTTCGTTTAGATACAGTTTTTTAGCCTGTACCAAGGGAACGTTTTATGTTACATTGATAGATTCAAGCAAAGGCAAAATCTCAAGAATTTAGGGGCTTATTTACAAGCCCCGTGCGCTTCCAGAACATCACTTTAAATGACGCTCCAGCGGCGCACACTGCAGAACCATATCTACAAGGCCACGTAAAGCCACCCTGCGTGGCTTTTCATGGCCTCCTAGATATGGTGTGAGGCAACTCGATGAAAGTTGCTGCGTTGCCACACACTGCAATATGGAGGCCATGTTCCCACATAACACCCATTAAATTGATACTTGTATAGCGCACTACTCACCCGCAAGGGTCTCAAGGCGCCTGTACGAATACCGCTGTGGAACCCATCCTGGCTTTCCCTGTGAGACGTCCACTCCTGGGCACCCGCATGGTGGAGGCCAGGCATTCTTAGCGTTGCGGGGATTAAGCAAGCTATTGCCCAGAGTTGCAGAGTGGGACTCCATGATTGGAATAGGCACTGAGGTGAGAATTATCAGGTCCGTGGAATTTTGAGCCCAAGACCCGCCGAGGTGGGGAATTGAACCCTGGTCCCGGGCTAGAGCTCTGCATCAGGGTCTGCCGCTCTAACCATTGAGCCACACTTCTCCACATGGCATTTGGCACATTCCCAGATTTACAACACCCTGTACCTAAAGCTACGCCTCCCCAGGGGTAGCTTAACATTTGTTTGTTTTGTGAAGAATGGTGTCCCTTCCTGCACAAAAACAACCTTATTTCAATGCAGGAACGCTTGCGCAATAGTGCAAGGGTGTCTGAGTTGGCACTAGGCAGCTATTTGTGCACCAAAGCAGAGTAATAGGACATGAATGCACCGTATTTCTTAGATATGGCACATTCCCGACCTTTTCTTTTGATGCAGGGCAGCACAGCAAATTGACTCGCAATGCTGCCCTGCGTCAAATCGCTGTAAATAAGCCCCTTAGTTTTGTGCACACAGATTAGGTACTCTCCTTTTCCTTAAATTCCAACACACTTAGGGCTGATAGTACTCTGATCACATGAGACTGGTAACTGGTTGCACTACAGGGATAGGGAAGCAAGAAATAGTCCAGATGATTCCCGAACGCTGAGCGAAGAGGCAATTGTGCCCATATAGTTCCCAGGAAAGCTCAGGGTCATATGAGAGAACCATACAGGTTCCTATTACAAGAGGGCCAGTTATCTTAACTTGAATCACTGGCCCGGTCTCAGTGTATGTACTGCAGTCTGTGGTTACTATTGGTGGGACCTCAGCTCGATTCTACTGGGTATGACTGTATAAACCTGATGGAATTTGTGTACACACCAGGATTATGGGTAACCCCAGTAATGATTGTGATCTAAACCATTGCTGTAAGGTGGGTGGCGGTTTAGGGGGATGTGGAGGGGATGGGGGGGGGGGGGGTTATGTTATATAGTTTCTTCATTTCTATTTTCGTGGATTGTAGGATTGCACGCATTAGCCTATGTCGGTTTAAAGAGGCACTGGTACAGATGTGTTTATTAGCCTTTGCTCCCTTGCCAATATGACGCCTAGATGAGCTCTGTCGATGTCTTTAACTTGTGATTATCTGCATTGCAATCCCTTAATAAAAATGATTTAATATTAAACCATTGCTGTGAAATAATATTTGATTGATACGAAAATAGTGAAACATGCTCGAGAAAAGACAACACGGGTTTGCTAAGGCGATTAGGCCAGGGAGCTTCCTCAAAGGTAAAGATATCATTTGATCAATTTAACGTTTAGTGCATGCACACGTAGGCACATTATAGTTTCATTGTGGTCTGCGGTCCTGTTGCTGTCATTGCAAATGGTCACACTGGGGTTTCAGTCATCCCATTAGATGCGCATCCATTCTGTCTGAGGTGTGCAGATGCAGGGGAGCAGTTAAGAGAGGCGTATACAAGCTTGCAGCTGCAAACAGGGCCCATTCGCTGAAGAGGGGTGCAGAGACAAAGGGGCAGATGTACAAGCCCCTGCGCCACTTTTGCGTCACTTTTAACATGGGAAAAATGCCGCAAAAGTGGCGCAAGGGGCTTGTAAATCTGCCCCAAATTATATAACCATATAGCAAGAGAATGTTTTTGTGAATGGGCAGTTCAGTTTTTAAGCTGAACGTGAAATTTGCAAAGAATATGCCTCTTTCTGTGCCCCAATGCCTACGTCCTGTTTTCAAATAACCAAGCTTGTTCTGCTGCTGTTTTGTTCCCTAACATGGTTGTGCTGGAGCCAGGCAGCTCCACAATCTTCGGCAACAGGCACTGGCATAGGCATGAAGGTGGAAGGCTGCAGAGATAGACCCGGCGGACTAAATAGCATGTGTGTATTTGTGCATGTGCATTAGCACTTTAACAGTACACCAATTAATTTTGCCAGTGCTTGTTTTTTTCTCAGTGTAAATTAGACATAACGTCCTTTGTGAATAAAGTCGTGTACATACGTTTTTTGTGCATATTGGTTGAAACCATGGTCAAGAGATTGACGCCTAATGTGAGCATTGCACTCTATATTGTACATTCTGCTGGCGTACCTTAGATTTTGCATGGTGGAAGACAAAACATATACAAATTTCATTAATATTGTGCTGGTATAATGCGTGGGTTATTTTCTCATTATGGAAATATGCTCGGTGCTCAAAAACGGACCTTGATGCTACGAACATGTTTGAGAGAGCCTGCATTCCTTTAAGAAACAAAACATTCACACTGGGATCTGTAATTGAGTTCTCCAATAATGAAAAAAATGTGATTGTGGTGACATCATAGGCACATAGCCTTCGCAGACTTATCTGGAATACAATTGCCGCCTTCATGAGCAGAACAAAATGAAAACTTTGGGAACGCTACCAGGTTAATGAATGAATCGAGCTGTGTGAAAGAAACAATTATTTTGCTTTCCTCGTGCACACCAGGGAAAGGCAATTTGTGTTATAACTTCACAGAAAAGGCTCCTCTGAAACCAGTTGCCTTTGGAAAACAAATATCAAGAGCGCTGCAAGAGATAAGCCGGAGATCTGTAATACAGTCTTCAGCTTGCTCATTTTATTTGGACTTTTACCTTTTATCCCAATGTGACTTTTATCTTTGCAAGACGTACATACTACTAATAATATACATGTGAACTCAAAGATATTATGAGCAGGGAAGCGTGATTTAAATCTTGAAATGCGCTGCTCAGTATACTGACCGAGCAAAGGTATTATTTTAAAGAAGCTGCTGTCGTAAATCCTTCATGACATATGTAATAACTGCGCAACATCTCGTGTGATGATAATTGTTCCAGAACTGGTAGATTTATTAATAATTTGCCTAAAACAGTGAGAGAGGAATGGGCTGCATTCCCGGAAGGGATGCGTTATAGTTACGTGTTGAAATGAGACAAAAACTAACCTTTAAACCCCACTTATTACATTTCGAATGTCATGTTAAATTACACCATTGATTACATCACTAATGACGTTCAAGTACATCATTGATTACATCACTAATGACATCAGCCAGCCATTCTTAAATTGTCCTGTAGTGTTAGTGGAATGGAAGTATTTCAATATGGTACCTCTGTGCCAATTTTTTTATCACCAATCGTGTGATAATGGCCATCATCTTTGACCACATGCTGGACAAATAGCGTATCTATCAGATCGTCCACATTTGAAGGATTTTATCCTTTTTTACTGGTGTTAATCCGGTTAACAAGCAAAATGTCTCCATAAAAGGTAATGGACTCATCCACATTTTATTTCTTAAACACATGTAACAATATTGTTATATTCTATTTTCCTTAACAGGATCCCCCTCTCAAAGGCGCACGGGCCACAATTTTAAGTCAAGAGATGGACAGTTATAAATTTGTCATTGAAAATATACTTTCTGCCAGGCCCTTTGGACAAACCAATGTAGCTTGGTAAAATGTAGCAAACACATTTTTAAGGTGGGCATAATACCCTATATCTTAGAGCAATGTTCACAACACCACTTCTTTAACATACTCATTACATAGAATGTGTCTATTGATCTGTATTGCTACTGTTTAACACTGGCAGATTCCAACTTACACAATGGTTGATTTTGTACAAAAATAAACTGGTCAGAGCCAAGGGGGATTTGGACTCCGTACTGAAGGCACGTGTGTTACAACGATGGGAAACCAGTAAAATCGCCCATTTTCAATATGGTGAAGGTGCAGGGAAACTTCTATCCTGGAAGTCTAGGACAGATCATGTCCACAACAATATAGACCCGATAACCCATGATAATGTGGTTTACTCTTCAGACGAAGAAATTAGAACAATCTTCCGATCCTTTTTCCAAAATATTTTTAAAGAGGATAAGTGTATTAGCCAGGATTCGATTGTTGATTGGCTAAACGAGATATCTTTGCCAACTTTGACCTCCGATCAATCTGCATGTCTAGACCAGACGATTACTCAGGATGAGGTAAAGAAAGTTATCATGATAAGCAAGTCAGGGAAGGCGCCGTGTCCTGATGGCCTTCCAGCTGAAATCTACAGGCTTCTAGAGCAGGCGATTGTATCATTTTTGACCTCTTTATTTAATAAGATTCTTCAGGAAGCGTTGTCACCACCAACTTCCTGGGATAACGCGTCACTAACCTTAATATTAAAACCAGGCAAATCAGCATCTTCTTGCGGGTCATATCGTCCAATTTCCATCTTAAATACGGACTATAAAATCTTTGCTTTAATTTTGGCCAACAGGCTGGGCATGGTCACGGGTGACATTTTACATCATGACCAGAATGGATTCATTAGGGGTCGTCAACTTTTCGAGATAACTTACGACCTAATAGGTGCGATTGATATTGTATCATCTGCTGGGCTGCCTTTGGCTGTTCTCACGTTGGATGCAACCAAGGCCTTCAACAGGGTGAATTGGTCATACCTATTGGGGGTCTTGGGTAAGTTCAATGTGGGTGCAGGTTTTCGCTGAGCTTTACTCTATCAAAATCCTTCAGCTTGCCTCTTGGTTAATGGATCACTGACTGCCCTTTTAATATCACTAGGGGAACAGGTCAGGGCTGCCCTCTCTCCCCCTCCTGTTCGACCTATACATCAAACTTTTCGCCCAACGGTTGCTTGAGGACACTAACATCAAGCCCTTTAGATGTGGGGGATGGGAGAAGAGGGTGGCTCTGTACGCAGACGATATCTTGATTTTTTCCTCAGATTTAAGTACAGCACTTTCTTCTGTTGTTAAACTGGCCCTGGATTTCAGAGCAATCTCGGGATACGAGGTTAACGCCTCCAAAACTGAGATTATGACCTGGAATCATGGTGATTTAGATGTAGGGGTTCAGTCTTGCTTAAAAATGCGCTAGAAATCGTCCAAGATAATAATAAAATTGGCGAGACCAACCTCTCTGCTAAAGCAAAAGAATGTTGGAGACTTATGAGTTTGTGGTCATCATCGCCTCTCTCTATTTTGGGAAGGGTTAACCTTATAACGATGACCATATTGCCAAAGATCACCTTTCTAATTAATACAATACCTCTTTATTTTGAACCGTCACTTTTGGTCAAGCTACAGAGTGACATTAACTCATTCATCTGGGCCCAGCGCTACCCTGGAATTGCCTGGAAAAAACTGAGGCGTCGAAGGCAGAAGGGGGTTAGCTGCCCCAGATTTTCAACTGTGCACATGGGCTTTTCAACTAACCCATTCCCGTATGTTATTGAAAACACCTACCAACTCCGGTATTGGTTGTATGTTTAGTGCCATGCTAAGTGGGGCAAGGTTACCACAGGATGGGTTTCTTTTTAAATTTGGGGACCCCAAATTTAAAAAATAAATAAAACTGAAGGTCTTGCAGGGCATGACCAGAGCATGGGCTAAGGTCAGTAGGGCCATTATGCTAGGATACTTTTCAAGTAAGGCTCCTTTGTGGGATTTACCTGGGGGCCCTAGCTGGCTCAATGACAGCCTTTCTTTACCTCTGAGATAGGGTGGTTTTAAAGTCTGGGAAGATTTATTTGTTGATGGGGTACTCTTACCTTGGGAAGTGTTAAGTATTACAACAGGCTTTAATCTGTCAAGGTTTAAGTGCCTACAGATAGCAAGTTGGGCTCACGCGCAATCTACCATTAAATTTAGATACCCATTAGGGTATGGTAACCATCTAGAGTCTCAACTTTTAGATAAAACCCCAGCAACAAGGGAGATAACCTTTTGGTATCACTCAATGTTGAAGGAGATGGAAGGCGAATTTCAACTGCCCGATAAAATCTGGGGGAGCTCCTTCCCAGACCTTGACGTGGAATGCCTTTGGCTCAGTTCTTTTCAGATATTATGGGAAATAGTTAAACCAGCGTGGCTCCGAAGAAACCATCTCTTTTCCTAACACAGGGCTTACTATTTGCCGCAAAGGCTTTCAAAATTTTCTATAGATAGACTGATTGCCTGCCCACGGTGTGGGACAATAGCTGCTTCAGACTTACACATGTTTTACGAATGCCTTGCATTATCTCAATTTTGGAATTCTTTAAGTATTTCGCTCTCAACCTCCCTGGGCCGCCAGATTACAATAAATCCTGCATTGGTTATCTTTGGAGTTATGGAGGGGGTGAAGGGCTCTCCCAAATATCTCCTCTTCTACTCTATGCTTCTGGCCAGAAGAGAAATTTGTAAAAAGTGGAAGGACTCCATATCACCATCTTTTTCCGATTGGCAGACTTCGATGTTACAGATCTCAAAACTCGATCTATCGAGATCAGGGAACCTAAATAAAAGAGCCTTTTGGCATCTTCTGAATTGGAACCAACTCTAAATCATACAGGGTTGTTTGTTTTTTTTCCCCTGTTTGGTCCTATGATTATGCTGCCTTCGGAATCCTTTGTTTCTCTTTCTGCTGGCATATCCTGACCTGTTGTCTTCGCACCAGGGGCAGGTTTAACTATGCAGCAAAACAGTGCCCTAATGGTTGCGGACTGTGGGTCCTTGAGTTTGCGATCTTACTGATTAGGTGGCCATGTAATTAACACTGGTTTACCTATCCAGCTATCTGAGGCAGTTTCTCGGTCTCTATTTGACCTTTTCAGTGCAACCAGGGTAGATAATGAGGACAAAAAAAATAAAAATGGTTGATTTTGTATTGTCATCAGATTCATTGGGCTTACTAAGAAATATTCAACTTTTGAAATACTACTCTCCAACCAACACTCACATGTGCTCAGCCTTTACCTTGTTTAAAAGGGAGCATAAGTTGCACCTTAAACTTTAGTGATTTGCAAATGATGCAAATTAATGTATGTACTACCACAATTGCCTCAAGGACGTATGCTACTTCTATGCTATGCAACCACACATGCTCACACAGTAGCTCTCTCCTGTATTTGGTTATAGTGTTATCAGTGTTATTATCAGTGATTACATCAATGGTGTAATTTGAGATGCAATTCAACATATCAAGAGTGATGCAATATATGCAGTCTTAAGCAGAGCATGGCAAGAAAGCAAGATATACCTAGTAAAATAAACAGAAAACTGTGAATTTCAGTGTTAGTGTTATCTCATTTGAACACCTAACTATAACATTACTTTAAAACTCTATTTTTTTGCTTTTTTTTGCGAACTTCTAGGGTGTTTTATGCAAGCTAAAATCGTATTACCATGTTTAACTACAATGCCACTTTAACCTTTGATTTCTGTAGGGAATTTCTGAGTTGTTTTAATCATATTTTTTTCAAACAATTTTTATTAGGTTTCCAGGTTTTTCAATGCTGTATAATGCAGTAATATCTGTTAACAAGCATAACAGTATACAATCAGTATTTCTCTGTGTGCATTAGGTTAAAGCAATACATAGGAGTGCTAATGTATAAAATTCTGTATTAATATGTTAGTTAACATTGACAGTTGAAGAGGGTAATAAACACAGTTGTATTCTAGCGTCATTGTTTGTGTCACACCTGTAGTGTGGGGAGAGAGTCACTGCTGTCCTAGAACGCTGAGTCTGGAGTTTTTGGGCAAATATGGTTTAGTCTATGTCAGTTGTGGTACTGCATCAGAATATGATGTAATCTAAATATGTGTAGGTGCAGGTGATATTTGAAGCCCCCTTTGTTAAACAAGAAGAGACTGATGGAGAGTGGAAACTCCAATTTCATAAGTACTCAGTTTAAAAGTTAAATAAGGTTGAATAAGCAGGGTAGTTTGAAAGGTTAACATATGCTGAACCGAGGTTTTGCGGCTAGTCGTGATTGGTCCATATGTGACAAACATAGTTTTTTCAACTCCTTTCTAGATAATTCAGATATTGTTGTGGGGGAATGGTAATACTTTTCCAGGCCCAAATCATATAGACATTTTTTAACATAAGCGAGCCAGCTGATCCTATGCCCATTCTCGAGGGAAAGGCAACCGCGCAAAAGGCTTCGGCAAAGTTCGGCTTTTGTGGACAACCAAACACGGTGCCACAAAAGAATGGGTTGAAGTTTAACAATGTTGGATACATACGACAAACCCAATTCTAAGTGGCAAGAATAAGTCGAAGAACTTCGCGGGACTGCGCGAAGAAATCTCACAAAACTGTTCTCGACTTTTTGTAGGGCTTCTACCTTTGCATGTCCCCAAACCCCGGCTCCATAGGCCACAATACTAATACATTTTGCTTGAGAATTTTTTTTCAATTCAGTAGGGGGCCTATTGCCTAGCCTTTGTGCAAAGGCAACTAGTGCGGTTGTTGCCCTCATAAAAAGCAAATTTCTTGCCTCAATAATCTGTTTCCAAGAGGACTTGTCATCTATTAAAATCCCTAAGTAAGGGTACGTATTTGTTTTCTCCAGCTTTGTGTTTTCAATAAGGATGTCCCTCGTTTTCTTAGGTCTGGGTCCTGGAAACATTACAAATGTTTTTTGATATTTATTCTAAGGTCTAAATAGGCCATAAAACTGTGATACATCTCCACGGCACGCTGAAGTTCCAATGGAGTTTGAGCTAAAATCACAGTGTCATCGGCATAGAGGAGGGCTAGTATAGGGCGTTTTCCGATAAGAGGCAGGTCCTGGCACCCCTTTAACTTAACGAGTTCCAGACCGTTGGTGTAGAGTGTATAGAGAAAGGGCCCCAGGACACAGTCCTGTCTTACCCTCCTCCCTCACGTCGAATGCAGCCGTGAGTTCCCCCTCCAAGCCGTACCTCACTCTGGCTGTGGCTTCAGAGTAAAGTTCGCAAAGAATATTTACCAGGGGGAGTTCTACTCCCATATCTAAAAGAATTGACCATAATTTGGAGTGGCTTACGCAGTCAAAAGCTGCTGTTAAATCGACGTAAGCCATGTATAGATACCCACCCTTTGCGCTAACATATTTACCCACTAAGAGAGTCAAGTTGAGGGCTTGTTCCACTGTAACCAATCCTTCTCTGAACCCATACTGGAGGTCGGAGACTATATTAAAATCGTCAGCCCAGTTCTGAAGACGTTCAAGAATTATACGTCCCACTACCTTGCCCAAGGAATCTAGCAGGGAGATGGGACGATAACACGATAGGCATTGGCGAACTCCCTTTTTAAAAATGGGGATGAGGATTGAAGCTGACCATGATTCAAGAAGCCCAACTGCACACAAAGCTTCAAGAACTTTAGTCAAGATAGGGGTCCATAGTTCCAGATTGTGTTTAAAAAGGTCAACAGGGACCCCATCTGGGCTTTTCCCCCCTTATTAGCTAAAAGTGCATGCTCCTCCTCCTCATAAGTAAATTCGAGGGGAATGGGGAACAGCGATTGAGGAGGATGAGGGTCTGTGCTATCCATAGCAATGTGCAGGGGGTGCTCCTGGGAAGGCAGGCCAAAAATCTGCATAAAGTGTTGTACCCATGTTGCTTCATCAATAGCTATTTCTATTTTAGAATGATCCCTCTCACCCGAAAAGAAGGGAGATTTAATGACTTTCCAAAAATTAGTACTATCCTTCATAGTACAACTTTTGTGTAGTTCTTCCCATAAGACATTTTGTAATTCAATTTTTCTAAGTTGTATGGCCTGATTATATTCCTTTCTAAGCCTAACAATTTCCTCTTTATCCCTTGCTGTTTTGTGGAGGGCTACTTTTAAGTTAGAGTACGCTTTAGTGCAA
Organism: Lissotriton vulgaris; assembly: GCF_964263255.1. NCBI lineage: Eukaryota > Metazoa > Chordata > Amphibia > Caudata > Salamandridae > Lissotriton > Lissotriton vulgaris. Next base: position 1,928,152,006 of record NC_141689.1, on the reverse strand, counting down.
GCATTATTAAACCACCCTTTAGTGTTACCCTGTCTAGATTTTAATTTGAGATGGAGTGCTTCTATTACTGCTCTTGTTATGATTGAGAAGCTGGCCAAAATCTCTTCATTAGAGGTGACGGGGTCTAAATACTTTTCAATTGAAGGTAACACTTTCTTGACTACTTTTGTTGTGATTTCGGTTTGGTCTATTTTATTCCACTTAAGCAAAAACCCATGTAATCTATCCAAAGTTAACGTTTTTTGCCCTAGAATGCTCATGAGTTTGGACTTTTCCAGACTTAAAGTTTTTTGCCCTAGAATACTCATGAGGTTTGACTTTTCTGACCTATTGGGTAAGGATAGTGAAAGGCTATTGGGAAAATGATCACTAGTGGCATTATGGGTTCGAAATTCCAGGAGGCTAGACGCAGCATTACATGAAACAAAGATGTAATCAATGATTCTAAAAAAAACCCTACTGTTAGAATTATAAGAAAGTGGTACTGGGGAAACCACTAATTCATTGGCCAATCCAAGTTCCAAAACAAATACTTTTTTATTCAAAAGATTGCCAAAAGTTGTATGGGGAAAGTGGATTAAGACATTGTTATGCTCATCTTGAAGACCGCAATTTGTATTGGTTGTGTTCCTACAAGTTGGTAAATTAAAATCACCACCCCATATTATTGTCAAAGTGTTGTTATTATATTTGTTTTTTAGTTCCTGTAAGGATTGAGAAATATCATTTAGTACTGTTATTAACTCCACCTGCTGAAGATTGTTATAAAAGTTGACCAGGACGTAGATGACGTTTTTATTTATTTTGAGTATCAGGATCTGGAAGTTAGGTTCCAATTTTAATGGGTCAGTGTCTCTAGGCAACTTGAGATGAATGTTGTCATGCCCCCTTTGGATCTCCCAGAGGATGAGGGTAACGCATATGAGGAGTAGGTTTTATATCCCTCTATATGTATGGCTGTTCTTGCCCTTGTTTCTTGGAGGGAAAGGACGTTAAAATTTCCAACAAACTCAAGACAAATTTCGTTGATCACTTTTGGACGCAGGCCATCCACGTTCCCGTAAACTATCTTAAGACCAAGTTCACCAGAAATACTAGAATGAGCAGGTAACTCTTCATACGAGTTGCGGTTCACCAAGGAAGCTTGAGTCTCTCGAGTTAACACCTCACTCTCTATTTGAACTATATCTAATTTCTCTAATAATGTATGGTGGAGTGAGATATGGGAATTAAGTTTGCTGGGAAAAGCAGATGTACACAAGGATGTAGTATCAAAGGCCGTCCCACTTAAAGTTGAACTGGTCAGGAGGAAGCCGGCCGAGGACCTGGGCAATATAGATGAAATTGGACCAGTCAGTCATTTTCCTCCAAGCCGGAAAGCAGATTAAATCTATTAAAAGTTGGGATAACGTAAGACTGACCTTGACCATGTACAATGGATCTGGACCTACTAGGGCCATGATGACTACTTCGGGGAGGAGAGAAAAAGCCGAGGGGCAGTATGTTAATCCCAACTGCATCTAAGAAATGGTTCCCTCCCCCCCAAAGAATTTTCCTGACCAGCACCAGGGATCCAATTGTGAGGAGAATACAATCTCCCAATACCATTTTTTCACAGTTGCCTACCCACTCCAGAGTCTCACCCATACATATTAATCACAAACATCTTTATACCAATGGTTCTTTTGCTTACAGAAAAGTCAAAACAAAACTCTGGTGAAAAACAGAATAAACCAAACTCCCTTGTTAAGACACTATGGACCAGTTTATCACGCAACGCAGTACTGTAGCCCCAAATGCTGCACTGCATGAGAAGAGAGTAGGAAAGTGTCATATTTAGAAAAATATGGCACTCTCCTCCCCTAACATCGGTGAAGAAATGTCCTCATGTGCCCCACGACACACCTTTGCACCATAGTGCAAGGTTGTCTCTGTGAGTCTAATTTAGGTCTTGCACTGAAAGGATTCCTTTACAATATAAAATACTATGGTTAGACTAACTTTGAACCTTTTCCCACTTAGTGTGTGTGCTGTGCAGTGCAACACATATGCAAAGTAGGAAAAGAAAAAAGTACAAGCATTTCTCCTTCACAGCACCTTTCTGCAATGGCGCTATTTACTGATGCTAAACCTTGTCTACTTTTTAAAAATAAATAGGGCCTAACATCGGAAACCTTAGGTGGTTGCATGGGAATAACCATGCACCACCCATGGTACGCCCCCTTGGCGGTAAGTAATGCAAAGCAGGGCAATGCACTGCTTTGCATTACTTTCAAGTTCAACCTAAGTAAATAGACCCCTTTGTGTCTGTTTCAAGACTGTGAGAACATAGACGCACATCATAAGAAAAAGTCTGCTTTCAGTCCCATATATCAGGCATAAGATAACTCCAGCAACTTAAATATTGAAGATGGGCAGATCATTTTGTGTGTCTCACTCCTAGACTTTGGGATGTCCAGGTGCTTGTACAATTATCTTTGCCTTCAAGGAACCATCAGCACAAACAGTACATAGGCACGTTGATCAATTTCAAAGCTTCAAACTAGTAGCCATGGTGGCCATATTTATATGGAAGGCAATCATTGCAATTCCATGCAAGACAGAGGTGTTACACACTTCTAAGCAGACAATAGAGGGGATTGTGTCTATTTTGTGTGAACAAGGCATTTTGTAAACTATGGCTTGATGCAGATACATTTCACCAAAATGTTCCACTTCTAGAAGTCAGCAATATTGGTTTACTGCTGCAAGGGACTACTTTGGGATGTGCCAATTAGTTTAAACAAAACAAAGGGGAAAGTAGTTCACTTAATCATGAATCAAGGGTGCCATAAAGTGAAATAGGTGAAAGGTGGAATAAAACAGATTATACATCATGTCTTCTATTTCAAAAATGGATACTAACCATAAGCTATTCATAAAGTCTTAAAATAAACTACAGTGATTCTATGTAGGTTACAGAGCATCTTTTCAAATGTTAATGTCAAGCCTAATACAGTCTGTGGAAAGGTATACCACAACCTGCCCCTTGTTAGTGGAATGCGGGTTCATGCCAACATGAAGAACACTAAAGCAATTCTAGTGATGTCGGAGGTATCATTGAGGAGATCCCAAACACACTCCCACTAGTGCACTTCGATTTGAATAAGCATTGAACATCTATAAACAAGATGTGGGGCCAGTTCTTTATTACTGAAAGACGTTCATGGATACAGCTAGAAACGAAAACTTCGTAAATATACCAAAGACAATGCATATTTCAACCTATGAGATGTAATACACAAGGGGGCTTATTTACAAGCGCCTTTCACAGCCGCTGCATCACTTTTAATATGGGATTAAGGGGCAGATTTACAAGTCCCTTGCGCCACGTTTGTGTCACTTTTCCCATGTTAAAAGTGGCGCAAAAATGGCCCAAGGGGCTTGTAAATAAGCCCCAAGGTTTGTTCATGCACCCGACAAACTGGATAAATGGAACTTACTGAATGTTACCTGATCTAAAGAAGGTCAATGTGTGTGCAGTAATTAGGAAGATTTGAAACACAATCTACAAGGTAAGTTCGCTAGAGGTCATCTTTTGTTGTATAGTTGCATGTTCGCTCCAATGATTCTGGTTCGAGCTTCAGTCTCATCAGATTTGTACGCTTACATTCTGTTTGTGCCATATTTAAGATATGGCAAAAGAGAGAAATAATTGTAGTGTTGTTATAAAACCATCTTCCCACCTAAGGGTAAAGATAACTGCAAAATGTTTAGATGTCCTCTCATTAAAATCAAATCCTGATTCACAGAAAGATAATTTGTATCTTTCCAACTATAGAAAACAATTACTATTGAGGACATTTGCTAGTATGGATACATTTTCTACACTAGTAACGAGTGGGCTAGAGGAGGTGATAGGAGTATTCTCAAATGAAGGACAGGTTTGGTCATTGTGAAGTTAGTGACCACACAGAGGGGTCACTGCTTTTAGCATATTCACTCATATTGCCACATGCTTCTCACACCCAATGTATGCATGTGCACTAAGATCCTAATTGAATGAGGCCCTGCAATAAGAGGGGCGATACTGGGTCCAGAGTTAACAATGCCGGCAAGTGTCTCCCACTCACATGCCACGTATGATATGATGCTAGGACCAGAGTTAGGGGGAAGTGTGATCTCAATTTACCAGGTCCAATTCTGAATATTTTCTCTGATGACAGGTGTATTTACATGCGGATTAGTGTTTACCAGGTGAGTTCTCGCACGTGATAAATACAGAATACAGTAGTGCAGTATGCCCCGGCATTCCGGTCCGCCCAGCTAGTACTGAGGGCCAAAGTGTCAGAAAAGGCAGGCGTTACTGTGTAAATATGAGTGCCGAAAAGACCCAAACACCTATATATTTCATTTTATTACAGAATATTTGACAAGTTAAACTAGCACACGATCCTCACAGTTGCTTTCAAAACATTTTAAAATATTACCTGTTTCCAGTCATTCATTTTTACCTTTTTCTGTTATGGTGTTATTCAAATACCGGCTGTGATTTTATCTTTTTGAAAACTTATTGCAGTAAATTCTTCTTTTTGAATTCACGTGTATCATTTTTCCCGAATTTTTATTTCCTTGTGTTTGGATCTCTTGCTTTAATATCAAATCTATATATTGGCCCTAAGAAAGTAAGCTGGTTGGTTACTTTAAGGAGCCCTTTTCAGACCTAAGGAATACTATCCGACACTGAGCTTGGATTAAGGTGATGTTCCCACCCTCCCATAGTCCTCAAGCCTTTACCATAATAAAAGACATCCCAGCAGTCTATCTTTCCTCCCAAAGCTATACTGAAACAGAAGATCTGACACATTCTATATTAAAACACGCACCATACAGCTGTTGCTGTTATATATGTCTTAACAATCAGGATCACGCAGGTAGCAGCATCTTTAGGAGAGAAGGCTATAAATGCCACCTTTGCTATTGCTAAATGTGAAATCGCCGCCTGGCAAACAGGAAGGCGATAATAGGTTCTGCAGCATTCAGTTACCTGTCGTAAAGATATTTATTCTCTGAGAACCAAAATAATTTAACATTCTCTTCACACAGCAATTGAGGGATAGTACTATACATGCTTATGCTATGGTTATAGAAAGCTAGTACATGCATTTCGTAAGAGATTGTACATTCTTTCAGGCTATATTTTTTTGTATAATGTTAACCTTTTTCAAAATGTGTTTTTGTCATTTTTTATGCTTCTGTGAGTATTGCACAGTTCTAACCCCTAAAACTTAAAGAAAAATTAAGTAGTGAGAATTTTTTTTTCTATTTCCACTTTCAGAATAGCTGTACCTTTAATACAGAAATGAATGCGTGTCAAAATATCATAGTCTAGGGCATAATTTGTATAATAATGAGTGCTGGTGTCCAAAGCGCTGCTCAGAAGCCAACAGTCAGCGCTCTCAAATGTCAGCGCGCCCAATACCAAAGCTGAATACACTTTATGCCTCTGCAAAAAACCACTGCCATAGATTCCCTGCCCCTAAAATTCACCTTAGCAGGCTAGCTTACGAAATGTTTGATGAGGGAAAATAAGTGCCAGTCCCCAACATTGAGTGCCAGTGGTCCCCACCGGCAGTCAACACCTCAATTTAAGCACTGCCACAGTCCCAGTAAGCAGACAATGGCTATATATTTTCGACAATAATAAGTGTGTTTGATCTTATGCACAGCACACTAAATGTTATGCCTAATTAGATATTGCGTGGAGAATGGTTTCTAGCATTGCATTATGCAAAATCTCTTAATTGGAGGATGGTTGTCATTAATAAACGTATTCCATTACAGGCATTTGGCCATCCGATTTGAATGTTAATGGGACACCTGATTGTTAAGCTACAGGCAGCAGCTAAGGTGTTTTCCCTGTTCATTGCTCCTAGGCACTTTTTTGCTTTTGAAATCCTTGCCTACACGCTTATCACTCCCTTGGTCCACAGAATTGTGGTGTAAATGAGTTGAGGAGCACCTGCAGTACCACACGATTATCTGTGTAAGCAGGGCTCATGGTTTTCCTCAATGTGTTATTATCATTCTCAATGGGCTCTGGAATCAGTGTGCAGCCAAGGCTGTTAAGCGTATAGCACTGAAGACCGAGAGAAACTGTTGGGTGATATTTTGTGGCATTATCATTCCTATTGAAAGTTTTTACCATATAGCAAAGATAATTTGTAAGAGATTGGGTTAATGTTTAAACGGGTGGAGCCCTAAGTCAGGTTACAACCACCATCCTTGTCAGGGTGAATCACAACAGTCACTAAATTAACCTGTGCTTAGCGCTCTGGTAGCTTGGCATAAAGTTGTCAGGCTTAACTTAGAGGCAATGTATAAATCATGTATACAGCGCACAAAGAGTAATAATGTGTAAACACAACAGGGCTAAATTAAAACCCAATTTAGAAAATAGTGCACATTTAAAAAAAAAATGAGACTAGAACGAAAAAAAGCCCAATCAGTAAAATTGGAACTGAATGAATGACTATCAGGTTTTCTAAAGTGTGCAGCTACTCCAAGGAGTGTCCCAGTGCTAAATGGACAGCAAGAGTGCAGTGGGAAAAAGAATTAGAGGGTGAAAAGCCAAGTCTTGAGTTATGTTCTGAACGGCCTCTTATTTTCAATTTGGTGGATGTTAGAAATGGGGGTCTCTAGTGGGCAAAGGTTTGCACCTTTGTCCAAGGTGGGACCCTTCTTACTAGACAGGTTAAGAGGGATACACTTCTAAAATAACCCCTGCTCACCCACTTGGTAGCATGGCATGAGCAGACTGGCTTATCTCAGAGGCAGTATGTAAACCATTTGTGTAGACCTACAGTAATACAGTGAAAACACTACAAAGTGGCTCAACACCAGTTTAGAAAAATGTAATCTTTATCTAAACCACACAAGACCAAAATGACAAACATCCACAATTCAATACTGAAAATTTGACTTTTCAAAGGTAGAAACCGTTCTGTCCAAACTATAGATGACCCACTTTCAAGACAAAGTACCTTGGATGGGTCACAAGCATAAACAAAAACAGCCGCAGGGAAGGTGATGTGTTGGTTCCTTACTCCCAGAGAAGTTGATGCGTTGGTTCCTTACTCCAGGGGAGGTGATGCGTCTGTTCCTTACTGCCACGCAGGGGGGTCATGCATCAGTTTTTTACTGAAGGGGAGGTAATGCGTTGCTTTCTTACTGTGCCGGGAGGTGATGCTTTGGTTTCTTACTGCTGCCCCGGCGTTCTTGTAGACTTGGCACCCAGGTGTGATGCGTGATGATCGGGGATGCATCAGTTCTCGATTCTGCGGTTATTCTCTCCAGCTGTGGTTCCACAATGTATTGGTTCTTGCAGCCGCACAGCATGGCCTGCATTGAAATTGGTGTGGTGATCTCGGACTTCAGAGATCGGTGCATGGAATTCGTCGTGCAGCAATTTCTCTTGCTGCGGACAGGCTCTGCATTGTTTTTTTCTGCGATGCATCGGAAACCGGAGTGGACGTTTCATGCTTCTTGTAGTTGCATCACTTTTCCAGCTTCCAACAGCAGGAACAACCTCCAGAGGCCCAGCTCAGCAACAGGCACCTCTTTTTGCAGGTTAGAACTCCTAGCAAGGAATTTCAGGTGAGCTGATGGTGAAGTCTTTGTGTCCCTGAGACTTAAAAGCAGGAGGAAAGTAATACTCAAGCCCTTGGAGATCTTCTTCAAGAAGAAGACACAGCACACAGCAAAGTCTTTATCCTCTCCTTGGCAGAAACAGCCACTGCAGGCCAACCCCAGGCACCACACAGCAAACGGGCAGTACTTCTTCAGTTTTCACAGCTCTTCACCTTGGCAGAGGTTCCTCTTAAAGCCCCAGGGTCTGGGCCCCAATACTTATATTCCATTTTTATTTGTTCTCTGAGAGGCTCTGTGCTCAGTCAAAACCAATTCTGTTCTCTCTGGTTCAAGTTCCCAGCAGAATGTGGAGACAGCATTGTGTAAGGCAGACCAGGCCGATTCAGGTGAAAGGAAATCTCCTCCCTCTACTATGAATGCAGCCCAGATCTAGTCAGCCCAGCCCTGACTCATTCAGGGAAGGCAGGACACACATCAAGCCCTCTAGTGGCTGTCTACAGCTAATGCACATCCCCGGTCCCTGTCACTCCAAAGCCAGACAGCCAATTCCCAAACCAGCAAAGACACACAGGATGGCTAAGCAAGAAAAAAAAAACTTTCTAAAAGTGGCATTTTCAAACACAGAATGTAAAAATTATCCTTACTAAAGGTGCATCTTTATTTTCTAATTTCAGGCATACTAAATTTTATCTTCCTATCTTGTCCCAATGGAAAGTTATGTTTATAAGATGTTATAAATAAATGTCCATTCTATCCCATAGGACAGATTGCCTTTCAATAGTGAAAAACAAAATTCACTGTAGTTCATTATCAAGACATGTTACACACATCAGGACGTGTGCTACTTTTCACATACATTGCACCCTGCCCACAGGGGTTACCTTGGGTTGACTCACATGTAAGAAAAGGGAAGGTGAGGGCCTGGCAAATTAATGCACTGGCCAGGTCAACATGCAGTACAAAACTGTGCTCAGATATTGCAGTGGCAGGTCTAAGAACCTTTTGCAAGGCTGCTTGCTTGTGAGGGTGGCACAATCAGTGCTGCTGGCCCACTAGCAACATTTGACTTACATGCCCTGGGCATACACAGTGCACTGTACTAGGGATCTAGAAGTAAGTCAAATAAGCCAATCATGGAAACACCAATCCATAATCACAATTTACAAAGGGAGCACTTGCGCTTTGGTACTGATAAGCAGTGGCAAAGTGCCCAAAGCCTCTAGACCAGCAAAAATGAAGTTCAGCACACAGCAAAAACACAGGAGGCAGAGGCAAAAATACGGGTGAAACCCACACCAAGGATGGCAGGTCTAACAGCAGAGTTCTACAGGAAGTCTATTCCAGACTTGAATGGCTTAGAAGGGAGAAGGAGCTGCCTTCTGTTTTTGCAAATCTGACCCTATGCAATTTTGGACCCTATTCAATTTCAGAGTTTAAAGAAAAAATAGCACTTAAAAGCAGAAAGGGCCGCTTGTGTTTATCTGCATGATAAATAACGGGATCCAGCTGAAAGAGTTAACTTCTCAATACCCGTCAGGAAGAGTTCAGTTTGCGGTGAAGGAGGCCACGAAGAGCAAGCATAGCATTGCGGATGGTTAATGCTGTAGCACGAACAGCAGGCTGGGTGGCGTAGGCGAATAGTCAGTTTAGCGCCATGGACGATCATTGCTGGAGCTTTGCATAGGCGGTGACTGTGGGTTGTCATTGCTTTAGCACAAACTGCATATCTTGCATTGCTGGTCATTGCTGGTAGTGGCTATAACGTGAAAAGCAGGTCTAAACCATAGTCTTCATTTCCAGAATGTAAGGTAGTCCTCAAGCATCAGAGAAGTACTCCAGCAGCATGAAAGTCCTTCTTCTTTAAAGACCACAGGCCCATAAGTGTTCTCAAAAGTGGTTGGTGAGGTTGAATATTTATACCTATTGTCAGCCTTTGATAGGGTGGGCAATTCCCTTTACTACCCCACATCTGTTTCTGTAAATTTCTTCCTTTTCCCTGTCAAGGCTCCAAAAAGTCTTGGGTGACAAAAGGCTAGTGTCAGGTTCCTTCGTGAGTGCTGGAGGCAAGCCCTTTGAAGTACAGGCAGGGCAAGACACAGCTCGACCCTCAACCATCTAGGCACGATTGCCCATCATCCCCACTTCTAGTCCCCTTTGTGTCACTGTCTGGTTGGGATACACAAACCACAACTGCAGAGCCATTCACATTCATGTGACCCAAGACAATGATAGAAGGTAGAAAGGATAAGGACAAGCAAGAAAATGTCAACTTTCAGAAATGTGACAAAAAATCTGACTTTACCATTAAAGGGAGTTTTGTTTTGTAATGTATTTGAGTGTAAACACCATATCTCAATCTGATCTCAATCCATATTTACCACTTATTAAATATAAGATGGTAACCCAGTATTAGTCATTGGGAAAGCTCAGCCTTACAACTGTGAAAAATGACTTAGGAGTTTTTCACTGCCAGGACATATAAAACGCAATTGCACATGTCCTACTTTTTTAAATTCAATGCGCCATGCCCTATGAATATTTAGCGGTACAAAAGGGGGTGGTGATGGAAGGAGCATCTGAATCAATCAAACACTCACAGCCAGTCAAAAGATGTTGGTTTAATCCATCACTGTTCTTTAGCCCACTCTGCCACCCCAGTTCAAACATGGCTATATGCAAATCAGTCTGACTCTGTGCCTCATGGGAACAGTCCAGCCCCAACTGCCAAGCCATGTCTTCCCTGGACCGGAAACAAGCTTCCGAGAACCGGTTTCTGGCATTCCAGCCATCTTCAGCCTGGCTTGCTTGAATCCAGTGGGAAAGTGAGCAAGGGACTCACGTCTGAGCATACCCTGCCACACTTATGGGGGCCAAAAGCGGTACAAAAGGGGGTGGTGATGGATGGAGCATCTGAATCAATCAAACACTCACACCAAGTCAAAAGATCTGGGTTTAATCAATCACGATTCTTTAGCCCACTCTGCCACCCCAGCTCAGACATGGCTATATGCAAATCAGTCTGACCCTGTGCCTCATGGGAACAGTCCAGCCTGAACTGCCAAGCCATGTCTTCCCTGGACCGCAAACAAGCTTCCAAGGACCGGTTTCTGGCATTCCAGCCGTCTTCTGCCCGGCTCGATTGAATCCAGTGGCAAAGTGAGCTAGGGACTCACGTCTGAGCATACCCTGCCACACTTATGGCGGCCAAAAGCGGTACAAAAGGGGGTGGTGAAGACGGCTGGAATGCCAGAAACCAGTCCTCGGAAGTTTGTTTCCGGTCCAGGGAAGACATGGCTTGGCAGTTGGGGCTAGACTGTTCCAATGAGGCACAGGGTCAGACTGATTTGCATATAGCCATGTCTGAACTCGGGTGGCAGAGTGGGCTAAAGAACGGTGATGGATTAAACCCAGATATTTTGACTGGGTGTGAGTGTTTGATTGATTCAGATGCTCCGTCCATCACCACCCCCTTTTGTACCGCTATGAATATTTAGGGCATATCTTAGGGGTGACGTATATGTATTTGTTATAAATGGGATTCCTGGTTGCCTGACGTATGTGCTTAGGCCAGGCAGGAACCACACTGTTGTCAGGGTAAGCTAAATACACACTAGAAGATAACCTATTCTCACACTCTGGTAGCTTGGCACAGAGCAGTCATGCTTAACTAAAGAAGCAATCTGTAAAGTATTTGTGCAACACACATACACAGTAGCACAATTAATACACCACAACAATACTCCACAGAGGTTTAGAGAAAAAGAGAATATTTATCTGAGCAAAATAGGAACAAAATACCAAAAATGGCATCAGTAGAATTGAATATATGATTTTTTATAGATTCAATGCTAAACCAGTGCTTAGTGGTCACTATCGGTCAAAAGGTTTCTCGAGGTCCTGAGAGACCAGTGCAAATGCAAATTTCAGGGTGACTGAGATGGAGGGCAGACCGGCTAAAGGGCCCATGCTGGGTTACTGACAAAGTACCTTGGATGGAGCAAAGCGTTGATGTTGAGGGCACGATGCATCAATCGTTTCCTCGCAGTTAGGTTGCTTCGTCATCGTCGAGCTTTGCTAAAGTGAAGGCAATGATTTGTCATTGAGCTGCGCAAAGTGTCGTCTTTGGGCTACTCAGACTCTGAAACTGCTGACATCTAACAGCCTCAGCGCTGCTTTTGAAGGGCTATGCATATGTTCTGATCAGAGCAATGGTGATTGTTAGAAATGGGATCTCTGGTTGGATAAGGCTTTTACCAAAGCCAGGCAGAGACCACCACTATAGTCAGGGCAAGGGAGTTACATGCCTAAGATAACCCCTGCTCACCCCTTTGGTAGCTTGGCACGAGCAGTTAGGTTTATCCCGGAGCCATGCGTAAAGCATTTGCGCATGCACACAGGAACAACATGCCAGGCACACTACAAAAGGTACTCCACACAAGGTTATATCAAAAATAGCCTTTGTATTATAATAAAACACATTAGAATAGTAAACACATAATATACATCATGCCACCAGGCACTAGGTCATATTTACAAGGGATTATATAATCCTGACAGGGCCCACTAGACCACTGTCAGAACCATCACAAAGCGAACTTATTAAAAGTAATACATCTCATAACCGTACAACCAGTAACCACTGGTAATCAGTATATTTAGCATCAGCCTGTAACTTTTGTGACTTCTAGTTTTCTCTCTGGCGATGCTTCTCTTCAGGTAGCGGCCGCGGTGGTGACTTTCTTCACTTGGCCAAGTGCGGGGTGGGCTCCTGCTGCTTCAAAGGTGCCTGATGCGGGGTGGCACCAGCCTTTTAATTAAAGAAATAAGCGGGTGGGGACCCGCCGCTCAGGCCTAACGCGGCCACAATTAACTAGAACGCGCGGTGGGTACCCGCTCCAATAGCGCCACCGGGGGAATCCCTCATACTGGGATTCCCTCAAAAAAGGAAGCGGCAGCGCTGCGCAGCCCGCACACCTGGCAGACAAGAGCCAGGGGCTCTGCAAAAGGTAAAAGTCAAGCGCTCCCAAGGCAAGAGGGGTAGGCACAAAGTCCTTTAGCAAAGGTCATGGAGGTCTTTTTAGGAAAAGTCCAAGAGAGGTTCCGGGGCCACTACCAGGACATGCAAAAAATAAAAGTACATATCCTATCTCTTAGTACATAGCACAAGATTACTTAGGGTCTACCTTAGGGGTGACTTACATGTAATAAAAGGGGAGTTGAAGGCCTGGAAAATGGTTTCAAATGACACGTCGAAGTGGCAGTAAACTACACACACAAGCATTGCAGTGTAAGGCCTCAGACAGGTTTGAAATTCTACTTCAGTGGGTGGCACAATCAGTGCTGCATGCCACTAGAAGCATTTGATGTACAGGCCCTGGGTATAGGGCATACCACTTTACAAGAGATTTACAAGTACAACAAATATGCCAATCAGGTATTTACTAATATCATGTTTATGGGAGAAGCATCTACACTTTAGCACTGGTTATCTGTGATAAAGGGCGCAGAGTCCTAAGGCCAACAAAAAAAGTCAGCAAACATTGAAGGTAAACGGCAAACATTCTGGGGAAATACTACCTACGGATGACAGGTCTAGCAGTATTAAATCGAAGGTTTAGGGCTTACAAAAAGTCAATGTTGACAGGTCTAAATGGTCATTTAAAAATGCACTACAGGGTACAGTGGCAGGCCCAGCACATGTTAAAAAGGCTACTGCACTGGATTACACTATGAGTTCTTAAGTTCCCTGGTAGCAATTCATTTACTGACCCTGGGTACATGCAGTACCATTTACTAGTGGCATGCAAGTAAATTAAAGCAGTTTATCTAGTGTATGCTAATTGTTCCATGACTGAAGGAGAGAGCACAAGCACATTCGCACTGGTTGGCAGTCGAAAAGTGTACATAGTCCTGATGCTATAAAAATTGAACTCAGCAAAACATGAGGAGTGAAGGCAGTGATTTTTGAGGGAATATATACCAACGATGTCAGATCTAACATTTTATTGCATCTGTACCCTTAATATGAGTGACACAATGAGAAACAGATCCCACCTTGCACCCTGCAAACCATTATCCCCTTTAGTACAAATGTTAGGACATATTCAAATATGCCATTTCCAAGTTGTCAGACAGAGTACCATTTCAGCAGACACCGACAGAGTCTGAGAAGGTAGAGGTCTGGGACAATTAGAAAAAAACATTTTTTTCATCTTCTGGCTATGTAACCCAATGTCAGAGATAATGTTTTGATGGATTATTATCTGCCCATTTCTCTTTCAATGAGGAGAGTTTCTCTATGCTGCTCTTACATTTAGTAGCTGATTTTAGGACAATCCTAATTAGGAAAGCATGACCTTTCAAACCATGATCTACCAAAAATATACACATTGAGACCTTGCTTTCTTTGCAACTGTGTCATGGAACTAATGTCTTTCACTTTCTGTTTGCAACTACTTTAGGAAGGCCTTAACATCAAATAATTTCAGAGAAGGACTGATCTGAACTTTTCTGGGACCTCTGATTTACTGAACAACTGCAGTAGATTTAAACTCCAGGCCCTAGATTGCTCAAAATGGCCTACGGAAATGTAAAAATGATGATTTGATTGTAAGAATCCATTGTCATAATTCCCTATGCAAAACTAGAATACCCCATTTGACAATAGAATATCATACAAAAGAAATATAAATATATGCATAAAAGTAAACACACGTTTGTTTTCTAACATAAAATTGATATAGTTATGCCATCTTCAGGAAGGACAACCATTTAACGTTTGAAGACAGTAGGCAGAGGAATCCGTCACCCCCACTCTCACTTCTGCGCGACAGTTTTCAGCAAGATTAAAAAGGCCAGTTCAAACATTCCTTTCTAACAAATTAATTTTATAGAGAAGAAGAGATTGAATGCTTCCTATGGAAAGATAAGTAAAAAGAACAAACCCATTCACACTTGAGAGCAGTTCAAAAACAGAACAAAGGTTTTCCAGAAAAAGAAGATAGATCTGTTAAATGCTTATCAACTAAAAGCCATTTGCTATTGTATGGTCAAAATAAAATAAATCAAAATAAACATAAACTCACCTCCTTCAAAGTATTAAGTGTTTATTATGCAGTCCCAATTAATACTTATGGGATTTCACAAAGTCCCTACATTCTTCCAGGTGTCCTAATTGGACTTTCTAGCAATGTCTCAATTACCCTTGGAGACAAGGTCAGCTTATTGCTAGATATTCTCTGGAGGAACACTGTATCTTGAGACTCACAAGAAATGTGTTATTGTGTCCAGTGAAATGGAAGTTGGCTACAGCTGTTCAGATGAGTTTTCATCAACTTAGATAATTCATTCAGGCTTGATGGCTATGGAGAAAGCTCAAGATGACAGAAGACCCTGTTGGAGGCGATGTTTCTTTTCAACGAACAGCCACTACTGTCAAATTGGTTCAGAACATGCTCATATAATTCAAATTGACTTGATCAAAACACTGAATGACGATCTTGGGAAAAAGCAATTTCTTGCAGTAGATTAATTCTATTGCCAGCATGGTTCTTTGACTTGTTAGTAAATGGATCAGTTTGTCTGAGATTACTCAGTAGGTCTTACATTTTTCTTTGACACTTATACAAAATGAATTTATTCTTGCACTATATTTAACCTAGCACCTAAACATTTGGTGCCAATATCAGTCTGTTGGTGCATGTTGACCAAAGTGTCAAGATGCAATAGTTGTGGGCGTTTGGGAGTGTCTTAGTTGGCTTCTTAATAGGACATACTTATGTGGTGCAGGGAGATGGTTCTTCTTCTAATAATTTCCGTGCTCAAGCTGAGCTAACTATATTACCTAAGGAAGTGGATATGTCATTCAAAGCATTTTAACTATTGAGCATAGTGATTATTTCTCAGAACAGTGTGGGAAATCTGGCCGGTACAGCTTAGATATCCTTGTCCCTCCTTTATAGGTCTACTGGACTATTGATCACCTATTTCTAAGTGTGCCACTTACATTGTCTCTACTCTGATTATCATAAATTAAATATCTATCTTAACTTTAGATTCTGAATGCTGACCTTAACAGATGTTCACATTTCATTTTTATGACTGTTATGGCAAACTGGTCCAAATGGCTTTCCTTAAAAATTAGATTAGTTCACTATAAAAAAATACATATGCTTCCTCAATTTATTTCCATATGATTGATGATATGAAAATATAGGAATTACACATATTAGTAGAATATTGATCTCATACAATGAAATGAGAATGGGGTAGCCTAGTTGCATTTCATATTAAATCAGGTTTATTATGTTTAAACAAAATCAATCTTTATAATAATTGTTAGTAAACCAAACCCAAATTTTCAGATAACGAGGAAGCTCTCATTTGAAGCCCCAGTGAAGTGTGAATGGACCACTCAAAGTGTGTTCATTTGCGGAACTCCCCCCCAGAAAATGTGCAGCAACACAATGTTATTCAGAAAAAAGGGTGGGGGGTCTTTATTTCCTCGAGCTTAAAGGAAGAGTGCAATCCCAGATTTCACTGGAGTAGTGTTAGGCATTTTTCCACAGGAAGAAAAATTTTCACCTCACTGCACAATCATTCCGACTACTTACCTCATTATGAGTGGCCTCGATACTGTGGAATTGTTGCATGATTTAAAATTACAGCAGGTATAACCAACAGCTGAGGTATGAGTGATAACAGATTACAGTATTATTGGAATTTTCTAAGTTCATCCTTTATAGATGGCCATTCGGTGCTGGAAAAATACACACGTTCTAACTGAAGACCACAGATCTCCCCCTAGAGGAAGTATACTGAGGGGGAGTCTAGGAAGACACCCATGAATGGCTAGTAAGGTCCACAATTGAGTTTAATCCACTAATGGTCCATTGCGGCTCCATGCAACCAACCATCAGGTGGCAATCTGCAACACTGACTAAGGAGGGGTCATCTCAGCAGCAAACACCAAGGGGCAGACATTTAGATCTTGTTTCATAGCACAATGGAATGTTTTTTCCTGCATACCACCCATGCACCCTCAGATAAGCAATCTAGCACCAAAAGATCAACTTTCAATCATCATTTGGAATGTGGCAGAGCTGGCCTCAATGTTAGGATCGAAACAGGGGCTAGAATTCTTAAAACTAATAACATACTATGTCTTCAGGAGACATGGTCACTGAATCCCACAACCATATATGGGTTCTAAAAAATCTTTCAACCTGACATGCAAAAAATCCCTTTCGGGGGGCCTCTCGATTTTTTTAAAGTAAGGAGACACAGTGTCAACTTCCATACTCATGCATTATCACAGGGACTTACAAGCTAAAATGTGGCCAGAAGGCGTTCTCCTTGCTCCTCATCAATTGTTAATGGAACCCTTGCAAATCTTTAAAGTACACACCATGGGGTCCCTGTGCTCAAGCATAAAAGAAACATTGAAACTACTCAACCCATGAAATCGTATTAGGAGAGAACTTCAATACCAAATACCTGGGTCATCATAACAATGATGTGCAAAAGTCCAACGAACAACTTCAATTTAACGAAGCACTATCTACATTTGGGCTAACATCCGCAGACTATACACAGCTGAATGTGGGAACATGATCCGCTCTATGTTCAAGAAACATTCAACAATTTATTACATTTTGATGCCAAACTGCTTAATAAATAATCTCCAGAGGTTAGACATAGTAACTCACGTAGAAAGCGACCAAAATCCCCTGGTCATAAGCCCGAACCTAAACCTCCAGAAAGCTGATACTGGCCAGGTGCTGGGTCCTTCAACAGGAGTGGCATCCTTACCTTTTGCCCCAGGAGGCTAAATGGCTCGAGGATGGGCCACTTTAGGCGAAGGACCAACCAGGGGATCAAATTGGATTAAGTTGGGATCACATGATGCGCCCCATCAAGCAAAGAGTTAAGTTTAAAGGCCTGTGCATTGCCCATAATGCAATCTATGGCAAAGCCCCGGCCTATATCAAGGAACGCCTGAAGAACCATGTCCCGAGACGCACAATGCAATCCTCTGAGGCCTGCCTCCTGGCCATCCCTAGATGCAAGACTGCATTTAAAGGGGTAGAGCTTTTTCTGTTCAACCCCCACAACTCTGGAACCAGCTGCCCGACCATCTGGGCAAACAACCAGCACTTCTCCCTTTCCGGAAACCACTCAAAATGCTCCTGTTTAGGGAGGCACTGGATACTGTCTCAGTTTCACCATACTGTGGGGTTGTACATCTGCCAACGACCTCTGGTTATCCCCCACCCAAGGAGTGCTGAGAGACCTGTTGGTGATTATCTCTCTATAAAACACAATTACAATTACATGATTAGAACTCTGGTTGCATCTCTCTAGGGACATAGAAGACCTTGAACGTGAAATCTGCTACATCCTAGCCAGCACAACAACCCTCAACAGCAACAGCAACAGAGTATTAACCTCATGTGGAAGATCTTGAGGAAGGGAACCCGTCTGCTCAAATCCAACTTAACATCCGGAAACTTAGAAGCTGCAAAGGACACAGGGAAAGCACACAACAAAAATATATGGGACCTAAAACGAGCATACCAAGAGGAGGAATGAAAAAATATATTTGAAATGCTAAAAGAAGGATGCCTAGCCCGTTTTTGGAAGTATGTGAATAGGCTAAAATCCCTTGGGCCACCAAGGGCGAATGCAGTTTCAGCAACAGTTTGGGAGAACAATGTGAGGTGTCATTTCCTCGCTCACAATCCTCCAGCTACTTCGGAGTCCGCTAGGCCAAAAGCAAAAGAAAACAAAGCTCCAATTTCATCTACGGAAATAGTCAAATTAATCAAATCTACGAAGGATAGTTGAGCGCCTGGCCCAAAAGGGCTCCTGGCTGGGATCTTTCAATCTGCCCCAGAGGGGTGGAATGTGCTTCTAACCCTGCTATTTAACATTGCATACACACTGGGTAAAACACCTGAATCCTGGTGAGGTTCAATACTATGCCTGATCCACAAAAAAAGGGGACCTCCCGAACTCAAGCAATTACAGTTTAACTGCCTTAGTGGATCTGGAGGCAAAAGCATACGCCAAAACTATACTGGAAAAACTGGAAACCTGGGCAGAAGAAAAAAAGCCGCTTTTATTTTTTTTTCAAACAGGCTTCTGAGGAGGAGCAGCTACCACTGACAATTTTAATAGCCCTATTAGCCCTCAGCCACCAGGCCACTCATATGGACCAACCTCCTCTCTTTTGCTGCTTTGTTGACTGAACAGCAGCTTTTGACAAAGTGAAAAGGGTAACTCTTTGGAGGAAATTAGCAAATTGGGGCATTCCTTCCTTGCTCCTAACAGCTATAATACCCCTTTATTTGAACACCTGGGTATGCGTGAAAAGAGGCTCCCTATCTCTAAAATCTGCATGACCTGAGGTTTAAAGCAAGGTTGTGTCCTTGCCCCTTTACTTTTTAATCTGTACACAGCGGATCTGGGCAAAGCTCTTCTCAACAGCCGTCTGGTCCCTCTTCGACTAGGATACCGCTCCTTACATGTCCTTCTATACACCAATGAAAATGTCATCATGGATCACACCAAAGTAGGACTGCAACTCGCACTGACCAGCCTACACATGAACTGTAACTCAAACCATCTGCTCATCATTTCAGAAAAAAACAAGATTCTTGTACTTTGGAGACAAAAACATAAAGGCAAATCACTTGCTACATAGGCGCTACGATTATCATCTTAGCCCCAAAATACAAATACATGGGGTCTGGTTTACAGAAACCGCTCAACCCTCTGCTCACAAAAAAGATCTGATAAAGAAATCGATGGCTATTACTTCCGGACTAATAAATCTAAACAACAAGCTAAAAAGCCTTTCAGCAGAGGGCATAGGAAAAGTCATGCAAACTTCCCTTCTTCCAGCACTTTCATATGGGTATCATGCGTTCCCCGTTGCTTGCTCGGAAATCCTTGAGCGAGCACAGTGCCTGTGTTACAAAAAGATTTTTCAACTTCCAAAACATCTTTTCGGGGTGAGACTCAGACTGAAGCTCGGTTTGACCAAACAATCTGTAACTCTTGACGCAGACTTTTTACAATATTACATTCAAATTCTCAAATCCCTTGAGCAACCTCAAAAGAGCTGCCTCAAAGAAAAATTCGAAAAAGCTGGATCTCCGTGGCACACTCAGTTTGTGAGAGCCCTCGCCATTAGAGAAATAAAGAAAACAGCCTTTGCCTTGCCTTTTATCTCATACAGCACCCGGAAAAAGTGCATTAACAAGCAAGTGCAATTAAAGACCAGGAAACAATAACATCTCCCTTACTGGCCCTGCTCAATGCATCATATCTGGTATCCAAACCTCAGTCTTACCTCTTTACGGCTCTCAACCCCAAAACTAGATGTGAGATCCTATACATTCAACTGCTGGCCTTGAAAAAGCCGAATTTAGCCCGGCCTGGGCAGATAAAAAAAACAGGGGGAGCATGTCGTCTATGCGACTACAAACGAGAATCATGGTTGCACCTTCTGTGCTGATGCCCAGCTATAGCTAATGAAAGAAGAACCCTTCTTAGGGAACTACACTTAAGCGAAAAAGCAAGCACCTGCCTAGAGGTTTTGGCATTATGTTTTACTCAAAAGTAACCCTACATACTGGCACGCTGTGGGCGATTTATACAAACAAACAGGGACCACTCTCCAGCCTCACTCTTGGCCCGACTTCATCCTGGAAAGGTTCAAAATGTGATCCCGGATTACTTTAAACGGAAGCCAACATGATCCCTAGACTAGAGCAGACCAAAGAAACACTGTTGCTCACCTTCTCAACAACACAACAGTAGTCGGAGCACTCAACCTCATGACAGGCTGTCCCCGCCCTGGAGGAAGGAACAGAGACTGGAGACTTTCAACAAATACTATTTATCAAAAGGTTGCTTTAAATTTGGACTAAATCACAAGGCATAAGCACTTTACCTGGGATTTTGTTCCAAGGATGGATCATGTGGAATTTTAGGGGAATGGGAGGAAAGTAATACAAGGGACTTCAAGAGGCAGTTGGGTGATTAAGTCTGGTCGCAGAGCACAAGACATATGTAAATACGATAAAAAGCTCAGAGTCAAACAAAGGCACTCAATATTTGCACGTTATTAGAACTTTTAATCCTTACATACGGGCATATTCAGGACTATGGCTGTCCTTGTTATAATGTTTTTATTTTTAACTACCTTTATTATTGTATTGCTATGGATTTAACCCGTTGTGTGTGTGGACCGACCCCGGCCATCCGACGTCACAGTAGGCGTGTCCGGAGGACTGCCAAGGGGCGTTCAAACTGCGCCCACTCATTAATATGCCAGCACCGCCGCGAAATTCGCGCTGCGGTCAACGGGTTAATTAACGTATGCAAATAAATAAATAAATACATAAATATGAATGCCACTATGGATTTGGGCATGACTTGCAGAAATTAGCGCTACTGCACAGGTTTCCACGTTTACATGATTTTTCCAAGGACAACATCTTCCAAGATTTACTTGGAGGCATTGTCCCCAGAAGAAAAATATTTTACCACATAAGACAATACCATGGAAGCTTTAATTCTGGTTTTGGATGAAAATTCAAAACATAACAAAGAGGCTAATCATAATAAGGCCTTTAGTTTAACATAGTCTTAGTCTATGAAATCTCCATTGTAGAGATTTCAAATATTTAACAAAAAGAGCTTTGTCATTCTGCCCTCTTGAATTCTATTCCTTTCCACATGATTTCATGTTTATCGCACAAGTAAAAAACACAAACCGGGATCCATATCTTAAAGTAGCACTCAGGGCCAGACTGGCTGTATCGGGCTCCCGGCTTTTCCCCGGGAGGCTGGAAGGGTGGCGGCCGATTTTGCACTTGTAGGGGCTAATTTTGTTACTGGGGCCCGGTTTTGCAGCGATGCTGCTATATCGTCCCCCATTAACAGAAGCAGCAGGGGGGCTGGTCCATCAACATTGCAAGGGCTGCTTTGGGTTACCAGTCTGGCCCTGAACGCACTCCTAGGCAAAAAGTATGTTGTGCATTTCCGTTTTCCCAGGGGTTGCTGTGTTTCTGTGACTTTAATTCCCAATCATCTGTCTTCAGTAGTGATTAGCCCACACTGCATTTATCAGTGCATATTTTCTGAAATTGTTCTTAACTGAGAATATGTCAAAGAGAGCAAGATTTGATGTTGTATTATTCTGAGTTAAGTTCATCTTCAGAAAATGGGTAGTGGATGATGAAAAACTTAATATGTGAATGTGTGATAATTGCAACCAACGCTATGTTTGCAAACTGATGATTAGGCACAATATTTATAACAAATCAGACTGCAACTGTGGAGCTATACAAGTCAATTTTGCTCAGGCGCACATAGAGACCGGGTATTAGATACATAAATTATAGAAATGCGACATCAACTCTGTAGGTTCCCAAACCACTTTTAAAACAGGTGCGCTTTGTTCATGATATGGCCCTATGTTTACAGATGAAAAAGTGTGCTTTGTGCTGCTCATTTTCTACTTGTTAAAGACTGAAGAGGATGTTTAGAACTAAGGCCTTGTTGATGCAAAACGCTAAGCAGCCTTGCCCCTCGCCAGCAATGCCTCAGTACAATTTATGTTGCACAGCACGCACCCTTGCTGAGAAGCAATCGTTCTATCCAGCAGGAACACTGTAAGGCTGAGGATGTTCCCTGGATATACCCACGCCAGTTTGGCTGACAGAATAAAACCAATTTGGCTCTGTTTCTCATATTTCCTTATCCTGGTAAGCCATGCTGTGTCTCCAGAGCATGGTGTTTGTATCACCCTTTATTCCTGGCACAGTAGTAATGCTATTGATGTCTTCCATGCAGTACTGACCCTCCAGTGATGATAATTAATTCAGCATTGTGAAGCAATTTAGAAGCAGCAAACTCTTCACGAAATACCACTGCTGGTCTGCCATTCTCAAACAACAAGCAAAGGTTGAAAATCAGACGCTCTCACTGACAAACCTTGTCAAATGCTGGCCCTATGTAACAGCCCTGACATTCTGTCAGAATAGGTGATAGTTTAAAATCGTTCATGATCAACATTCACAAATACTTGTTTTTCTCATAGTTTTCATTCCAGTTTTCCCTTCTGCATAAATTACACAGCTAGTTAATATTCAATTAGATTTCAGTTTAGTTTACTATAATATTATGTAGTACTTATAAAGGACTAAAATCAAATACAAAACTACAACTCGTTAAAAAATAATCCGAATAATAAATAAAGAAAACATCATCACTAAATTTAGACCAATTAGAACTTGGAACTTTTCTATAAAAACATTTGAATGCTATTGGTATTCAAAGATTACCTAAGAAAAAGAGAACATATATAGCTGCTCCAACAGTTTTAACTGAGTTTCTACTGAATAGTGGGTGTAGGAAATATGGGTCACTGGTTGAGGGGGGTGAAATCCTACTCAAGCAGCAACCACAATTTTTGTCAGGGCGAAACAAAAGCAAACACCAAATTAACCTGAGCTTAACCGTCTGATACCTTTACACAAAAGTAGTCAGACTTAACCTAGAGGCAATGGGTAAAGTATTTATTCAGCATTCAAACAGTAATAAAGAGACAATACAACACGAGAAAAATAGTTCACCAATTTCGACAAATAGAGTGAAATGCACTAAATTATTTAGGAGCGAAACATCAAAAATTCAATCAGTAGAACTGGACATATTCCTATGTTAAGATTTCAGTGAAAATAATGTACAAAAAGCACTGGGACAAAGTCACAATTTCAGGCCGTCCACAGTGGAGTGTCTGCCAGCTCCCGTAACTCGACCGTTAATCCGTGCCCTCGATTAAATGGGTCACACCGGTCTTCATCAGGACAGTCTAACTGTCCCAGTCCTTGTATGCCTCTTACCTCAATGCAGTGATGGGTAGAGGGAACCACGTGGAGGGTACTTCCACAACCGTGGATTGTTAATACTACAATAGAGAATAATTTTTTTCAGAACAGTATCCAT
This sequence comes from Lissotriton vulgaris, assembly GCF_964263255.1. Lineage (NCBI taxonomy): Eukaryota > Metazoa > Chordata > Amphibia > Caudata > Salamandridae > Lissotriton > Lissotriton vulgaris. Next base: position 1,928,128,357 of record NC_141689.1, on the reverse strand, counting down.
TGTAGTATACTTGAGTAGAGTATTGTTAGGTATTGGTGGCCCCAAATCACTTAATACTCAAAATCTCAAATGATTTAAAAAGAAAGAGTATTAACATCGATAACAGACACGCTCCAGAGGTGACAGAACACTTCGCATATAACGGGGGAAACTCTCAACCCCTATTCAAAGGTGTCAAAATTCCCAAAGTGCATATCCTGTCATACACTGTAAAATAAAATAGCCCACAGGATAAAAAAGCAGGAATAGGCGTATTACCGAGTCTACTGATTCTTAAGGCTCGAAATGGAATCAGAGGGTGAAGCTCCAAAGAACACAACCTGTGTTCGAGGGTAAAACATATGCAGGTAGATGAAACTAGTTCTCAATGTAAACATACCATTTATAGCCCAAACAGGCCCCTCCTGCCTTCAGTTGTATAAGAGGGGTGTCGGCATTCACAAAATCAGCCCAGTAAATCTGTGTAATATATCCTCACTGTATTTCTGCTCCCTATCCATGCTGCGGAGTACAGTGAGCAAACTATGTGGTCAAAAGGACCCACCAAGCCTCTGCAGGACCCGAGTAGGAGAAGTAAGCCCTTCTTGGCAAAAGAAACCGCCCAGCTCGTGCAGAACCTGAGTAGAAAAAGTAAGCCCATCTTGGCGCTTTCAAAAATAACGACCAACACCCATCGTCTAGTGGCCACACTTACTGTTCTGTAGGATAGCTCCAGCAAAATTTGTGCCCGCCATGCATAGACACCGCGAAGATTTCGGCGTGTTGTGGCGCTGCTCTTATTAAACCCTGCCTCGCGTTTACCCGGTCTTTGCACTTCTGAGTGATCAAGTCGCATGACATCATCACGTCCGTAGTGCAGATGGGAACGGTAGTTTTTCCTATACGAGGAAATCATTCTAACACAGAGGAGCCCGTGTACCAGCTGTATATCCTACAAAATGGGTAAACAGATAGGAGGACCCCACTCTAATTTATAGAGGACGGTGGGGAAAGTAAGTTTAAGAAAAAACCGGCGTCCAGAGTCGGTGGACAGTGAGGATGGTGTCTTATTTTAGTGTTGGACTAATGGGAACCACCATTATAAACTATGATAATTATCAATACTCGAGGGGCATGTTCACCAGGGAAAAGGCAAAAATTACACACTTGTTGAAAAGGCAGAAGGCACACATTTATCTAATTGTTTGTCTCTTTCAGGAAAATTACGTATATGCTAGTTTTGTAGAATAGACACGGGAAAGTGACAGATTCTTAAAAAGTTGATACAGTTATCTTGAACCAATACTATGCATCTGGTTACAACACTACGACAAGTTTTAAACAGGTTTTTTTGATTAAATACATATCACCACATGTGTTTGGTAACAGTATATATATTTTATTACACTTTACAAAATATAAAAACACTTTAAAAACATTTAGCAATAAACATAATCATCACAATATCTTGGATAAAATGTCAAAGAATCAAAAAGGTCGGCGCAGCGTTTCGGCTTTTTCTAGTACACCTTCATCAGGACTGATTCTAGACAATTAAAATCATAAAACACAAAGTTACCAAACAAATAAAAGTGTCTGATACATTATTCATCTGTCTATTGTTGTTTTGCATCACCCCGGTCTACAATACTGTACTCCTCATGATCTACACCCATATCTATTAAATTATACTGCACATTGTATCTTTTCTACAATTCACATGATCTTCTTGTTGACAGGTGTTATTAATACACATATACTACCCTCTCTTTTTTGCCTTCCCCTTGGACATGTGTACAACCGTATTAGAAGCCCCCATATTTCCATCACTAAAAGATAGTACCTCCTGTGATTGAGTGCGTACCTTGTTGATCCAAATGAATTTATTATCCGCGTGGATGGAACTAGTTGGTTCTACGGGAAGTCCTTTTTGAAAAATTTAGACTGTTGGTGCATAAGTTGCTCTGTCTCTGAATAAAGACATACGAATACCCAGTAAATTCTTTATATATACATGTTAATTTTCATGTTTGGGCTGCATACCGTCATGAATCTCTTTATTACATACCATAATCGTGGGTTAATTCAATTTCCACTACTTCGAGATCGTCTTATTTTAGAATAAGGTAGGAGACTTGATAAATGTTTCGTGATTCACACAGAAGAGGTGAATCACGAAACATTTATCGTGTGTGGTATACATCCTTACCTAATTGAAAGAGGTTGGGGGTGTTTTGCAACCAGCACTCCGGCTCCCACGGTGAGTGCTACTACAGGAAATTTATAACAATACTAAGAGAGCGCAATAAGAAAGTAAGGCGATACATCCTACAATATTAATGTTAATTCTATAGGGAGAACAGTGCCAGACGATCGACTATATAAAACGGTGGCTCCTCCTGGCAGCTAAATACACGGCAAGGACAGAGCCTTATTAAGGTATGTTTGTCTACTAGTAAAAATAGGGTAGGAACAATTAAAAACAAGCCTACACATTCGTGCTTTTATACCTACAGGCATTGAAGGAGGGTATCAAGTCTCCTACCTTATTCTAAAATAAGACGATCTCGAAGTGGTGGAAATTGAATTAACCCACGATTATGGTGTGTAATAAAGGGATTCATGACGGTATGCAGCCCAAACATGAAAATTAACATGTATATATAAAGAATTTACTGGGTATTCGTATGTCTTTATTCGGAGACAGAGCAACTCTGCGAATAATCACCAGCAAAGCCTAATGCACCAACAGTCCAAATTTTCCAAAAAGGACTTCCCGTAGAACCAACTTGTTCCATCCACGTGGATAATAAATTCATTTGGATCAACAAGGTACGCACTCAATCACAGGAGGTACTATCTTTTAGTGATGGAAATATGGGGGCTTCTAATACGGGTGTACACATGTCCAAGGGGAAGGCAAAAAAGAGAGGGTAGTATATGTGTATTAATAACACCTGTCAACAAGAAGATCATGTGAATTGTAGAAAAGATACAATGTGCTGCGTCGACCTTTTTGATTCTTTGACATTTTATCCAAGATATTGTGATGATTATGTTTATTGCTAAATGTTTTTAAAGTGTTTTTATATTTTGTAAAGTGTAATAAAATATATATACTGTTACCAAACACATGTGGTGATATGTTTTTAATCAAAAAAACCTGTTTAAAACTTGTCGTAGTGTTGTAACCAGATGCATAGTATTGGTTCAAGATAACTGTATCAACTTTTTAAGAATCTGTCACTTTCCCGTGTCTACTCTACAAAACTAGCATATACGTAATTTTCCTGAAAGAGACAAACAATTAGATAAATGTGTGCCTTCTGCCTTTTCAACAAGTGTGTAATTTTTGCCTTTTCCATGGTAAACATGCCTCTCGAGTATTGATAATTATCATAGTTTATAATGGTGGTTCCCATTAGTCCAACACTAAAATAAGACACCATCCTCATTATCCTACAAAATGGACCATAAAATCTGTGTAAATCTGTGTAATATATCCTCACTGTATTTCTGCTCCCTACCTATGCTGCGGAGTACAGTGAGCAAACTTTGTGGTCAAAAGGGCCCACCAAGCCGGTGCAGGACCCGAGTAGGAGAAGTAAGCCCTTCTTGGCAAAAGAAACTGCCCAGCTTGGTCAATACAATATATTGTAGGATATACAGCTGGTACACTGGCTCCTGTATGCTAGAATGATTTCCGGTTGTGGAAGTACCCTCCACGTGGTTCCCTCTACCCATCACTGCATTGAGGTAAGAGGCATACAAGGACTGGGACAGTTAGACTGTCCTGATGAAGACCGGTGTGACCCATTTAATCGAGGGCACGGATTAACGGTAGAAACATGTTGACCACCGCAGTATAAGGAGTAGTGTTTGTGGATCTTGACTTCCTGCCTAAACACATTTACATCCTTCACTCTAAATTTTAATCCTGACCTTGGGACCCTGGAATAAGTACTGGTGGGTACCCATGAGCCAGTTTTAACGAGCACTTTCCAATCCGCACATCAAGTCTATCACTTACCCAGTCTGGACAGACAACCCTACTCTCTGTGATCACTGTATGTCACTTATATGTTGTTTGTACCTGCTGTTTCGGAGTAGTGTGTGTTTTTTATTTTTCCCCCCCTCCCTATGTTCCGCCCCCTGCGTAGCTACGGCGGGGCGTATTGTAAGCAGACCCGATGATGAAGCGTGTCACGCACATTGTGTGTGAGTGAGGGCAGTTTTTTTCAATTAATTTTGACTTTTTAGTTCTGTCTTTTCGTCACCTTGTTTGTGATCCCCACCCCCATTTTGTGTGTGTACTATATATCCTTGGGGGTCTGTGGGGTGGTGGAAATTATTTCTAGACCCTCTCCCCTTCCTTGTGATTGATGAACTTTCTAAAAGAGGCATTTTCAAAATTCGAATTTAAAACTTCAATATGAGAAAGAAATTTTCATTACAATTTCAAAGACACCAACCATGAAGTGATTACCTGTTGCCATTTGGAAATTATCACTTATTAGATGTAATAAGGTAAATCAAATGTTGACCTATGGGGAAGGTAGGATTTGCAGTAGGGAAAAGGGAATTTAAATGTTTTTCACTACCAGGACATGTAAAAATAAAAGGTTCATGGCCTTCTTTTCAAATAAACTGCACCCTGCCCTCGGGGCTGTGCAGGTCCTATCCTAGGAGTAACTTATATATGTTAAAAAGGAAGGTTTGGACCTAGCAATAGGTTTATTTTTCCAGGTTGAAATGGCAGTTTGAAAACGGCACACAAAGGCTGCAATGGCAGACCTGATACAGGTTCAAAAGTTCTTCTTGAGTGGGGGACACATGAAGCATTGCAGGCCTACTAGTGGAATGTCATTTACAGGTCCTGGCCATAAAGTAGTGCTACTTTACTTAGGGTCTTAAAAGTAAATAAAATATGCCAATTGGGTACAAGTCAACTCTATCATGTGTTAGCAGAGTGTGCAGAGTCCTAAAAGCCATCAAAAACTGGTTCAAAAATAGGAGGGTGGAAGCAGGTAGTTTGGGCATGACCCTGTCGAAAAGGACAAGTCCAACATCACCAAAGTTTTTATCTACACAGACCTATCCTTTGCCTGTAAATCCTACATGTTGATATTGTTCAGTCATATTCTGTAATAGCAATTGGGTGTGAGGAACCTTCTGAGCTTTGGTGTAACTGATAGGAACTTAAAAGTGTTTTACCCTAGTTTCCATTAACACTTAATGTTACAACCTGTACGTATGCACTCCATTGGTGTTGGTTATTCTGAACGTTGAATTGCCTCTTGAGCACCTAAGCATGACTGTTACCTAGCATACTGCTTCTTCATTGCATCCCTCTTCTCACCAGGCTCACTGAGTGATCTCAGACAGATTTTTAACAATATTATTTTACTTTGGTCCTTACCCATGACATTCACATTTGTTACAGAAATACATCAAAAGATTATATTGTTTTCCCACCATAGTGATACATTTATATGCTTATCACCACCCTGGATGGTTCAGCAAATGTATATACCTCAGTAAAACTCTCCCGTTTTGTATTTGACATGTTATATATTACTCCAGATCAACTTATTCAAAATTATGATCAGGGTCCTGTATCCATTCCCTTTCTGACAACTGCATTTACATGTTTGACTAACATTTTGGGTAATTGTCTCTCCTTTTCCTTCCTTCTTATTCCCCGTCCTCTATCCTGAACAGTGACTCCTCATCTACCCAGCTGATGTGTTGCTTTCATGTATATCAGTTATGTTATACTTAAGACACTCATGCTTTTTAGTGATGAAGCTCTATATAAATATTACAAATAAATCAATAAAATGCATCTAAGGACTACTAAAGTTCATTCTGCATCAGTCTGGTGTTATATGGGTCAGAATGGTAGGCTCAGCATCTACCAATGATGTTGGAGAGTTATCGCCAGTGCAAAATTGTTTATCTCTATAAAAGGAAAATGGCAGGCAATTTGCTTTCACCTTGATGTCAACAATAACATCCATCTGAGGTATTTTAAAATTCTTCTTTTGGCACTTGCTAATGCTGTAAATCCAACTACAACTGCATGTCAAAGTAAAATTTCCTATCGCAGAAGCAGTAATGTTACTCCTACACAGATTCCACCCAACTTTCTATCATGGTTGATGGCTGGCAACTGACATTATATGCTTGTGCTGGCTGTCCAAGACATATTTAGCCATGTATTGTGGCAGGTCAGTGGCAAAAGGCAATAGTAATTCTTTTTACATCAAGATTTAATTTCATTATATAAGTAATTGTTCAGTTGTTCTGGTTAATATACCCAATTCAGACATGTGATGAATACTGATATGTTTCTTTTCCCATATATCTAAACTGTTGCATGATTTATTTACATAATCCTATGTCCCTATCCTGAAGTGTTGTTAAGATTATTGTAAATTACATTATCTAGAGTTTTGTAAAGGCGGACTCTATCAGATTTAGAGGACATACAATCCCAGTTTTCCTAAGATTTAGGTAAAAGGGGCCATGCCACTACCACCAGATGGCATCTCCACTAGTTTCTAGTGGAGGGTATAATCCACTTTAAGTTCCTATCTCTTCTGCACTTCTGGAGGTAGAGCCTAGCTATCTTAGATAAGAGATCTGTCCACATATGCCACCAAACCCTCTGCGCTCACAGCTCATGATCTTCCTTTCTAACTAATGTTACTCTCCCTACTATTGCTGTCAAGCAAGACCTCTGGATTCTCATATTTTTAAACCCCTTCCAAATACCCCCTATCACAAGTGGGAGCTTCCTAATTTTAAGCACAAGTTGAGATCTTATATCTGCAAGCAACTCTCACCAAGAAAACGATTGCCCAAACACAATTCTTTGTAGCAGTTTGCTAGCAGTTTAGGCATAGATCACAAAACAACATTTGTGTCACTGTACACTCACCAATACTTTAATAAAGCAACACTGCAGTTACCAATATGTTAATATTAATAGTTGATGCTGCTCCCTTGAACATTATGAAAACCACTGACCAATCAAGTGAGATCTAATCTTTTTGTCTTCAGCTATCAACTCAGTTTTTAGACATTTGCCTCATCACTTGGAACCAGGAATGATGTCAAGATGTGCAACAAAGGAGATGTGAATCTGGGCTTCAGATGTCCAGTTTTCTCTGTGAATATTTGATGCTCCTATCAAGAGGAAATTAAACCTGTCTTGCATGCAAATCGTCTTCACATTCAGAAGCATCTGGAAATTAATCTTTAACAAATGTGAAATCTTTGGCATTAGTGGATATGTCTGCTGCTGGAAATCTGAGTCTTCCTCCTACCTGTTTATCCCCCACCACCTCAAAAAGATTGTCGCTATGCAGTAATGTTGTAAAGTTTTTCTTCCCCTCATTGCCATCATTATAATCTTTACTTGCAGCATCATTTTCTATATATGTACTCTTAGCAGATGTAGGTTCAAACTGCTACCTTAGACCCACCTTCTTCTCCACTTTTGTAACTGCGAATAAATACATTAAAATTATTCCTACCACATGGACAACACCTTGTTAGAAATGGGATTCTTGGTTGACTGAGATGTTCACCCAGGTCAAGCAGAAATCACCATTCTTGTCCGGGTGAGCTAGATACACGCTAAGGGATAACCAGTGCTCATCCTCTTATAGCTTGGCACAGAGCAGTCAGGATTATCTAAAGAGGCAATGTGTAATGTATTTGTTCAAAACACACACACACACACACTCACTCATATATATATACATATTAAAACAATTACTACACCACAAAAAGACTCCACACAGATTTATGAAAAATAGGTTTCCACATTATTAAGAAATAAAAACAAAATGGTACCATTCACATGCATAGTTTTCAATTAGGCACATTGGATGAATCACACTACTGTATTAAGTAAATATCATGAGCGGAAGCATCTGCACTTCTTTTAGGTTCTTTACGGTACTTTCTCAGTGCAATGATAATGATCCCAGTCGTGGATCACGAAGTATGTGTATGTACAATCACCAAAAACACAAGACAACACCAAGTCCCTAGAGACTGGTAATCTCAGTGAGTCTAACCCTCTTCTGCATGCAAGCCTATTGATTATATGTAGATGTAGAGCCAGTTATGTCTGGTTACAGGTCCAAAAAGTGTCTGATTTGTGATTGTCAGAGTCCCACCAAAAAGTGTCTTTGATGCAGGAGGATGACTTCAAAGTAACTCTGAAGCACACAAGGATCCCTTACATCCCTGTCCTGTCTGGCAGGCTAACCCTGGGGGAAAGCAATACTTTTTTGTGAGGACAGGACACAGCCTATTCAGATGTATGTGTGAGCCACTTCTCTCACTTCCTGCCCAGGAAGATATATCAGAATGCAGATGAATGCAGATGAATGCTCAGAATGCTGATGAGCCTCACTTTCCTGTGTTTGTGGCTGTTTAGAGGAATTGCACAAAGTGTAGCTGACAACCAAGCCAGAAGTGTATTGGAGACAGGCTGTCAAGCACAAAGAGCAGTAGCTACAAAGAAATTTCAACTTTCTAAAAGTGGCATTCCTAAAACAGCAAACCAACTAGAGCATGTTTAGAGGCAAGAGCACATGCACTTTAACACGTGTCAGCAGTGGTAAAGAGCCCAGCATATTCTGACAAGAGTAATAATGGCACTATCTGATGAACGACTTGCCACAGACTCAATTCAAGAAGGCAATGCACGAAGAATATATGGGGAGAGGACACCAGCACACTATACCTACCCAGAGATGAAACTCACAGCAAGACATTGTATTTGAACTTGTACAGAAGGGCCCTTGTTTATTATTTTTTCACACAACACTGTGCAGTAAGTCAACTTGCTGTGCTGCGTGAAAGGGAAAGTGGAGGAATGTCCTTTCCTACCATTGGTGCTCTTTGGGCTGCCTAGCACCAATGCAGGCACCCCTGTACCATTGTGCCGGGTACCTGTATTGTAGGCCGGATTGTTTTTGTGCAGGAAGGGACATCTCTCTGCATGAAAACAATCCCAAGGAAAAAATGAAGAGAAACAAAGATATTTCTCCTTGTTACCCTTCTCTTGAGCAGGCGTAACATTTTTTTTAAACTTTTTTTTAATAAAAACTTTTATTGTAAAATTACAAGCACCGGCCAACAACTGCAGGGGCCGACCGCAACACCAGAATAAGACCCACTATATCATCAAATGACACAGCTCTTCAGCCGACAACCCTGAGGTCCGGCAGCGAATCAGGATAAACATTGTATTGAACTAACAACACGTTACCGGATAAGACTAAGGTTTCATTTTATGTTTAACCCCCCCCCGAACCTAAAAAGCAAGGAAAAAGAGACAGACATATCTGGTGCCATACATTCAAACACAATGATAAAGTGAGCAGGTACAAAAATAGAATAATCACAGATCAATTTAAAGGGAACGACCGAGACGCCTGCGCTAGCAAGCACAAAACAGGATGTACGACAAATCAATCTATAACCCAACGCAGTCACCCGCACACAGACCCCACACACCCATTGATGCCAGGATAGAAAAAGAAGTACGGTTACCAGATACTGGAATACATACGAAATCAGGATAATACCCAACGTTATGAAAGGAGAGCGAAAGGAAAGCGGGAGATAAAGAAACCCTAAAAACTAAACAAACTAACAAAACTATAGACCCATCCCCCCACCCTGCACCCCTGCATGTGGCTTTCGCCTAACCCCAACTAGCAGCGTGCCTGTCGCCCCGACTAACTAAACTACAAAAAGTAAAAGAAGAATGGAGGAGGAGAATGTCATACAAACTCCCGGTTACCTTTCCCCTTGCCTGAAACTAACAACCCCTGCCCTAAGACCACAGAGTACTCAAATATATTATAGACAGAGCCAGACAGGGGAGACGTTGAACACCGCCCAACCTCCCGCAAGCATTACGTTAGCGAATCCCTTGTCCTCTAAAGCCCCGAAATCAGACCCAGACCAACAGTCTCATCCTTGACCCCTCCGATCTTTCATGCGGACTCTGTCCGGTAACACCATCACAGCCCCAGGAGAGTCAAAGTTCGTAGGAAGTTCAATTAAGATTAATATGAGACCAGTCGAACACATTGAGTCTCTGCAAACATCCGCCACCGGTAAGATCTCCCTCACCGACATGCAGTCCAGATATCCTTTCCTCCGTAGATGTAAAAGAGCCACAAGAGCGGGAAGGGACAGTAGTGTCTTTCGGTTTTTACTAGTCGTAGTCTCAAGGAGTGAAGAACAAGGTAGCTCCACAATAATTGGCTGCGATGGTGAATGCAGCGATACCCCCAGAGAAACAATTCCTCAAGTATTCTGCAAACAGGTCAATGGTGTCAAAAAACGGGGTCTCCATCCTCCTTTACTACGGGCATCATGGGAGAATCAGTTCGTTGAAAGTCATGCAATACAACAGAGCCCAGATTTGGTCGCCCAGTTTTGATGTCACCAGTGATCATTTTATGGACAATGGTCTCCAGATGCAATTGAAGTGCCCCGATGGCGGCCATTACGGTCTTCAAGGACGGCTCACAGTTCGTCTGATCCGCCTCCACTCGCTCAGTTCCAAGCATGGGCGGGTTCCTCAGAGAGCCGGGTCTCTCCGGGAGAAGAGGCAAGAGCGGAGCAGACGGCAACGGAGGGTGCATTATCGGTCAGCAGTACGCCACCGCGAGCGAGGGCCTCGGCCAAGCACAACTGGGAGGTGGCAACCGGGTCACTGGGGACGGGGACGGGGACTCCCCACCCCCCCCCCCCGGCCACAGACAAAGCCTATCACCACTCCCTCAGTATAAAACAGATCAGACGCTCGCCACCAAAAACAGGCCAGGATAACCTCCACTGCAAGAGACCGGACCCTATCTGAGTACCACAGCCGATGTTATTCAACTCCAACCCGGCTGGGCAAGTACTCGAGGCCCCGGCTCAGAAGCTGGGTTAGGCCGTGTTCTTAAACACGACACAACTCCATCAATCTGGGCGATAAAATTCTCGGGACCGCACCGTCAGATTCAGCAACAGTTCATCCACATGGGGGTCGGGCGTAAAGTCAGGATATCTGGCAGGATCATCAAGCAGCAGACGGAGGTCGGCGGAGCCGGGAGCCTATGCGGCCATCTTGGTTGCTGCGTGGCTCCTCCTCTCCAGGCGTAACATTTTGATGTATTCCTTGGTCTACCACTCATGGTAAATTTGGGAATGTGCCAAATCCATGGGTGGATGTGTGGGAATACTCGAGCTCCACATATGGAACACCTCACTGGAGCAGAGTAATGCAAGGTAGCAATGTGTGTGGCCTTGGCTTACTTCAGATGTATCAACCCACACAAGGCCATGCAAGATGGCCTTGTGAGGCTTGATAAATCTCACACAGGCCTTGCCTTGCCCTTGTACCCCCTTGCATGGAGCAAGGGCCGCCCAAAACCTTGACAATTCTGGCCCTAGGATTTTCACAATGTCACTGCCTCTCATAAAAGTGACATTTCTGCCAGAAGACCAAGTCATCAGGAAACTACTTCTATGTATGCCCTGTAAAATCTGATGACAAGGAAGTAGATTTTTTTGCGGGATATTTGGTATAGCTAAATATGTCTAAACATGTTGTTACTATTTTTTGTACCATCTCACCTAGGAATTGATGACTTCCCAGTACGACGGTGAAATGACAATAAGAACAATTAATCAAGTATTAATAATGCAAACAATATTGCTAATAATCAAAGTTAAATTAGGGTCCATACCTGGCTACACTGGTTCAGTCACTAAAAATCATTGTGAAACTACATCTTTCAGCATTTTAGCAACCATTTTGTGAAAATCTAAATAAAAGGACGCCTTGAACTCTAAACACGGATGAGTATTGAGTAATTTGTTTATTTGCTAATAGTTGGCATATGCAGTACATCACCCATGAAATGTTAATAATCACTTTAGCTTTAGTAATGAGATGATGTTCTGATTTTTAGCAAATGTATATTTATTTTAGAAGCAGTCTACTACCTACAAAGCCCACTTTGGAGAAATACTTAATATTCTGACATTGCGTAGAGAAAAAGCATAGACGAGTTTCAATTGACAGCTACATGTTTAATCATTCAATTGAGATACTGTATAATGAAGTAAGCAGCCTTTCTCAAGAAGCGATAAATCAAGCATGAATGATTGAAAAATTGCATTAGGAAAAGGTCAAACACTTGCTTTGCCATCAAAGGCACTTAAGCAAAACATTTGCATATCTTTCAAGCAGAAGAAGGAATAAAGTATAGGGCACTAGGTTAAAAGCAAAGAACATCTGATAAGTTGCAGTTTCAAGATCTTGGCATATTTCGTTCCTTTACAAAATTGTTTTTTATGATTTGTCATATAAAGAGTTTTTAATTATATCAGTGGTATATTTCTGGAAGCAGTACAATTTAATATTAAATAATAACCCCGAAAAGGAAAGGCATTCAAATCTGTAAGCACACCAGAAGTAAAGGGGCCAGCGGTAAGTGGTCTATGTTACATTAACTTCCCCTGTGGTAATAATCTTTTCAAATACCAATTACTGTGCTTTATTTTATCTGCTGAATTTCAGCACTCCTGGAGAGGCTGAAAATCAATTCAGTGCTGTAGTGTAATTAAGTAGCACCCTGTTATATTTTACATGGGAGGTGTAGTCACATACAAGTGAACACCAACCCACATCTCCTGGACTGCATCCTATTACAAAAGATGTACATTAGCACTGCCACAGTCCAATGGGGAGACCACCCAATTAATGTCTTAAGGTATTGATCCATAGAATGTGAGTTGTTATGATTGATGTAGTCTTCTGTGGCAGGAGGTTATTGTCCTGTTGTGAACCTCGAGTTCTAGTAAAAGCAGGCAAGCATGCTTAGGTCTTCAACATGGACTTGTGGTTCAACAAGTGGGGGTGCCAGCCACCAAGCACATAATCTGGCTGCAGGCTAATGCAGAGGGATGTCAATGTCAACAGAAGCTACTAACACCAACCATGAGCAATAACTCAAAAAGAGATATTTACCAAACAAATAGATGAAATATAGAAAAATAACAACTACCCATACTCATTGGCCCTTATTTATTTTGGAGACTACCACTTCACATGACACTATTACTTAAAAGACAGCTATTGAAAAAAAGACAGAATGGAAATATACAGCTAAAACATGCTATTTTGTAAAATATTCAGTTACAGCCCCTGCCTAATTTGAGGAGCATAGTTTTTCGTCCATATCAGTGTGTGGTCTTAAAACTGCAATTCCCTGTTTGAATGTTCTGAGACACAGTTAACAAACCTGCCTATTCTCAAACATGAATGAACCGTGCATTGTCCTCGTTTCAGTCTGCCATATTAAGAAAATGGCTATCCTGCACACCTAAAACCTTGAATCAAACTGTTTGGAAACAAATAGATTGGATTTACCACTTGTATCCTCTACACAGAGTCTGAGTAAGCTGTAATAATTTCAATTATGTTACAGGTTAAATCAGCCCATGATGATATTACGATACATAGTAAATTGATGAGAATTTTCAAAGTTTCGATTAAGGTTTCTTAAAAGATTTATTGAAATTCTTCTTCCACTCTCCTGTTTAGTCTTTCAGTTAATGCTAGCTTAGTTGCATACATAGTTTAAATATCCAGCAAAACATTAGCAATTTGATCTTAATCATTTCTAAAAGCACTGAGTAGATTACTTTATCTTGAGTCAAATTTTATTTCTGTTTCATTTCATGAAACATTCTTCCATCTCTAGGCATATTTTCCTTAGTTCTTCACCATCTTAACACATATGTAGATTTTCCAATCTCAGAAATCTTGAAAGACATCTCTAACAGAATCAACAGAATCACTAGATCATCACTAAACAGGCTACAGAGATGAGCTTTATGCTGAATGCCTTCCCTTCATCCATCCTTTAGCATCTTTGCTTTGTTTTGATGTGCAGCTCCAAAAGAGATCATTATAAATGCATTATGATGTTGGTATATTTTTAAAACTCTATGTGTGTTATCATTGTACAGCTGGCAGTCAATTCTTTGTCAATCTGGATCATGTTTATGTTGTAACACAAATCACCAAATCTTGTACCATACTTAGTAGGTTTTATGTCATAATCTTGAGTCACAACATGTTGATCTACAACAATACTGAGTATACAATATCAACCACCACTATATCAACAAAGTAAGTGTAGGTAAGTGTAAACTTGCTATGCTTAAACTGGCACAGAGCTGCGGGTGGGCACATCTATGGCCTAAGTCCTCGATTGATCAGAGAGGCAGACCAGGAGCAGAGAGGAGGAAGACCGCCAATGTCCACCAATGCCCGGGACAAGTCGAGCAGCAGTAGTGGTGACGGAGCGGGTAAAGCTTGAGGACTGCCTAAGTCAGAATCTAACTGCTGCCACCTTACCCCACTCAAATTGTAGCCACTTCACCATGGACCCTCTGCAAGAGCCTGCAGCCCAAAACAGGAACTTGGGAGTTTGGGGTTGGTAAAAACAAAAGAGGCACCCAACCTAAAACCAAAGCAGATAAGAGGGGTTCAGGAGTGACCCAAGCAGATCGGCTGAATGCAAAGTAGTATTTGCCGGCAAAGTGACTGATGTATTGTAGTAAGAAAGGGCAAAGGCAAGATCTAGCCAGGGAAAGGGCCAGTGGGAAGTTTCGGTGAAAACAAGGGCACAAGGAGCAAAGTCTTGAGGTGAGACTTTCAACTGCGGGTCTCCCTCCGGGTGCAGAAGCAATCGCAGTAGGCTGATGCAGCTTGCCCCTGGGAGGCCCACCCAACACATGTTCCTCGAGTTTTTTCCGCCCCATCCTTCCCAAGAAGCTCTTAGTCTACTAGAAAGGTGCCTCCAGCAAGGGTCTAAGCTAAGTCACAGTGCAGGAGCTAGGGTCCTTCCCCTACAGCTGGAAAGGTGATTGACGCACTATCAAAAAAAGAAATCCAAAGAAGAGACCAAACAAACACACATACGGTCAGTAAAGCTCAAAGAACACCCCCAAAAGAAAAAAAGAAAAAACAGAGAGATAAAAAAAGAGAAACATAAGATCAGGTAGGACATGATAAGCTTCTGGGCAGAAGAACTCTAATAAAAAACGTGTATATGAAAGGTGAAAAGCAAACAAACAAACCAATACAATCAAGATAAACTCAACAAGAGAGGAAAGCGCCACTGAAAGCAGCCCACTCATATCACCAATTCTAGCCTTGTTTGGAAAACCGTTTACAAGCTCAAAGTTCAGCTTTGTAAAAGACCTAGGAGCCACAATGTACACAATGCCAGAAAATGTGACAGGACGTCTAACACCCCTGGCCACACAAAAAGTAAATCAACGGGAGAAACAGTTTCATTCAGACTTTATACTTGTACTGCCAAAAGGAATTGTGTGCGAGGAAAGCAAGAACGGGTTAGAGCAGACAGAAAAAGCCAAAACCCTAGAGATAGATAAGGGGGACACTGAGGCAATTAGCAAAATATTTAACAACCTTATATCTACAAAGGCGCAAATACATGCAGCAGGTCCCATGCATGGCAAAAACAGAAAAACAGCGAAGAAGAAGAGAATAAAACAAAGGACCTAATGGCACAACAAACCAAAAAAGGATACCAGAAAACACAGCACTTGCTACAAACTTTATAACTATGATTGAATTGAACAAGACAAAAAATATACACTAAACACCAAAAACTATAACAAACCAGGAAAACCCCAGGGGCTTATTTACAAGATCCTTGCACAACTTTTGCGTCATTTATAACATGGGAAAAGTGACGTATAGGTGGCGCAAGGGGGTTGTACATAAGCCCCTCAGTTGTTAAATAGAAACGTCACACCACAAGCAGATGACAGAGAAAACTCCTTCGCTAGATCTTTCTCCCTCTCAGGTAACAGGGAACTCCTTGAAGTAATGGACGAATAAATGATCAACCAGGAATATGCAACTAAAAGTACAGGAAAACAAAAGCATCATTACAATCTCAAATGAGGACATATCATTATCAAAGGCTGACATGGAATCACTTGACAAGTGGACTAACTAGCACACCAGCCCAAATGTTGATTGACACCATGACAGAACCAGAATGCCCAGACAGGGGGAAAATAAATGTAAAATAAAACAACAGTATTAGAAAGAACAAAACAAAAGAAGAGAAAGAACACCTAGCAGGATATATTTGCAGCCAACCCAACCTTTTCATTTCGTTACTACACAACTTACAAATCTCAATAAGGGCAATGGTAATGCAATCAGAAAAACTAGAAAAACAAACAGGTTTAATGAACATAGTGACCACACACATTTCAGAAATCAACACCAACATAGAAAGGCTCACAAACTTAGTTCAAGGCACAAAGGGGAGGATTTACAAGAACTGGCGCATCTCTGCATATCAGCAGAGACGCGACAGTTAATTTATGTCATGCAAAAAAAAAACTGCGCCCCCCATGGATGGGTCACATTTAAAATGCGGTGCAAGGATTGATAGATGTGTGACGCATCTATTGGGGTAAAGGCAACGCATTGCTGGAGTTGTGTCGCAAGCACGGTGCAAGCACAACGCAATTCCAGCAATGCTTCGGAATGCCTATTCCCATCATGCTGCATCACTCCTCTCGCCTGCTTCAAGCAGGTGTAAGGTTTTGACGCAGTGGCATCAAAAATGTGACTCAGTGAAATCTTGTAGATTTCATTAGGTCATTTTTACAAGGCTTTCTTAGGTCGAACGCCCACTCAGCATGCACATACCAGACACAGATATAATGAAGCACAGGGTTTTACAA
Source organism: Lissotriton vulgaris (assembly GCF_964263255.1). Taxonomy (NCBI): domain Eukaryota; kingdom Metazoa; phylum Chordata; class Amphibia; order Caudata; family Salamandridae; genus Lissotriton; species Lissotriton vulgaris. Next base: position 1,928,111,545 of record NC_141689.1, on the reverse strand, counting down.
CATGACACAGCTTTCTAGATGTGTCATATTGTAAATATGTTGCAACGTGGTGCATTGTTTATGAAACCGCTGCATCATAGAAGTGACCCAACGGCAGCGCAAAGTTCTCACAATCTGCCCCTTACTATTCAAAACAAGCAACTTGGCAGTGCGGGCCAATCATAGACAAGCTAAGCTCCCTACTGGCAATTCTGGAAGAAATATTAAGTATCAAAAAAGCTCAATTAGCGAACATTCCAACATCAAAAGACATTGACAATCAGGAAAAGAAACTACATGAGTCCTGTGAGGAAGGAACCATAGTGGCAGGGAAATCCGAAAGATCAGGAGGAACAACAAACTTGCAGCTACAAACACCACTCAATTGAGGACCAACAAAGAAAGATCACATTGTGATATTTGGAAACACCCACGACTGAAAAACTGGAAGGCAATCAAGAAGAGAAAAAAATGTGCCTGGGAAGCAAGAAAGAAGCAAGTCAAGCAAAAACTAACTCGTACCAAGAACATACAATCTTCAATAAAACTAAAAACACCAGGGCGGAACTTAGCTCGCCCGATATTCAGGAGGACAACATAGCAGATGGCGAAGGTTCAACCAAGTGGGGCCCAGCGAAAATAGATACAACAGAAGTGCCAGGTGCATACAGCCCACCACTACAACTTCCACCAAGAAGTATACAGAACAGTATAACAATTAATAACACTAATAGCGTTTGTACAGAGGCAACAAACAAAACAAGATCCATAAAAAACAAAAGGGACCTTAAGAGCGGTGCACAGTTTAGTCCAAAAATGCTACATCAAAACTAACAAAACAGTGCAAACAGCCACGGAGGTCTAGGTACGATTCCCAGACACCAGGAACAGTCAACATCTGGTTATACCCTAGATAACCAGACTAACCAAACAAATCAGACTAAAATTGGTGGAAAAGGGAAAAAATTACGGTCACAACCAGTGTTCAAGTACAATAAACCCCTCAAGGAACAGTGCTACGGGAATCACTTGAGGTGATCAAGAATAAAATAAAAGGGAAGACCATCCGGTCCTCCTTAACTCTACCCCAGATAGGGCCCTGCAATCACACAAAATGCATAGAATCAAATCAAGGCCACAAATAGATCTCAGGGATACAATACAAACGCACGAATACCAGCTTTACCAGAAGTGCCTCAACCCACTCACTGGATTAGGAAAACACCCCTCCAAACAATAAGGATACACAACAAATTATATTTACTCCACAATATACATCTAAATGTCGACATGACATTCTTAACAGGGGGAATATATTAAAACTGATGGCCGAAATACCAGATCTGAAGCACATAGAATTCACAGACCTAATATCAGTGGAATTCTTACCCAATGAGGACCTCAAACACCCTAAACACACTTTAACCACATGGCAGTTAGAAGACACAGTACAGCTGATATTCAATCATTCACACTTTTTTTACACTTGGGGCATAACACTAACAAGACAACCCAAGAAATGCTACCCTCCTCCACTAATGGCAAAAGTGCACTTTCAAAAAACACAACCACCCAATAAAAAGCTACTGAGGAAAACTCATGTCTACTCTGTCCTGCAGAATGCACAAGGAAGTAGCCTCAACCCAGTATTTAAGATGAGCAACTCTGATATGCAAATTGTTCTTAATTATTCACAGTGCCACTGGCTCGCCACTACACTAAATGCACACAAGACAGATTGACCCAGGAAGATGACACCAAGAAAAACCGATTACATCTCCTTTCATGGAATATAGCAGGAGCAAAAATATGGCTAGAGGATGGCATACCACCAGAAGATTGGAAAGATTATTATATAAACACATTTCAAGAGACATGGGCCTTTGAAAATATGTCCTTGGAAGTCTACACTCATTATTTCATAGAAGCAAAAAGAACAGAGTGTTATGGCCGCTTTGAAGGAAGAATGTCAGTCTATGTGCCTATATCACTTGACATTAAATACGAACAGCTCATATCTCCAGACCCTGGCATGTAATTCATCAAAATCTCACAAAGGAGGAACCTGGAATACAGAACAGTACTATTGCTCAATATATACATACACTCAATCTCAAACAAAAAAAAGCATTACATTTGTTGATAATAACAACGGTTGCAGAGATAAGAAACAGGCAACCTCTCTGGGACATAATTCTATCAGGCGATTTCAATGCAAATCTGATACAAACCGGATGAAGATGACCAACTAACTTCAGATGACACATACTGGGACATGCCATCGCAATTCCAGTTGTGGACATACCGTCCAGATCACACAGGTCGGGAACTCATGACAATGCTAGAGTACCTAGGTATGCAAGTAATTAACGGGAGAACGGGGGAGGACTCCCCCCTGAAATTCACATTCCACGGTGCAAGTCCACAATCAATGCTAGACTACACAATCATCTCTCTACCACTAATGTCACACTTGGTTCAGTTCTCAATTAACTTCTCGATGAAGGGTGATCATAGCCAACAACAAATACATTTTGGTGTACATCCCTCATGGGATTCAAACAATCCAGTACTGGATGGTACAACAATCACAACAAACTTAAAACAGCTGAGGTGGACATATGCATCACTACAAGAGTTGAATCAAACTAAAATGAACCAAGTAGCATCCAGCTGCTACAAAAATATGAATATCTTAATGTTACATCCAAACTGACATCATTATTTGACAGACAGCTACAGGAGAAAAACAGGGAAGGAAAACAAAACTACTTCATGCAAACTGACAACTAACCCTAGGCAGATTTAGAGTTGTCATACGCGGACCTACGTGAAGTGCAAAAAAAATCTGCCACATTACACGGATCTCCACATGCAGCAGAGTACAATAGAAAAATGCAGTTCTCATTGATTGCACAGTGCCAGATGCTTGTCCGCACTGTGCAATCACTGCGAATGGCACTATGCACAGCGCAAGCGTTTCCTGCTTTTCTTTTCTGCTGCTGAGCTGCAGTTTTCTCAACGCGAATGGGTAGTTTCTCAACGTGATCTGTCGCAAGCATATGCTACCATTCGCAATGAGAAACCGGACACCCCCCCCCCCCATGCGTAGAGAAGCCTAGCCGGGATGTTGATTTTCCACACTTGCCAACTTGATGTTGACAATCGCGAACGGGGAAAAATCTCGCTGAGAGGTAAATTTTCGTCGCTCACGGTTGCCAAATTGACGTTGAGAAATGCAACTGAGGAAATAAACTCTGCAAAATCCGCAAGCAGTGCGGAGTTCACCGCCGAGGGTTACTGAAAACAATAATACGAGAACTTTGGAAAACTGTAAGGAATAACAAAGAAACAGATATCGACCAACAAGGCTGGGAAAAAGTACACCACCTTAGAAATAAGTACAAAAAAGGACAATGTACGAGGCAAACTGGACCAAACTAGTATTTAACGCAAAGCAAACTAACACAAGTACTTTCTGGGATCTAGTAAACAACATGAGTAGGCCAATCAAAATTCTGAATAACTCAAACGTACAAGAGGGAGACTGGGCAGACTTCTTGGAAAAAAGATTCAAATGAAAAATTCTGTCAAAAGTAACACTAACACAGCCAATGGAACAGCAACTTAATATTTCAAACACTATAGGAACAATGATAACAGTAACAGCTGACCCATCCAACAAAAAGGACCCTGCTCAAAAATTCTAAAGAGAGGAAGATGCAACAGGGCAGCGGGACCAAACGGCATCCTCCAAGCAATTTTTAAAGGAGAAACAAAATTCTGGGGGACATATCCCTCAATGTTATTTAACAAAGAAGAACTACTAGGTAGCATTCCATCCAGCTGGCAACGATCCATAAAACATGCAATTTACAAGGACCGTGATCAAAGAAACCCAGCTAACTATCGGTTCATCACACAACTCGACGTTGAAGCAAAATATTACGCAACGATGATTCTAGCAGACTTGACCGAGTGGTCAGGGAAGCAGAACTTGATCTCAACTAAACAAGCTTCAAGAAAGGAACCGGAACCACTATGAATATATTGGCAGTATCGCAGATCCTTGATAAATGTAAAAGGGAAAGAAAAATATTGCACCTCTGGGTCACAGATCTAAAGGCAGCCTTTGACTGTATAGACCAATATAGGTTGTGGGGAAAGTTAAAAGAATGGGACATGCCAGGAAAAATACTTCCAGAAATAAAACAACTGTATACCAAAACCTAGGTAAATGTCAAAGTGGACGATGGCACAATGGTTTCAAGGAAGATCCTAACAAATAGGGGTTTGAAACAAGGATGCCTACTGACCCCTCTCCCCAACTATTCAATCTGTTCAAGAATGACTTAGCACAAAGGTTGGATGGGACCAAAACTCCCCCTCCCTGTCTAGGGTATTTATCCCTGTCGCACCTCTCATATGCTGATGATGTAGTATTAATGAGCCTAACACAAGTGAGCCTCTAGAGGGCGCTAACAGAAACACAGGATTTTTTGACAATTAATAAATTGAAAGTCAGCACTAGTAAGTTAAAAACGATGCTGATCCAAAGCAGACTGAGGCATAAACTCAAGAACTGGTTGAATGGCATGATGCTGGAGGAAGTCTCAAGCTATAAATACTTAGGAGTCTACCTAGATAACAGATTCAACCAACAAGCTCAGAGGAATTACATGGAAAAAAGAGCTGGTGCACTAATATTAGCTTTGAGGACTGTAGCAAAACAACTGGAATGCCCGTCTTTTAAACCTCTACTAGCAGTGATAGCAGCAAGGCTTTTTCCAACACTATCCTATGGTAGTATCACTCAATTTGGAAAAGACTCCTCACTTTTAAACAAACTGGTAGTCACCATGTACAAATGAACCTTCCAGTTGGCAAAAAGGGCATCACCAGCACAAGTGCGGTGGAATTTGGATTAATTAACGGATCATTAGGAAGGATGTACTCAACTGTCAAAAGCTGTTGCAAAATAAACTAACCAAGAACATTTAAAAATCTGTGAAGCACTTTGGAAAAGAAGTTGAAAAAAATAAAAAAAACAACGAGTATCTACACAAATCTCTCCAAACCACCAAGACAGGAGACCTGTGGAATAAAAACCTGTCTTTCTCGGCATTTAGATGAATCACCAACAAAATGGCTAGACTTCAATCGCTGCCAGAAGATAAAAACACATTTAACAGGTGAACACATGCATGGATGGTAATTAACAACTATGACTTGTTAAAACAAGCACCTTTCCTAAGCCTCTCATTCTCAGTATTTTTAAAGAAACAATTAATGACACTTCAGTTTGGTGACCTACAAACAATAGCGGACCAACCTAATTGGAAATACAATGGCCCTACTACATGTGGATTTTGGACAAACAAAAGAGTAGTTTATCTGATTTGCAAATTTGCATACTTTTATCCAGCCAGAGTCACCTTATTGTGGCCAGACTTCAAAAAAAGAAAAAGTAGGACATGCAGGGCTGCCATCACCAAGTATCTCAATCTATCGGATGGATACTCAATTGAACTGTAAGATGCTAAAGTTTTTATAGCATCATGAACTTGCCTAAAAAAACATTCCAGTCCAATTGACATTACAAATGAAACCTTTGCACTATACTGAGCAGTGAATTTAAGCTTTTATAATGTTGTAATAATATCATGGAGGTTATATGTACCTATGGCTTTACTCTATATATTTAAATGTTTATATGTAACATTGTTATGGTTTTAGTTAACCAAACAATAAAGTCTTCTTCTAGTCTCAAATAATTGAAGGGGGGACTACTGTTGGGGTGCCGATGTCCCACTGCTGCTCCTGGGCGTCTCCCAGCACAAATCCCTTTGCTGCTGTCCCTTGCCTTCCTGGTGCACTGCAACACATATGCACATTTCCACAAACATGTGCTTGGCCTTTTAGGGTTATCTTCTCAGATCTGAACTATGGCTTTGAAGCAACAGCTGAACTGATGCAACCCAATACATTTCCCTTTTTTAATATATATATCCAAAGGCAACTGTTGGTGTGTTCTTCTTCACCTCTGGGTATCCCATCCCATGTACACTGAGTGAGAGCCTATGTAACCTGTCCAGCTGCCACCCACCGCCAGCATACACCTCTCTGGTCCCAGCAGGGGAATCTGCTTGCCTCTGTCACCCACCCCAGTGCTCGGCTATCAGCGCACCAGGATAGTGGCACATGAATTGACCAGGAGACCCGTGAGAATGGTGCCTCGGGTTGCTCTGGGCCATGAACATCGATTTACCAAAATGCCAGAGGTAGAGGAATGTCGTTTGACTCCCAGATGAAGTTACAAGAGGGCTTCACAAGATCTTTGAACAGAATGTAGGAAAGTACGTCTTTTTGTTTGATCACCTCGAAGTTTTTGGAATTATGCGGCCGGTTTTTCAGATTGTATTTTATAGGTTCTTTTGCTTCTTTGAGTATCTTCCTAGTGCAGTCATTTTTAGGCAAGGGAGGGAAGTTTCAGAGAGTGGGCACCTCTTCATAATCCAAAAAATCCCAGGTGTGACATGTGGCCAACTATCATATAGTACACAACAACACTGCCCATTACTTGATGGTGTAGCAATTTTCAAACATAGCAAATTAACAGAACCCCTCGTATACATTCAACACAACACATATATGCCATATAGTTTGCATCACCTTGATTACAACAGCGCTTCTCACCATTATATGCCACATACTAACTTTCAGTGGGACGAATTTAGAGTCCTCCTAGCTTGCATCCACTAGCATATATATAGAAACCCAGCTGTCTTGGTACCTAACAACACCGTCTACCAAGAAAGACCACACACAGATTTTTAGCAGAAGCAATGGTATTGACCTCGACACTTTTTATGAAATGAGTGAAGCTGGCTTATCTCTTAACATAAAAATGATAAACTAACAATTGACTAAAAAATGCACAGACAACCGAGAATATGTCTAGAATATAACACTTGTAGCATCATTTTTATAACCCATCCCATCACAGGAAAGTCATTGAACTGGCAAGAGGTCTATAGGACTTATGTAAAGAAGACTGTGTGCCATAACATTCTGAAAGCAGAACATTCAATGCATTCGGGGACTTAAAAAGAATAGATTACATCCTGCTGAATCCAAAGGAATGCAGCCAATATGCCAACTTTGGGAATAGGGAATGTAATGCCCTAACAGTCACCAAATTCAACAGTAGCTTGAGATTTCATTTGAAAGACATGACTGTTAAGCAAGGCCCTTATTTTGCAAACCAGAGCAATGGCTGCAGCACAAGTGTATAGCATGCAAAAGCTAGCAGTGAATTGCCATACAAGTTGGACATCAATCACTGATTTGGTATAATCTAGACACATATTTAAATGCTTCTGTCCTCTTTTCATCAAGGATCACTGTCCAACTGACAAGTATTAACTGAAGAAGCTTGTGTTCTATGATGAATCTGCTCATATTGGCTACCTACATACAAATATGTACCTTTAAGGGACTCTGTATGAACCACAAAGTTATCTACGTATCTTCTACATAGCCACATGAGTCCTTTGTTGCTGAGATACACATCAGCTAGGAACTTATGAAACTGCCAATTTGTTTCATATCTGATGATTAAACAAACATTGGAAATGCCAATCGATCTGGCTTACGTATGAAAGTAACTTTTGTGTCAATGAAGTATTTTGACACTCAGTAAGCTATCATACACACACTCTGTTATACATCTTTGCTCTCATACATACATTTGTCAATCCAATGACTGTTCCTTCCATTCACCATCTGACACAACCAGAATAAAACACACACAAACTCAGCAACATAAACAAGATAAAATAAAAAAATACAAGTAGAATGTAAAAGTAGTATGTGTTTTCAATAATGTCAATGATGTTAATATTAAAACTAAACATATCAGTGGAAGTCCAACTTCCAAAGGTGCTGTAAATAGTCTATCATTGTTTTAAAGTTCAAGCATTGCCGCCACATTTAGAACTAAAGATTTGGGCATATTAGAATGGTAACACACAAAATAATAAATCAATAATGATCTTCTAGTTTAGAGAAAGTGGCCATGTGGAATGTGGCTCACTTGGCCATGTGGAATGTGGCTCACTGGTGATAAAATGACTGGCAAGCAAGAAACCCTGTAGCACTACCGGAGAGCTGTAGTATTCTCTTAAGTAACTTTAAAATAAAAGAGGAGAAGCAAACAAATGGAAGGAAAACTATAAAAGGAGAAACATCCAAAACTAGCCAGGCAGCCCTGATACTGAAACACACATTCATTTTCAGATGGATGTACACATGTAATCAGAAAATGCCATGATTATCAGAGTAAAAGAGATACTGACTGATCCAGACTGAACCATTGCCTCTTGCAGCTTGCTGTCATGTATGGATGCAGAGTAGAAGTTACACTCAGATCGACCAGTGCAGGAACAAAGTGAACCAAAAGGCCCACTATGTGTTGATGTACTACAAAAATAACATAAGGAGCTATACCTACCAATAGCTCCTATATAGCTTACCAAAATAATTAGTGAGTTGGCAGTGAAAAAAAATCAATTGTTTATTAAAACAAAATACTTTATAGAGGAGCCTCTCCGTTGTCACCCAGCCAGTGTGCTGAGGAGACTGCCGGTTCATAGTCAATACATGGCATATATACCTTTATCATGAAGCATGAGATCAGCGTACATGGAAAGATACTGATTGGCACGGAAACTAGAAGGAAAGACCATATATGGCACACAAGGCTAGTTTGAAAGTCTGCTTCTACTATTATTAGGGAGGGTCAGGAGGGGTGACTCCCTTCCGTCTCGGTGCCTGGGAGCGCAGGCATGGTGCCCTCAGGAATGAGCTTATCACCTCTGAAGCCAGATGCGACCTTGGGTCTCAGGACAAAGAAAGAATAGTGTGCATTCAGCTGCTCCTTATAACTCAACTAGCAAGGGCCTTCTGATTACTGGAGGAGAGCACGTCACCGCAGCTGAATCTAATTTGTGTACAAACAAAATGGTGTTTGTCTGGCTTTCAGTTCGTATTAAAGACATAAAGAAAGACAACAGGTAGAGGCCACTTAACTAACAAAAGAAAACGATAACTAATACTGGAGGTTACACAAACAAATAGATACATCATGCTAACAAAAGATTACTGTGATTACAGGAAATTCGATTCTATCCCTCAGTGTCAATATGTATATCAATTTTAAATATACGGATCTCTGGATTATTGAATGGCTTTTTCTATTTAAAAATACAGAAAGACATCTAAGAAGCGAAACCAGCAAGAATTATTGCAATGCAAATCTTCACTCTCTAGGGTTTGTCAAAGGCAGTAACCAACACCAAAATCATTCCCTACAGAGGTATGCTGACATTTTGTGTAACAAAGTACCTGTCGATAGGCTTTAATACAGAGAAATGGCACTCCACCATTAAATGCCTATTGCTTTTAACATGATTTTCACAATATTTATGTCAAGATGTGTTTATTTTAATATTTCAAAATAAACAGATCAGACCTTTGGCAACATAAACATTTGTCCTAACGAACCAATCAGACATGTAGTAGTTATCAATGGCTTATCAATGTAACGAATGGAGGGCACTTGCACTGAACATAAGCTTTCTCACAAGGCAACCGTCAGGCATACGGTCGCAAACTTACTTAGCACACAGAATTACAATTGACAAAGCAAAATACTATCTTTTCATAGGGAGCCAAATAAGGATTCCGATAGTACACTATTCTATACTCAACTTTTGTCAGACAGGGTAACCAGCACCAAAATGCTTGCCTACTATAGAAATCTGTGAGATTCAGTGTAACAAAATACCTATATATAAGCTTTAATATGAAGTAATAACACTCCACCTAAAATGTACATTGACTTTAACACCTGCTTTTCACAAGCAATATTTCATACCTAATGCCTTTATCATATTTCTTTTTTTTATAAAAAATAAAGCTTATTACCTTTTTCATTGTGTTGTCACCATAAGCTCCTCAGACCTACTTTGTTGGTTCAAAAGCATTCCCACAAGGCAACCATCAGCAATACCATAATAAATGTACAAGTATGTACAAAAGACAAATGTGAAAAGTGTTAGAAATGGAATCTCTGGTTGGCTAAGGCTTGCACCAAAGCCAGGCAGACACCACCACTCTAGTCAGGGCAAGGGAGTTACACACCAAAGATAACCCCTGCTCACCCCCTTGGTAGCTTGGCACGAGCAGTCAGGCTTATCCCGGAGGGCATGTGTAAAGCATTTGCACATGTACACAGCAACAACATCCCAGGCACACTACAAAAGGAACAGCACACAAGGTTAAATCAAAAATAGTCTTTGTATTCTCATACCACATTAGAATAGTAAACACATAATATACATGGTGCCACCTGGCACTGGGTCATATCTACAAGGGAATTATTTACACATGAGAGGGCCATTTGGACCACTGTCAGAACCATCACAAAGCGAACTTAGTCAAAGGAATAACCTATCATAAACGTACAACCAGTAACCACAGGTAATCACTGTACTCATCATCAGCCTGTAACATAAATTACATTATGCACAGTATCACATTAGGCACGAAATACATTCTGTGCCAACCTCACCAGCATAAACACATTATGCAATCCTCTCATAAGTCTAAACACATTAGACTCTAACCTCCTAAGCATTACTCACATTAGGGGCATAAATCACACAGTGAAACATAATCTCACTAACATAAACCATAATATGCAAAACAACCTCATAATCATAAAAAACACATTTAGAGGTATAAAACAGGCTGCATAAATCATACTACATGTATTACATTTCCTAGCACCACATAATCACATTAGGGCCTGGTGTTCTACAATCCTAACAGTCCCCCTGGCCAACTGGCCATCTCAAAAAGGGGCTCAAGTGCCCTATGTCCCAAAAGTCAGGGCTGCTGCCTATGCAGCGAAAGTCAAGGGTGCGCACTCTGCCCAGGCCTAAACGTTGCAGCCGGCACTAAGTGCTGCGCAGCTGTGAAGGTCAGGGCCAAAGGAGTGCATCTCACTTCTAACTTAAAAGACATGTCCCCCAAAGAATTGAGGCCTAAAGGTAGCAGCTACCCACTACTTGCTGGGCAGCTGTGGAGAATTGTGAAGGCCTGGCAACTCTGTGGCTCCTCTGTCCCCCTCAGGGACTTCCAAATCCTTTATGCTCAACGGTGTAGCTGGTCGCGCTGGTGCGGCGCAGCTGGGATCAGACAAACAGGCCCTGGAACAACTGTGCCTCTTCGAGGCCTCACTTAAATAATATTGCCTTCATAGCGTCCCAGCTACCCTCTGCGAGCGGGGCAGCTGAAATGACAAGGTGAAGGGGGGACCTGGCACATCTGTGCCCTCGATGTTATATCCACACACAGGCTCTTAAAATAAACATGGCCCTTAGTGTTGGAGCGCCGTTGCGTTTTAAACAAAACATGCCCGACTCGTTGGAGCGGCCCACTACCAGGCAGTGCCGCTCATAAACTGGGCACCTACACTGTGCCCCGACCTCGTCTCCCCCCTAGCCACCTCAACTCATCCAGCTTTGGGGACTCCGCAGGATGCAGGGCTTCCTCTAACAGCGAGACAGGCACTGCACTCTGAGCTTAGGCGCCTCTGCTGACTTCACCTGGGCAGCAGCCGGAGCTCTCTCACTCCTGAGAGCATCGCTGGAGTCGGTGGCCTTCACCCGGGCCCCCTCCTGGGACCCAGGACTTAACTCCCTAGAACTCGCGGAGGCGGGGTGGGATCTCGTCCTCTCTGCACTGAACTCCTCACTCGCGGGGCTTCCTGTCCATCTCGGAAGCCCCGCCCACCAGGACACTACCTCGCCTGCCTTCCGTGTCGCGCTAGGCAGCAGCCAGGAAGAGAACTCTTTAGCGGCTTGGGCCACGGTGGGAATACGAGGGATAGGCTATCTCCAAAGGTTGAATCTATAGCAGGGTGGCACCCGTAATAAAATAGAAGCATTTTTAAGAACCATAAAGCGGGGTGTGCTCCAACTCCAAAAAACACGCAAATGCGAGGTGGGCATCCACTCGGACTGGCATCCCGGGGGAATCCCTCACGCCAGGATTCCTTCTCCAAGGGCTACAGCCGCCACGCTGCGTAGCCCACGTTCTCCCCTTTCCTGGGGAATAATTAAAATATAGCGCTCCGAGGCGCTACCCCACAGAGTCCTGAAAGTCCTGGAGATTTATAAGAAAAAGCAAAAGGGGTTCCAAGAAGTCCTTGAGATATAAAGAAATGGAGCAAAAAGCTCCCAGCAAAGAGGTCTTCAGGGGCAGTGCAGGGCCCAGGGAGGCAAGCCCTCATGGCAGCCCCCCCTGGGCCCCAGCAGCAGCACGCCCCAGCAGGATTCTGGATCAGAACTGAACATTTACATGGAGTCACAGCCCCTATATTTATACCACATATCCTTTGTGTCAAAGTGCAGGGAATGGGAGAACGAGATGCAACTGGTTCAGGGGAGCTTTGGAGCAATTTGTTTTGCTCAGCTCCTCTCTCCTTTGTCAGGTGGGGACTCTGGAATCAGATGCACCACAGGGGGTGGCAACAGCATTGTGGAGGGAAAGCCCAGTCCTATTCAGGTCCCAGGTGCAACTCCTCCCTCCCATCTGCATGCAGATCTCTGTATTCTCCACTGGGCAGACTCATCCTGGCTCCTGGAGCCACCCACACCATCCAGCACCTGTCAATCACAAGCCAGACATGCAATTCACATCAGGCAGGCAGACACACATTACACAGAAATGCCAACTTCTAAAAGTACAAAACAACAGAAACAATGCCAGTACAGTGACCTCTACTAGAGAGAATTGAATTGTATTACACAAAGAAATAAACTGAGTGCAAATTCCTCATGTGCGCTCCACGTTCTCCCCGGCGGTCACATCGAGACTGAATGAAGGAAGTGAGCACACGTCTCCAACCCAAAGTAACTCATGACCCCCTGAGGCCACTATAAAGCGCAGTGGTTTGAAATGATTATCATAACCGCGTTTCTACATTCCCTTCCTAGGCATCGTCCGGCTTGGTTCAATTGTCGGCAACTAAGCGTCGCCAAGCTGTATACTAGCACCACTCATCCTGTGGCCATACTCTGCATAAAATACGGAACGACCATTTGCTCACCCACAACGAAGCCAACATTACCCACAGTGGTAAGTGTTTGTACTCACATCACACTGCGCAGTGGCATCATATTGTTACCCGTGGCTGACCCTTAACCCTTTCCTCACTTTCTCCTAACTGTACCACAGTACCCGGCCGGGTCCACTGTAAGTACCATTTAGTCTACACGCACGGTTGATTACCACCACTGTTCCCAGAGCTCACCCACACCCAGGTACATATCCTCATTAGCGGTCCTTTCTTATTCCTGGTTTTACAAACATACAACACCCAAACTTACCCTATTCTCTCCCCCCCTAGATGTCCCACATCCCCCTGGTCGTGAAGAGACCCGCCATCCATCCCCGGGTCGAAACGCCGTCGACGCCCTCAGGGAATGAACTACATAACCAGTGTCTATGATTCGCAATAGTCATTGTGTAAATTATCAAAACTTTATTGTTCATGGTCATTTTCCTCCTTTTCCTTGTACATACCCTCCACAGAAACCTTGTACATATTTCACCCTGTGTCACTGAACTGTTGTTTAGGTTCACACTATACACTTGGGACACCTTTGCACCTTGTCACTAGCACTTTGTATATAATGTTGAAAAGTGAGTATTACCCTTATTGAAAAAAATACAACACTAATATTTATGCAACAAACTCTGATGTTTTGAGCCTTGTTTTTTATCAGACATCCCTCAGAAACCCCTCAAATGTGTTATTGCTATTAAGCTGTGTAGCTACTATTGACTGTACATTTATTGCTCCACTGGAACCATTGTTTCCCCATATATAGAGCCTGTAGCACAGCAAAATAACAATCAATCCATAAAAAACTATTGTCTTTAAAGCATGCAAGTAGTTCAGACCTACCTATTCACCTATTCAAGTGCACATAAAATGTCAACATCAACATTTAAAGTGATAAAAATACAAAAATGTAGAAAATCACCGCTTGGAAAACAATATACAACCACTCTCAATTGGGCCTAACAGAAATCGTTACAGAGAAACCCCCCAGGACTTGTCAGAGTGGGTGGCCACCATCAAAACCCTTGCTTACTAGCAATCTGTGAGATTTGATGTAAAAATGACCTATCTGTAGACATCAATATAGGGTAATAACACTTCAAACATAAATTCTTATTGACTTTAACAAATGCTTTATACAACATATACATCAAACCTGGCCTTTATCGTAACTTTTCATGATAAGCAGGTCAAAACTATAGCCATGATAATTGGCTTGCCACCATAATCAACTCAGTTGTGCTGCACTGAGTATACACTTTTCCAAAAGCCTAAAACTGCAATACATGCTGTCTTTTTAGTGGAAGCACATGTCAGCATAATTAAATCCTGTACTCAAGGGGACCAACATGTGAGTGGCGTCCAAATCCTTCCATCAGTAGGGCTCTGAAAGCTCTATTTGTTGATCACATAAGGTCAGTTGACAGTTGCACTGTCAAGCCAGAATTAAAAATCCATGTAGGTTAATGACTGCCTTCCAACCATCTGTGTTGCTGCCGAAGAAAAACACCCTAAATTCTCTCGTTATATAAGGCCCTTGAATAGCATTACAATGCAATGTGTTTACCCCTGAAAGTTTAGTCTCAGGCCCCTGGATAAATAAATAAAATGATTACAGCTACTAGACTGTAAGCATTTCTTGTGGGAAGCATACAGCTTTGGCTCAATCAATACATGTACTTCTGGTTCCCAACATGTTGGTGGAGTCAAAGCCCTTCTCCTGGTGATTCTCATAATTACTAACAGACAACAGGATATGTGGAGGGTCAGAGGGAATATTTAACGACCTGTCCACTCACTCCCCAATTCATAGACAAAAAAACACGAAGAGTGGAACAGGTCAGGAAAGTGGTGTGTGACTATAACGGTAACTGGGGTCCAGCCGGTTGAAAGTGCGAGACAGTGCGCGTTGGGAAACAAAAAGAGCTAGTACCAATCCCATCAGACCACCCCTTTGGTGGAATATGCATCATGTGGGAATTGCTGATCAATCCATATCTTGGCTGGCCATACAGTGCCAGTTCTTGAAGTGGATGTCAGAAGACTAGTCAAGATGTTTGCCATACTGTGGACTAAATAGTGCGCAGTGCTCAGGTGAAAGTGATAAATAAAATGACTACACTGGCTCTGAAAAGGCGAAAAGGCATGTATATAACAGTCCGTGTGTCAAGGGATAAAAACAGCGCTAGGTAGTATGACTACCCACAGGCGCTAGTGAAATGTGGTCGACATGTTTCTGCCCAAGGGGAATTTCCCCGGCATTCTTCAGGACCTCGAAAGTAAAATAGGCTACTGCGGCTGTGACTGAAACAGTCACAAGGGATGATAACTAGCAAGACAGTTACTAGTAAAAGGATACATGTCTATACATGATTAGACGTCCACTACAGGGAGAGAAGCATTTCTTCTTCCCAGCATTATGTGGGTGACGACCTCACCTCACCCGGCAACCGCTCGGGAGCATGAGGCCCCGCTCTGTCCGTCGGTACCTCGGTAAGTAAGACGAGCGGAAGTGGAGGCTCATAATTGTCTGGTGACAGCTATGCTGTCAAGAAAGACCATAAAAGTGCTGAAATTAGAGGGCAGAAGATTCTCAGTACTTACTGCTACCGCATGGACCAATCACCCACAATGCCATGCATCAATCCATGCTTACCTACCTATGAAAATACCTAAACATACTAATATTCGACTAAGTAGCAAAGTTTGTTCCGTTCTAATATGTATAGTGCCACATTACCCTATTCCTGAGAAATCGTGCAAGCTTTAAATTTTAAATGAAGAGGAGAGAAGAGAAGCACATCTAACGCATTGCTTGGTGGAGGAGAAGGGGCTTAGCCATCAATGTTACAGCAGATGCGGTTGTGGCAGGGCCCACATTCTGTGAGAGGCCCATTGTACAAAAATGGATGGTATTGGGGCACTAGGACCTGAATGTCCTTTGCAACACTGCTGAAGAGAAGGAGGTGTCTGAATACTCAACGACCCCAAGCATATTTGAATAAAATGTATACACTCTCTTGGGTAAAGAAAATTTAGTTTTGCGAGAAGCTAAAGACAGCTATCGGACTTTCTTCTAGTAATAAGAAACTTTAAGGCACATAACATGTTAAAAGGGAAGATCTACATAATTTCCTTTTCCTCTATCTCTGACAACTGATTTTTTGTAAAAAAAAATAAATAAAGAAGAAAGTAATAAAGATTTTTAGAAGCAAATGAAAATCTAGTAAAGAGCTACAGTGTTGTTTTGCCGCCTAAGGGACTAGCACCAACTGGCGCATAGCTTACTTAGTGGGATTTGGTGGGTTTGAACCTCAAATTTTCCAATTAAAGAAGCAGCAGTAGATCATAAGTAGATGATTTAAGCTGAGATACAGGTTACTATGATGGTAAGTAAGCAACAGATAGCCCCACCAGGAACAGCATTCTTGCTGCTCAGCCCACACACTCCAAATGTCTCCCTGTCTACCACACCAGGCATTAGAACAATATGAAAAACATCCTTGTGACACAATTCTAATATACAATGTGAATATAATACAATCTACAATCTACAATATTGTTCAGATCCTGCTGAATGCAGCCATTCTAATTGGTCGTTGAGACATTGTAATCTTTTGTCTCCCACTTCCCAGACAATTGCACTTGTGTGTATGTTGTATGAATTTGTATGGAATTGGATGTCTGTCTTGTAGTATGTATGAATTTCTTGTTTGATCTTTCACTCAGGGGTCAATTATGGTATATAGTATTGTATTCAAATTGTATATTAGAATTGTGTTCATCTGTATGTACATGTTGAAAAAAATATTTTTACACTAAAAGAAGGAGAAAAAAAGTTAAGAAAAATATATTTATGTTTATTTTGATAAAACATACAAATGAAGTCAAATAAATAACGATAAAATGTTAAATTATACAAGTCCTCTCTTTCTTTTTTTGAAGTATATTGTTGTTATGATATAGCTCATTAGCCCATGTTGTATGTAATTTCTGATCTGTTTTTTCATATTGTTCTATTGCTTTTCCCCTCTTCTCCCTGACCTCAAATCATCCTTTTTGTAGGAGTCACCCTTCCCTTGCTTTACCACACCAGGCATTACACTACATCAAAAAGCATTCAAACATTCCACACACATTACATTCATACTGGCTGAGCAGCAGGGAACAGGTAACTAATGGAAAGTATAAAAAGTATCAATACAAGTCACAACACAGTCTAGAATAGCACAGTGGTCAGAAAACAACGGGTTGGATTTTACCACAAGCTATTGCCAATGCTTAGACTATTTGCAAGCATTTATCCTGTAATCTTTTAGGTGCTTGATTGCCAGCGGTAGGCCTGAAAACATGAGAGTGACACAGCTTCCCAAGCTTACTACTAACAAGGTGTGTAAATTTAAAAAAGTATGACATTTGCACCCATTGAATGAGTACTTCTGTGGGTGAAAATGTACTACTTTTGGTAAATGAGTAACTGTATATTTAAGATGCTGAGTCAAAAATTGATCAAGCAATAACCTTTTAGTGTAATGAGGATGGCAAGAAAAACTGTCACGGATATAGTAGACCTGACTCAGGACCCCCAGACCCAACTACCAAACCAAGAATGCATTTGATATGCATCATGCTTCAAACAACCCTGCTGAAGCTACGCACCTGCCCGTCCCACCTGGGCCTGGTAGTTCTCAAATTGGAACTCAGGACTTCAGTCACATTCAACATGACGTCCTGCAGCCCCAGCCGCGGGATCACTTGTTTTGATTGTACTTTCACTGCACACACTCTTCTTTGTCTCTTCTACAAGAAGTTGTAATGGTAGAGTTGTCAGATCAGTGAATGTGAGCAGGGCTCTCCATTGCTAATCCTTGTCTTTTACAAATCATTTTATCAAGTGACTGATGGCACTTTGTACTGAGCCAGGCTTACAAATTGAGACAGGCTCACTAGCGAATTAAAAGAGCAGGTCTAGCCCGAGCAGAGGCATGGGCCTGGCTTTGCTTTAAGAGTCCATACACTAGCCGAGCAAGGATAACACTTGGCAAGTGTATCACACTACAAACGTAATGTAACAATATGATACAATCTCTTTAAATTCAAAATATTTATTTCTAAAACATGCAGAAGTGTTTCATATTAGTAAATCAGATTATATTAATACTTAGATAGACATTTATTAAGGTGATAGTTCTTAGACACTTTCATGGTTTGGCCCCCAACGACAATGCCAATACTGAACTCAGAGACAGGTCAGTTGTCATGTAAACTCAAAACATGGCCTAGGTTTTTATTATAGATGGAGCAACATTATAGTCTATAAAATCAAATATAAGAGGTGCTTATAATGTGTACATCTTGAACTCAAGTATTTAAAAGCGCACTTATATGTGAAAAAAGAAGGCTCTGTAAAATGAAATATGTGCCTAGGATCACACAATCTGCACAAGCAGGGAAGATGGAAATTAATCCAGGTTATCTGGGTTCACAATTTGAAATTCAGCCACCAGATGGTTATCTCTGTCTCTCCCTCTCTCCTCTGTTTACATCAAAGGACACATTTTTCCTTTATTCTTGACTCACAATAGAGACAGCAAACCCATCTACCAAGCCAAGAATGTATTCATTTGGGGGTGTCACTGATCATAAAGTGAATGGCTAATGTTTTAAACACAAGAACAATGGTAAACACCTACACCCATTGTGGGTGAGATGCTGCCTAACAGTTTTTGCATTTGTCACCCCGAGTGGGATGGGTATGCTCAGACATGAGTCCCATGCACTCCACACCACTGGATTCAAGCAAGCCGGGCTGAAGACGGCTGGAATGCCAGAAACCGGTCCTCGGAAACTTGGTTCCGGTCCAGGGAAGGCATGGCTTGGCAATTTGGGCTGGTCTGTTCCCATGAGGCTCAGGGTCAGACTGATTTGCATATGGCCATGTCTGAACTGGGGTGGTGTGGAGTGCAAAATAACGATGGATTTAGGCCCAGATCTCTGTACTGGGGTGAATGTATGACATTGTTCTGCATTCTGCCCATCAACTGTGGTTTTTGCATTTGTCAACCTTAGTGGGATGGGTATGCTCAGACGTGAGTCCCATGCACTCCACACCACTGGATTCAAGCAAGCCGGGCTGAAGACTGCTGGAATGCCAGAAACCGGTCCTCGGAAGCTTGGCTCTGGTCCAGGGAAGGCATGGCTTGGCAGTTCGGGCTGGACTGTTCCCATGAGGCACAGGGTCAGACTGATTTGCATATGGCCATGTCTGAACTGGGGTGGTGTGGAGTGCAAAAAAACGATGGATTGAGGCCCAGATCTCTGTACTGGGGTGAATGTATGACATAGTTCTGCATTCTGTCCATCAACTGTGGTTTTTGCATTTGTCACCCGAGTGGGATGGGTATGCTCAGACGTGAGTCCCATGCCCTCCACACTACTAGATTCAAGCAAGCCGGGCTGAAGACGGCTGGAATGCCAAAAACCGGTCCTCGGAAGCTTGGTTCCGGTCCAGGGAAGGCATGGCTTGGCAGTTCGGGCTTGACTGCTCCTATGAGGCACCAGGTCAGACTGATTTGCATATGGCCATGTCTGAACTGGGGTGTTGTGGAGTGCAAAAAAACTATGGATTTAGGCCCAGATCTCTGTACTGGGGTGAATGTATGACATTGTTCTGCATTCTGTCCATCAACTGTGGTTTTTGCATTTGTCACCCCGAGTGGGATGGGTATGCTCAGACGTGAGTCCCATGCACTCCACACCACTGGATTCAAGCAAGCCGGGCTGAAGACGGCTGGAATGCCAGAAACCGGTCCTCGGAAGCTTGGTTCCGGTCCAGGGAAGGCATGGCTTGGCAGTTCGGGCTGGACTGTTCCCATGAGGCACAGGGTCAGACTGATTTGCATATGGCCATGTCTGAACTGGGGTGGTGTGGAGTGCAAAAAAACGATGGATTTAGGCCCAGATCTCTGTACTGGGGTGAATGTATGACATTGTTCTGCATTCTGTCCATAAACTGTGGTTTTTGCGCCTAACA
Source organism: Lissotriton vulgaris (assembly GCF_964263255.1). Taxonomy (NCBI): domain Eukaryota; kingdom Metazoa; phylum Chordata; class Amphibia; order Caudata; family Salamandridae; genus Lissotriton; species Lissotriton vulgaris. Next base: position 1,928,091,338 of record NC_141689.1, on the reverse strand, counting down.
GTACATCACTATTAGAAAATGGGTTTTTGGTTGACTGGGGTGTGAGCGCTGCTCAAGCAGCAACTGCAATCCTTTTCAGGGTAAGGCTCAAGCAAACCCCAACTAACCCTTACTTACCCTTTGCTTGCTTGGCACAGAGCAGTCAGGCTTAACTTGAGTCCAATGTGTAAAGTATTTGTGCAACACTTCAAACAGTAAAATCTGTTAAAACACCACACAAAAATAACCCACACTAGGTATAGATTAATAGAGTCACTTTTAATTAATAAAAGAAGAGCAAAGCAAAAAAAAAAAGAAACAAGGGATATCTGGTGGCGCCGGACTGGGACAAAGTCACAAGTTCAGGCCTTCCAGGATGGAGTGTAGGCCGGCTACATGCAACCAGTTAGGCCAGCTGGACAAAGTACCTTAAATCCTGGTTGCGAAGCGTTGCGTGGATCCGAGGGGTGACAGCATTACACAGCTGAAGTGATGCATCCGTTCTGAGATGCAGTGAGCCTGTGGTGTGAGGTCCTCGAGGATCCTGTCGATTGGGCTTGTGATGAAAATTCTAGATGTAAAGGAAACGGCACGCAGCTGGTGATGTGTTGTCCTGAGGTGCTGCAAGTATGCAATGTGGAGAACCTGGGTTGGTGACAGGCCTCCCCCTTGGTGATGCATTGGTTCTGAATATGAGAGGGTGATGCAGACCTTCTCTGCTAGGCCACTTCCATGTAGCAGCAGTGATGCATCAGTTCAGCCAGAGGAGAAGTAGAACCTTGGTGTTGGTCCGGCTAGAAAATAAGCCGAACAGCAGAGAAGATGCATTGGTTCAGCTGGTAAGCTCCTTAGTTCCACTTCAAAGGGTCCAGGACTGGAGGTATACAATGTAGCAGCATAGACTCACAGGTGGCAGAGTCCAGGTGCAGAGGCAGGGCTGTTAGAAGCCTGTTATGTCCCTGAGTCTTCAGATCAAGAGGCCAGTCAACTACCCTTGGAGCCACTCTGGATACTGGGTTTAAGAGATGCAGGTCCAGTCCTTCTCACCCAAGCAAGAGGCTAGCAGGCAGCTGGTCAACACAGCAAAGCAGGAGTCAAAGAGAATAGCAGTAGCAGTCCAGCCAAGTGGCAGTCTTTTCTACAGCACAGCAGTTCTTCTTTCTGGCAGAGTATCAACAGGTACAGAAGTGTAATAAAGTAGTGGTATCTGAAGTCCTTCTTTTATATACAGTTGTGCCTTTGAAGTGGGGTGAAGTGCACAGACGCCCTGCCCTGCCAACCCTGGCTCGAGACTAACCACAGGGGGCATGGAGCCCTTAGTTTGGGGACAGAACACAGCCTATTCAGGAGTGTTTGAGGCTTGTTCCAGCTCCTCCCTCCCATCCTATCAATTATAACCCACTCAGTTATATCCCATTGAGTGTGGCTGTCTAGGAGGAATACACAAAGCCCAACTTCCAACATCTCCGCATCTTGGGATCAGAGATGGGCTGCAGGCACCAAATGGCTAAGGAGAAAAAAATGCCAACTTTTTAAAAGTGTCATTTTCAGAATTGTAATTTAAAATCCAACTACAGCATTGGGTGGGATTTTAAATTAGGATTCCAGAGACACCAAACATGAATTACTTATATCTTCCCATTTGGAAATTGTACATATAAAATGTAATAAGGCAATCCCCATGTTATCTACACAACATATAGGCCTCCTTACATTAGTGAAAAATGAATGTAAGAGTTTTTCACTACCAGGAAATGTACAACTTAAATGTACATGGCATGCTTTTATAAATAAATTTCAACCTTCCCTCTGGGCTGCCCTAGTAGTGGTGTTTATGTATTACAATGAAAGGTAAGGGCCTGGCCTGAGGTTTACCTTACCAGGTCGACATTGCTCTTTAAAACTGCACATAGGCACTGCAATGGCAGGTCTGAGACATGTTTAAAGGGCTACTTATGTGGATGGCACAATCATTGCTGCATGCCCACTAGTAGCATTTCATGTGCAGTCACTAGGCACAGGTAGTGCACATTTGTTAGAAATGTGTGTTTTTAGTTGGTTGAGGTATGCACCTTTGTCCAAGTAGGGACACTTCCTTCTAGTCAGGGTAAGAGGATTACACACTTTAGATAATTCCTGCTCACCCCCTTGGTTGCTTGATACAAGCAGACTGGCTTCTCCCAAAGGCAATGTGTAAATGATTTGTACCCAGACACACAGTGACACAGTAGGAACATAAAGTATTTGTATCTAAATCAAACAAGACCAACCTCAGAATTCGGCCGAACTGAGTTAAGTAAATGAATAAATAAATGAAATGCATTACATTGTGCGCTGCATCACCATTTGGCGGTAATGCAGCCTGATTGGAGAACAGGGAAAGTGTGCATGACTGTTCGGCTGGTCCCAGAAGGCCGGCCAAAGAGTCATGTGCACTAAGGAGTGGGCATACCACTCCTACCCAGCCATGCTATGAGATCAGAGCAGCCCCACCCACCTGCCTCAAAGCAGCATGGAAGTATAAAATAATAATAACTCAAAGTTATTATTATTTTATGCTTCCTTTATTTGCAGTGCTTAAAAGCAGTGGGTCGATGCTCCTATGACATAGCATAGGAGCATCCACTGTTGAAAAGGGAAAACGTTGTCCAGTGCCAGTTCCAAGAGGCTTTGCACTGATTTGCATTGTTTCACACTGGTTCTCTGCAGAGATTAGCTGCAAAACCCACCTCTGAGGCCCTGTAACTGTAAGGAGGCACCTCAGGCAAGGCTAAGACTTGCAGATGAAAGAGTCCAGCAGCACCAGCAGAGTTGCAGGTAGATTTTTGTGTCCCTTAGACTTCTTAACACACAAGCCCTTGGAGAATCTTCAAAAGTAGGATACACATCAAAGTCCAGTCCTTTGTCCTCTTCTTTGCAGTAGCAGCAACTGTTGGCCAACCCAGCAAAGCATACACAGCAAAGGGGCAGTACTCCTCCTCACACCTCTCCAGCTGTTCTTGGCAGAGGTTCCTCTTGATTCCAGAAATAATCTAATTCTCTGGGGTTTAAGGTCTAATACTTATACCCCATTCTCTCTTTGTTTTCTTTGTGGCAGAGGTCTCTGAGCCGAGTCCAAACCAGTTATTTCTTCTCTAGTGCAGCATGACCACCTGTAAGGAATACAGCCTTGTGCAAAGACGACACAGCCTATTCAGCTGCAAGTCAATCTCCTCCCACCACTCTAAATGCAGCCAAGGTCTATACAGCCAGCTATGAGTCTCCCAGGAAAGGCAGGACACACCTCAACCCCCCAACCCCTGGTGGTGGTCTACAGTGAATGCACATCCCCACCTCCAGTCACTCCAAAAACAGTCAATACACAAACCAGCAGAGGCTGACAGAATGGTTCTGAAAGTGGCATTTTCAAACACACCATTTAAAAAACCATATTTACCAAAAGATATGTTGTTACAGTTTTATTTTAGAGAGCCTAAACTCCATTTCTCTAACTTCTCCCAGTGGAAAGTTACACGTGTAAGATGTCACGAAGTAACCCCCATGTTAATCTATGGGACCTGCATCTCGCTCTCGCCCCTGGAAGCTGTTTTCAGAGGAATCAGACGCTTGTTGATGTACGGCGTTTCACGCGTGTGTGCTTGGTCTTGTGCATGCACGCTCTTGTCGATCCGGAGGATCCTGTGCCGGCGTCTGCTCTTGTGGAACGCCAAGCCGTGAGGCGGACCCGGGACCCGGGGCGTGCAGAGGACACAAGGCGCCCTGCTGGAGGACGCGAATTGCGGCCGTGTTTGGGAAGGTGAACTAGTGTTTGGTAGAGAAGCTGAGACAGCAAATTCTTGCACACAGTAACAGTCCCTAACATTCTAAAATAAAACGCGGGCCCGTAGGAGTGCTGTTGACACCAGCTGAATTAGAGTTGGTGACAGCACCTGGGCTGTTAACTAGCTGATGGTAGCAAGGAAGAGCAGGAGTGCTCAGCGTTAAACCGCGGAACTGAGGTAAGTGAAGAGAAGCTTGGCCTGCTTAGAAGCCATATGTGGAAGGGTTGTAACTGCTTCTTTTAACAATCGAGGACATTAAAATCAACCCATAAGCAACGGCGGCAGTGATAAGTGTACAAGTTATAAAATTGAGACGGGCAAAAGGGTCTGTGTAACCCCAGTGGAGGATTGGGACAGTGAAGTAGTATTTAAACAGGCCATAGTATTCGTGATCCGAGACCAGAGTGTGAGGAACGAAGAAGGAAATTAAAAAGATGGCGCCGGCCAAAGCAAGAACCCGTAAGACTACAAAAACTGGGAAAAAGAATGAGTTGAACATTCCAGTAACAGGTGTAGGGAGCGGAGTAGGTCAATCAAAGGGGGCACTGAATGAGCCAGCTGGAAGGAAGAAACAAGCAACAAGAAATGCACAATCATTGACACTAACACCGAAATCAGCAAAATGAAAAATAGAAAAGGGTGGCTCGTCAGTGTCTAATCCGATTAAAGACTTCTTGGGAAGACATTTCAAGGGGAAGGATTTGACGAACAAGGAGGCAAGTGCTGTGGCATATCCAGCTCTGGATCCGGGGGCGAGGTTGATGTTGCCTCTGTAAACCAGACTATATTCAATATCTCTAGGGTTTCTCTGAACCAACGGCTGTCTTCTTTGCCAAGAATGTTTCAGCGGTCACTCGAATGTGAAACTGAGGATGAAGGAGAAGACGTAACGATAAGCAGCTTGCTGTAACGCTGCAATCCTTACCTGGGGCATTGATTTTGGAGCAGCCACCGCCGAGAGTCACTAACACCATTCCTGGGGGATTGTTTGAGGAGCCGCCACCGCCGAGAGTCATTGGCACAATTCCCGGGAGGTCAGATGCCAGGAGAGAGGTGAACTATGCCTCCCGGCATCCCCTGCGGCACGCACGCCGCTGACGCTGGCATAGAGCGCAAGGAGGCACTCAAAAGGACTGTCGGGCTCCCGCGGCGCGGGAGCTCGCTGTAATGCTGCAATCCTTACCAGGGGCATTGATTTTGGAGATGCCACAGCCGAGAGTCACTAACACCATTCCTGGGGGATTTTTCGAGGAGCTGCCACCACCAAGAGTCATTGCCACCATTCCCGGGAGGTCGGACGCAAGGAGAGAGGCGAACTATGCCTCGCGGCATCCCCTGCGGCGCGCATGCAGCTAACGCTGCCATAGAGCGCAAGGAGGCGCTCAAAAGGACTGTCGGGCTCCCGCGGTGCGGGAGCTCACTTTAACGCTGCAATCCTTACCTGGGGCACTGATATTGGAGCCACCACCGCTGAGAGTCACTAACACCATTACTGGGGCATTGTTTGAGGAGCCGCCACCACCGAGAGCCATTGGCACCATTCCCGGGAGGTCGGACACCAGGAGAGAGTTGAACTACGCCTCCCAGCATCCCCTACGGCGCGCACACCGCTGACGTTGCCATAGAGCACAAGGAGGCGCTCAAAAGGACTGTCGGGCTCCCACGGCAAGGGACGCGCGCGGGCGTGTCTGGGCGCTGCCCGGGTGTGCCGCACGGGACAAGGGCGAGCCCGTCGGCGCCCGTCAGAGACGGTTTGAGGCCGGGCTGGGACACCCCTTTTAATTTTCAATCCCTGTATTATCTCGTGAAACTATAAGTAAGGCTCTGTGATATCTTAAATACTGTAGGTCCTGTACCATATCTATAGATTGATACTGATACCAGTTGATACTCACTAAGGCCTGGATTGGAATCATAGTTGGTATCTTTTTCTTAGGACTCAGTCTACAAATTATTTTGGAATTAACAGATAATTCACATTTGCACTTTACCTGAACTCTCTTGTATGTGTTTGCCTAGTCCCCAGCAAGTTTAAAGGCATTGTACCCAAGTCACATTTTTTTTTAATTTTAACTGTTTCTAACCATTTATTGTAAACTACATTACACATCTGTGAGTTCATTACATTTTTAAGGGCATATATGTATTACTGAATAGCGAATCAGTATATGTACAAGTTTTTTAGGATTATATTCTTGACTTTGATAGAGCTAAGTACTGAGGTATTTTATTCAACTTATCTTGTTTTTTGGATGCCTTTTTTGCATTAGTCTCTGAGCGTATATTTGTACTTATATTGTGGTATAGATTAAGTGTTTTCCATACCTCTCATTTCTATAGATTATAGATTAAAATGAGCGGACGGAAAGTAACTGCAGGGACAGTGTGGTTGGAACCCTAGATGCTTTTTTATCTAGGGCTGAATCGGTCCATCACAAAGAAATTCTATTAACGGAGCGCAGGTTATCGTAGGAGCCCTCTACCTCTCATGGTGGGCTTTCCCTTACCCCTGCTTTCTCAGATGTCCTCACTGTCCCCAATCACGATACGCGCCCCCCCCCCCCCCGAGCAGCGTAGTGTACTTCCCGGGGCCGATACCCCACAATTAAATGAAACCAGGTCTTCAGCGATCCAAGAGCAGGAACTTAGCCCAGCTAACCATAAATTACGGTCAAGGGCACAGAAACCATAAGTAAAATCTATCTGTCTCAAGAAAGCCAATGTTGTATCAAGGAAAACTCGGGGATCTAGGCAACACGTGCAACCAGGGTCAGGTAACCAGGGGGTGACCGTGGTAGAAAAACATGCTACGAGTGATGCCATGGAGAAAAACCTAACTAACCATAATCTGATAAATGTAGGGACATTATCTGCAGGTTCTTCGGAGGGGGTTTTGGGGGAAGACTAGAAACCATGCTGACTACCCTATTTGACCCTATCTTACAAAAAATATGTGGGGTAGAAGCAAGAATATCCAATTTAGAAGTGTTGGTGGCTAGCTCTTCTCGGGTCATTGTTACAGCGAACCCACAAAAGCCAAAAACTCAAGAGCTCAGTGCAAAAGGTAGAGTAGGGCAGGACAGAGACGAGGAAGCTGATATTGTGATGTTAACAACTAACGGTAGGACACTGGACATAAGACTCTCAAGTACTTGTACTGTGGCTAACGCCGATAATGTAGATCTAAGACAGCCCACTACTACTAGAACAAGACCGCCTCTGCCGCAGAAAGATAGAAGGCCTGAGGATTGTTCTCTTTTACCATCAAGTTTACCAATCATTGATCTCCCACCTGAATCCACCCCATATGTAGTAATACTGGGGCATGTCCCTGTTTTTCCACCAGGCAAGAGTGAAAGTTGCAGGCAGTTGATAAACAAAATAACGCAATGGTTCTTTCAGAATACAATGCTGGAGCCAATCTATCCAATAATATAATCATGGAAGGTAGGGTCAACTGGATTGGGCGCTCCAGCAAAAAAGGGACTGGGGACTGTGGGGCATATTACCAAGCAATAGCGATAATTATCGCTATTGCTTGGTAAGAGACAAAAATTTACCGCTGAGCTGCGGCGATTTTTATCGCAGATAAACCTTGGTAGTACCAAGGTTTATCGCAAATGCGATAAAAATCGGCCGCAATGCATGAATATCGCTGAAAAGTCAGCGATATTCATGCATTACCGAGCTAATGCTCTTAGCCATGTTATCCACCTCCCATTGGATAACATGGCTAAGAACTGCTCAGGGCAGGTGTTAGCTTTTGGAGATATTCGCGCTTAGCGCGAATATCTCCAAAAGTTGGTAATAGGAGATAGCGATGTTAGCGACTGTTTCCAGTCGCTAACATCTTGGCACGCCCACTTTGCATGTCATTAGTGATAAATATCACTGACATGCAAAGTGTGGCCCAAGATGGTCGCTATCTCCTACTAGCTGTCGCTAACTGGTGTTAGTGACAGCTAGGTAATAGGGAGATAATTTTATCTCCGCTTTCTTGGCTTTTAAAGCCAAAAAAGCGGAGATAAACCCCCTTGATAATATGCCTCTGTATTATCATTAACTTTGACAATCCCTATACTGTAGGCCAAATTTTCTCAAGGGGTTTTAGTCTCCCACCAATAACTGATTTTGTAATCAAATTACTACCCCTGGTTTTTTTTTACAGGCCGCCAAGTAACAGGGACTTGGCGAGAGCTGCTTACGGGCAACATCAGCAGGGGGATGTTCAGACAAGATCTGGATCTATCTATTATCCTACTCCTTTGTTGAAATCACAGCTATTTATGAATAGGCAGTGTGATATTGAGTACAGAGTGCCATTAAACAATAGATTTGAAACCTTGTCAGGCATGGAGGACTGTGACTGACTGCAGGACCCAGAAACTTCAGGTGGGGGGGGGCAGGTTACACCACCGCAAGAAGCAGGGGCTGTTGGGGCTGAGTATTCAAGGTGGAGTCCGAATAACATTATTTCTTGGAACATGGCAGCTAAGCTAAGGGACCCTAGATGGATAGCCAATGCGAAGCAATTCCTGATAATCTGCCTACAGGTCGGTAGAATGTGACCTCTTCCTGGAAGGCTATAAGGCTTTCTTTGTTCCAGCTAATCCATTGATGAGTGGGAGAGCAAGGGGGGGTTTGGCTATTTACATCTCGGTAGCTGTTGCGTGCAAAGTGCACGTAGTGCCCTCCTCACATTTAGGTATCTTAGCATTAGTGGCACTCAAGGGGGCTCTTAGTTGGGGACTTGTTAATTTTTATAACTCTATTTTATCCCCGTCTAGTAATGTAATTGCCCTGAGTGAATTCATAAACCACTGCCTAAGCCATAGCCTACACAACTTGATGGTTGCCGGTGATTTTAATATACATACATGCAGCAACCCGCTAATGTCCTGTATTTTTGAGCTGTGTTGTCCTGGAATGCACGGCTTCCATTTTGAGCATACAGCTGAAGGGGAGTGGTTAAATGCCATGAATAATGATCTAGATCTGACACCCACTATGGTTATAACGGACCCCTGCAATAATGTCACGGTACCCACATTCAAGGGACATGGGAATGGGTCTTTTATTGATTTTGTTTTAATATCATCCTTTGTAGGTACTTTCTCAATCACTCAGAGTGAATTCAGTGACCACAACCCTTTATCATTTTACCTGACAGGTCCTCTGGTGGATAAAATAGAGGAAGCCCCTAAATTGGGATCACTGCGTCCAACTGATGAAATGTGCAGATTAAGATGGTCGCATGTGACCCCAGATATACTTTTTAATAATATCAAAACTGCCTGTGCAGATCAATTAGCCCTTTGTACACGGGGTAGGCATTCACCATAAGAGGTTCTAGGAGATTTACGGCTATTACTGAAAAGGTGAGGGGGCTGCTATTTGTTCCAGTTAAGAATCAAACACGTGTGGGTCCAAGATGGTTTGATTGCCACTGCTCTAAAGCAGCAAGGAGGCTGAGGGAAGTCCTGTCAACTAAACCCAGAATACAAGCCGATGTCTCCGCATGTAGCAGGGAATATATAAGTCGGCCATAGTTACACGAAAGGGAGCATTAAGGGATGAAGCATGGGGGAGTTGCTGGACCCCGGAACTCTTAGAAACAGTTCAAAGTTTTGTAATGTGGTAAACAAACCACTATTTGATCAGGAGGGGGGGGTGGCCTTGAATGTCACATATCAAAGGAGGAGTGGGAATACCACTATGAGCTTTGACTGTCTCCCTGAGCAGAATGATAAGATACAACCTGGCCCTTAGTCAGTGGAAATACGACTTGAGAGGGCTGAAATACTGGAAGGTATTTCCGGTCTAACTTCTGGCAAAGCTCCCGGCCCTGACGGGATCCCCCCTGATCTTTTAAAGTCTGACCCCTCCTTCTGGGCGCTGATACTGGAGTCTGTTTTTAATGCGGGGCACAGTATGGCTGCCCTCAGTCGTGGGCAACCTCCACTATAGTTCCTATCTTTAAAAAAGGTGTCAAAAGTAGTCCCCATTGCTATAGACCCATATCACTTTTAGACTCTGAGGTAAAAGTGGTGGGGTGGGTCCTCCTGCAGAGGCATTCATTATGGGCAGAGGACAACAAGATTCTGTCTGAGGTACAGTATGGGTTCTGTCGGGGACGATCTACCATTGCCCAGTGTCTTAACCTTTTTTTGATATTGAGCAAGTACACTGTGGCTCGCCAGGGGGCCATTCACCTTGCCTTCATGAACTTGTCTTCAAATTTTGACTGTGTCAACAGGAATAAGCTTTGGCAGACCATGAGAGCAATGGGTGTTGAAAATGGTGTTGTAAACTTCTTAAAGGACCTACATAGGTACACAAAATCTAATGTCAGGGTTTCCCAGGATTTGAGCGTTACGAGGGATTTTAATATGAAAAAGGGAATCCATCAAGGATGTATTTTGGCTCCCTTTTTGTTTAACCTTTATAATACTGAATTAGATAGCGTCTTGAGGGTGTTGGGGGTTGATTGCCCCAGAGTAGGTCGGCGAGAGATTCCCGTCCTGTTGTATGCGGACGATGCCGTCCTCATATCCAGGACGGAAAGGGGACTACTAGCACTCTTAACAGCTTTCTCTGCATGTCAGACAGGGATTTGACAATAAACAACACCAAATCTTATGTTATGCAAGTGGGGCACCCTCCAAAAAAGAATTTTCCATTTAAAGTTGGAGACTCAAAGATTCCCCTTACTAACACGTTTTCATGTTTAGGGGTCCTCTTTGATAACAAGCTTAAATGGGGTCCCCATATATTAAAAACAAAAGGGGACGTTGTGAGGGTGAATGCAGCAATTTTTAACTTCGCCTCCAAATTGGGAAAGAAGCCTACTGGAGCTTTGCTGCAAGTTTACCAGATTAAATCTCTGACCACAGCATCCAATGGCAGGGAAATATGGGGACATAATGCAGTAGATTCTTTACAAATTGCGGAGAACGACTTTTTGAAACGTATATTGTGTGTCCCGCGGGGCACATCAAATTTAGCTGTTCATGAGGAGCTGGTGGTCCAGTTTGTTAGTGATGTACTCTCCTTTCGACCCCTGACCTGTTGGTTAAAATTGTGGCTGAATCCACACATCCCCTTGACTCATTTGATCCTAAAAGACTGCATGTCTATGGATAACTCGGCCGCGGTACTGTGGCTGAATTACATTATGAAAAGTCTTGCAAGTTTAGAGGGGGGAGTTATTTGTCAACCCTGAATGTATTAAAAAGGGAGATGTGGAGGCAATCAAAATTGCCCTTCTATTAGAAAGCAAACTGATCAGGGAAGTTACGGAGGTACAGAAACCTAGCGTGCAGACATATATCATGCTGAAAACAACCCCTAGTTTTTTCGTATGAAGGAGTTAGGTCCTTAGGTAATGGGAAAGGCTGGACCTTAATTACAATTTAAACATGAGAAGAATGCCCCCCCACTTCTTTTTTAGAGAAAGCTCTTAGTTATAAGCAACACATCAACTTTAGTTAGATATGTTAGGTATATTTATTTGTACCTTGATTTCACCAATTCTTTGGAAAATTCTTAAATTTACATGTCAGAAAAAGAACACAACAAATATGACATATACATGTACCAACTTAAACACAACATTTAGTAAAAAAAAAAAAATCCACAAGTACATTCACTGTACACAACAAAGCATTTACGTCTGTGTTCAGACTGTTCCACTAGAAGAATCACAGTTACTAGTCTCAGTGACCATCAATGATAATTATGGAAACAGTAGTGGACAAAATCACAAATGAAAGGAGATATCACGACACATTGGTTGTACCAGTCACTACAAAAATAGTTGTTGGTCGTGTTAATTGTTATTGTTGGTGCTGCTAATTTTTATCTCCTTTCTTGCCGATGCGTTTCGAACTCCATACATCAATTATGAGTTCTCTTCAGGGCCTTGTCATTACTATCTGCATGTGTGTAAAGGAAAAGAAGAACACTATTTAAGTGTCAAATCCTATAGCCTCATCTTATAAGACCACTTTTGATCTTCTGCATTTAAAATCATGTTACCTGAATGGTAGCCATGTTTATCCAATGTCTTGTTCTGGATAATGGGAGCTGCAGTCTACAAGACGTTAAAAATTCAATTTAGAGTCAAGTTCAGTAATGGCCCTACAGTCACTTCAGGCAAAAACACTGCAGGACATACCTTTGGCTTTCTTTAGGGGTTCGGAAGGGCGTCTCCCTATGGCGCGGTGATGCTTCAGTGACCTGGGGGAGGGCGAGGAGGAAATCAATACCGGCGGGTTTGTATCCTTTCATACCCCATTCAATAGGTTAATGTGCCGCCCCTACCTTGTTAGGTGCCCCGCGGGCTTCGGGAGCGGCTCACTCCATGACACACAATTTTCACCCGGTTCTTCGATGCTAATTTGAAGTACCGCGTAGTCACTCTCATTCAAACCTCCGATCTCCTGCGCTGTTAAAAAACGGGACCGGTTTGTGTTATAGTCTCTCAGTGCATAAACCCGTTTTCGTATGTTCACTTAGACCCTCCGCTCACCTTGCTCAATGCGGCTCGCTTTCCCCAATGTTTCACTGTCGAGGGCGGCGGTCGGGTTGCCTGGATACTAAATGCGGTCACATGACCGTAGGTTTTCTGGGATTTGTAGTTGGGAATACGCGCGTACCTGTCAATTGGCCCACACGTGTAAGGAGCTTTGTTGTTCCACTAGCTTCTCCCCAATTTACCACCCTTCAGTCAAGGGGGACTGGCAAGCCCCCGTGGAGTCCCATACAACCTTTAGTCATAGTCTAGACACCTCTGAGAGGGTGTTCAATCCGTTTTGCGCACTATTCAATTTAAGAATCAGGTATGCCTCTTTTCTGAGCAGAGTATCCTCAATATCAATCAGGCCCTTGTTTCCTGTTGGCACTATTGTACAAAGTACAGTCCACTTGAAATCCATTTCACTATGATCTGAATCAAGAAAGTGTTGGACCATAGGAGCGCTCACCACCTTCTTTTTAATTCGTGACCTGTGTTGGGTGATCCGACTATTGACCTGTTGTGTCGTTTTCCCTATGTATAGTTTTTGGCAGGCGCAAATAATTGCATATACCACATTTCGTGTCTTGCAATTAGAGAATCCATTGTTTTTACATTTAACTCCCCTGTGTTCAAATTCAGACCCTTCGATTGTGGATTCACACGATATGCAATTTCCACATCTGTGGTGCCCTACAATTGGCTTCAGGCCCCATATCGAGATTAGAATACTTTTTGGCTTGGGGGTTAATACATCCGCCCTAATTACATTTTGGCCAATGCTCTTGTTTTTTTTATAGGCGAACAACGGTCGCGGGAAAGGACATTCAAGTTCCTCTAACAAATGCCAATTTTTCAGTACCATTTGCCTTACTCTGTGTGTGTCTGGCCCGAAGGTTGTCACACATACCAGCCTGTCCAGTTCTGGTTTCACTGTTCGCTCAAGTAAGCACTCCCTGGGGGTGTGGTGTGCCCTCTTCTTTGAATTGCTTAGCAATTTTTTGGGATACCCTCGATTCTTCATCTCTTCGCAAAACCTGGTTGCGTGTTTCTCATATTCTGCCACTTCCGAGCAATTTCTTCGAATCCGAAGTAATTGCCCGTAGGGCAAGCTGTCCCTCAGGCTTCTTGGATGAGCACTTCGGTGGTGAAGGATGGTGTTTTTATCCGTCTTTTTTCGGAAAAGAGAAGATTTCAAATGCCCATCTGTACACATTATTTCAAGGTCTAGAAATGTCATCTTTTGGTTGCTGGACTCCAATGAAAACTTGATGTCGCGGTGTCTCTCATTGATCCACGAGTGGAAGGCCGCCAACTCGGTGCGGCTCCCCTGCCACAGGAGCCACACGTCGTCGATGTATCTCCACCATTGTTTGATATGTTTGTTGAAGGGATTGTCGGAGTAGATGAATCTATTCTCGTACTCCGCCATGTAGAGTATGGCCATCTCCGGCGCATATGGACAGCCCATGGCCGTCCCTTTGATCTGCATAAAGAATTGGTCATTGAACCTGAAAAAGTTCTTTTTTAGCGTGATTTCTGCTAATTTCAAAATAAACGAGGTGAGGACCTGGTGGGGCCTATCTCTCTTTTCGAGATATAGTTCCAGCACTTCTAGTGCCCCATCTTGGGGAATTTGGGTGTACAAGGACGTTACGTCCATTGTCACCATCAGTTCTGTCACTGGGTCAAATTGTATTCCCTCAATTTTTACCAAGAAGTCAGTGGTGTCCTTCAGGTATGATTTAACACCGCTGACAAAGGGCTTCAAAAAGAAATCAATATATTTTGAAAGTGATTCCAAACAAGATTCACACCCGGAAACAATTGGTCGTCCTGGGGGCTCTTCCGGGTTCTTGTGGATTTTGGGCAAAAAATATAGAATGGGAGTTCTTGGAAATTTCTTTATCAAGAACTCACTTTCTTTTTGTCCCACAAATCCCTCATCCACACCACTCTTTATTATTTCACATATTTGTCCCTGAATGGCCCGAACCGGGTCTTCAGGGAGTTCTCTGTACCATTCTGTGTTATTGACCTGTGTCAACCCTTCTTTCAGGTATTTATCCTTAGACCAGATCACCACTGCTCCGCCTTTATCCGCGGGTTTAATCACGACCGACAGGTCTTCTGTTAGATTTTTAATTGCTAAACGTTGGCCTTTGGTGATATTTGGTTTAACGTATTTTTTGCTCTTTTCTAATTTGTTAATTGATGATTACATGATCTGTTCGAACGCCACAACCTGCTTCGGGATATTTTGATACAGAATAAAAGTTGATTTGTTCCTTAATCCTGTTACTTCCGTATCACGAGCAGGTGGTTTGTTTGCGAAAAAGGCTCGTAGGCGAATTTTTCTGCAGAACGCAATGGTTTCCATTTTGAGTCTAGTGAAATCAGTTCGCTGACTTGGGACAAATTTTAAACCTAGGTTGAGGGCAGATTCCTCGTCCCTGGTTAATGTTTTGGTGGAGAGATTCACTATTGTCGACGGTGTGGGTTCTAGGATTTGTAAAAGTTTCTGCGCGTGCGCATTTCCCATTGGGGTTTGAACCGAGTTTTTGCCTGTTGGCCTTTCTCTAAAAAAGGCCCCTTCTTGTTTGGATTATTCCCTCTCTCCTCAGGACCAGATGAGTTTGAGGAGGACGATGTGTCAGAAAAAGTTTTGAATCGATTTCTGGATCGTCCCTGAAAGTTGTATAGGGCTCCACGTGACTCTGTCTGAGTGTAATAGTCCTCCTTGAGAAATGGGTAGGCCCTCTCTAGTGTAAAAGATTTAGAGTCCGTCTCGTATTGGGCAGATTTAGAATTAATGGTAATGTCTCTGAAAGTTTGGATATCTTTTTCAATCTTTTCAAGCAATGTCTTTGCGTCAGTGACCGCCGGGCTTTCCTGAAGACTCTTTGTTAGAACCTCAATTTCTTCCAGCTCCTTCGCGCATAGTCTTTGGGCTGTTTCGATAGTGTGGACCATCAGGTCCCGGCTACATTTAGTGTTTATGCAGCTGAAGCCTTTTTTGTATTCACTGTCCTCCGTAAATATCACAGGGACATTTTTAACCTGAAGACCCCATGGGATGGTACCACCCCTGAGGTGTTTCAGGAGAAAATGGCCGTGGAGTTCTGTTCGAATATGTTTTTTCTTAAGTCTAATAAGTTTATCTGACTCGTTCTGCTGTTGTGCGGAGTTGCTTAGAGTGATGTTGTCAAAAGCGGATGAGGCACATAAGTTCTGAATATGTGCTTCTGAGAAGGACAAAGTGTCTTTCTCTGCCATTAGCTCGGGAGGACCTGGAGACCCCCTGCGATTATTATGATTAGTAGTTCGGGCTCAACTTGCAATGCCCGTGTTCTACTCTCGCGAGTGTGCACCCGCCCTCAACTTTTTCGTATGAAGGAGTTAGGTCCTTAGGTAATGGGAAAGGCTGGACCTTAATTACAATTTAAACATGAGAAGAATGCCCCCCCACTTCTTTTTTAGAGAAAGCTCTTAGTTACAAGCAACACATCAACTTTAGTTAGATATGTTAGGTATATTTATTCGTACCTTGATTTCACCAATTCTTTCAGGTCACGAATTAAAAAGAAGGTGGTGAGCGCTCCTATGGTCCAACACTTTCTTGATTCAGATCATAGTGAAATGGATTTCAAGTGGACTGTACTTTGTACAATAGTGCCAACAGGAAACAAGGGCCTGATTGATATTGAGGATACTCTGCTCAGAAAAGAGGCATACCTGATTCTTAAATTCAATAGTGCGCAAAACGGATTGAACACCCTCTCAGAGGTGTCTAGACTATGACTAAAGGTTGTATGGGACTCCACGGGGGCTTGCCAGTCCCCCTTGACTGAAGGGTGGTAAATTGGGGAGAAGCTAGCGGAACAACAAAGCTCCTTACACGTGTGGGCCAATTGACAGGTACGCGCGTATTCCCAACTACAAATCCCAGAAAACCTACGGTCATGTGACCGCATTTAGTATCCAGGCAACCCGACCGCCCATGGGGTCTTCAGGTTAAAAATGTCCCTGTGATATTTACGGAGGACAGTGAATACAAAAAAGGCTTCAGCTGCATAAACACTAAATGTAGCCGGGACCTGATGGTCCACACTATCGAAACAGCCCAAAGACTATGCACGAAGGAGCTGGAAGAAATTGAGGTTCTAACAAAGAGTCTTCAGGAAAGCCCGGCGGTCACTGACGCAAAGACATTGCTTGAAAAGATTGAAAAAGATATCCAAACTTTCAGAGACATTCCATTAATTCTAAATCTGCCCAATATGAGAGGGACTCTAAATCTTTTACACTAGAGAGGGCCTACCCATTTCTCAAGGAGGACTATTACACTCAGACAGAGTCACGTGGAGCCCTATACAACTTTCAGGGACGATCCAGAAATCGATTCAAAACTTTTTCTGACACATCGTCCTCCTCAAACTCATCTGGTCCCGAGGAGAGAGGGAATAATCCAAACAAGAAGGGGCCTTTTTTAGAGAAAGGCCAACAGGCAAAAACTCGGTTCAAACCCCAATGGGAAATGCGCACGCGCAGAAACATTTACAAATCCTAGAACCCACACCGTCAACAATAGTGAATCTCTCCACCAAAACATTAACCAGGGACGAGGAATCTGTCCTCAACCTAGGTTTAAAATTTGTCCCAAGTCAGCGAACTGATTTCACTAGACTCAAAATGGAAACCATTGCGTTCTGCAGAAAAATTCGCCTACGAGCCTTTTTCGCAAACAAACCACCTGCTCGTGATACGGAAGTAACAGGGTTAAGGAACAAATCAGCTTTTATTCCGTATCAAAATATCCCGAAGCAGGTTGTGGCGTTCGAACAGATCATGTTATCATCAATTAACAAATTAGAAAAGAGCAAAATATACGTTAAACCAAATATCACCAAAGGCCAACGTTTAGCAATTAAAAATCTGACAGAAGACCTGTCGGTCGTGATTAAACCCGCGGATAAAGGCGGAGCAGTGGTGATCTGGTCTAAGGATAAATACCTGAAAGAAGGGTTGACACAGGTCAATAACACAGAATGGTACAGAGAACTCCCTGAAGACCCGGTTCGGGTCATTCAGGGACAAATATGTGAAATAATAAAGAGTGGTGTGGATGGGGGATTTGTGAGACAAAAAGAAAGTGAGTTCTTGATAAAGAAATTTCCAAGAACTCCCATTCTATATTTTTTGCCCAAAATCCACAAGAACCCGGAAGAGCCCCCAGGACGACCAATTGTTTCCAGGTGTGAATCTTGTTTGGAATCACTTTCAAAATATATTGATTTCTTTTTGAAGCCCTTTGTCAGCGGTGTTAAATCATACCTGAAGGACACCACTGACTTCTTGGTAAAAATTGAGGGAATACAATTTGACCCAGTGACAGAACTGATGGTGACAATGGACGTAACGTCCTTGTACACCCAAATTCCCCAAGATGAGGCACTAGAAGTGCTGGAACTATATCTCGAAAAGAGAGATAGGCCCCGCCAGGTCCCCACCTCGTTTATTTTGAAATTAGCAGAAATCACGCTTAAAAAGAACTATTTCAGGTTCAATGACCAATTCTTTATGCAGATCAAAGGGACGGCCATGGGCTGTCCATATGCGCCAGAGATGGCCATACTCTATATGGCGGAGTATGAGAATAGATTCATCTACTCCGACAATCCCTTCAACAAACATATCAAACAATGGTGGAGATACATCGACGACGTGTGGCTCCTGTGGCAGGGGAGCCGCACTGAGTTGGCGGCCTTCCACTCGTGGATCAATGAGAGACACCGCGACATCAAGTTTTCATTGGAGTCCAGCAACCAAAAGATGACATTTCTAGACCTTGAAATAATGTGTACAGATGGGCATTTGAAATCTTCTCTTTTCCGAAAAAAGACGGATAAAAACACCATCCTTCACCACCGAAGTGCTCATCCAAGAAGCCTGTGGGACAACTTGCCCTACGGGCAATTACTTCGGATTCGAAGAAATTGCTCGGAAGTGGCAGAATATGAGAAACACGCAACCAGGTTTTGCGAAGAGATGAAGAATCGAGGGTATCCCAAAAAATTGCTAAGCAATTCAAAGAAGAGGGCACACCACACCCCCAGGGAGTGCTTACTTGAGCGAACAGTGAAACCAGAACTGGACAGGCTGGTATGTGTGACAACCTTCGGGCCAGACACACACAGAGTAAGGCAAATGGTACTGAAAAATTGGCATTTGTTAGAGGAACTTGAATGTCCTTTCCCGCGACCGTTGTTCGCCTATAAGAAAAACAAGAGCATTGGCCAAAATGTAATTAGGGCGGATGTATTAACCCCCAAGCCAAAAAGTGATCTAATCTCGATATGGGGCCAGAAGCCAATTGTAGGGCACCACAGATGTGGAAATTGCATATCGTGTGAATCCACAATCGAAGGGTCTGAATTTGAACACAGGGGAGTTAAATGTAAAAACAATGGATTCTCTAATTGCAAGACACGAAATGTGGTATATGCAATTATTTGCGCCTGCCAAAAACTATACATAGGGAAAACGACACAACAGGTCAATAGTCGGATCACCCAACACAGGTCACGAATTAAAAAGAAGGTGGTGAGCGCTCCTAAGGTCCAACACTTTCTTGATTCAGATCATAGTGAAATGGATTTCAAGTGGACTGTACTTTGTACAATAGTGCCAACAGGAAACAAGGGCCTGATTGATATTGAGGATACTCTGCTCAGAAAAGAGGCATACCTGATTCTTAAATTCAATAGTGCGCAAAACGGATTGAACACCATCTCAGAGGTGTCTAGACTATGAGTAAAGGTTGTATGGGACTCCACGGGGGCTTGCCAGTCCCCCTTGACTGAAGGGTGGTAAATTGGGGAGAAGCTAGCGGAACAACAAAGCTCCTTACACGTGTGGGCTAATTGACAGGTACGCGCGTATTCCCAACTACAAATCCCAGAAAACCTACGGTCATGTGACCGCATTTAGTATCCAGGCAACCTGACCGCCGCCCTTGACAGTGAAACATTGGGGAAAGCGAGCCGCATTGAGCAAGGTGAGCGGAGGGTCTAAGTGAACATACGAAAACGGGTTTATGCACTGAGAGACTATAACACAAACCGGTCCCGTTTTTTAACAGCGCAGGAGATCGGAGGTTTGAATGAGAGTGACTACGCGGTACTTCAAATTAGCATCGAAGAACCGGGTGAAAATTGTGTGTCATGGAGTAAGCCGCTCCCGAAGCCCGCGGGGCACCTAACAAGGTAGGGGCGGCACATTAACCTATTGAATGGGGTATGAAAGGATACAAACCCGCCGGTATTGATTTCCTCCTCGCCCTCCCCCAGGTCACTGAAGCATCACCGCGCCATAGGGAGACGCCCTTCCGAACCCCTAAAGAAAGCCAAAGGTATGTCCTGCAGTGTTTTTGCCTGAAGTGACTGTAGGGCCATTACTGAACTTGACTCTAAATTGAATTTTTAACGTCTTGTAGACTGCAGATCCCATTATCCAGAACAAGACATAGGATAAACACGGCTACCATTCAGGTAACATGATTTTAAATGCAGAAGATCAAAAGTGGTCTTATAAGATGAGGCTATAGGATTTGACACTTAAATAGTGTTCTTCTTTTCCTTTACACACATGCAGATAGTAATGACAAGGCCCTGAAGAGAACTCATAATTGATGTATGGAGTTCGAAACGCGTCGGCAAGAAAGGAGATAAAAATTAGCAGCACCAACAATAACAATTAACACGACCAACAACTTTTTTTGTAGTGACTGGTACAACCAATGTGTCGTGATATCTCCTTTCATTTGTGATTTTGTCCACTACTGTTTCCATAATTATCATTGATGGTCACTGAGACTAGTAACTGTGATTCTTCTCGTGGAACAGTCTGAACACAGACGTAAATGCTTTGTTGTGTACAGTGAATGTACTTGTGGATTTTTTCTTTTTTACTAAATGTTGTGTTTAAGTTGGTACATGTATATGTCATATTTGTTGTGTTCTTTTTCTGACATGTAAATTTAAGAATTTTCCAAAGAATTGGTGAAATCAAGGTACAAATAAATATACCTAACATATCTAACTAAAGTTGATGTGTTGCTTATAACTAAGAGCTTTCTCTAAAAAAGAAGTGGGGGGGCATTCTTCTCATGTTTAAATTGAAAACAACCCTTAGAGCAGAGCCATATCTCATGGGTTCATTGTCTACGCACGAGAAATTTTTATTAACTGTTTTCATGTTGACTGTATGAATTTCCTCGTGAACGCTATCTGGTCCCTCTTTTAAAAAAACGTAACTTTGGACAAGTTTGAGACCGCATTGATGTACCTACAATTACTGAAGGATTATTGTCTATTTTTTATTGTGGAATTTCAACTGTTAAGTCTAGGAAGTACGTGGATCTGTAATGAATTTTCTTCAAGTGTTTTCTTTTTATATTTATTAATTTATGATGCTATGGATATCGCTTTAACAATGCATTGTCACTTTTGATGCATCATGATCTGTAACAAATTCTCTTCAAGTCTTTTAAATTATTTAATTATTGTATGCTGCTATGGATATCGCTTTAACAATACACTGTCACTTTTGCCGTATCATGATGTGTAACTTTTATTGTTTTCAATTTAAACCAAATAAAGTTTCTTTGAATTGAATTGATAAGCAGCAAGGAATTAAGTATAAAAGACATAAATGAAACAATTACCCAACCTAAAGAGAATATTGGTGTAAACTGCTCTTTTGGTATAGGGAGTGATTTATTGCACTCCCCATTGCATGGGCTGGTGGTCATAGGGGCCTCGAGTACTTCCATGCTTGAGGTTATGTGGTTCCTCCCAATAAACCTGCAAGGCCTGCTAGAGGTATCTGTATTAAATATTAATCTCTTAAAAACACAAGGGGAGCAGTCTAAAGCAATGTTGGGCGAGCTCACGCAAATTAGAAGGTTAAGACCGATCGGTGGTGAAAAGGAGGGGGTAGGCAGTAAAAAGGCGGAGGAAGCTGTGTTTAGGGCTTCTAACTTAAAAGTGGAACCAACTGTATATATTTCCCGGCAGCCAATGATTGTGAAGAAATGGGGTGAAAGGAGATACTATACAAGTGGACTCACGAGGACATGGGGTGAGGTGGGCGCCCTTAGAAAAAGACAATTAATAAGACATTATGTAAGGAAGGTGAGAAGAGGGAAAGGAGAAAAGTTGGAACAAGAAGGTCAAGAGAGGGAAATAACCAAAAGACCAATTGAGAATAAGGTAAAGCCCTTAGCCAAACGCGAAGAACATTGGAATAGACTAGAAAGATCAAAGATCAGTAAAAGTAGTCTGGCAGCTACAACGAGAAGGAAGGAGGGGCAAAAGGGGAAAGTTACAGAAAGGAGGATAACATCACAATTGAGACTTGGAAATCTTAGATGTAGTTAGGCCCCTATAGAAAAAGATGAGGGAGACACTATAACAAAGAGAAGGGAAGCAAGATTAAAGGGAGATGCCCACAGTGTAAGGCAAAAATGTACCTCCAACTTATGGGGTTTCCTAGAACATTACGGGCATGGTAAAGGTGGGAAAAAGTTAGGAAATTAAAGCCATTAAATTGATCACAACTTCTATTCTCCCTGGAAAAAAAGCCCAAGTCTCGGTAGTATTGGCACAGAGGTCCTCAGAGAAGTAGGGTTTGTTACAAGTAGCACAGTGGGTGAGGTGACCAAGGTTCTTTTTTATTCTGCCTTGGTGAAAGACGCAATGGAAAATGCCAAAAATGAGCTGCAAAAGGAGGGGATTATATTTTTAAGAATTGAGGAAATACAGGGACAGCATTTCCTTATGAATCATGCTGGTCTAGGTTTATGGCAGATAAGTTTAGTCAACTCAAATTGGAATAAGAAGGAGGATCTTGCAATACCCATAAATGATAACAAGATACGAAAAAGATATATTTGCTGGAAATAGGTATGACATCTTAGCATCCCCAGAATTTAGGGAGTACGAAGAGGAGGGTGGATAGTTGGCACAAACAACTACTAGAATCTTATAATATTGAAGCGGCTATCTTCCCAAGAGGAGAGATCTCGCCACAGGACGTGACGTTTACTCAGTTGATGGGTTCACTGGGCATGGTATGCGCAAATGGGAGATTTCAGTCAGATCAACCAGCGGGTCGTACGTTTTTGAGGGGCCAACAACTCGGCCCAATAGATTATGTGTTCTGCCAGGCTTGGTGCTTTGGGCTAAATAAAAATTTCGAGCTTGTGGAAAATGACAGGTAGCGATCATTATCCATTGAGGGCAGAACTACATCATTTAAGAAGTAAAAATAGAGAAAGTGTTTGGCAGGTACAGATGGATCATCCAAAATGGTTGACAACTAGTATAGCAGTGGAATACAATGAAAAGTTAAAGCAAACCCAGCAGTCAATCCCTGTAGAAGAAATTCAATTTAGAAATGGCATTACCTGGTTTGAATCCACCATAGGTAAGCTGGTGTACACCTTAAAGAAAAAACTTAAGTCAAGAAAGTCAGGGCTTGGGAGCCATAGTGCTATTAAAATTGGAAGACCTGGTTTTAAGATGAATGCCGGGTAGCTAAGGCACAGATTAGACAGAAGGAGAGAAGATTAAGGGTTAGGTTTAAGGTGGAACTATATAAGTTGCTCCAGTCATTAAGGCTAAAATATAAAACACTAATTCGGAACAAAAAAAGATGTTATAAAGATAAGTGTTGGGAAAATTTGCTGGAGGTAATTGAAACTAGAGACATCAAATGATTTTAGAAATTAGTACAGGAAAGTGTGGGTAGGAAAGTAGGCTCCTTAGACTGCATGGTCCCTGAAGATGACTGGGTGGGCTACCTGGGAGAAATCTATGAGAAATGGCTAATATTAGAAGAGCCAAGGATCCCAGCTTGGCCACAGGTGAGGGATGACATAAAAGAATATTTTACCTCAAGTTAGATAAAGAAAATCATAGCAAGCTTGAATCTTATCCGAGCTGCAAGCCCAGATAACCTTAACCTTTCGGCAGTGATAATAAAAAGTAGACCAGAATGGTGGGCTGAGTTTTTTGCAAAGATGTTCCAAGTGATCTTGGAAACAGGAATTGTACCAGAAAGCTGGAGGGGTGCAATTATAAGCGATATACATAAGAAGGGTGACCACAAAATACCGTAGAACTATTGGTTAAAAAATCTCCGAGATATAGGGGAAAAAGTCTTTGCAAATGCCATACTGGGTTTACTAAAAGACTGGGCGGAGCAAAATCAGATTATACCCACGGAACAGGGGGAGTTTAAAGCTGGCCACTCCACAATTGACCATTGCTTTGCTCTCTGGGCCATAGCACAGAAGTCGACGGAAATGCAGGGAAGCTTATTTTGTTGTTTTGTAGACTTCCTCGCAGCTTTCAATCTGGTGGCCCTAACTATGTATGGTATTCTAAAAGATTTGTTAAGTCTGATTCAAATGCTCCATACTAAGAACTGGGCCCAGATAATTTTAGATATAGATGGGAGTTTATCTGGGAGAATTGAGATTGGAAATGGGCTGCGGCAGGGATGTGTATTGGCCCCTCTGCTGTTTTCCATGTTCTTAGCAGATTTGCAGTTTACCTTGGGGAGTGTCAATGGGGTGAGCCCGAAACAAGATGGTAAGCATATTGCATGTTTGCTCTATGCCGACGATCTGGTGATTATGGATCAGACTGAAGTTGGCTTGCAAAGGAAATTGAATATATTTAAAGATTACTGTTCCAAGAAAAAACTTGTGATAAATATGGACAAGACTAAAACCTTGAGCTTTGGCCGAAGGAAAGCCGGGTTCACATGGTGGTTGGGGACAGGGAAAGTGGAATCAGTCACTGAATATAGATACCTGGGGTTATGGTTCGAAAAGGGTATGAAATGGAACACCCACCTAGAGGCGTCAAAATTAACACCTTCGACGCTCATGACGAGCTCAGCTCGTCATGATGTACACCTCTCATACACTCATGACGAGCTGAGCTCGTCATGGAGCATGGGTTTCTGAATATTTCAGCACCCAGCGGGAATTGCTCTAGCAGCCATGGAGTTAAGAACCTCAGCATCGATTAGCGGCTTGAAATTGTTTAACAAAGCCTATGGCGCTATGTCAGATAGACTAGTGCTAAAAGCTTATTCGGCTATGGTACCCCCACAATTTTTGTATGGCGCAGAACTGTTATACTTGAGCAGTAAAGAGGGCTGGGATGTCGAGGAAGGCAAAAACCCCAAAATTCTATTCACACTTCCTATGTCAGCAATGGTCCAGGCGGTAAGACTGGAACTAGGACTGACGTCATGAGGCATTCTAGCCGGTATGGCCCTACTCCGTTTTTGGCAATGCCTAGGAGTAGGTGAGAACACCAAAATATCACAATGGTGTAAAAATTAAACACACAATAGCGAATTAAAATGGGCAAGAGAGACCAGGGCGATTATGATTAAGCTATGTCGTTTGATGGAGGTCAATTTGTGCCCCACGACCTTTATGATTAGAATTGATAAGAAGGTACTTAGGATGTTGGGGAAGGAAATATCTCATGCACAGGACCAAAATTATCTTGCAAATAAAACCTCAGTGCACTTGATAACTGTTGCATGGAAGAATGGACAATGCTTTCCCTACATTGATAGGCTACCAGATTGCCGAATACGAAGTGAGGTTTTTAGGGTAAGAATTAGGGTGAACCTGGGTTATATAAATAATGTGGTAAAATGTACAATGATTGATAAGACGGAAAGATGCACGTGTACTTTGGGCATCGCTTGTGACTTGCTACATATTCTAATAGACTGTCAGAAGTTTCTAGAGTTACGAATTATGTTTTTAAAACCAATATTTAATAAATGTGAGATTAGAACTAGGGCTCAGAGTGTAACTTCGATGACTGAATTGACCCATTTAGACATTGCCGTTGCTATTGGGAAATTTATGCAAAGCGTGAAGGCACTTCTTTATACCTTTTTTTAATGAGTTTTAGCAAATTGTTTTATCCTAAATTGGGTAATGGAGGGTTCCATAACTGAATCTTGTTTTAAGATGTGTTTTAGCTTCTTTCACGAAGTGTACTCTTAGATGTATTTTTAATGATATATGTATTGTTTGGGGACCAACGGGCCAAATAAACGTGAATTGATTGTTTGATTGTCTATGGGACAAATAACCGTTCAATAGTGAAAAACAAAATACACAGGTCACTATCAGGACATGTCACACACACCAGTACATGTCATATCTGTCACATACAATGCACCCTGCCCATGGGGATACCTTGGACCTACCTGAGGTGTGCCTTACATGTAAGAGAAGGGAAAGCTAGGGCCTGGCAAGTGGCTGCAACTGCAGGCTCTGACACTGCAGTGTCAGGTCTGAGATACATTAACGGCTACTTATGTGGGTGGCAAAATCAGTGATGCAGGCCCACTAGTAGCATTGGAATCACAGGTCCTGGTCACTCTCAGTGCACTTTACTAGGGACATACCAGTAAATCAAATATGCCAATCATGGTTAACTATTCATAATAACAATTTACACAGAGCATATGCACCTCAGCATTGACCAGCAGTGCTAAAGTGCCCCGAGTCCTAAAGCCAACAAAAACAGGTCAGGAAAAATAGGAGGAAGAAGCAAAATGTTTGGGGATGACCCTGCAAAAAGGGCCAGGTCCAACAACATTACTAGAGACTTATAAGTAAATTAACCATTCCAGTTATGGATAAGCCAATGTTGTCACATTTTAAGGCGAGAGCACAAGCACTTTACCACTGGTCAGCAGTGGTAACGTTTGAAGAACTTAAGGCCAGCAAATTTGATGTCTGCAAAAACAGGAGGTCTGAAGGCAATAAGTTAGGTGAAACAACGTCTAGGATGCCAGGTCTAACAGGCACATTTGGATTGGTGTTTAAACCTACCACTGGAGAAAGAGGGCCCAAATATTGGAATTAAGAGAGACACTTTAAAAGAGATAATCGGCATCTAAAGGAAGGAACAAGGAAATATAGGAAATCCAAACCCTGAAATGGACCCAGTGTCTCGGTGAATAGAGGTAAAATATACATGCACTGTGAAAAAGGTGCATGGATTGAGGCAGCGGGTATTTGATTAAATTCCATTTATGTTTTTAACTTTTTCTTTCTTTTCTTTCAACTTCGCCTTTTTTCCACGGCTACCATTTCTAATTTTTGGGTTTGTAATTATTTTTACATTATTCTATCGTTTTTCTAATTACCATACAGAGAACAAAATGCCACGCTATTGAAAGCGCTTAATTAAACTGTCATTTGGGGGTTGATTTGAACTGCACAATTGTGCACATACCATATCGTAATGCACATACTTTTCAATGACGGCTCATACCTTATTTTCTAGCGTTTGTGTTTGTGTTGATGAAAAAAAAAATTGTGGCTCCGAAAATGGCCAATTGCCTTTCCTCCAGAGATTTGCCCCTGTCAAGTAAAGAATAAGAAACAATTTGTGATTTCCTTTGCTTTAATTGTTGCTTTTCGTCTATATTTCATTATTCTGTACTTTGCCACGGACAGGTGCCACTGACGGACTCAACTTGTACGCAATCAGTGGATGTGTAAGTTGAAAGGAATCACACAACACCTCCCCCCGTCCCCCACCGAAATAGTCTGTTAATCAATTTGTATTCAGTAAATTAATTGTAATATTAAAATGTATATAAAAAATGATATTGCTTTCAAAGCACTCGGCCTGACATCTCACTCAAGCATAAATACAAATATGATGATCATGTAAATGAATGCATTCTTATGATTTGCTGCCATAACAAAAATACTAGCCCATTCTAATGAGATAATTACAAGAGATATCCATGCATTTTGATTAAAATATTAAAACTCGGATGTATTTCTCGTATTCTTCTGAGAGCAGACTTCGTGGTATCTAGCCTATTGCAATATTTCCGCTGTTACCATGGTTTCAGCCACCGTACAATTATGCATGCTGGGTAAACAAATCTGACTTGCTTCACTAAAGTCATATGTTACCTCTCATTATTACATCCCGAAAGCGTATGTTGTGGATCATTACCGCGCCACATCACTTTCAGCCTTCCAAAACCTCAACAGTCTGCCTTAAAGTGACAAATAGATTATTTTCAGCAATTCTGGCATGCCAAACGTCGATGAGGCCTGTCCAAAGCTATCAATTTTTTAACATTACCATTCCATCCAAACCCTTAATTTCAGTATCTAGTATAGAGCTAAGGCAGGAGGTGAAATGTACCAAAGTAAGACAGCTGAGGCTATGAGGCATTATTTTCTACTCTACAGTATGTTTTCTAATGTGAAAAAGGGAATTTCTGCATTATGATTTATTGCTGTGCTAATTAAGCCGAGCAATTTTGTTGCAGTGTACGACTGCACCGAATTGAAGTGGGTTAAAATGCAATATTGCTCCAGAAAAGTGTCTAATTACACATGTATGTGCTGTATTCACACGCTACAGTGTGTTGTTTTTTAGATTCCCACAAACATTTGATTAGGGATATTGAATAAACTTCAATCCTCAAAAACGTTCCAATTTCCTTAAATCCTTGCTCCAGTAGAAACAAGGGTGAAGTCATGCATTTAGCTGAAAAATTCACGAATTTTCTACAACCACTCTAAGTCACTCCTATTTGCCTAAAAATCTAGAAAGACTCATCTGAGACTGGCTTACCAAATTGTAAATTGATACTTGTATAGCGCACTACTCACCCGCAAGGGTCTCAAGGCGCTTGTACGAATACTGCTGTGGAACCCATCCTGGCTTTCCCTGTGAGGTGTCCACTCCTGGGCACCCCCAAGGTAGAGACCAGGCATCCTTAGCGTTCTGGGGGCCGTTGTGGAGATTAAGCAAGCTATTGCCCAGAGTTGCAGAGTGGGACTCCATGATTGGGATAAGCACCAGGGCGAGAATTATCAGGTCCGTGGAATTTTGAGCCCACGACCCGCCAAGGCAGGGAATTGAACCCTGGTCCCGGGCTAGACCTCTGCATCAGGGTCTGCCGCTCTAATCATTGAGCCACACTTCTCCACTAGACACAAAGGCTCTCCACAAGACAAGCTTTCATTCAATTGTTTGTCCTCAAAATGCATTCTATTACAAAACCCTCAAATGTATCATTCACTAACTTCCTGCTGGATCCCCAAATGTAGGGACTAAATTTGAGTTTGGCATAGAGAGATATCAGCAGGGATCCTGCATTGCCAAACTTGTGGTTCAGATCAACAGCACCCCAAGGAGCATCTAAGTATACTTTCACTGTATCAAAGCATTAAATCATGGAGTTTGTTTAAGCATCAGAAAAAAGTTCCACACAGGCTTCCTTCATCAATGTGTTCAGTTCTTTAATTATTTTAGTTTCATTTCATTCTATGAAAAAATGTCCACAGTACAGATGCTTCATATGATATGCACAAAACAATTGTTGCTTCGCTTTCTACACAATTCATCGGCTACAGCCTACGCGTTTCGTCCCATCCAGGACATCATCAGGGCTGTAAAATGAAAAAAACACAAAGTCACCATAATAGCCCAAAAACAATCTATATCCAATTTCTCTTCTAATCTCAGTATGAACAACATGCCTATATACCATTCTAAACAATATTGTGACATAAGGGCAACCTGCCTATATGACATTCTATTCTCATACTTCTATAATCCTGCCTATATCACAATCTATATTATAGTTTGTTTTACAGCGAATACAAAATTGAAGTTTTTAATTCATGTTGCAACTCCATAACCCTTCATTCTCATTTAATCTCTCACCTTCAATTCTATATAGATGTGAATATATCAGTCCAATCACAAGACACATTTTCGTGTTCTAATCTTCTTAATGTCCCAAAAACTTGTGGTTCACCAGCCTCATTGAGAATTTGGTGAAGGTCAGTCTTTCCGCCGGCATAGCATGAGCTGAATTTGCCGTTGGAAATAATTGACATTGCAGCCTGTCCACCACAGTCCCACAAGGTCGTGCTGGCAAGTGCAGTATCCCATTTAAGACATGGCAGCCCTTTCTAGATCACCGCCCATGGGACCATCATGTTGAGAGACCTGGCTGTCCGAGACAGAGAAGTGCATCAATGTCTCCCATACACAGTGACAATATTTCCTGCAAGCCAGGAACAATACTTTATGTGTAAAACAATTAAGAATGTTAATTGTGGTGAAAAAACACAAGACTCAGTAATTGATGAAGTTGGTTTACTGTACCCATACAAATACTCATCCGATGGGAATCTGCAAAATGTGAGAGTGGTGCTTGGTCAGCAACGCTGAGCTGCCAGGTCATCCATTATGGGCTAAATTACTTTCTTGGACTAATCATCTTACTTTGATGCAGTTGGAAACCATTTCCTATAGCACTTTGTACAGCAAGGACATTATAGATATGACATGCTCAGCAGTCTGATCTTTTGTGAACACAATGTAGCTGCATCATCATCCAGAGCTCTGCTTCTGATCATCCTCAATGGCTCTCTGCCCAGTCACCTAGGTGCTTTACCTTCAACTGGTTTGGCAGAATAATCTCTTAAATTTGATGTTCATACCACCAAAACTCTTGTACATTTTTTACAGATAACCAACTAACCACAATAATGAATTGTTTTAAACCAATTGTGTTGAAAATGGCCCTTTTTGCATGATTACCCTAAACATTTTGCCATCCTCCTTCTCTGGTTTTGAATTAGTTTTTCCGGCTTTAGGACTTAAGGGCACTTTACCACTGCTAATCAGTGCTATCGTGCATGTGCTCTTATTAAAAAAGGGATAAAACTGGTTTATCCGTGATTGGTATGTTTGGTTCACTTATAAGCCCCTAGGAAAGTGGTATACCATATAACCAGGGTGTGTAAACCAGATGCTGCTTGTGGGCTACAGCACTGATTGTGCCACCGACAGTGGTAGCCTTTCAAACTGGAATAAGACCTGCCAGAGCAGAATGCTGGTGCTAAGCAAAATTCTAAATACATGTCTATTTAACTGTGAGTAAGAGTCAAAAGAAAATATGGCTTGGGCCTAGTTACAGAAGCACATTGAAACTGATAGCCTATTACATTTTCTATCATTCATGTTAATTTTCCTACACGTTTAAAGCAAGCACATTTTCTCTATGTTTGGTTTACTAATACTAGTCTTTTAGCAAAGTTAAAATGCATTTTAAAGTGATTCTTTACATGTCTAAAGTGAAAGAAAAATTCCTACGTTATTTTTCTTTCTTAAAAACATTTCTGCAAGATTTAAATGCTTTCTACAGGGCAAGTCTAATATGGTGTGCAAGACAAGATTTGCTTTTAAAATGCATTTCCTACACCACTGTGGGTGGGGGGCAATCCTTTGTGCACTCTCTAAACCTGCTCTGACTAGTAAGACAAAAATGAGTCAGGCCTATGTCTAAGCTTCAGCTGTTAGTGACAGGGTAGGCATCGTTTGAAGTTCAGGAAGGGGATGGGCACAGCCCCTCAATTCATCCTGCCAAGGAAGTAAATTCCCTCCCCACTCACATGGTCCTTCATTTAATGTCTGGGAGCAATATACATCTCACCACAGGGGAGCAATCAGTATTCAGCTGAAAGTTAGAAAATGCAAACAAAACAGGTGATGGAAATTTAGAAAATGGGCGAAAGGCTCTCTGGTTTTAGGCAGATAAGAGACGACTTTCTAAAAATGAATTTTTTTTAATAGTAATATAAAATCTGACTTTAACATTAAGTTGGATTTTAAAATACCATTAACATAAGTTGTTGATTCAGTTTTCTATCTGCTCCAGAACTGAATTTAGCCCTTAGTAAGTGTAAAAGTGTAGACCAGTGTTTACCTAAGGGAGAGTCAGCCTTGTCACTATGAAAAACATCTTTAGTGTTAATTTACTACCCAGACATGTAAAACATTAATTTCTACATGTCCTGCTTTTGAATACTATGCACACTGCCTTTTTAAGCAATAAGGTCTGCATTAAGGGTGACTTATAGATATTAAAAAGGATAATGTAGACCTGTCAAATAGTTGTTATAAAAGGTCGAAATGATAGTTTAAAACTGCACACCCTGGCTGCAGTGGCAGTCCTGGAGACATGTATTCACAGTGCTACGTTAGTGGGTGGCTCAATGTGTGCTGCAACCTACTGGTATCTTTTTACTTTAAAGTTTCTGGATTTATCTAATTCCATATATTAGTGACCTGCAAGTAAGTTGAATATGCCATTCAGGTGTATACTAATTTGTAAAATGTTTAAAAGGAAGAGCAACAAACAGTTAATCACTGAGTTCAGCAAAAGAAGGCAACAATATGAGGGAATACAAGAAAGATAGCATTTTCCAACAACAGTTATGCTGATTTTTTCAATGATAGTTTGTTCTTCACAGACACCATTCTCAGCATTGATCGCCAGCATCACTCTTATTTTTTCAGTATTCACAAAACTTTTTTCATCGCACCTGGCCACCACGTACATTAGTGTAGTCAATCACTGACCACAGACTCTCTCCATAGCACACTGGGCATACATTTGATGGGACTGCATGCTATTCTACCAGAAAAAGGTGGCCTGTGATGTTCAACCAATCATAATCCTAAATCGGGCCAAAGCAGTGAACAGGCAAAGTGCCAGTCATTCTGTTTATCCCTTT
This sequence comes from Lissotriton vulgaris, assembly GCF_964263255.1. Taxonomy (NCBI): domain Eukaryota; kingdom Metazoa; phylum Chordata; class Amphibia; order Caudata; family Salamandridae; genus Lissotriton; species Lissotriton vulgaris. The sequence continues at coordinate 1,928,059,345 of NC_141689.1, read as the reverse complement.
TTGATGGGCTAATGGTCCACATAGTATCTTCTCCAGTCTTTTAGAATCAATGGGAGTGTAAGCAGGCCATTGTTTAATGCAAAGTTGTAGTTGTGGGTACAGCTGACGGATGTAGCCTTACGGCTAGAGTTGTTTACCCCAAAGCTGGGGAACTGAGTTTGAGTCTCGGCAAGGGTCCCTCAATATCCTGTGATTCTGGGCAAAATACTTAATCCCCCCGTGCCTAACAAATATTAATGTGTCCGTCTGTAATGCAACTAGTGTTCATGTAAAGAGCACTGATACCTTCAGGTCATGTTCCCGTTACATAAAAACCCAGAGAAAAAATCTTGCGATTATCACCTAAAACTAGAATAGTCTAATTAAAAAAAATAGAGAACCCTAAAAGGAGGCAATTCTTTATGATAATGCACTAGTTTTCAGAAGTATAATATTTTAGTCCATCTTTTAAGAGCCTACAACTAGACAGGGTCTCTTACAGATTTTACATTCAGTCCATTTATTACAGTGAGGGGTCAACTGTGGCCATGCAGTGCAGATCGTCCTTGTTTAGTTTACTCCCCATCGGCTTGCCGTAAGAGTCTTCTAACCATTGTCATGTATTTGACCCCCGGGAGGCCAGGATAATGGAAGTACCTTCCAACCAGCATATCTCCGCTTGCCTGCACGAAAGAATATTCAGATCATTAAAAGTGAATTTTAAGTACTGTCTCCTCTGGTCCGTGACTACTGAGGAAGCGCATAATAAGTGGGTTAAGGATTCTACTTGAAAACCACTTAATCGACAGTTCGCGGTTTAGAAGGACTTTTTCCAAGATGGCTGCAGCTCTTTTGAATCATGCAAGCCCATTCGATAATGTGTGAAGCTCTTTTTTAACTGTAAGCTGAAGTGAGCAGCTAGATATGCTTGTGGCTTTAAGGATCTATAAGAATTGATGACGGTCCACCCATGCCGGCGCTTGGTAATTGCTTTTTTGTCTTCCAGCAGAGATTTATTTTTAGCTGCATCATTAGCAGCTTTACTGAAACTTGCTGTATCAACCCCATTTCCCCATGCTGTTTGTAATTCCTCCTCAGCCAGTGAAGTTCTCAAGTGACTTCCCCAGGAATTCGGTATTTCGAGGTTCATCTGGTGCTTGATTTCATCCCAGCATAATCTATTCATGGTATCTGGATTAAAAAAGCGGAATTTATGGCATAGTTTAACAAAGCCGCTCATGCCCCGAAATTCCTGATTCTGGAGGCCGAATTCGAGCCGGACCTGAGCTGGGGAGGCAGATTTTGGCAGGTCAAAGACAGCCTTATAAATCCTTGTCTGGAGTTTGTTTAAAAAAACTGCTTCCTTGCTGCACCAGGAGACTAAACCATATGACAGGGTGGGCTGAATTTGTGCGGCCATAAGTTTTAGCAGATGAGTGTAGTTCGGGCAGTCCAGTTTTTTGCTTAATAGTCTGTATGCATAAATTAGCGATTGTGCTTTAGCTTTTATGGCCAGTTCATGTTACTGCGTATGGATGCTTGAGGTTGTACTGCACCAGTCGCCCAGCTTTACTCTTGACCAGGTATCAGTATATAAGGCAGTTATAGTGTTGAGCATTGTACTAGGCAATCCACATACATTAAGTTTCTTCCAAAGACGCCTCCTGCTCACTCGGTCGAAGGCGGATTTTATATCCACAAGCATGCGAACAGCCTGTTTTTCTTTTTTAGCACTTTTTCAGTAAAGAATGCTAGAATGGCCAAGTTAGTTATGGTGCCCATCCCTTGCCTAAAGCCCTTCTGGAACTTGGGAATTAGGTTATTTTCGTCCATCAAGTCTTGGAGCTAGATTAACAGACAAGAGGCGTAAAGCTTAGCCTCTACATCCATCAGGGAGATCAGTCTGTAGTTTCCCCGCTTGCGGTAATCTCCCTGTTTGAATATAGGATGGATTAAATTCCCTTTCCAGGAAACTGGAATGTTGGACTGTGTGTAGATCTCATTAAAGAAGGGCGTGAGCTGGGAGGAACAGAAATCTGGGTCATTTTTGAAAATTGCGTTGGGCAGCCCATTTGGACCTGCCGCTTAATTGCTTTATGTTGGTCAAGTTATTTAGTTCATTACTGCTTGTATCTGATCCTGTAGCTCTGCCTTCCACATTTTCCTAATAGGATGTTGACTGTGTATTTTCTTGCAGGACCCTTCTTTGAGCAATGCCACTGTATTACTGTAAAGGTTTCGCACATGTTGAATCCACGTTTCTTCTCCAATTCCTGCTTCTTGTTGCAGTCTTAGACCTATAGATAATTTATTTATTATGGCCCAAAAGTCACTGCTGTTGGGCATTTTACTTGCGCTCAATAATTTCGTCCAGATGGTATCCTTATATGCTATTTTCATGCTCCCCAGCTTCCTCCTGTAGTTGCGCCTTAGTTCCTTCAACTTATGTTTCTCAATTTTTCTGCCCATTTTTGCCGCCCGTGATTGTAGTCGCACCTCTTTTGCGATCCCTCTTTTTTGTTCTCCTAACTTATTATTGAACCATGGTTCTCTTTTGGTCTCTGTCCTTAATAAACTACCAGGAGTGGCTGGGAATCTTTGAACTAGTAACAGGGCCAGCTGTTCCCAAGTTTTTACACGCTCTCCTTCCAATTGCGGGCCCAATTTGCCCAAAAATTCCCTAGCTGTCTCCTGTATCGTTTTCGAATCCACTCACCGCCATTTTAATTTTTGTATATTGAACTTTTCTGGTTGCATAATGGAATTAATTTTTTGTGCATGCATTAATTTGATATTCATTCTCAAGATGTGGGGTAGGGGATCGCTTTCAACTCGTGGGGTAATTTTAAATATGTCGATATGTGGGAACAGCTGATGATAGTAAAGTCTATAGTTGAACAAACCTTTCCGCTTAAATATGTGGCTGCCGCTGGTATGTCACCAAGTGTGTTGCCATTCAAGATTGTCAGACCAAGAGTTTCTAGTTTGTTCACTAATATTCGAGCCCCCCCGGGTTATCTTGCCTATTACTTTCATTCTGAGTTTTGGCTAAAAGGTTACAGTTGAAGTCGCCTGAAATGACAATTTGGCAATGCTGGTGACTTATCTGCATTGATTTTATTAGATTCATTGGAGTAGTGTACCTTCCTTTCTGCTTATTTCTCTCGGCATGAATGTAAACGTTGACTAATAAAAGTTGCCACTTTGATTTATCAGACGTGTGTTTGCCAGTTAGTTTGATCACTTGGACCCAGTTAGTCCCCATATCCATTCCTTCGGTTGACCAGTCATGTTTTTGTGCAACATAGAATGATAGACCCCCTCTGGAGTGCCCGAAGATTGAAAATCTTTCTGCCAGAATATGGTATTCTATAAATCCTGGAATTGAAGTTGGAGCCAATTTCCAGGTTTTCTGAAGCAAGATTATGTCTTGTTGAAGGAAGAAGGATAGGGTTTTGTGGTCCTGGGAGTACCTCCTCCTTATTAAGGACCAGCGTCCTTTCTCCCGTTGATGTTTTCGGTTCTTCATTAGGTATACTTACTATTTAGCAATTTGGGCACTCAAGACCAGTCCCTATTGTCCAGTAATTTGCCCTCCATATTTGCAGGACTTTCCGTTACATTAGCCCTGTTTTCATTAAAGGGCATAGCGGGAGAGTTAGATCGCGCGCCGGGTACACATGTTTTATGGCGTTTCCCCGGTGTCGCTCCCTTTCTTGGATTTTTTTAGAAGGGGATGTGGGTACCTTGGATGCTTGTAAACCCTCAGCATAATTCCCCAGGCTCCAAACCTTGTGCTCATTGAATATATGTTGTCCACCAACTCCTTTGAGGACCAAGTTGTCAGGATTTCTTCAATGTCTGACCTTGTAGTTTGTTTGAATTCTACGGCAATTAAGTCTTGTGAGGCAATTCCTTTTAGTTCTGGGATTTCTTTGAATAGCCTCAACATGTTCCCTTGAATCAAGATGTCTTGTCTTCCTTTGGTCGAATATTCGGGTACAAATGTCAATTTCACTTTGAACTCCTCGAAATAATTTTGATCACTGTTAAAGGATTGTAGGATTTCATCTTTTCCTGGTTCGGAAATGCTTGTTACTGGGATTTCATTTTTAAATCGTGAGTCTCGCTCCGTCGGGTCTACATTTTCCACCTCCAATTTCGTTGCCACTGTTCCTACGTTTTTCAGTGCTCGCAATGCTGTTGACTCTGGTTCTAGTTCCGTATAACGGAGCTTGCAACTTCGATCATTTCCAGTTATTGTGACCTCTATTGGTTTGTTAGTATTTTGAACTTTGGTAGTTGTACTGCAACATCTTGCCTGATGAGACTTCCCGCTTTTCCGGTTCTAACCCTTTTTTGCTCTCCTCGTGAGGATTATCTCCTATTTCTGTTTTTGGACCTCTGTTACTCCGAAATTCACTTTTATCTAACACTTGTATCCTGTCTGTGTGTCTGGCCTACTTCTTTCTCTGATGGAGATCCTACGCCCATGTGAAGGATTTGTTCCATCTTTTGATGTATGGGCAGGGCGATAGAGATTATACTTTCCGGTCTTGGCTTGAAGTTCACAGAGACTTTGGTTTGGTCTACAGCAATTTGTGTAGCCCCACGCGTGGACACATTCAATGGATTGTTCTTTCCCCTTGCGGTATTTTAATTGTAAATATCTGAAAGATTTTCTCCAAATCTGGGCTTGGCTGTTTGTTGTATTTGAGCCGGGCCTTCCTTGCACGCTTTCTTTGCCGTTTTGTCGGTTTAGCAACCGCCAGGGATTTGAGGGTGCTCTGTAATGCGTCGGTTTGGTGGTCTGTTGTATATGGTTGATCAAGAAACTCCACCTGCTCTAATTCGCCCTTGGCATTTCTACTTGCCTCTGTTATTATTATGATGCCTTTTGTTTTTTCCTCATGTTTGACATTTTTTGGGATTTCTTTATTCTGTTTGTTGTTACAAGATTGTTTTACTACCCCTAAGATGTCCTTTTGGATTTCTGGGAGGGTTACCAGTTTCTCAATAATTGAGCCACAGCTACAATTGGGCGATTGTTTGTTGTTATCTATTTGCTGATCCATATTTCCTCTTCATGTTAATAGGGATGTTATTAATTCCATTTTTATTATTTTTCGAGATGTGGCCGGCAATTAGATTTATGAGATCTATTTGAACTTCCATTTTGTCTGATTGGTAGTTCAAAACCCTTGTTGCTTGATTCAGAGTACGAATCAGGGTTTGAGTCCATTGTGTTTTTGAATAATCTTCATTGTACTTCGCGGATTCCCCTGACCCGAGATCTATCCTGCTAACGGATGAAATGGTTATTGGGGGTGATAGGTTTATTTGCTTAATTCTTGTAGGACTGCGGCTATCCTCCACTGATACAAGCCGTTGCTGGTCGTAATTGAGTGGTGGGTTTAATGGGGTGGATGCTGCCATTCTGGATCTACTCTGTGGTACTCCTCTGCTTGTTTCTGATTGTAGGACATTTCCTTAGGATTCTTTTTCCTGGGAATTGGTTTCCAATTTTTCCAGGATTTCCACTAAGGTGGAGTCATTTAGTAGGGAAAATGATTTGGAGCGGGCTTTTTCTGTGAGACCTGCCCATACTATAGATTTATTTGGTTTTGATTTTTCATCCTTGGGACCCTTTACATTTGAACGGGCTTCTTCCGTAGGGCCAGCCCGTACTACGGTTACGTATCCCTCCAGGACTACGTTTCAGACGGCAACGCTTCTATTTAAGTTTTTTTGCTCCATCTTTTCCTCCGTGAGTTTCTCAGTGCCACCCTCCAATTCTACACTTTTGATTGTTTCCCTTTGCCTTTGTTGTGTTGGAGATTATTGCATTCACAGTAGATTTTATTGTGTTTGATGTGACAATTGTTGTGGGCTTTGACTGGTGCACTTGTGCGGTTATGGTTACCAGTTTACCTGCAGCTAAATTTGCAATGTGTTTTTGTGGGGACAATTCCCCTTGTGGTGTGTCGTTGAAATTTACTAGTACCTGTAGGGGGAAACACTTAATTTATCAGGGAGAATTGGGCTTGGCAACTGGGAGGACTCAACTGCTTGCGCGTAAATTGCCACCATTGGGTCCTTTAACAAGAAGAATTTGAGGATCCCTGTTTAGTTTCTCGGGCTCGGCTTTGTTATTGACGGAGTCGGTGCTGAGACTAACCTCTCTCTTGGGCCTGTTGCCTTTCATGTTTGATTCCAAGGAGAGCCCTCCTCTGTGGATTTTAAAGTTTGGTTTTTCTTTTATTTGATTTTTTATCTGTTACCTCTTGACCGACTTTCCCTGATCTCATTTCCTTGGTGGGTTTCTTAAATTGGTTGTTACAACTTACTATTTTTCCTTTTTATTTTATTTTTCTCCCAATAGTAAGTTGATATGACCTGGATTGGTCTGAATTAATTCGAATTATTTAGAATTCTCCTTTTTGTGTGCACCGTGAAATCTGAGAAAGCCTCGGGTTCCGGCTCGCCTCGCCCTCCTCTGTACCTTCTTAGTGCCACCTCTGAGCCGCCACTATGTGTTTCCACAGTCTCTGCTACCGCCACAGCCCCCGAAACATGATTCCCATGCTGGGCTGCTAGCGATAAAAAATTCTCCGCCTCTCCTCAACAACGGTCTCCTCTGTGCCTTCTCTCTGCCGCCACAGTTGATGGGCGTGGTAGGGTGTGTGCACAAGTGGGGCAGCGTCCCAACTTCTACGACCCCTCCTGCTTCCCTCTTACTCCCGCTCCTCTGTGTCTTATCCTGCACGGTATCCACCATCAGTCTGTGGTGCGCCTCCTCACCTCGCTGTTCTCTTTGTTCTTCCAGCGCTCACCGGTGCTCTTGCTCTCCTGCTCTCTTGCTCTCCAGTCCTCCGCTGTCTCTGCACCTGAGCTCTGCACCTGAGCTCACGAGCCCGAGCCCGAAGGCAGACACTCGCCACTCTTCTTACGTGCTGTTTGTCTCACGCGGCCCCTCTGTGACTCCCGATAGATCCTACAATGCTGAAGGTGCGATGGCTGCAGAATTGAGACCTCCAAGGCTCTGAGCAGCTCCGGGCATCTTCCAGGGTCTTGGGTCACGGACCGAGGTGCAGTGGTTCGGAGCTCTGGTTTCGCGGATTAGCTCCCGGCACCTCGCCTGCTGCTTGCCTTCTGGCTGCACTCTCACTGCACTCTGCTCTGGCGCCTCACCGAGCTTGCATGAAAACCTGGACTGGATGATTCTGAAAGGACAAGGGCAAAGCAACAAATCTCTCTATTCTCTAGAATGAATCCATTCAAGTTGAAACTGCTGATACCAGGGTTGGTTCTCCCCATAAGTTATATGAAATAACACTCCGGATGGAGGGAGACATACCAAGAAAAATAAGAGCACTCTTTTTGGGAGCGACTCTCCAAAGGTTATGACATTCTTCTAGCTGAACAAGACTGGCCACCAGAATTTGTCAGGGAGTGCCCACACGGCGAAGACATCATTATGCCAGCCTTCTCCAACAACATTCCAATTCATTTAAAATATACTTACGCCAGGAAATAGGCAGTAGCCCAGGCTCTTGCATTATACAAAAATCATGTAGGATGGGATGAGGACTCTCCTCACCATAAAATTCAACTAAAAAATCAACCAACTGCACAAAGGCTGTACCCAGTTAAGCAAGAAGCTAAAAACAGGTCAGGGAGATCTTAGATCAACTTGAATACCAAGGGGTGATTGAAACGTGCACCTCGTCAATGAACAATCCTCTGTTTCCTGTCTCCAAAACAGACAATACATAACATCTAGTAGTGGTTTACAGGCATCTAAATTAATGTTGCAAAACATTTGCAGTGCAAAATGCACACAGTACAGCATTAATGAATAACATTGTGCGTAAAAAATATAAAACCACATTCGATATTTCTAACGGTTTCTTTTGTCAAAACATTGCACCAGAAAGTAGGTATTTGACCTCTTTCTCAATTATGGGGACACAGCGTCACTACTGTCGTCTCCCTCAGGGATTCAAGAATAGTCCAGGGTTATTCTCAGCAAGGGTAACAGAGTTACTACAAACTTATGATGATGAAGCATTGTCACATGTCGATGACATCTATCTGACAGATGATGACTTGGATAGGCACTTGAACAGGGTGAATACCGTTATCTTGGATTCGCCTCTGAGGGTTATAAATTCAAATTAAAAAAATGTTGAATTGCCCATCTCAATGTCCTTTTTCTAGGATACAAACTTTCAGGTGAAGGCAAGAACCTGGCAGCAAACTTTCCAGAGAAATGTGCGCTGCTCCAACCTCCAAAAACGCTGAAAAACTTACAGTTGATTGTAGGATTCTTACATTTTGGAAGAACTGACATTCTAAACTACGCAGAAAGGGTTAAACCTCTCTACAAATTAATCAAATCTGATTTTAAAATAGTAAATCGGACACAAAAACACACATAAATTTTGTGTTCACTCCAAATAGGCATGTTAGCAAATAAACATGTACAAACACATGTAAACATACACAACTTAGTGATCCAAAGTATTCCAGGACAATGCAGATTCACCTACTTAACTTTTAACGAAGGTGAAAAAGTACCAATAGCTTACAAATCACACTTGTACACACAAGCAGAAATGAAATTCACTTCTACAGAAAAAATTCTGACAGCTGTTCAGACTGTTGTAGCAAAAGAGAGAGCCCTCGCACAGGGTAAGCGCAATATGATCGTTACACCTGTACCTGCTTTAGTGGAAGTGACAAAGCGAGCATTCCAAATGCTAGAGCTTTATATCCGAGATGGATACAATGGGTTAATTCTCTTGCTGCAACAGATGTTGAATACGTTTTTGATCCATATGAAAACACAAGCATTTCTACAAGAATGTCCTCTGCCTACTGAAATGAATGTATAATTTATACTGACGGATCAGCTCAAGCCTGTACGGAAGATAAACAAGCCTATAGTGCGGCGTGCGCGATCATTAATGGTCGTTGGCGCGATGGCAAATTCCAACCAATGGTCACTAAAACGCAATCTCTAGGAGATTGTACAGCTCAGCGAGCTGAACTACAAGCATTCAAGATGGCACTGGTAGAATACGGACCGCGAATTCCCCACACTCATAGTGTGTGATTCCTAATATTGTGTTCAATCTTACAATGAATACTTGCAAAACTGGCTTCAAAATGGTTACAAAGATGCAAAAGGTGGCACAATCAAGCATAAACTGCTTTGGGAACAAGTAGTTCAGTTACTACAAGGACTACAAAACACTCACATGATACATACGCTGAGTCATTAAAGTGATGACGTTCACGTTGCAGGGAATTCATTGTGCTGATGAAGCCACAAAGGCAGCTGCGCAAACTGCTTCCGCAGTTGCAATCACTCGCTCAAAAACAAAAATAGGCAGCAAAATAATGCTAGCTGTCAATGCAACATGCAAAGGCAGCGGTGCAGCGTTACCTCAAAACTGTCCACTCAAATACTCATATATAATTGATGCAAACAGCGTTCCTTTTGCTCGACTCCCTGAAGTAGGGGAGTAGAGTCATTCCAAACAGGAAACGTAGGGTAGCTTTGATTTGCGAAGCACATTTGGGAGAGGGTCTGCTACATCAGGGGATCTCTAAAATGATAATAGAATTAAAGGAGATATACTGGTGGCCAGGAATGAATGCACACATTCACACATTTGTAATTAACTGCATACACTGCAATAGAGTTCACAGCACTGAACGCCGCCAGATACCTGACTATAGGATAACCAGCCCAGTACAGACACCTTTGTTAGACAGCATTAGACGTTTTACACGCAGCGGTCCCTATGGACGAATGTGGTTCCATAAATATTAAGATAAAGTTCATTTGGATGTGGCCTCAGCACTCGGCTGATGCTCGAACTGTTATAAAAGATTTGCGAGTCTTTATCGGCGCATACGCAATTGGCGCGACACATTCTGACCAAGGTCCTGTGTTTAGCTCTCGAGCTTACTAGGAGGCCATGGCCAAATTGGGTGTTGCATTGCAGTACTCTAGTCAATCCCATCCTGAGGGAAAATCGATAATGGAGAGAAAAAAACGGGACATAAAGCAATATATAACAGCTAGGGTATTAGGCTCGGGTGGGTCAAACATCTAATAAGTGTCCAACGTAGTCTTAACAATCTGCCAAGAAGTTCTCTATGGGGAATCACTCCATATGAAGTCCTTTTTGGGACCAGAATGTTAGTAGCGGACCTCGATTGTCAGACTTCAGTGGTAGACCAAAAACCTTTTGATATCAAAGACCAATTGGCTGTTTGACAGGACTTAAATGAAAGAAGAACAAAACAAAGTAACCCCTTCCTGAAGCCAATTACCGCTGAAGAAAAACCGACCATCCCAGCAAGGCCTGTCTGGATCCCAAAGCTTGGTGATCTAGTCAGACAGAAGATTGCGGACAAGAAGGAATTTGGGCCTTCTTACAGACAACCAGTACCTGTCCTAGCAATCCACGGATCAAGAACAGTATTACTTCCGCCTCTTGCTGGTAAAAAGGAGAACAGGTTTGTGTCAATCGACCTGGTCAAACCACATCATATGGCCGATACTAAGCAGTAGGCCAAGGTGGACTCCGACCAAGTAGCAGACGCCCTAATCTTGTACTATCTAAGAGGTTCAAACTGAGAGACTCATCACCTTTGAGGAATCTGCAGTGCAAAAAGAAGGACTATGCAACAAAGCAATGGAACTTGTACCTCTTGAAACCCAAATAACAGTTCACCAAGAAAAATCTACCTACAATAAAGTAACAAGTGATCAAGTGGTTCCAGCGATTTCAACGACTACTGATGCAATCCCAAAAATTGACAGAACTGCCTCTGACTATTTCATTAACTTTGATACGAAATGACGCCAGCAAAAAGAACTTTCAAAAAACAAGCAACAGACCTTTTTCATCACCTGGAAAATACTTATCTGGTTTCACCATCGATTGAACTTTGGATTGTGGTGGGTGTACTTTTTCTTCTACTTTGGTTGACTCTGGTAATAACTTTGGGAATGCTGATAAATGGAAGATATGACAAAATGGACACAGCAAGTAAAAACATCAACTTACTCCTCAAGCCACACAAATCATCACCACGTGAACAAAGATACTTGTTATCAGTGAACATCACGGCCGTTCCTATACCTGGGGCTATAGCTTGGGACAGAACTGACTATGAAATTTTTGGCCCGTCGGAGCTGTTGAAGATTCCACACTTATTCAAGATTTCATTAAGTAACTTTGTTTCATCAGGTACCTTTTCTGATGATTGGGACTTCGAGACTGTTAATAATATGATGTCAGACCTAGAAATGTCTGCAGTGTTCACTAATCATGAATATTTAGAAGGATCATCAGACTATGAACAAATGTATTGTTATAATCACTATGGTCATCATTTCTTGCACAAATCTGCAAATACTAGAAATGTATTAATGTATAACCAATGGGAACATTGTCCAACACCACCAAAGGGTAGCTCAAAAACATTTTCAAGAACATTTCTGTACTTTTCAGGGTTCAATGTATCCAATGCTGAATCATTTTACTGTAGAAATGTAAACAAAACAGGCATGAAACGTTTGTTGACAAATACCAAACAAATTTATTCTGCAGCCTTTTATGCTCAACTGTCTAAACTGGGTTTCGACTTTTGGAAATACAACATTGAGACAAAAACTGTTGTCTGGGGCACAAAAGATTGGCAGGTCCAGGGTATAGAAGCTATGTTTAGAGCCTGTATCGTCCCTGAGCAAGTTATGTTTTTGAATTATACTGTCCAACAGACGTCATGTCTTGGGTTGGTCAAGGTAAAAGACCTTAACAATCTGTCTATACCTACACCTGATAGCAGTAATACTTCAGGGGGGGAGGTTGACGTACATACTATTTTGCATCACAACAGAATAGATCCAGATTGGAATAAATGGTTAATCTGGCCCACAGACACAAACAACTGTCAAGATAGATTGCCGAATAAAACACAAGGTTTCACATTCACTAGGCCAGACCCAAGATATGTTCAAAGACAGCATCCAGGAATAGTAACAACATACAGTGTAGGGAAACTGTGCCTTGAATGGTTACATAGATCTACACTTAAGGATGTAAAGCAACACTTTTGTTTACCTAAAGATTGTGTGATCTTAGGGAATTCTTGCTAGGACCAAGAAAACCGCGTCATAAACGTTTTATGTATGCCGGTATCTATGCTGCTTATAATGAAGAATGGAAGATTACCCAAGCAGAGAATGCAGAAAAAATGCGAGAAATTGATAATTTTCATTTAGAGAAAACTCTCTCTGTAGTTGACTATGGGTTAATGACTCTGTTGTCCAGGATATATTCATTGGGCAGCATAGTGTCTTCTGCCATAGACATCATGGAACAGGACTTGGTCATATTGCAACATGGTCAGTCGCAATTATGGACGTTGTAAAACCTTTGTTCACGCTATGTGCCTTGGCGTTTAATCAATACTTTGTCACTGTTGTCAGAATTCAATCTCACTGATAAACAGATCGAACTGTCACAAAGTGGAGCAGACTATATGGTGCTGAGCATTGAAAAACTGGAAAGGATTGCCATTTACGATAGCGGAGAAAACAGCTACTGAATGGCTAATACAAGGAACAATAACTCTGCCTGTTACAAATTTCCAGTTTTTAAGATTGCCTTAAACACATATCAGCAGGCACATATGAAAGGTTGGACAAAGAATACATCAAGACATCCCGGGCATTACCGTACACACATAGATGCTGGAGTGGGGGACGTGAAGTGTTTCTTAGCAGGAAAAACTTTGAAAACGCACTAAGTGGTTATCTCCTTTGTCAGGTTATTAATTTACACCGGGCCTGCAATGGTTCCTCTAACAATGTATCCTGCCACCTGCACGGTTCATCGGCTGCAGTGATTGATCCAATTTTTGGACAACTTTCAAATGGAAGTTACCTCATGTCGAACGATCACAGATTCTGTGGCATGTTGCCAGGTATACCACATTTAGTAACTGTGTCAGCCAGGGTCACTTGCTGTATGCAAGTATTGTTTCCTAAAACCAAGACAGACAGGGAGTCACCTTTATGGCCTTCACTGAACATCTCTTCTATACGAATTGATACTTTAAGCAGAATGAAAGCCATTCTTTTGCAAAAAACTGTGCCACTGATCTCGGCCAAAGAGATCTATGATCTGCAAGTCGCAAGGACTTCTGCCGAGATACATGCCCTCTTAACTACAAACTGCCCTGTACATTTCTCAGAAATGTTAAGTCATATCTTAAACATGTCTGACATGAGCAGTATTGTACATGTATTTAAGACCATATTTTCTGGACTGTTAGCACCTTTTGAAGCAGTCCTAGGAATATTTCCAAACTTCGTTCACTCTGTGTTTGTCGGACTGCCTCATGTAGCAGGGTTTCCGTTCTCTCACAGAACTGTGCATAGAGATCTAGAACCTCAGTGAGTTAGGATGATCCAAAACTCATCTCAGTATCAGAAATCCCCTTACCTAGCTAGCTACAGTGTCTCATGGCTCATTATGGAATGATCCATGTCTTAGACAAACCAGAACATGAACTTTAGAATACCTCAGGAATCGTGGAACACATGAACACTCTTTCGTTATATAATCATTTCAAACCAAAACTGAGAGTCAAAGAACACAAGTGCAAGTTTGAAATATTTATTATTCAATGCAAAGTTCTCAAACGCAGTATCTTGTATAATACCAAAATGCAGATTATAAACATCAGAGTCAGCAGCATAGTCACTAATCCATAGTAAGCAAATGGTGATAGCATGTTATAATGCAAAATCTATAGAAATCTATATCACCTATATTTCGCGCACCCTATTTATCATATCATTTTATATATATGAAGGTCTCATTCGGGCTTTAGCAGGGCGGCCCCATACCTCTAAATGTCAGTAGGAGTAGATCACATCAACAGCTACCAGCTCTCTTCATGCGCAGCACCAAGTGACTCGCTGCAAGGATACTGTTTTTGCTCTTACTGCTGCGATATGGCAAGCCAATTCACCAGCGACACCCAGTTCTCCATGGAGACAACTCTACTGGCGATGAAGTGTTGTGAGCGCATTGCCCATATTTTGGGACTACCTCGTCTACGAGTATTAAATACCACATGGTTTCTGTCATTCAGACAAATCTGGAAAGATTGCATCTTACCTGTTCTGCGCTGCCTGCTATGCAGAGAAGAATGCGTGTTAGACTCATGTCGCACACTCCCATCAGTCATGCCAACGGATGTTGATATTTTGCTTGAACCAGTAACGGCCCATGCACTGTGTTGTCCCCAGCGGCTACCAATTCTGATGACGGCATTCATTGAGATCTCACAGACGCAAATTGATGACTAGGAGGTACGAGAGGAAACCGGCACACATCACATCTATATGTGGTTAATCTTCTAAACGAGGTAATCCAACTTTCACCTACAATGGTAGACAAATTCCGTACAGACTTAGAAGATTTGATGTTTTCTCCAAACACTAACACTGACTTCTGATTTGGCACACAGCGTTCTGAGAGACTTTGAATTCGACCTTCATTTTTCAAAACAAAGTTCTTACTTTGGGACTCTTTTTCCTATGATTAATTTTTTTTCCTCCAAATTTGTATTTTTTCCTTTTTGGCACAAGTAATCTGCTTAAAGTAGAACTATTCATAGAGAACAAGAATTCTTTGAAAATACTCCCAGAGACAATATTTGACCTCGTCCACATACACAGACGTTTTGATGTATTCTGACATAAAATGGTTTTGGGTTTTTCTTCTGTATTTATGAGCCATTTCATAAATGTATACGTTCATGATTCATTCATTTAGCATCCAAATGTCAACATCCATGCTTAGAATGAAACATTGCTTTAAATGCGTACAGCACCAATGCATATTGTATGTGCACATCCAGTTCAAATGCATTTTTATGTATTTTCATGTGTAGATATGTCTTAGATATGTTAAACATGTTTAGAATTTTAGTAATGTCGTACATAAGAAAGTGGAGTAGGTGTTGTATGGCGTTTTAGATTCCGCATGAATTTTCCATATTCATGCCCTTACATAGGTACAATTTGCATTGCCCTTATATAGGCATAGAAATCAAGCCCTTATTTAGGCATAGCCCATGCTACGCAAATACAGGCATGGCTACTTCCATCCATCCATCAAAAGTCACAACCATTTCTTGGAAAACAAGACTCTTAAGCATAAGGGACTTGCCCTAGCCTGGATATTGATTTCGCCAAGAAACTTATTAGTATGCATGAACAACTATTCCTTAGGGGTTCATCCATGACGTTCATATGCCTGACTTTACGCCAAAGCTGGCATTCCTAAACGCCTTCAAGGTACGATATACCTTCACATGCTATAGCAAAGCACGGTGTTGTTCGGTGCAATTTGGCTACCTACTTGCCCGAAGCAGCTCGCAACAGGAACTACTGTTTACGCTGTACGCATTATACTTTGCATTCTGTCTAACGATTGTAGCAGTTCACCTCTCTTGCATGAGAAAGAAGACTTCAATAAACCCCTTTTTATTGAAACACCCGTCTTTCTATTTCTGTGCAACTCTGTAGATACAAAGCATGCACGATTGTCTGAGTTATCTATTGTTTCCATGATTCTAAAGATATTTGTTCCAGTCCTAGGGAAACAAAGTTGTCATGTTTATGCGGTTGTCAGAAACAAATCCTTTCTTGTATATGCAAGAAAGTTTCTAGTGACCTCTGAGCTAGCTGGCACTCACAATTAAGTTTAGTATATTCGATAGAGACATACTGACATCAGTCCTGTGTCACACTATAGGATATAATATTCCAATACACGGAGCCTATTGGGTCTATAGGAACTACACATACATAGCTGTACACCATTACTCACTGAATACTCTAAAGAAGGCTTGCATAATGAAACTGCGCATCATATCAAAGGAGGCCTTCCTTGCCGTCATTCCCAGAGTAAAGCGAGCCAGAGCCGGGGGAAGACTGTTCTCGCTGAATACCGCCAGGCTCTGGAATGACCTTCCCCTTTCACTCCGGTCCAACTCAGATCTTCTTTCATTCCGCAAACACCTAAAAACATGGCTGTTTGACAAACTCCCTGCACCCTAGCACCCCCTCCACCACTTTCTGGTCAGCTCAGCGCTTGGACGCCCACGGGCAGCAATCGCGCTCTACAAATACTGTTACAATTACAATTACAATTACATTATCAAATATTTCCCTTCTGTTTATGAGGAACCAGTGAACCAAAGAATACCACACAACCTTGTAGGATGTTGAAATATCAAAGGAGCAGTGCAGTGATGAATACAATGTCTTACTATTGCTGCAGCAATGCCTTTTGGTTCTTATAAATTATGTACAATTTCCCATCTGTGATGTGAGTCTGTGTCAGAAGAGGAGCCTATGTTGCTGTCATTCTCATGAAGTTAAACATTGCTTTCTGCATAGTCTTCAAGAGGCATTCCACCTCACAGCACTAACCTATGTAATGTGCAACAAATAACCATCCAATCACATGTAATTTTATGTCAGGAAAAGAGTCTATTTCCAGACAGGTTTAGGCTTTGGATTCTGAACTTGAGGATGCCACAACACTGCTCAACAATGCATTGTATCTTCCTTGGTCAGTGTTATAGGCTGGTTCTCAAAGTCATTGTAGCTGTGTAGAGCATGGGAAACTGTTAGAAATGGGGGTCCCTTGTTGGCAGTGGTTTGTACCCTGTGCAAGTAGAGACCCTTCTCTCTAGTCAGTGTAAAGGAGTTACACAACCAAGATAACCCCTGCTCACCCATTGGTAGCTTGGCAAGAGCAGTCAGACTTATTTCAGAGGCAATGTGTAAAGTATTTGTACAAAACAAACATTGTAACACTGTGTAAAAACTACAAATGGACACCACATCTCTTTAGAAAATAAACACTCATTATCTAAACCAAACAAGACCAGAACTACAAAAATCCTACATACAGAACTTGAGATATCACTTTTTAAAGGTTTAAGCAAGTATGTCTATAGAGCTCCATTGATGCTGTGATTTTAGCACAAAGTATCTTTGATGCATAAAAATCCAAGACAAAATACATCAGAAAAAGGAGAGAAGCGTCAAAAAACACAGCGATGCATCAATTCTTGAGTCACAGGGGAATGGAGGCATCAGTTCTGCTGCACGCAGGAGAGGTTTTGCATTGATTCCTTACTTCAAGGAGAATGAGGGCCCTTCCTGCGGGGGCATGCACTCGAAACTTGGCACACAGGTGCGATGCATGGAAAATCCAGATGTACTGGGGTCGATACTCCCAGCCGTGAACAGGCACTGTGTTAATCCTTCGATCCTTCGACCGTGCCTGTGTCGGAGTTGGAGTGGGTGTCACGGGCATCTGAGACTCGGAGCTGAGGTCTCGGGCTGCGGCAGACTTGGATCCACACAAACCAGCACAGCGTCATTCTCCCAGCCGTAAATAGTCAATCCTTCAGCCGCAGCGTGGCGATGCGTTGGTTTTTCTACCTCACGGAAAGGTTACGGTGGTAAAAACAGGCATGGAGGGGCACCATATGGATTTTCTTCTAATTTCTGCAGCACAGCCACCTCCATGGGCCCAGAACTGGAATTGGCACCATTTTGCAGGTCATAACTGCCAGCAGAGGAATAAGGGCTGCAGGTGAAGTCTTTGATGACTCTGGAACTTCCAACAGGAGTCAAGCACACACAAGCCCTTGGAGAACCTTGATGAGCAGGATAGAAAGTGCAGTCCATTCCTTACTCTGCCCAAGACAGAAATAGCAAGCAGCAGGGCAGTACAACACAGCAACAAGCAGAGGGGCAGTTTCCCTCCTATAGCTTCTCCAGCTCTTCTTGGAAGAATCTCCTCCAGAAGTGTTCTAAAAATGTGTTGTTATAGGTCCAATAAATATACCCCATTTTACCTTTGAAATGGACATACTTCAGAGGATAGTCTTCGTAGTGTACATATCCTGCCTTGCCCTGACCTAGGTCCAGACATAATACAGGGGGGTGGAGACAGCCTCGTGTGAGGAAAGGCACAGCCCTATTCATGTGTCAGTGACAACTCATCCCACCACTCTAGCACAGGAAGGCCCATCAACCTGGTGATGGGCAATCAGTATTTGCAGGGCATATCTCACCTCACTTTGTGTGAGTGTCTGAAGTGAATGCACAAACAGCCCAACTGTCTGTCTAAATGAGACGTGGATTCCACAGGCAAACAGAAGCACAGGATGGGAAAGCAAGAAAATTCCCACTTTCTAAAAGTGCCATTTCCAAACAGACAATTTAAAAACCACTTTCACAGAAAAGTGTGTTTTTAAATCCTGAGTTCAGCTAACCCAAACTCCAAATCTCAATCTCTTCCCAATTGAAAGTTACACTTGTTAAGGGTTACAAGGCAGCTGAAATGATTACCTGTGGGAGAGACAGTACTTGCAATATTGAAAAACGAAATTAACAGCATTTCACTATCAGGACATGTACACAACACCACTATATGTCCTACCTTTCACAAACACTGCACCCTGCCCATGGGACTACCTTGGGTCTACCTTAGGGGAAAAAGGGAAGGTTTGGCCCTGACAAATGGGTACACTTGCCAGGTCCATGTAGCAGTTTAAAACTGCACTTGCAGAAACTGCAGTGGCGGGCCGAAGACATGTTTGCAGGGCTACTCATGTGGGTGGCACCCCCAGTGCAGCAAACCCATTAGTAGCATTTGATGTACATGCCCTGGGAACACACAGTGCACTTTATTAGGGACTTACCAGTATATCAAAGGTGCCACTCATGGATAACCATTCACACTCATATTTTACACAGGGAGCACTTGCACTTTAGCACTGATCAGCAGTGGTACAGTACCCAGAGTTCAAACCAGCAAAATGGAAGTCCATCAGACAGTCAACAATCTTATCTTATCTTATCTTATTCGGAATTTGTTAAGCGCACGGTCACCCAGAGGTTTCATGGCGCTGAGAGACAGAAGGTAACTGATGAGGCAGAGGTGACAATGCTCTAACCGTGCGCTTGTTTGAATAGCCAGGTCTTCAAGGCTCTCCTGAATTCTACTAGCTTAGTGCAGTTCCGAATAGACAGGGGAAAGGAGTTCCAGATTTTGGGGGCGAGGTAGGCGAAGCGAGATCCACCTAGGCGTTTCTTTTGTACATGGGTAGCGAGAGAAGGGACAGGTGGGCAGAGCGAAGATCCCGGGTCGGTTCGTATTTATTTATGAGATGGTTAACAAACTTGGGGCTTTTGCCGTGAAAGGCTTTGAAGGTTATGCAGCCTACTTTAAAGGTGATCCGTTGGGCTATGGGGAGCCAGTGGAGGGAGGCTAGTAGGGGTTTGGCCGACTTCCTGCGGTTGCTCTTAAATATTAATCTAGCCGCTTGATTTTGAGCAATCTGCAGGCGTTTAACGAGGGTGAGAGGAAGGCCCAAGTAGATAGAGTTGGAAAAGTCCAGACGTGAAAGGACCAAGGCGATTATCACCTGAATGAGTGCAGAATGAGACAGCAAATGGGCGATTTTTTTTATCTTTCTTAGCTGAAAAAAGCAGGAAGAGATCACTGTTCCGACCTGGGTTTTCAATGAGAGGTCGGAGCAGAGAGTAACCCCGAGGCTTTTCACTGACTGGGTGGGGGAAGGAGGGGAGCCCATCAAGGCTGGCCAGAAGTGGGGGCCCCAACTTAAAGCGCTGTTACCAGGGAGTACAAGCTCGGTCTTTCCAGGGTTGAGCTTAAGATGGTTCTGGTCCATCCAGCTCTGGATGTGCAGCATGGTGGTTTGAAATTCCTTAGTAGAGTCCATAGAGTTGAGGGGGAATATCAGCTGCAAATCGTCCGCATAGTTGTAAATGGTGACATTTCTGTGTTTCAGGGAGTGCAGTAGCGGTTTGAGATATAAGTTAAAAAGGAGGGGGGATAATGAGGAGCCCTGTGGGACACCGCAAGAGGTGGAGAGTTTGGGAGCAATGAAATTCTCCAGTTTTACTGCCTGGGATCTGTCCGTTAGAAAGGACTTGATCCAGTCGAGGGCAGCGCCGTTGAGGCCGGCTTGTTCGACACGGTGTAATAAGATGGAGTGATCCACCGTGTCGAACGCAGCCGACAGGTCGAGAAGTACGAGGGCTTGGTGAGTTCCATTGTCGGCGTTGGTCCTTAGAGTGTTCTGGACAGCGAGGATCACGGCCTCGGTGGAATGTGCCTGGCGGAACCCGGCTTGGTTAGGCTCCAGGTAGTTAGATGTTTCTATAAAATTGGATATGCAGCTGGTAACATGGGCTTCGAGCAGTTTGGCGCCATAAGTGAGGAGGGATATGGGGCGGTAGTTGGAGAGATTGGAGGGATCAGCCCCCGGTTTCTTAAGAAGAGGGACTAAGTAGCGTCTTTGAATGAGTTGGGGACTATTCCTTGTAGTAGGGATGTGTTCAGAAGGGGGAGTATACCTTGAGGTAGTGAGGTATAGACTTCCTTTAGTATGTGCGGAGGGCAGGGATCATTGGGGGACCCAGATTTTACACGGTTCATCAGTTCCAGCAGTTTGGGTGGATCGATGGGGGGGATTTCCTGGAGTGTGTGTGGGTTGCTGCTAATGTCCAGGTTGTCAGCCATGGCATGGTTGGTAAGAATACTATTTTTTATGGTGTCGATCTTCTCCTTAAAGAAGTCATTGAGCCGGTTGCACATCATTTGGGATGGTGTTTGAGAGGGAGAGGTTCTAGAGTCGTTACACAAATCGTTTACGACTCTGAAGATTTCTCTTGATTTATTTTGAGCATTAGATATTTTTTCGGAGAAAAAGGCTGCTTTGGCGGATAGGATAGCGCTCTTGTAGATTGTACGAGCAGTCGTGTAGGATGTTCTATCTTCTTGGTGGTAGCCATGCCTCCATTTCCTTTCCAGTTGGCGAAGTTCTAATTTTTGTTTTTTTAGGTCGGCAGAAAACCACCTGTGGGCGTCCATGTGGCGGGCGCGGGCGAATCTGGTTAAGGGAGCATGTTCGTTGCATGCAGATAGAAGCCATTCAGTGTGAGCCTTATCCATCGAATTGATATCGATGTCAGGGGCCGAGGGGGGGATAGAGTTAGTCAGGGTGGATAGGAAATCATGGTGGTTTAAAGATCTCCATTTCCTGGCTAGCCCTCCCAAGGGCGCATGATTTTTGGAATTGCCTTGAGAGGTAAGGGAGAATTTTAGCAGATGGTGGTCAGACCATATGCATGGTGAAGCCGTGGGGTTGGAAGTGGAAATATTATGGGACCAGATGTGGTCCAAAATATGTCCTTTTTCGTGGGTGGGGGTCGAGACGTGTTGACGGAAGTTTAGATTGGAGAGGAGCTCAAAAAGTTCTGTAGCATGAGGTCCGGCTTCCAGACTATTATACCAGTAGTTAAGATCTCCTATTACCATGACTTTATCGTAGTCAACGACTAAGGTGGCCAATTGCTCAGTCAGGGAGACTGGGAAGGAGGGCATTGATGTGGGCGGACGATAAATCAGTGCAAGTACCATGATTCCTATATTAGTGTCAAATTTGATGACTAGGTTTTCAGTTTCTGATAAGTCTAAAGAGGGTAAAGTAGTGAACGTGTGGTCTTTGTGGATGATGGCGGCGACGCCGCCTCCAGATTTTCCTGTTTTTCTGTTTGCAGACAGGATGTAGTAGTCGGCTGGTAGGGCATTAAGGATATCTGGTAAGGAGTCTGCGGTGAGCCATGTTTCGGAGACAAATAGTATGTCTGGTCTGTCAGACTTGAGTAGTAGAAAGAAGTCTAGTTGGTGTTTGACCAGGGATCTGGTATTCAGATAAAGGCAACGGAAGGTCAGAGTCTTGGGATTGGAGGGGGGCTTGGAAGGGTTACGGCTTTGAGGTGTGGTGGAGGGTAACGCGTGCGTATGATGGTAAGGATAGATGTTGTTGGCCTTGAGACGAGCGAGTGTGGTCGGATCAACAGGAGGGAGGCTGGTGTTCTGTAGGGAAAGCAGTTCAGGGGAGGTGTACCTGATGTGTTCTCCATTCTGCCTGGTCCCTGGGCCCGTCCAGGCGCGGACGGGCGCAGACGGGCTTGCCTTAGGCGCGCCTTCGGCGCGCAAACGGCGCGCCCGCTGCGCTCGTCCGCTGCGCGTCCTTGGAAAGCACATGTTTATGAGGTGACTGGAGGAAGTGAGGGGGCGTGGCCTCGCT
Organism: Lissotriton vulgaris; assembly: GCF_964263255.1. Lineage (NCBI taxonomy): Eukaryota > Metazoa > Chordata > Amphibia > Caudata > Salamandridae > Lissotriton > Lissotriton vulgaris. The sequence goes on along the minus strand of NC_141689.1, from coordinate 1,928,037,118 downwards.
CAAGTGGGCGTGGCTTGTGCGAGCTGGGGAGGGGAGAAGGCGGCAAAGTGGCCCTGAGCTTCGGGACAGCGCTGGAAATCGCTGCGCGACTGCTGCAGGGGGCGCCAAGTCCCAAGTGAAGGTGATAAGGGGGGGAAAGTATTTTTTAAAACACAAGTAAAATACACAAGTCAATTCAGTATTAGTAGCGCAAATCTCCCGGCTTCCGCCTCAGGAGTATCAAAGGTCTCTCTGGCGCGCTCGTATTCAACAATACAGGGGTAGAGGCCAAAAGAAACAATGCCAAGGATGATAGGTCTAACAGGTACTCACAAAGATTTCCCCAGGGTTCACAAAGTACAGTCTGTGGCATAACAAAGGTTCCACACCGATGCCAGCAGGGTGAGGGTTTGGGTGATAGAAGGTTGGCGTAGGGGTGTGTGAAGCCGGTACATGGTGTGTCTTCTGTTTGCCAATGAAGTTCTATTCTCATGTACCAATAATTAAAGACAAGACACTAGCTTCTAATGTATAACGTGAGAGGGATAGAGATACTTATATGGTGACTAAATTGCAAAATGTGAAACGAGAAAACCTGGGATCAATCCTGGCTTTCCTACTTGGCTAAACTGTGTGATACCAGACAACTGGTTAATTTAAATGTGCCTTCTTTTTCTTCATTAGCGCATATGAGAGCCCCTTGACATACAAAAGGACATACAAAAGGTTAGGATTTTTGAGTTACAAAACCTTGTATTTTCTTTTATTTAGTAAACCATAATAGTGTTCCAATTATATAACAACCAAGGGCTGAAAATATATTAGTCATTTATACTCTTTTGCAACTTGCAGCAACTTCAGTGGAACAGTAGCGTGGCAAATCTCCAGCACATTGATTGAGTTTGTGTATTTTCTGTTACTATATATGTGTGTATGTGTTGTGTGCAGTGTAGAGTAGGGCACCGAGGAAGACGTTGTTCATACACAGTGGTGAATGTGAAGTGTCTGTAGTTAACAAGGGAGGGGTGAAGATCATGCTCCTCCTTAGCATGCACCTTTATTTGATGCAGTACTACCTGGGAGTCTTGTTGTAGATCATCTTTAGCACCCATAGCAGATTGATGCTAATGTTCGCATCTATTGCACTGGCACAACACCAGCCCAAAGCATGAGCTCCATTTAGCAAACGTGGACCCAAGTTCCGAATGACATTAATGTAGAGAAACCCCAATCCCTTTGGTACGGGACATGCATCCCACTTAAGGGCATTCCCTTGACACTTAAGGGCAGATTTATGTTAACTGGCGCATTCCAAGGGATGCGCCAGTTAACGGGCGCCACAGTGCGCCACAGCTCCGCCACCCATGGTGCGCCGCATTTATAATTTGGCGCACCATGGTGCAAAAACGGCACAGATGCGTGACGAAAATGTGGCGCATTGCTGGAGTTGCGTCGCAAGCGCGACGCAGCTCCAGCAAGGCTCGGGGGTGCCGCATCTACACAATGCTGCATCAAGACCTACGCCTGCTTCAAGCAGGCGCAGGGTTTTGACGCAGCATTGACCTGAATGTGACTGAGTGAAATCTCATAGATTTCACTCAGCCACTTTCAGGAGGCGTTCCTGCGCAGGAAAGCCCCCACCTGCGCAGGAGCGCCTCCTTATGGCGCAGGGCTTTACAACGTGATGCAACTCCTAGATGCGTCACGTTGTAAATAGGGCGCATTGTTTGCGCCACAGTTGCGTCAAATAAAGTGACGCAATTGCGGCGCAAAGAGTCGCAAGGGCATCATAAATATGCCCCTTAGTGCATAAAACCTACATTTTCAATGGTAAGTGAGCCACAAACTCTTCTCAGAAGAAGCCCCGGTAATAACCATGAATGTATGCCGTGAAGTCATCCAGGTATCACTTAATTCCCTCCGGGGCAAAGCTTGACAGTGGTTTTCTCGTCAGCAGGAACCACCGACCCGCAGTCTGCAGTCCTTACGCTGCACTGTCTTTTTCAGCACTGGAACTCGTTCCACATGACCACTTACTTAATTTCAAATTTGTTAGTTGAAGTAGCCATTTACAGCAACATTGGGTGGCAACATCAAAAATAAGATATTTCTTTAAATTCAACCGCCTCCTTTTGTACTGCTGACAAAAAAACAGGAACCACCCCGAACGAGGCAATGGAGGGAGACTGGAGACAGCCAGCACTGCCCACGTCTGCGGCACGCCACGCCGCCTACAATAGTGAACAAAGAAGCAGACAGACCGTTTGTTCCCTTACTGCGTCTTCTTTCAGACGCCCTTTTTAGGTCTCGCCTGGACATCGCATCCGAAGGATGCGTCCAGGCTGGAGACTTAAAGCTGCCTGACACGGGGGAATGAGGGACAAGAAACTGTGACGAGCTTATCCTGGCTGGATTGAGCTGCGTGCACGCGCGTCAACATTCACGCATGCGCACATCACAGCCACACGCATACACAGCACTCACGCATGCGCACATACACACGCATACACAGGCACACCCCCGTCACCTACACGCATACACAGAGACCCCTCCACACACACCAGCCCCTCTCGGCTCCACACACACGCACACGCATTTACACTTACACAGACACGCAGGCACCCAGACAGGCAACCCCGTCGTCACACACACGCATACACACAGACTCCAGGACACATACACATACACACACACATGCACGCTCACACACATACACAGTCCGCCGCCGCGCGCGCGCACACACAGATGCCCCCCCCCCCCAACAAGGCGAAGCCCCACTCACCGGCATCCTCAGTGCAGCGGCTCCCACCGGCAGCAAGACTCTTCTTCCCTTCTTCGGCACCGGGGCGCAGGGTAGGCTCCTGCCTGCTCCGGTGCGCCAAACAATCGCGGCTCTTCCGTGGGAGGCGGGGTAGGCTCCCGCCCTCCTACTTCCGGTTGTCCCGCCCGGCCTGCCTGACTTCCTGGTAGAAGACACGGAATGTTCATGGCAAACAGACAGACAAAAAGTGTCTTAAGAATCTTTCGTGCGCCGGTAAAGTCATCGCGGTGCTGACCAGCAGAGGGAATGCACAAGGTAAGCGGCTCGCAAGGAGGTGGTGGGGGTGTGAGGCGAGGGACGTGATCTCGCTTAATTTAGTTTCGAGTAGAGCCCCCTGCCTCCCTCAACCGTGCCCCCTCCCCCGCTTGAAGGGGCCTGTACTATGCCCCTGGTGCCCATTTGGTTTGTATTGTAAGTTCGCAACTCATTATATAACACACGTTAGAGTTGCTCCCTGAGCCTATTCTTCAGGACATTGACACAGTTTAATTCCCTCACAGGTGGCCCGTGTGTGTGTTAATGTGTGTATATGACGTTGCACCTGTAGTTGTGAATGTACGCACGTCTGACTGGCGCGGAGGTGTGCATGCATACGTGTGCATCTATCTCTGGATGCGGGCAAGAGCAGAAATGTCCTCTCTCTATGTGTGCTTCAGTGGCCAGCCACTACTGCCTCTCCAAAGGACTTGCGGATTGCCTTGTGTTGCGATCAAACTCACTTCCGGATTTCAGTAACGCTAGGTGTTACCTGCGCATTATCAGGCAAGGCCTTTCAAGGGATGAGCTCCGGAGCTCATCTTTCTAACAACACGATCCGGCTGGAGCAGCGGGGACGGCTGAGGTGCTGAGAGGACTCGGTGCATCAGAACACTGATGCTGCAATGCAGGTTTTCTCTGAGCACTTACAGTCACTGTCACAACCGGCTTTCGTTTTCACTGTTAACTGCACATATTTCTTTTACAAGTGGGATTAAAGGAGGTAGGCAGAGGACCGTGTTCAACAAAAAGAGGGGACACGTATTGCATGCAATCCTCCAGAATTGGCACCGCTTTTACAATATACGCGCTGCTGTGATTTGAGGCCCTGTTGAACAGCTCCAACATTCACCAGACATCATTTCCTTCATGTAGAGACATGAAGAATGGCGGAGAGGGAGTTTTGAATATGAGGGACTATGTTAATGTAAAAAGGGCATAAAGTACACCCTGCCGTAATTCTGGTGCAGAGTGACTGCAAATCCTCCAGTGAGCCCACACTGAAGGCCAAGATTTGTCTGTGAGATACGGGAGACTCAGGGGCCCTCTTCAAATTCTGCCTGTGGGCCCCCTCCATTTTGCATTGCGTCATAGAGTGTAATGTGCTGTAGGGCACAAGGCGGCTGTCTGCTGCACATGGTACCTTTGTATATTTTCTTGTCTAGAACCAGATATTCCTTAATACTTCCCGGAAAATCTGTTCTTCTCGGAGGAGCTAGTGTGTCACCGAACAGGATGTGACACAGGGGTATCGGAGCAAGGGGAGTCAGAAACGCTAACATCATGGAAGGGCCTTTAATGGTGCAGGTTTGATGATGGAATACCTTTCTGCTCTTACATTATTTAAGGAAATGTGCTCCCTGTGCTTTCCAGTGAGGAGTGTTGAGTGTCCGGTGTAGTACAGAAAAATGGACATGCATCCTCGGATCAGATTGTGGCAGCTAGACATGCAGCAGAAGTTCGTTGTCACTCGCTTCCATTTCTGCACATTCAAGCACCTTGGACCGGAAAACGTACGCTTGTCCCTAATGTAACAAGCGCGAGGCCAGGTGCTGCAGCAACATTACAGTACTCCATTGCCGTGGGCCCAGAGCCATGAACTAGGTTTAAACCTTCTCTAATCTCAGTTCCTTCGTTAATCAGATGCACCGACCAGAGCCGTAGCCTCCATTAGCGCAGCAGGAGCATTGGTGCCGGGGTTCAGAGGCTCTATGTAGACACCCAAACACACACACACACACGGAGTGACAGTGAGTGCGAAGTGACAGTGAGTGCGGAGTGACAGTGAGTGCAGAGTGACAGTGAGTGCAGAGTGACAGTGAGTGCAGAGTGACAGTGAGTGCAGAGTGACAGTGAGTGCAGAGTGCGTGCAGAGTGACAGTGCGTGCAGAGTGACAGTGAGTGCAGAGTGACAGTGAGTGCAGAGTGACAGTGAGTGCAAAGTGACAGTGAGTGCAGAGTGACAGTGAGTGCAGAGTGCGTGCAGAGTGACAGTGAGTGCAGAGTGAGTGCAGAGTGACAGTGAGTGCAGAGTGACAGTGAGTGCAGAGTGACAGTGAGTGCAGAGTGACAGTGAGTGCAGAGTGACAGTGAGTGCAGAGTGACAGTGAGTGCAGAGTGCGTGCAGAAACAGTGAGTGCAGAGTGCGTGCAGAGTGACAGTGAGTGCAGAGTGACAGTGAGTGCAGAGTGACAGTGAGTGCAGAGTGACAGTGAGTGCAGAGTGACAGTGAGTGCAGAGTGCGTGCAGAGTGACAGTGAGTGCAGAGTGACAGTGAGTGCAGAGTGAGTGCAGAGTGACAGTGAGTGCAGAGTGACAGTGAGTGCAGAGTGCGTGCAGAAACAGTGAGTGCAGAGTGCGTGCAGAGTGACAGTGAGTGCAGAGTGACAGTGAGTGCGGAGTGACAGTGAGTGCGGAGTGACAGTGAGTGCAGAGTGACAGTGAGTGCAGAGTGACAGTGAGTGCGGAGTGACAGTGAGTGCGGAGTGACAGTGAGTGCGGAGTGACAGTGAGTGCGGAGTGACAGTGAGTGCGGAGTGACAGTGAGTGCGAAGTGACAGTGAGTGCGGAGTGACAGTGAGTGCAGAGTGACAGTGAGTGCAGAGTGACAGTGAGTGCAGAGTGACAGTGAGTGCAGAGTGACAGTGAGTGCAGAGTGACAGTGAGTGCAGAGTGACAGTGAGTGCAGAGTGCGTGCAGAGTGACAGTGAGTGCAGAGTGACAGTGAGTGCAGAGTGACAGTGAGTGCAGAGTGACAGTGAGTGCAGAGTGACAGTGAGTGCAGAGTGCGTGCAGAGTGACAGTGAGTGCAGAGTGACAGTGAGTGCAGAGTGACAGTGAGTGCAGAGTGACAGTGAGTGCAGAGTGACAGTGAGTGCAGAGTGACAGTGAGTGCAGAGTGACAGTGAGTGCAGAGTGACAGTGAGTGCAGAGTGACAGTGAGTGCAGAGTGCGTGCAGAGTGACAGTGAGTGCAGAGTGACAGTGAGTGCAGAGTGACAGTGAGTGCAGAGTGACAGTGAGTGCAGAGTGAGTGCAGAGTGACAGTGAGTGCAGAGTGACAGTGAGTGCAGAGTGCGTGCAGAGTGACAGTGAGTGCAGAGTGACAGTGAGTGCAGAGTGACAGTGAGTGCAGAGTGACAGTGAGTGCAGAGTGACAGTGAGTGCAGAGTGCGTGCAGAGTGACAGTGAGTGCAGAGTGCGTGCAGAGTGACAGTGAGTGCAGAGTGACAGTGAGTGCAGAGTGACAGTGAGTACAGTCACTCAGCACCACCACATTATCAGTCAGAACCACCACAGCATCACTCAGAACCACCACAGCACCACTCAGCACCACCACAGCATCACTCAGCATCACTCAGCACCACCACAGCACCACCATAGCACCACTCAGCACCACCACTGCATCACTCAGCATCACCACAGCCCCATTCAGCACCACCACAGCATCACTCAGCACCACCACAGCACAAATATGTTCTCTCAATGTTTCAAGCTTTATTACAAATGTCACAAAAAGATGTTAATATTTCACTTCTGTTCTTCGATTTTGTTACAATAAAATACACTGAACATAATCTTCACAAAAGTTATTTACAAAAGTTTAAGCTATTGCCATTATAAATTACAATCACTTTTATTAAGTATTAAAAAAAATTAAAAGCCATTGTTATTTGTAATATCAATACATCTAAGTCACGTAAATACAAATGTTGCATTACAAATGCTATAGGTGTCACATTTGCGAAAGTTATAACTATTGGCATTGTAAATGACAAAGCTATTAATTTAGCTATTTTCAAAACCAACACATAAATGAACATTTGGTGAATTTCCATTAAAATATTTGACTTTTTTACTAAGATATTATTATACTGTTTTATGCAAACAAAATTTAGATACTGCATAAATAACTTTAATAAAACATATTTTATATGAAGCTTTTTATGTAAAAAAAAAAAGTATAGCATAAAGCAAAAAACAATTGCCATTTACAATGCTAATAGCTCAAACTTAAATAATGCGAGACCTATTGCATTGCAAATGCTTGTTTGTGTTCGGACTCCGATTGTGTTCAGCCTTTACTCTGTAATTGCATGCGATGTTCGGTTTATCCGTCGTTAGTAAGTAGTTAAAATATGCCGCTCTTACTTCATTTTAGTCAGGCTCTTATAATATTGTCATCAGCCTGATCCAAACGTATCCGGGGGCGTTCTTTGAAATCATTTCTTCCTACTTTTCTTGTACAATGGACTCTACAAAAACGCCTTAAGCAGAATTCCTGTTGGAAACGAACACAACCTGCACTTCTGCAGTCATTTTCACTGTGTGAATTGCATTTTGCGTCCCAGCGAGGGCTCCTCAGTCTTTGGAAAAGCAAAGAGCACATTCTCATTAATGTTGTTTCACCAGGCAATTCCCTCACCTTTTAATTTTTTCGACGTCGCCTGTATCATTGTGTAGAATAGATCCTTTTTTGTCCTTACTTTTGGGATCCAGATTTTGAACATGGCTCCCAGGGCCCGCGGCGCTGGAATACAATGTTTCTCTCATTCGGAAAGAGTGAGGAATGTTTATTTGTGTGGGGTAGTAAGTTCAGGTGTGGGTTTGATAGTTTTAAGTGTATCTTTCTCTCGAAACACTTATGACCCTGCTTTGCCTCCTTGCTTAGATTTATTGACATCACTAATTACCTCCTACTCCATCTTCCCATCCCATTCCTTAACAGTGAGCAACTTGTCTGCTCCACAGAAACCATGGCCCTTATTTATGAGGCCTTGCGTCAGTTTTGCGCCACCGGTGCGTCACTTTTTGTGACGCACCAGCGGCGTAAAATATGCGCCTTGTTGCGCCATATTTAAAAATGGACGCATCTAGGTAGATGCGTCACTTTTTAAACCCCTGCGCCACATTATACCTGCGTCAGGTATAATGTATGCAGAGGGGGCGTTCCCCCGCAAAAAGCCTCGTAATAGTGACGCAGTGAAATCTATGAGATTTCACTGCGTCACTTTTAGGATGCTGTTGCGTCAAAATCTTGCGCCTGCCTCACAGCAGGCGTAAGACTGACGCAAGCCCTTTCACATGGGGCTTTCCCCATGTGAAAGGACTCATTGCTGGAGTTGCGTCACTTTTGTGACACACTCCAGCAATGCGTCACTTTTGCGCTTTCAGATACGTCAGAAATACTGACGTATCTGTAAGTCCTTGCGACATGATGCGTCATACATTAAATATGACGCATCATTGGTGTCGCAAGGAGTGCGCAGTGAAAAGTGACGCATCGCTGTTTTCACGCAGCGATGCGTCACTTTTCATAAATGAGGCCCCCTATACCTAGCAGAGCTGTAACACTTCCCCCAATATGGCGCCACCTAGTTGGTGTACATAAAGGGGGAAGTGCCTCATGACAACATTCTTTACATTTTTTTTTCTGACTTTGTCAGTTTCCGTGCGCAGGGTTGGATTGGTATTGCGGGCACTCAGGAAATGGCAGAAGGGCCAGTAGCCCAGTTCTAGCTGTGGGCTGCTTCTTTGGGCAGCCTGGGGGCTGTCTGTGCTGTTCAGATGCGGCCAGCGGCCCAGTGGCCCTGTGGGTGTCTGAGTGGCCTTTCTACAGTCAGATGGGCAGAGGTATTGCTCTCTTTCTCTTGCTGGCCCATTAATGTATGCTTATTGAGCGGGGGCAGGGCGCCTGAGCAGAAGTGGTCTCACTTGCATTCATGTGTGGCTCAGCACTGTGAACTAGTCTGCGTATTTTTTTCCAAGTGAAGTTAATAAAACATGCCCCCAGCCCCTTTCTTTTTATAAAACTTCGCTGAAGCAGTGTTTTGTGGAAAGACAATACGCGAATGCGGGCCACTTTTCCTGGTGTGCCCGGGCCAATTTTTTATCCCAATCCAACCCTGTCCGTGTGCCTAGCAGAGCGGGTGGCCAGGTAAGTGTTTTTTTGCATTTACCTTTTGTTTTCCTGGTGGCCTACTCTAGCAGCTGCTTTTCTGCCTTCTTTCCCTTCACACACTGCATTAGGAGGGTGGTTGGGGATGTGTTCTGTTTTTTTTGGTTTTGTGGTGAAGGCAATTGTTCAGTGGCCTGCTCTTGTGGCTGCTTTCCTGTCTTGTTTGCATTTGCGTTTGGGGCTAAGGCTTTGACTGGTCAAGGGTTTGAAACCCACCAATGCTGTCACAATATCATGTGGATATGACATGCTTAACAGTTGCCCTCCTTCAGTGGGTGTGTGCATTCTTGCTTACTTTGTTGTGCGGTGGTGGCCTGCTCTAGTGGCCACTTCTTGCAGTTGGTGACTTCATGCTCTGCTTCAGCAGGTGCGGGCCCTATGGCTTCCAAGACTGCGGAGCGGAGCGTCCTCTGTCAGTCTGCTTGCATTCCTCCCCTACGGGTGTTCCCAGTCAGCCTGTCTCCTACTGTGGCAGCTGGGCACTTCTAGCTTGCGTGAGAGGGTGGGAGCCTCAGGACTTGGTTTCCATATAAACGGGTCCATTGCTGTTGGTGCCCATCCTCTGCATTTGGCTGCCATGGAGCAAGGTACTTCTGGCTTTTCCGCCCCTATTATGGATGCCCTGCGCCTCCTTATCAATGAGGCTGTTGCTGCTGCTTTCCCGTCTCAAAAGGCAGATGGCCCTCCTGCTAAAGTGCCTTGCCCTGTTCCTTTGCCTGATGATGTGGGGCCCGAGGATGAGGATTGTGTAATTGGTCGTTTTGTCCAGGTGGCGGAGCTCTCTGATTTGTTTGGCCATGTCGGGGCAATCTGGGTTTCACTACTCCTGTGCAGCATGTCATGGAAGTTGACTTTTTTACTTAGTATCAACAACCTAATCCTGACTCTTTGCCCCAACATCGCGCAGTGCGCAAGGTACGTACTCATGAGTGGCGGGATGTTGACACATCGGTTTTCCCTCACTTTTTGAGTAAGTGTTATTCTTTGGAAGGGTTTTCTGCTGCATTCCCTAAGTCCATTAAAGTTGATAATTTGATGGATGGCCTTTCGACATGGGGCTTGGTTCTGTGAGATGATACCCTTCCTTCTGACGCTGTCGATAAGCGGGTGGAAGGGGCCGTGAAGTGTTCATACGTCGCTTCCAACTTTGCTGTCCGGGCTACGACCTACTCCAAACATATGGTCCAGTCCCTGTTGAACTATTTCCAGGCCCTGTCTCTTCTACTGCGGGAGGGGGAGGATGCCTCCTCTCTTTTGGCTCTCATGGAACTGCAGGTGCGATATCTCTCTGACATTTCCTTTGATAATTTGTGTGCGGCGGCGGCGGCTTCTGGGGCTTCCATTGCTGCTCTTCCTCATATCTGGATGAGGTCTTGGAAGGTTGAGTCCTCTCAGAAGTCGGTCCTGCTTAAATTGCTATTTGTCGGTTCCAAGGTGCTTGGACCCCAGTTGGAGAACTTGGTTAAGCAGTCGGCTGAAAATCGGCTACTGTTCGCCCGCCTTCTCGGGGGCGTGGTTTGGTTATCACTGTGCTTTTGGCTTTCCTTCCGCCAGGGGTGCTCTTTAGCCCTTTTGTGGCAGGGGTCATGGCCGGGGGCTCCAGGTGGTACCAAATCCCAGTCCCAATCCGGTGGTTCTGCCTCTGCTCCTTCTCCAAAGCAAGACTATCTGCTTTTTCTGGTTGGAGGTCGCCTTCGCTTCTATTGTCATCGCTTACTGAGTCTTCCAGATGGTGTCATCTGGTTACTGGATCGAGCTTTCCTCTCCTCCCCCTCTGGTCTTCTGGGAGACTCCTCTGCCACGTCATCCGCTGAGGCAGGTAGCCTTGCTGGAGCACGTTCGGCTTCTATTGTAGAAGGTGGCTATTGTGGAGTTCCCTCCTCTGGAGTGGGGGCTGGGTTGTTATTCCATCTTCTTTCTGGTCTCCAAAAAGGATACTACTGACTTGCGCCCTGTGTTTGATCTGAAGAGGGTCAATCTATACATTCCTCATCATAATTTCAAGATGGTGACTTTGCTGTCTAATCCTGCAAGTAGTCCTGCCAGGGTGCTTCCATGCCTTCCTACACCTGATGGACGCCTATCTGCATGTGCCCATCCATTCTGCTGATCAGCGGTTTCTTCGCTTTGCTGTCAATTCCTGGCACTTTCAGTTTGAATTGCTCCCTTTTGGTCTTTCATCGGCGCCAAGGGTTTCTACAAAGCCTTTGGCCCCTCTGGTGGGTGTTCTCCATTCCAAGGGACTTCACGTTTTTCCCTACCTTGATGATTAGTTGATTTTTTTCTCCTTCTTTCTCTCAGGCAAAGAAGGATGTGGACCAGGTCTGTCATCATCTTGAGTACTATGGGTTCCTCATCAATCACAGGAAGTCCGTCCTGCAGCCCTCCTAGACTCTGAAGTTCCGAGGGGCCCTCTTCCGGATGGATCTGGGAATGGTGTTCCTCTCCCAGGAGAGGCAATTGACTTTGTTCAGGCATCTTTCATGGGTTCTGTCTCAGTCACAGGTATCTGCAGGACTCTGGGTACGAAGTCAAGGGAAGATGGCTTCCATTCTGCATCTCCTTCCTTGGGTCGTCTCCCTTTGTATCCCCTCCTGCCTCACATTCTGGGCCACTGGGATCCTGCCTCACAGGACTACGATGCTCTTATTCCTGTTTCTCTGGGGATTCGGGCTGCTCTTCAATGGTGGTTCAATGGTGGTTGTCTCCTCAGTCTCTCTCACAGGGTTTTGACCTTCGTCTTCCTCCGGCCGTGGTAGTGGTTGTGGACCATTGCCAGAGACATGGGATGGGATGTTCCCAGTTATGTTAATCGGCATGGAGGTATGTGCCAGTCTCTGTTTCTCCTTTCCAGGAGGATCAGTCTGTGGGCCGAGCAGAATCTCTTTCTCTCATGGCTGTCTATCTTCCGGGGAGGGAATATGGGCCTGCGGACTCCTCAGTGACTATATGTCTGTCCCCTCTTCTGTTCGACTGGATTCTCTCCTGGTGCGACCTTCCTTGGCTGGATCTCTTTGCCTCGGAAGAATCTGCCCTTCTTCGTCATTTTTGCAGCCTTGTTTCTTCTCGGCTGGCCTGGTCAATCAATGCTTTCTCTATTCCGTGGTCACTGGGACTCATGTTTGCCTTCCCGCCCTTTGCCTTGATCCCCAGGGTGCTTTGGAAGATTCAGGTGGATCAGGCTGAGGTTCTTCTGGTTATGCAGGAATGGTCCCAGTGGCCTTGGCTTCCCCTACCTCTGGACTTGTTGGTGTGCCCCCATTGGCAGTTTCCCCTGTCTCCCTCTCCACTACGTGCTCCTCTTCTCAGCATGTCCTCTCGACGTCGCCTCCGGCTGGGGTTTTGGCACTTGAAAGGTTAGGTTTGTTTGGCCAGGCTTGTTCTCTCACAGTGGCCCAGAGCATCCACCCGCCTCCCACCCAGAAATCCTATTGCCATCATTGGAAACACTTTACCTCCTGGTGCCTGGGCAAGGGTCTGTCTTCCTCCTCCTGTGCTGCTGTGCGGGCGGTGTGATGGGTTTGTCAAGGGCCTGGCTGCCTCCACTCACAGTGCTCAGTGGGAGGCCATTCTTGCCTTTTGGGGTTCTTCTATGACTTCTGTCTATCCCTTAGTGGCTCGAATTTTACGGACCTTTTTGTTACAGCGTCCTGTTTCACGCTCTCCTATTCCGGCCTGGAATCTTTCCCTGGTCCTGCAGGCCTTGACTGGCCCCATTTGAGCCTTTGCTCTCTGTTGCCCCAAAGTTCCATTTGGCTAAGGTTCTTTTTTTGGTGGCCATTTCTTCTGGGCGGCGGGTTGGTGAGCTTGGTGCGTTGATGGCTTCCCCTCTTCTTTTGCGCTTTTGCTCTGACAAGATGATTCTTCGTCCTAGTCAGTTTTTTCTGCCACAGGGTTTTGTCTTCTTTCCACTGTCAGTTGGATGTTGTCCTTCCTGTTTTTTTCCTGACCCCTCCTCCCTTGAGGAGGAGGTTCTGCATTCTTTGGATGTGCTGAGGGCTTTTGGCATCTATCTAGAACAGGCCAGTGATTTTAGGAAGGTAGATTCCTTGTTTGTTACGTACGGGCTCTCTGGGAAGGGCCTTCATCCTTCCTTATCCATTTTGACTCGTTCAGTGCAATGTGTTGTTATTTTGGTTTATGAGTCCGCTCACTGTCCTCTCCCTTCTTCCATCCAGGGTAGGTCCACCCGGGGTGTCTCCTCCTCCTAGCATGACATTTGTAATGCTGGCACGTGGGCCACTGCCACGTGGGCCTCTCCCCATACCTTTGTTTCCCATGGCTGTCTTCAGTTGGGGATGGCAGCCTTGGCTGCCTTTGGCGCTCATGTTTTGTCTTCTGTACATGGTTTGTGATTTGTACGGTTTCCTTGTTATTAGATGGACCGGTAATGATGCTTTTCCTGGTCGTTTTTCTTGCAATCACCGCGCACTTGGGTTTGGGCTCACTGTTAAGGAATGGGATGGGAACACGGAGGAGGAGGTAATGCCCTATTATTCACCGGTAATCTTCTTTACTCCGAGTCCTGGTCTTCCCGTTCCATTCCTGAGCCTTTCCCTCCCTCCTTCTTTTTATTTTCAGGTGACTGTTTTGTGTTTGGTTTCTTCTCTGTTTTTTTGGGGTATTTTCAGGATGTTGTCATGACGCACTACCCCTTTTGTGCACACCAATTAGTTGGCGCAATATTGAGGGAAGTGTTGCAGCTCCTCTAGGTATAGGGTTTCTGTGGAGCAGACAAGCTGATCACTGTTAAGGAATGGAACGGGAAGACCAAGACTTGCAGTAATAAAGATTACTAGTGAGTAACCAGGCATTGCAACGTATTCATGGTAACCAGTTCCAAATCCCAGAAACAATAGAATGGACTTTATTCTGGGAAGACAAAGTCCTTTGTGTCGTCTTGAGCTCTGTGACGTTTGTAAAACTCCTGCAGTGTACAGTACATCCATCCAAGGAGCTCAGTAGCAGATTGTCTTTATCACTGCAATTATTTTCAGTGTGACACTCTGAGACATGCAGCATTCATGGTAAGGGAATTGCTGTTTAACTGTCCATTCAAATACACATTTGGAGACCTTTGCAGAAATTATATTTGACTTTGAAACAAAGTAAAAGTCTGAAAGCACGAATAAATCATGTGTCGTGTAGACTGACCCTCTTTCAATTCCTCAAGACAACAGAACCAACAGCAATTTAAAGTTACTTGGGAAATATATATAAAAAAGACATACATTAGTAACCTATGACCTAGTATCGCCTGATGAATGCAGTTGTGTAGGAAACAGATAGTTAATGCTGCTACGCCCACCTGTTTGCTTATATGGATATCCATGTCGAATGGATTTATGCCTAGGAGAATTGATGAAACACAAGGCTTTGAAGCGAAGATAAAATATAACAAATTAAATTCTGACCAACAAAGGAGGATGTTCTTCATGTATCCAGCAAAGCAACATTTCATAAACCATGTATATTTCATTGTCACCGGTAGGTTGCCGAAAAACCAACACACTGCCAAAAGCTACATCAGTTTATTCATAACCTCATTGTTCAGAAAGGTTAAAGGTTCCACCTGGAGTTGCTACCACTTAGTCTTCCCCCTTTCCACTAGAAACTGAGGGCCTAATTTATGAGGAACTGCGTAGGGCAGCGACACAAGTCTTCTTGCTGCACAGCCCTTCGCCAATGTGAAAGGGCAGGAATGCACCATATTTATGAAATGCGGTGCATTCCTGTTCTTTCCTCCTGCGCTGGCGCCCAATTTGCTGCCTAGCACCAATGCAGGCACCCCTGCACCATAGTTGAAGGGTGTCTGCATTGCATGGAGGATTGTTTTTGTGGAGGAAAGGACACCTTCCAGCAAAAAAACTATCCAGAGAGGTGCTATCCCCTTTCTATGTATGCTTCAGAATACATCAAACATAGAAAAAGGAAAAACTAGTCGAAATAAAAATATTTCTCCTCATTACGCCTGCTATGGGGAGGCTTAAGGTTTTGTCGTTGCCCCAGGTGGGAAACATCCATTACAACGCAGTCATTAAAACTACCTACCCTTGCAACGCAACTGATACAACACAACTGCCTTTACATCGCATGCCATTACAGTGCATGCCATTACACTGCATGTCACTACAACACAAGACATTACAACACATTATACGGTAAGTAAGGGAGATTTTTTTTGTATTAGAGTGGGTATGGGTTTTGGGATACATGGGAATAGTAATTTTTACACCTACACTATCCAACACGTTCCTTACTGTTGCACTAACTGGAGTGGGAATAGTACTTTTTACCCCTACACTATCCAACTGTTGCACTTACTGGGGTGGGAATAGTAATTTTTACCCCTGCACTATCCAACACTTATCCTACTGTTGCCCTAAAAGTATTATGCGTTCTAATGGTATGCATTGTAATGGTATGCGTTGTAATGGAATGAGTAGTTTTTAAAAATGTGTTGCAATGGCATGCGTTATAAAATGATGCAATGTAATGGTAGTTGCGATGTAAAGACTGTTTTGTAAAAGCATGCATTGCAATTGCATGTGTTGTAATCTCATATATTCCCCCAGGTTGATATGATTTAATAAATCTGGGGTATTGCGTGGGAAAACCCACCGCAATGCCCATGGAACGCCTCCCTGGCTCAGAGTTTAGACAAAGCAGCGACTTGTGCTTGTGCTTTTGTGTGGTTTGTCTTGCTCCATATCTATGAGACGATGCAGAGTGATGCAAAGGGGCTATGCTTGGCTTCATAGGTATGGTTGAGGGGCTTGCGCTGCTGGAGCATCAAAAAAAGTGATGCTTCAGCGGCGCAAGCTTCTCATAAATAATCAAGAGAGTCTCATTTAGTGTTGGGTGACAACAGACCTCCCTCCACCTCCTTCACCCAGTCTGTGAAGGATTGGCTCAATCCTGAGCTGGAGGATTGCCTGATCACTTTCAGTTAAATAAGAAACAAATCCATAGCAATTTTTGTATCAATGTAAGATGACTAGTGATGATTATCATTATTGGTTCTAAGAAAGTGAACTGCTTGTTGCTGATATGGCAAGGCACTGTTAAAGTTATATAAGAGTTTGGCCCTGGCTAATGCTTGAAATTCTTGGAAAGTGGTAATTCAACTCACTGGTATGCAGAACATCTATTCTATGTTGCCTGCTTCAAATTTGCAATTTTCATTTAAGTTTAAAATTGTATCGTTATAATGGTTGTTACATCATATATGTTGGTTTCTTCTCTTTCATGAACCTCACTATTATACACTGCAGGAAAACACCATACAAATTGCATACAGTTAAAATGTATTATTTAATAATGGTTTCTGGGGTTGCAAATGCTTGTGACATAACATCTTGCAGACGAGATGTTCTTTGGCTAGGTTAATCTTTAGGTCATTCCATAACTAGAAGGATACGGTTGTTAGTTCTAAACTCACCTGGATGCTCTGCAAGATCATTGGTACATTGCAGAAGAAGGCATGTCTCCAAGCATTCTTCTTTTTGCACTTTTTGGTCTCTAGCCAGTTAATATTAAGGATGCACTTACTCTGTTGTCTATCACAGACTACTATGCAAGGTAAGGTGGTGTACAGGCTTTCCTTCCTTATATAAAACAGAAGCTATGTGAAATCATTGTGGTTAGGTAATTAGATGTTTCATGAACTGACTAGGTAATTCATAAAGAATGGTAGTAATCCAGTAGAATTGCATTTCTCCCTTGATGAGTCTGGTGGCCTCATTTAGGAGTTCTTTGAGCTGTTCTATATCTGTTTCCTTAATGGCATTGAGCAAATTACTACTGTATTTCAGTTCTCTTTCAGGAGATATTTCCTGATTTTATATCAAAGTAAGCACCAGTGCTAATATGTGTGTGATTTCTTTATCATGTGTCTCTAAAAAATTAGTTTGGGATTAGATCTTTCCAGATTCAAACACAGGCCACACTCCTCCACTTATGCTCGGAGGTTCTCTTTGGAAATGAGGACTAACTTTATGTTTAGAAAGTTCCACTTCTGCCAGGTCTCAGACGTCTAAGCTAAAATAGTTTTTGTTGTTGACAATTTAGATCCTTAGATAATTCTACCTGTCCTCAGTGTACTGGTTGATCTTGATGCTCTAGTCTTCCAGGAGACAGTTGACCAGATCCACGTGGAAGATGAGTATACCAGAAAGCACCATAATGGATTACTGAAGGTCACAAATACACACTCTGACCTGTCGGCTGTTTAACAAGCTACATTGATGTCTGCCCTACATATAGGTGGTGGACTATTCCAGGGTGGTGTTAAAGATGCTGGTCATGTGTAAAGGGGTTTAATCTGTTAGGTGATTAACTCAAAATGCTATCAAGAGGTCTAATAGGAAGAGAAGGAAGGTGGTCACTGAACATGATGCAGAGGATTCCTGATATTCATAGCAAAGAATAGTTGATGGTTAGTTTGGCGACAGCTAGTGAGATCGTCTGGGTTGAGTGTGAAATTTTCACCAGGTGTATCTGACTGATTTTGATGGTGTTATGAAAAGTTTTTTTAGTGAGGGAGGCACTCAATATATTCAGTAGAATTATGAGTAATTCCAGTTAGAGAGGCTTCACTCTTGAGTAAGAGGTGTAAGAAGTGATGTTGAGGGCAGAAACTCGTCAAAAAGTAAAATGTCCCTTGGGTCACTCAATCAAACTCCTAATTATACATACTAAATTCACACATTCATGCCTTACCCTCTAGTTATCACTCATGTCATCTATATATTCAAACAGTCCTAAATATAAAACACCCCTTCACAGTAGTGAACAAACCTGAACAATTCAAAATCACAGTCTGTATATGTATTTGTACCCAAAATCAGTTAAAAACATTAAAAACAATACAGCACGAATGTCATTTCATAAACAGTTGCATATATTATACAATTAAAAAACAAGAAAGAGACTCCGTTGTCACAGGGGTGGCACGGGCCACAGGGGCGGGTGGTGGGATGACCGCTGTTGCGGCAGCTTGCCCTGATGGTCCGGGCTGTGGGGTATGATGTATGTCCCCCTCCGTGTCCTCCGTGTTGTCCTCAATCACCGGGGCCTCACAGTCTGTGATGGGGACATCAGCGCCACCTGTGGTGTAAAGTGGACGTTGATTAGTGACATGTTCCTTACACAGTTAGGCTTGCTACATGCATGCAGACTACCATTCCCTGACTCGCTGCAGGATTGACTCTCACTGGACATGCCAGGCTTAATAATACAGGATGGTAATTGTGGGCAGACTACATATCCCACAATGCAATAGCGCTATAGTGGTGTGCTTTGGCTGCATGATTGGGGTTTGATATGGGATGCACTGGAGTCATGGACATTGTATGGGGACAGGGGGTCGCAGTCGCATGGCACTTACCTGGTGTGTCTTGGGTGGGTCGGGAGGAGTCAAGCTGGGTCACACCCACGCAGGCCTGTGGATTGATGGTCTCCTCCACTCGGTCCTCCAGTGGTGTGTACGGTGGGACAGTGGGCTCCCCTCCACCTGTCGCCACTTGCTCCCCCAGCCTCTCAGCAATATTTTCCTTTGCCCGCCCTCTTAAGTCCACCGAGCGCTGGGTCACCCCCACGGAGTTCACTTTGGCGCGGATGCGCAGACATTTGCGCCTTTTGTCGGCCTCTGGCACCCTTCTGGAGTCTTTGCCAAATAGCCGGTTGTGGTCCTTTAAACTCCTTCTATGAGGTGTTCGAGCTCCTGCTCTGAAAACTTGATTTTGCGCTTTCTCCCACTGGTAGAACCTCCTGCTGCATCCTGTGACATGCTTGCCACTGTGGTGTCTCCTGCTGTACTCCTGTAGGAACACTGGTGGGGAGCTCTGACACTGCTGCCTGTACTTCAGCCTCTCACTGCTGAATGAGGGTGGAACCTGCCTACTTCCTGGTTGTGATGTCGTCACTGTTCTCAGGATGCGACTTCCCGTTTTTGTGATCTCGCAGGTAGCAAGATCGCTATTTGCCATTTCGGTAATTGCGAAATCGCAATTTCAACATGGGTATCGGCAGATTCTGCGATAATTTACCGAATTCTGTGGGCTCGCAATCGGCGATTGCGGCCGGTTACGATTCACATTTTTTTATCGCAAATGTTCATGAATGCCGTTCTGCGATTTCTAAATTGCGATTCGCTTTTTCTCGCAATTTAGAAATCGCAGAATTTGACATTGATGAATCTGGCTGAATGTGATTAAGAGCTAAATATTTAAAATGTAAAAAAATACATTAATTATAAAGAAAACTGTTTACCTATAATTCCCTTAGAAAAACATTAGAAAAAGGTGTCAAATGTTATTACACGAAAAAAACAGAATCCTAGGTACCCCTAGTAGTTGACCCAGCCAGACCTCAGTGGTTGTGTAGCTGAAAGTTTTTATCTAGGGAACTAGAATCATTTCAAGACAGCAAATGCTGTCAGTGCGGCATTTTTAGAAGCAGTAGACAAAAAGATTTAACGAGGTTAGATATGTGAAGTGTGATCTTGCTGTATCCTTGATCTTCCTGGAAAAAAGCTCATAACATTAAAAAAAAAAAAATGAAGCTGTTATATTTTTGCATTTTTCCGGTGAACTTGGTTTTGCCCACCAGGGGTGAAAACATTTTCTAAGTGCAGATTTGTGTATGAATTCTGGCATCATTGCTACTGTAAAAAATAGTCGTCAAAACGTTTGGACTTGCTCCTCAGACCCCATTCCTCTTTCCCCAGTTGACTGAGGGTTAAACTTAGAAATGCCCGATCCTCAAGAAATGTCCAGTCCCAACTGGTGTAAAAGTGTTATTGTAAGCCGTCAGCGTTTTCCTCTTTGTCTGTTTATTCCACATCCCATAAGCCATAGTAGAGACGTTCTATAGGTGCAAGCATGTTTTTTTAAAGGAACTTGATCTCTGACAGCACTATGTGTCAGCAGAAGACCACTGCCAACAGACCTTGAGCAAAATTCTGGAGCAGACTTTAAATTTAAAAGGAAAGATGGAAAAAACTTTCACCATTAATTAGGCAGGCAGGAAGTCATTTTTCAGTGCTGCAGTGGGCAGGCAAGGACTCGCTAAATGATTCAATGCAGATTTACTCCTTGGAGTGGGGTAACAATCATGATTTAAAGATTATACCAATAACCATTAGTTTTGTGATCCAACTAACCCCGATAACGTTTTCAGCTTTCAACATGTATTTATTCAGCAATGAAATGATCTTCCTATCCTAGGGACAGGCTTAGTGGCAGCAAAGCTATTAGGGAGATTGATAATTCAAAAAAAAATGCAACAATCGTGTCTGAGTAGCTCTTGAGCTCTGTCCTTCCTCTGAACTCCACCACAGACCATTTCTATTTACCTCACGGGCCTACACAGGTATTCTAGTTTTTGTGCTACACACTTGGACAAGACTTTGTGATGTTGAAGGCTACACTTCATATGTAAGCCCCCTTCCATAAATGGGAAGGTGCCAAAGAACCCTAGTTAAGCTCAATTGTCCCAAATCCAAATCCCAGAGACTTCAATTTCCGCATCCTGGGAAGTATATGGCCAATTTATTCAACTAGTAGTATGGCAGGGTCAGCTCCCAGTTGTTTAAATGTGGCTTTGTTAATGGACAGAAATGTATAAGCCTTTTGGAATGTGTTAGAAATTGACTCTCTTTTGGGCAGAGGTTTTCACCCTGTCCAAGTAGTAACTACAATCATATTCAGGATAAGTTAGATACACAGCCTACATTAACCTGTGCTTAACCTTTGGTAGCTTGGCACAGAGGAGTCAGGCTTAACTAAAGAGGCAATGTGTAAAGTTTTTGTCCAACACTTACATTACAGTAACACAGGGAAATCACCCCCTCCAATAAAACTCCACACCAGTAAAGAATATTTTTATAAGTATAAAGAGACAAAGACGCCAAAAATCCAATAGGTAGAACAAGAGATATGAATTTTGAAAGAATATAGTGCTTAAAAGCATGTAGAGCTTGTGTTGCTTGAGGTTGTTTTGCACTTGGGTAGATCTAAAGTTTAGGCCGGTCATGATGAAGGGCAGGCTTGCTACAGAACT
Organism: Lissotriton vulgaris; assembly: GCF_964263255.1. Classification (NCBI taxonomy): domain Eukaryota; kingdom Metazoa; phylum Chordata; class Amphibia; order Caudata; family Salamandridae; genus Lissotriton; species Lissotriton vulgaris. The sequence goes on along the minus strand of NC_141689.1, from coordinate 1,928,016,042 downwards.
CACGAAGGTCCCGATGAATAAAAACTTTGGTTAAAGCAAACTTCGAAGACTCGATGAGTCGGTTCCAATTCACGCAGTTGTATAGATGCACCATCATTGAGTCTCGCAGTTGGGTCCTGTGTTGTTGTAGAAACCCCTTAGGGTGCAGATGCTGCGTCATCATTGAGCCTCGGGGTTAGGTCCTGCAACATCGCTGAGCCGAGCAGGGATATCCTTGAAGCGGCACTGCATCGGCATCGGAGTTCACCTAGCCGGTTCTGATTGGCTTTTGTTGAAAAACAGCTGCAGAACCCACTTTCAAGGCCCAGTACTGGATCGGCACCTCTTGGCAGGGCAAGACACACAGTTGGCAGAGTCCAGCAGCTTAAGCAGTGGTGAAGGAAGTCTTTGAATGCTCTGATACCTCAAAAGAGGAGACAAGCCAGCAAGTCTCCTTGAAGTCACTTAAGTTCTTGGAGGATGTAAAGATGCACGTCTAGTCCTTCTCACTCCCTGACGAGAGGCAGCAGGTGAACACAGTAAACCAGTTCAGCAGAGTCACAGTGTCTCCCTGCAGCACAGCAGTCATTCTTCCTGGCAGAATAACATCAGATCCAGAAGTGTACTGAATTGGTGGTGGTAGGAGTTCATTTACCCAGTTGTGCCTTTGAAGGGGAGGAGACTTCAAAGAGTCTTTGAAGCACACCAGCTCCCTGCCTTTTCTGCCCTGGCATCAGACTCACTACAAGGAGGTATGCAGCTCTTTGGGTCGGGGTGTGCATAGCTCCATTCAGGTGTAAGTGTCATCTCCTCCCTCCCAATCTACCTCAGGCCTGTCAGCATGGTGATGGGTCATCAGAATGTGAATGTCTCACCCTAGCTCTTTTTGTGTGGCTATCTAGAGGTTGTACTCAAAGCCCAGCCATCACCCAAACGTGTATTCAGAGACAGGCAGAAGCACAGAATGGTTAAAGTAAGAAAATAAGATCTTTCTGAACTGCACACACATGCTCTGCAGTGGCGGCCTGAGTCATGTTTAAAGGGATACTGAAGTGAATGGCACAATCTGTGCTGCAGGCACATTGGCACACTGGTAGCATTTATTTTTCAGGGACAGGGAGCATGTAGTGCATTTTACTAGGGACTTAGAAGTAAATTAAATATGCCAATTGGAGATGAGCCAATGTTACCATTACGGAGCACATGCACCTTAGCACTGGTTATCAGTGGTAAAGTGCCCAGAGTCCTAAAGCCATAAAAAAAGTCAGCAAAACAGGTCAGGAGGCAAAATGTCTGGGGAAACCATGACAGGAATGTATTTCAGCAGAGCTCAAATCATTAAAATGTACTAAAAATGAATTTTGATGGCATATTCCTGTCATTGTATAAAGATATACGAGCTAAAGTTAAATATGTATTTTATACTTAGGAGTATCAAGTAAGGTATTTTCTCATTCTATGTTTTAGGAGTAATTGGAACAATATATACATCACTCCCACTCACGATATTGGTACTATGTCCAACTGTGCGGAGGTTCTGCAGTGACAGCTGGCTTACCACAGTGAAGGGTATTGCTCTTTGGAAATAAAGAGGCTAGCCTGCCAAACAAGGGTTGTCCCCTTATGCTACAGCCACTCTGGAGGCGTGGACCAGTATGGCAAGTCGTAGAAACATTTATATTTCCTCCGCTTATAACCTAACAAAGCAAGCGATCAGACCTGAGTGGTCTTGTACTCCTGTAGCCACATTGCACAATAATCGCCATGCATTAAGATATTTCACCTGCTATTCTTGTCATAGTGATATGCCTAGAAGCTTGGCCATTTTCATGTTAACCGATGCTGCAGTGGGAGTGAAGGGAACACAGGTATAGCGAGGACAAGGCCTGCTCAGCAACACTCAAACCACCGCACAGTTGAAAACACTAGTGCATCAAGAAAATCAAAGACTTTGGGCACAAAAGTCTAATCAAGTAGTCCAATGGTGGCAGTTTCATGTCAATGTCTGCCTGAAATATTACATAAGACCAGGAAACTTGAGAGAGCGCAATTTGAATGAAATGTATGAATGCGCCATATTTACAAACCAGTTGCGTCAGTTAAGTTAAGGTAACTAGAAATATGAAATATGTATCCGCATTTACTCACGATTGTTTTGTTAGATATAGAGAGCACATATAGAGTGTGGGCTAATATAGAAGTGTGTGGAAATGTTTAGAAATGTTAGATGTGTTAATCAGGTTCCATGTTATGTAGCTGCTAAATGAAGAAGGATGTAATGTGCAAAATGAAGAAAACGTGCAAAACCACATGGCACCGTATTAGAACGAAATGTACAATTGCATCTTTCATATAACATGGATTCACTATTATTCAATGATTTCTGCTTACATGTTAAAGGCTATGTTTTATAGAAGTGTTTCATATAATCAGAGTGTGGTGTGTTAGCATATTATTTTAAGTTAAGAAATAATGGTTCACAGGGTACAGGCTACTGCACGTAATTTAGTAGGCCCGGAGAGATAATGTGTCCTCTTTGATCTGCACGTGTTAGTTAAAGTCGAGCCTCGTTAAAATAAATTGCCAATGCTGGTCGAAGTTTTTTATGGCCTAGCCTGATAAGGGGAGCCTGGAATTTGGGGCCCTGCTCCAGAGTGTCTGTTTGCAGGTGCGAGGGGGGTACCAATCAAGAGCTTGATGAATAGAGCTCTGTCCGGGGAGATAGGCTTGGGTCCGGAGGAGTCTACTGGAATGTCATGGGGGTACCAGCATGCTGGAGACGGAGCCTGGGAAGCAAGGTCAACTTTAACAGGCGGCCCAAAGAAGTGAAACTATGGAAAAAACCAGAATCGAGACCACGTGAATTGTGTACGTGGTGGGCGTCTCAGAGGGGCGTTCCACCCATACTGTGATTTTGTATTAGGGACAGCACCCTGGGGAGGAGGTAGAGCAGATGGCCTGAGGACCCTTAGAGAGCGGATGGGTAGGCAGAAAGGGTACTGCTACAATGCATAGGTTTTTCATCTAAGACTGAGAGAGAGTGATTGAACTTCTTTGGAAGTCAACACGGCTGACACCTTTTTAGGTAAAGAACTCGCTAAGTAGGGATGTCATCTAGTCTAGTGTAGGGTCAGTCTAACCTGATTTGTTTTCTTTTCTGTAAATGACGCTCAAGCTTCATCTTGTGTCGATGATAACTAACTTACTGATTTTTGAATTAGTCTTGGTGATTTTCTTCTGTCGATTAAGATCTCTCAGAGAGTTCATGTTCATCCTATTACCTGTGTATCTTTTGAATCTTATATTGAGATGTTTGTACCTGCAACTAATTTTGGCTTTATAATAAATCTTTAAACTTATCCGTAGTAAGTGGTTCTTTAGAGTTGTGTCAGTTTTGGGGCTGGTTTGACCTATGTAGGGTTGCCTTTTACTCAATGACAGACAACAATCGATCCAAATGATTTAAGTGAGATAGGAATTGGAGTGATCTGGTAATTGATCAAAAATCTCACTTTCCCAGTTGGTAGCAGAGTAAAGATGGTTGTCTTCTTGAGGAAGGCGACCTAGATTAGGTTAAGATTACCCCAAGGCCCCTAGTGATCGACGACCAGAAGAAGAGCCACCTGCCGAAGAAGGTGCTGACGGTGCGAGAGAGAAAAGCAGCAGAAACGGTCGAGAGTGAGTATAAAGGGTCATGCGTTGTCAGATTGCGGTATTTTTGTGTTGTACATGTGTTGTAATGTCAAGCGGAGTTGAATGCCTGTAGTGTGAATGAGACGGTTGTGAGCGCGCGCAACCTGGTGAAAATCTTAGGTTCAGAAGAGGAACTTAAGTGGTTCGGGTGTATCGGACATCCAGAGTAATTGTCTACCATTGTGAAGGGGGTCATGAGGTACCATTGATCGCCCGCAGGACCGTGATAGGGGGAACTTAAGAGTGAGTGCATGAGTAACGGACGCTGGTCGGACGTTTACTGTGTGTAAGTAACCTATCAGTTAAGGCGATCGTCTGAACGTTACTGAAGACGTTTCGTCAGTTGAGGTGACAATTACAGTTAGACTGTGGACGTACAGTCAAGAAAAGTGATCACTTGGTCGGAAGTAGTCATTTTTCGGTGTATGAATGGGACGTATGCATTAGCGGGAGACGAGCTGAGAAAGGAAGGGAACTGCTGCAAAGGGGACGAGTGACGTCAGAGCGAACCGCGCTGGGATAGGCTGGTTGACGCATGCCGCGCTGTGATAGGCCGGTTGGTGTAGAGCCGCGCTGGGATAGGTCGGTTAGCGAGAGCCGCGCAGGGATTGGTGGATTGCCATCGGGAAGTAAACAAGGAAGGGAATTAAGGAAAATCGTAGATTCTTGAACATGAAGTGTTTTAAATGTTTAAGAGCGATGTTTAAGAGAGAAAATAGAGAGGCGGTGGATGGGGAAGAGGCCCCGCCGGAGGGCACACCCGCTCACTACATGGCTACGAATGTAGGGTTACATACTATACTGTGGATCTCTGAGTGGAGCAAGATAACAGAGGGAAATGAGGAACTGACGTTCCCGAAATACGGAACGTTTAGGTTAGAAGCATTGAACCAGCTGAAAGCAGTAATGCTTGCGACGAGACCTCTACCCAGACCAACACAGTTTGAAGCCCTCAATGCATGGTTTAGGGCGGCATACGACCGGAGTTTGAACAGGCGTCAAGAAAGGGTGAAACGATCGGTAAGAGCAGTGCAGGATGCCAAATGGGATGAAGAAGCTAAAAGGTGGAGAGTGCAGAGAATTGAAGTAGATAAACTGTATCCAGTGATAGAAGTCACAGGAGAGAAGAAACCTCTAGTGGAGGATGATGAGAGCGAGACAGATGACAGCCTGATAAATAGGTTATTGATGGACAGACCACCTCCGTACAATAGAGAGATTGAACGTCCCGAGCTCCAAAAGGGGGACGGGGCTGGTAAAGGGGAACATAGACCACTCCCCATAACAGATTGGGAACCCAACAAAGGCGAGGAAATACCTCAACCTAGTCCAGTACAGACAGTGGTCGGAAGGTTTGTGGTACAAAAGGTGCCGGAAACAGAGTGTGCAAGGTCGTACCAACTGCTGGACGCTCTTCAAGTACCTGTTACCATAGGTCCTGTAGTATCGATTTACGACCCAGAAAGAGCGCAAAAAGGGGAACAGGTACGATTGGACAGGGAAAGAGCAGAGATGGAAAGCAGGAACAATACGATTAATTCACAAAGGCAGTTGCTAGGACCAAGAGGTCGGAGCACCCCATTGAATTCAGTAGTGGATCCCATAATAGATCAAGGGGATCAGAGAGGGCTAATGGATCTGAGAGGACCACAGCCGAAATCCTTTAGGGAGTTAAGGGAGTACTTGAAAGAATGGGATGCGGCCGTAGAAACTCCAAACAACAGGTTAGGAGCGGAAGCGGAATGGGGAAACCAAGAGAACGGAACCCTGTCTCACTGCGGAGCTGGCGAAAGCGGTCCAGAGTGGGATGGGAAGAGTCAGGATGGTAAAGGAGACACTCGCCATATCGGGAGTGGAAGTAGACAGGAGCATGAGGATAGGAATGCAGGATGTGGAGGGGTGCCTCGCCCCATTCTCAGTGAGGGAGATCGAAGAACGCAGGAGTACAGGGACAGCTTCAGGTGTACTCACCATACACCGGGCGAAGATGTACAACATTGGAGCCGCGGGAGTATGGAGAGTCGCGAGGGGTCTCACCATGCATCCAGTGATCACGGACGGGATCGCGGGAACATGGAGAGCTGTGAGGGACCTTATCGAGTATTGAGTGACACTAGACAGCAAAGGAATGGCGAAGGCTTAGAGAATAGTGGTGGATCTTATCGTGTGCCTAGAGAGGCTGAACCGAAGAGACTGAATGGGATGGTGGGAAATAGAGCATTGTTTCACCACACACCGAGGGAAGATGGAAGAGCATGGGACTTAGAAAGATGGGAACAAGGGAGGACTCCTCATAACTCACCTGAGCCTAGGCGTAGGACTCGGAGTTGGGACGGGAGGAATGTAAATGGACCATCTAAGAATGAGGTACTAAGAGCTGAGGTAAAGGCAAGGAGACTCGATGTAACCAGCCTAAAATCGGACTTAGATGAAATAATAGACGGCACATTGCCAATGGAGAGGATCGACCTGTACGAACAAGATGAGGTACTGTTTATAGCAAAGGATGTTACTCGGAAAGCGAGGGCAGTACATGAAAGACTATCTGAATTGGCAGATAGGTACATGGTAGACCTATCAAGGACTAAAGCATTGCAGGGTAATCATAGGCTGCATTGCACGGATCAGGATTTAACGAGAGGAGGACGATCGGGTTGAAAACACACATAAAAGAACTGATCATGGGTATAAGAACGTGGAGAGATTTGGATAAATGGGAGGAAAGATGGTCCAAGAGAGGGACCGTCAAAAGGAGCACAATTGGGATGTCCCCGGAGGGAGGGCCACAGAGAATGTAAGCATACCCTTTGCGAGAAATTGCGAATGGAAGCTATGTGCATGTGCCCTGGAGTAGAGGGGACTTAGCGGCATTTACCAATTCTTTTCCTAAGCTGAGGGAGAACCCCGTGGAGTGGTATAAGCAGGTAGAGAGGTTTGTAAAGATATCCAAAGTACTGTGGGTTGACCTGAACACCCTGTTTGACATTGTAGTACCAGGGGACTTGTGAACAGCATGCAAGGTTAGGGTTGAATGGCCAACATCCGAACCAGATAGGGATGCCCAGACAAACGGACCATCGGAAAAAGTCATGGGAAAGTACGAAAGGGTAATGGCATGGCTGAAGGATAAGGTGCCGTTGCAGGACATAGACTGGGTTAAGATAGATCGGACCACCCAAGAACCTAAAGAGACTGTCCATGAGTATTATGAGAGATTGCTGAAAGCATTCAAACAGTACAGTGGGTTGGATGTAATGGATCCTAGAGACATAGGACAGTTTGTGTCAAAGTTCGTTCTGGGTTTGAGACCTGATATTAGTTTGATGATCCAGCAACATTTAATTTGTTGGCAAAACAAACCATTAGATGAAATTTTGAGATATGCAAGGTACTGCAGTGACGAGATAGACTCCAAAGCAAAGAAACTTAAGGAGAAATTGATGATGGTGCAGATGCAGTCGGCTGGAAAGGGTGGACAGCGGCAACAGGGAACAGGGACATTAGGAAGGAAGCAAAATAATCAGAATAAAGACGATGAGGAAAAACAGAGACCTAGGGTAGATATTGCGACATTGAAAAAGACGACCAGATGTCACCAGTGTAACGAGGTGGGGCATTGGAAACGCGAGTGCCCCTATAATATTGAGACTGGAGAACTAGAACCAGAGGAGGAAGAAGTCCAGAGCAGTCTGGCGAAGGGGACAACGATACACAAGGGAAAGATGGTCAAAGGGGGGACCCCGACTCCTCGAGCCCAGTTCCCTCAACCTCCCAGAATTGCGACAGGGGGAAAGACCTATAGGCAGATGCCTCTTTTTGTAGGAGGAGAAGAGTGTTATTATATTGATCCACTTACGGGACAGCGAGTGGATAGAGAGGAGGATTGTACCCTCGGGGCAGTTTTAGAGGTGGACCAGAGGGGACCATACGTGGAGGCCGAAGTAGCAGGGTGTCCTACGACCTTTTTGGTGGACACGGGGGCCACTCGATCCACTCTGAGATCAGCAGTAGTCCCAGGTCTGCCAATGTCAGGAGAAACAATTCAAGTGGTAGGAGTCGCAAATAGGAGAATGACTAATCCCTTGACAGAACCAGTACAAGTGAAAATAGGGAAATACAGTGATGAGCACCAGTTTGTGGTTTGTGATTCTAGCCCTGTGTGTCTGTTGGGAAGAGATTTATTGTGCAAACTGAATTGTACAATATACTGCACCCCCCAGGGAGTGGAGGTACTGACTAACGATGATGACGCTGATTTCAAAGTTGCGGGTACAAAGGTGTGCGTGGAGATGTATCCTGCCTTGACAGTGGAAGATCTCCCTTGGGACCTAAGAGATGTGGTGTCATCTGAAGTGTGGGATTTCACTGGGGAAGAAATAGGACTGATCAAAGGGGTAGAGCCAGTGAAGATCATGGTAAAACCTAATGCTGAGTATCCAAGAACACCCCAATACAAGTTGACCCCGGAGACGATTGCAGAAATAAAGCCTGTGATCGAATCCATGATTAAGCAGGGAATACTGAAGGAAATCATGGGTAGCCCATGTAACTCCCCGATTATGGGTTTGCAGAAGCCTAGTGGGAAATACAGAATAGTGCAGGACCTTCGAAAGATTAATAACATAGTTGTTTCGTGTTGTCCAGTGGTACCGAATCCATCATTAATATTGTTTCAGATACCATTCCATTCTGTGTGGTTCACAGTGATAGACCTTTGCCAGGCCTTCTTTTCAATTCCCTTAGATGAGGAGAGCCAATTTCTTTTCACTTTTAAGCTGGAAAATCGCGTATTAACATGGTGTCGTATCCCACAGGGGTATACAGAAAGCCCATCGATTTTTAACCAGCTGCTGAAGAAAAATCTTGAAAGTCTAGTACTGCCAATGAACTCGGTTCTGGTCCAATACATAGACGACCTACTTGTTGCGTCAGAAACTGAGGAAGCTTGCAAAATAGACACCATCACCTTACTAAATCACTTAGCCGAGAACTGGCACAAGGTGTCCCCGAGCAAATTACAGTACTGTTTGACAGAAGTGCAGTACTTGGGTCACAGAATTGAAAAAGGGAAACGGAAGGTGTCACCAGACAGAATAGAGGCGATCATGAAAATGAATTCGCCCACAACACAGAGGGAAGTCAGGATGTTTCTAGGAATGATTGGTTATTGCCGGCAGTGGATAGCTAACTTTTCACTGAAAGCAAAACCTTTACAAAAACTGACGCACAAGGAGGTGAGTGATCCGGTACCATGGGACAAGGATTGTTTGATGGCATTCTTGCAGTTGAGGGAGGACTTGTGTTGTGCCCCTGCTCTAGGAATGCCGGATTACGAGAAGCCATTCTTACTTTACTGCTGTGAGAGGGAAGGCTGTGCTCTGTCAGTTTTGGCCCAGATACACGGAAATGCCCGTAGACCAGTTGCATACTTCTCGGCTACCTTAGATCCAGTAGCCGCAGCGTTGCCCGGATGTCTCAAATCCGTTGCTGCAACGGGTGTCAGCATTGAGCGTTGCGAGAACATTGTAATGGGACACCAGTTAGTGGTGTATGTGCCTCATTCTGTAGAACTGTTAATGACCAGGACCAAGACACAGCATCTGACAAATAGCAGGCTCACGCGCTATGAGCAAGTCATTCTGGCTGCCGAGAACGTGACCCTCAAGAGATGCTCTGTTTTGAATCCTGCCACTTTGATGCCACTTCCAAATGACATTGATGATGATGTATGTACAGATCATGATTGCCTTGATGTGACTGAACTATGCACCAAACCAAGACCAGATATCGTAGATGAGCCATTGACTGACCCCGATGAAGTATTCTTTGTTGATGGCTCATGCGTAAGAGACGATATTGGTCAGCTGAGAGCAGCTTATGCCGTTTGCACCATTACCGGAGTTGTGGAAGTCGCTTGCCTGGAAGGAGTACACTCCGCTCAGGTAGCTGAAATCATTGCATTGACACGCGCCTGTTTAGCAGGTAACAAAATTCGAGTCACCATTTACACCGATAGCCAGTATGGTTTCGGGGTAGTTCATGACTATGGGCAGTTATGGTCTCAAAGAGGTTACATGACTTCTTCAGGTTCACCTATTCGAAATGGGGAATTTGTTCGACTATTGTTGGAAGTACTACAAGGTCCGGCAGCTATTGCCGTTGTAAAATGCACAGCTCACACTAGAAACACCGATTTTGTGTCGCAAGGCAATAGGTATGCCGACGAGGTTGCACGCTACTGTGCAGAACAAGGTTATTCCTTTACAGAGGTGGAAGTGAGTGGGATTCAGGTAAGGACCGAATTAACCATGTTGTTGGAAACTGTAGACACTTGGGATGAGTTGAAATGTATACAAGAGAATGCACCTGACTTCGAGAAAAAGACATGGGAAACTGCAGGTTGTACCAAGAGCGAAATGGACTTTTGGGTCTCCGCAGATGGGAGGGCAGTATTGCCAAACGAACTAGTTAGTCCAATGGCAAGGAGAATACATGGGCCAGCACACATAGGTAGAGATGCCATGGTGAGGGTATTCAGGCAAACCTGGTACAACCCCAAGTTTAGAGTAGCGGCAGAAGCAGTATGTCAACGTTGCGTGATCTGCCAACAACTGAATGTAGGAAAGAGAACACCAGTCACATTGAGTCACATAGGGAGGTCCGGGGGGCCATTCAATAGGATGCAACTAGATTTCATTGAAATGCCAAGGTGTAACCGCCTCAGATACGTCCTGGTGGTTGTCTGCATTTTTTCCAGATGGGTTGAGGCTTACCCCACACGCAGGTGTGACACACTCACAGTTGCAAAATTGTTGCTTAGAGAACTGATACCGCGCTTCAGGGTGCCGGCCTCTTTGGAATCAGATAGGGGAACACATTTCAACAGCGAAATTGTGAAGATGCTTTGCTCAGCCCTAAAAATAGACCAGAAGCTGCACTGTAGTTATCGACCAGAAGCTTCAGGAATTGTGGAACAGATCAACAGCACGATTAAGTCCCGAATTGCCAAAGTTTGTTCCTCGACATCCTTGAGCTGGCCTGACGCGCTGCCACTGGTCCTTATGAGCATACGTAGCACACCAGACCGAAGGACAGGTCTCTCTCCACACGAGGTGTTAATGGGGAGGGCTATGAGACTGCCATCAGTTCCAACTACAGCACTGTTGAACATCACAGATGATTTGATCCTGGACTATTGTAAGGGACTCTCTGACGCCATTCATTCTGTGTCTCTTCAGGTGCAGGCCGCTGAAGTTCCATCGTCCGAAGACTTGTGCCACGACCTGTGCCCTGGTGATTGGGTCGTGGTGAAGAAACACGTCAGGAAGAATTGCTTAGACGTGCGCTGGCGTGGGCCCTACCAGATCATACTGGTAACAAACACTGCAGTGAAGTGTGGAGGCTTGCCCAACTGGATCCACGCCTCACATACCCGAAGAGTTCCAGCACCTCCGGAAGAAACAGCTCCTCTCTCGGATGAAAATCCAGCTGAGAACGGAGAATCCACAGAGGGGACCAGTCAAGCTGTAGAGGTGCCAGAAGAGACTGGGAGCGTGTCTGACCAGGCCGAGGACGGTCAATACACCAGCGAAACTGATGTTGCCACAGAAGGAGAAAGTAGCTGGGAGTACGAATCAGACACTGATCAAGCTGCAAGTGGTCAAAAGTCGAGTGCAAGAACAAGGAGCAGGAGGACAAGGAGTGGAGAGGCTAGCTGGCCATAAAGAAGGAGAAGGCCAAGCCTGAGAGCAAATCCAGAGAGAACTCTTGTTCCAATTTCCGAAGACTCAGACCTAGACGAAGGTGCAGTGGACTCAGACTCTGAGGGTCCAAGAAGATCAAGGAGGGTACGTGTGCCCTGCAGAAGATACGCCACTCCTGAGTGGACCTACTTGGCGGCAGATGTCTTGGGGACAGAGTCCTGGGAGGGTGAGGGAAGTGCAGGTGACCAACCTTGATCCAATCGTAACGGTGGAAGTAAGACTGTTGACACCTGGAATTGAGACCGAAGGGTTGTTAACGTTCACTCTCCCCATCCCTCTGTATTTAAGCAGGATCAAAGACTTGGTACTGAACAGATTAGAATTTCCAACCTTGGGTCACCCAGTACCAGAACACGAGGAAACCATCCTTCGTTTAGAATTGCTGGAATATGCTATTAGAGCCGCTGGAACACGAATCATCGTAGATACCTAAAAGACTTTGTAAATAAGCCAGAGAGAGAAGATAACCTAGCGCCTAGTGGAAGAAGAAGAAAATTAGGGACATTTCATTTAGTGGACGGAGAAGGGCTAGGGTTGTCTGTCGTTGAAATTAAAGAGACTGAATTGCAAAGAGACTTTACCTGCTTCCAAGTGTGGTTAACAGACTGAGAAAGCAGAATGAAAGCAGAGTGAAGAAATCAAAATAGACTTTTCAGAAAGGAACTACACTGTTTGATAAAATGGAGGCCGGTAATCCGAACCGCAAGGCAAAATGCATAGTAGGCACACTTATAGCAGTAGTGATTTTTCTTGTAGTCATAGTAGTTACTGTATCATATATAGTGGGACACGCAAGTGTAACGAAAACAACAGATGCAAAGCCTGTAGTGACACCGAAACCTGCTGCTGCTGGTAAAAAGGACAATGCAATTCAAGAGAAAGCGTTGCTGGCAGCAGAGGCCCGTAGGTTACATATGGATGAGTCACAGGGCAATTTTAAAACCAACGCTTACGCCAAACTGTTATATGAATACATTGATGTCATGGAGGCCAAGGATTGCTATGTCTGTATGCAATTACCTGCTTCTGTAGATGAGGGCATTAGATACCATCATCTTCCATTGACTTATGGGATTACATGTAGTCTATTGCTTAGTATATTTTATGGACGAGATAGTTTTGAGTATTATTTCTCGAATTATGATTCAGTATTACCAGAAGTCCCGAATTATAAACAGATGAACAAATGGGACTATTACAAGAAGGAAGATAGATTGGCGAAATTCTTCCTTCCTTGGGATCCACTGGATACTTCATATGCACGCAGAAACAATCTAACTTACAAAGTGTCAGAGATTGAGAAGAAGTTTATAGGGCAAGTTGATGACCGTTATAGAAGGCAAAAGATTCTAAAAATGTCAGGACAGTGGAAAACAGATTGGACCGAGGAGTAGAAGGCACACAAAAGGAAGGGTAGTAATGGTCCAATAGCTTTAGATCGAACACAGAAAGGGAAGTTATGCCTACACAGAAGCAAAACTTACTATGAGAATGTGTTTGTAGGTGAAGTTAGTTGTGAACATGCTTTTCGATTAGAGTACTATACAAAAGATTTCTTAAAGGGAATGCAAGTGATTCCTAATGTGTATTTTGTATGTGGAAGAAATGCCTACGTGAAGCTACCTGACAACTGGTATGGTTCATGTTATTTGGCAATTTTCTTCCCCAAAATATATCATGCCAAAGATTTAGAGATCATAGAGGGAAAAGCTTCAGCAAGGGGGAGAAGAGACGTAGGCGATGCTGAGGTAGTTGGAGATGTATTTGGCGCTATGTTTCCTCTTTTAGGATTGATACTTAATGATGTCAAGATCAGGAGACTGGCTACAGTTGTAGACAGATTGTCTGCAAGTACTGCAAGATCACTAATGCTGGTGGAAGGAGAGATGCAGTCGATAAGGGCAATGGTTCTTCAGAACCGTCTTGCTTTAGACGTTCTGTTAGCCAAAGAGGGCGGAGTCTGTAAGGCTTTGAAGGTCCAGGAATGCTGCACTTACATTCCAGACAATTCAAAACCTCTTGAGAAGGGCATACAGAATATAACCAAGATACACCAAGAGATTGAGGACCTAACAAGGGTAAATGTCTGGGAAAAAGTAGGTCATGGGATGGGTAAAGTTGGAGGTTGGTTTGCCAATCTCGGGAAGAGTTTTGTCTGGTATATTCTGAAGCCTATCATCATAATTGTGATTTGCATAATCATATTGTGGGGTTTAGTGAGACTGTACCAATGGTATAGGTCGAACAGATTGCAAAGGTCCATGAGAGAACAGGAGCAGAGGTTAGCTGCTATGCAAGATCATCAGTATAGGAGTCTGAGGGCTCTAGAAACGATAAAAAGGGGAGCCTTGCAACAAGTTCTGTTTGACCCATTCAAATTGGTGTACTAGTGATGATCCCTGGAGGTCATCAAAGGGGGGGACTGAGAGAGCGCAATTTGAATGAAATGTATGAATGTGCCATATTTACAAACCAGTTGCGTAAGTTAAGTTAAGGTAACTAGAAATATGAAATATGTATCCGCATTTACTCACGATTGCTTTGTTAGATATCGAGAGCACATATAGAGTGTGGGCTAATATAGAAGTGTGTGGAAATGTTTAGAAATGTTAGATGTGTTAATCAGGTTCCATGTTATGTAGCTGCTAAATGAAGAAGGATGTAATGTGCAAAATGAAGAAAACGTGCAAAACCACATGGCACCGTATAAGAACGAAATGTACAATTGCATCTTTCATGTAACATGGATTCACTATTATTCAATGATTTCTGCTTACATGTTAAAGGCTATGTTTTATAGAAGTGTTTCATATAATCAGAGTGTGGTGTGTCAGCATATTATTTTAAGTTAAGAAATAATGGTTCACAGGGTACAGGCTACTGCACGTAATTTAGTAGGCCCGGAGAGATAAAGTGTCCTCTTTGATCTGCACGTGTTAGTTAAAGTCGAGCCTCGTTAAAATAAATTGCCAATGCTGGTCGAAGTTTTTTATGGCCTAGCCTGATAAGGGGAGCCTGGAATTTGGGGCCCTGCTCCAGAGTGTCTGTTTGCAGGTACGAGGGGGGTACCAACCAAGAGCTTGATGAATAGAGCTCTGTCCGGGGAGATAGGCTCGGGTCCGGAGGAGTCTACTGGAATGTCATGGGGGTACCAGCATGCTGGAGACGGAGCCTGGGAAGCAAGGTCAACTTTAACAGGCAGCCCAAAGAAGTGAAACTATGGAAAAAAACAGAATCGAGACCACGTGAATTGTGTACGTGGTGGGCGTCTCAGAGGGGCGTTCCACCCATACTGTGATTTTGTATTAGGGACAGCACCCTGGGGAGGAGGTAGAGCAGATGGCCTGAGGACCCTTAGAGAGCGGATGGGTAGGCAGAAAGGGTACTGCTACAATGCATAGGTTTTTCATCTAAGACTGAGAGAGAGTGATTGAACTTCTTTGGAAGTCAACACGGCTGACACCTTTTTAGGTAAAGAACTCGCTAAGTAGGGATGTCATCTAGTCTAGTGTAGGGTCAGTCTAACCTGATTTGTTTTCTTTTCTGTAAATGACGCTCAAGCTTCATCTTGTGTCGATGATAACTAACTTACTGATTTTTGAATTAGTCTTGGTGATTTTCTTCTGTCGATTAAGATCTCTCAGAGAGTTCATGTTCATCCTATTACCTGTGTATCTTTTGAATCTTATATTGAGATGTTTGTACCTGCAACTAATTTTGGCTTTATAATAAATCTTTAAACTTATCCGTAGTAAGTGGTTCTTTAGAGTTGTGTCAGTTTTGGGGCTGGTTTGACCTATGTAGGGCTGCCTTTTACTCAATGACAGACAACAATCGATCCAAATGATTTAAGTGAGATAGGAATTGGAGTGATCTGGTAATTGATCAAAAATCTCACTTTCCCAAACTTTTTAACCACTGCTGCTGAACAACAATCTGCAGGATAGTTATGCAATAAGCCATCAAGATGGGATAACCCTTTTATTAGTTACAACTTAGTAAAAGTCTGTCGAAGCCTTCCACTGGCTATCTCAGTATGAAATGCTTGCTTAATTCCTAATCATTCTAAAGTCAGAGTAGCTCCGCTTATGGTGGTAAAACTAATGCTCAGTATCTTATTTCTACACACCAAAGTGCGTGGTAATAAAGGAAATTCACGGTCTCCTCGGAAGCCTGCATTAGCCATAAAGATTAAGCTTCAAGAAAAGGAACTGGTCGCCTTATTTTTATTCCTACATTGACATGTTAATGGCTGAATTGATTATTACTCAGAAACAGGTACGCAATTAATTGAATTATCTATTCTTCTTAATATGTGACTTAAATAAATACAGTTAACAGTGTAAGCAAAAAGGCTTGTCTTTCTGTGCTGTTTCCTTCAATTAAACATTTCAGGCCGTCTGTATTACCGAATGTATATTGTAATCCCATTATGCAAATACCATTCAAATATAGTTAAGTTCAGAAGGTGATTTAGAAGAAAAATATTATTTGCTTGATCTTGGATCACAAAATAAAACTGACTGTAAAAAGGACGCTTTCATCAATGAGTAAAAAAACTAAACTAATTTGCCTCCTTGCTGGTGTAATGACCCATAAAACTCTAATCTTAAATGCAAGTGCTAGTGGAATAGAAGTGAGAAGTTCAAGAACATTAAACCATATTTCCTGATCCTTATTTGGAAAAATGATTTCTGTTAATATTGCTGAAGCTTGCATACATCTGGATTAGGTCTCAGGTTAGTACTAATCAAAATACATAATTCAATCGAAACCCAATTTCCATTGTAGATTCATATATGTATGCAATAAGTCATGAACACTTGCCTTATTTCTACTAATAGAAAATATGCCGTTTTCAATTCATATTTCACCTAATCTTTGCCGGAACAAAAATTTAACACGCTGCTAGGTTTATAGAAGTGAAAAAAAGAAAACTAATTGCACATTCTAGTTTAAATGAAATGCTCAATTGGCTTCTTTGGTGAATGCAAATAATTCACAATAGGTGACCTTGGAATTGTAAATCCGTTTTCTCGTTTACAATATTACCCAATGATGGTGCCAATATTATAGATGAGTTAATCATAGGTCAGATGTAGGAAAAGGGTGCACCAGTATAGGTATAGAATGCTAAGCGTGGCAAAACAGGTATTGAGACTAGTATTCACAAACATTTTTATGATCTATTAGCTCTGAGAAAATTGTAGATTTACTAGTGTCAAGGGCCGGAGCAACTCTCTTTTTAAGGAGGTGGTCACCGTATAATTGATGGGATTGAAGTGGACGGGTTTGTTTTAGCTAGAAAAGTGTTTTCACTGGCCATAATTTGCAATTTTGTTTGAGTAACATCATAACAAATTCATGGGCAGGATCATCAACATAGACGCAAATATTCATTTTCAGAAGTTTTCCAGGGGTATGTCAGGGAACCTATGACTGTTTCAGGTTTCCTGAAAGTTTGTGATTTTTCCTAAAGTGGAAATCTGTAGCCAAGCAAGGGAGAAAACCGCTGATTTCGGTTACGACGATCTTTCGCAACATACGTTTTTTAACAGGTTTATTATCATATGTTCGATGTATTTAGAATATCAAATTGCACTGGTCTTTTTAACATGGCACTAGGCCAGATACATTTAACATGATTTGGAATTTTTCAAAAGCTCTACTGGAATGGGGTCGTAAATGTACAGACATGTTTGTACCAATTGAAACACACAAATCGAGAAATTAGAAAAAAAACAAATAAAGTAAAGTAAGGGTGGGGGAGATCTGGGTATACAGGAATCATTCCCTTCCTATCTGGGTTTCTTAAAAATATTCTAGGGAAGACATTGAATAGAGTAGACTTCAATCTGTAAATCGTAGAAATATTTAATTAAGGTTGACATGAAAGATAAAGTGGAATAAATAGGACATTGAAACTCTGGGATTCTTAGATTGTTGCTAGTGGAAGCTCTTAGGCCATGAGACCATAAAGAGATGTTAAAAGGGGGACTTCATAGTGCCAATGTGGGAAAATGCAAGGTCTACAAGGAGAGATGCTTGTTTATGTTTCTGATGTGAACTTATCTGGGGTTGAATCCAGTGATGGGAATCTCATGTGGTCCAGTGGAAGACTAGTACGTATGCCTCTGGTTTAACATCCAGGTTCTATAGTGACATGGTTCCTTGCTAGTAGGCTTGCAGGAAAGGCTCACATGAAGACCTATTATTGCCAGCAGGAAGGGCACTACAAAGGGTATACCACAGTCCCCTACCAGTGGGCAGTCACTGGGGTTGGTTAGTTTAGCGCTTGGGGGAGGGGGGGGGGGAGATAGCCCTATATAGTGTTCAGTTAAGGCTAGACTCCGTGGGTGATAGAGAGATGATAAAAAAACACATGCCTAACGATACTTGGAAGTATAGTCAGTGGGTATCCATCAATGGGCAGAGGGTGGAGGCTCTCAGAGACACAGGAGCCAGCATGACTACCATCAGGTGTCATCTGGTGCCTTCAGAGCAGGTAGTCCCTAACACATTCCACCAAGTTGTTGCTGCTGACAACTGTGAGAGCCACTACCCTGTGGACATGGTTCATTTTGAGAGTGGGGGGGTCAGGTCAGCTGCTGAAGGTAGCTGTGAGTCCGTCCATGCCTGTTGATTGTCTGCTAGGCAACGACCAGGAGCACACCATCTGGAAGGAGGTAAAGCTCAGTTCACACTTGGAGATGATGGGGTTGCCTGAGTGGGTGAGCTCATGAGGGTAGTCTGAAGGACCTGTAGCCTGGAAAAATTACCTAGGCAGTTGCCTAAAAGAAAAAGGGCTAAGGGCGCAGGAAATCTACTAGTGAAATCCCCATAATCCAGGAGGAGGAAAAACCTGAGGGCGATGCCCCAGTGCCTACAGGGGCAGATGTGGCAGAACTTAGGAACCTGCATGAGCTGAACAATTTCAGCAGGAAGGGGGTCCCTCCAGGGAACAGTTTTGCAAGGAGCAGAAGTAGTACCCTTCTCTTGAGGGTCTTTAGTGGCAGGCTGAGGCCCAAGCAGCTGATGACACCGCTGGGCATCACCAGATCTATTGGGCGAATGAGCTCCTGTATAGTGAGCCTAAGACTCCTGTAATCACCTGTAAAGTGAACCTAAGGCTCCTGAGCATGGCTCAACACATATTTTGGTGGTACCCCAGTGCCATATGGCCTTCCAAATGTCTCTGTCTCAAATGTGCCACTGGCAGGTTATTTGGAACAATACAAGCTATTTGACATGCTTGTCACCCACTTTTATTCGCCTTAAATGTAGAAGGCCTCAGATGTGCTCTATAGGTCCTGTCCTACCTGCAAGGTGAGTGGCAAATCGGGAAGGGGAGTTCAAGGTCCCCTACAACCTTTGTCTGTCATTATCACCCCTTTTGTTCAGGATGGTATCAACATTGTGGGTCTTCTGGATCGCAAAATAGCCATAGGCATCAGATTTGTTACAGTCGAGGTGAACCATGCCACCCGATACCTGAAGCCTATCTATCTCAGGACAGTGACTGTGCCCATGGTGGCCAGGGCTCTGATGGGGATCTTAACCCATGTGGGGTACCAACATCATGACCAACTACATGAAGTCCATGTGGAAGGAATGTGCTGTAACCTATAAGTTCCCTACACCTTACCCCAAAACTAAAGGATTGGTTCAAAGGTTCAACCATACCCTAAAATGCATGATTATGGATCTACCTGAACCCATGAAGTTTAAGTGATTATGGATCTACCTGAACCCATGAGGTTTAAGTGGGACCTCCTCCTGCCATGCCTTTAATTTGCCTACAGGGAGGTTCCTCAGAAAGGGGTTGGCTTCAGCCCTTTTGAACGTCTTTATGGATACCCTGTGATAGGACTTCTTAGTTTGGTTAAAAAAGGCTTGGAGCAAGCTCCCAAGAAGCCACCCTGAGAAGTAGTTAACTACATGCTGGTGTTCCACAACCAGACAGACCACTTCAGGAAGTGTGCTTAGGAGAACCTTTAAGCTAGTCAGGAGGCAATGAAACAATGGTATGACCAGAATACTATACTGGTTGAGTTTCAGCATGGTCCCAACGTTTTGGAAATAAGCAAGCAGAGCCCTGTGCTCTCCCGGACCTCTGATCTGGCCCATATGAGGTAAAGGAGAGCAAGAGTGATCTCATCTACCTGGTGGTCCAGCAGACTCATGTGAACCATTTGAGAGACCTGCATCTGCATGTGAACCTCCTGAAGCCCCACTTAGAGAGGTCTGATATAACCATGCTCTTGGTTACTGATGATGGGGTGGAAGAGGAGAACAAGCCTCTCCCTGATCTCTTATCTTCCTAGGAGCAGGATAGATTAGTGGAAGGTGTCAGCCTCTCTCGGCATAAACACTAGATCAACAGAGAGGTTGCCACCAGTTGCTGTGGCAGTTTGCCTCTTTGATCTCTCTTACCCCAGAACTCACTACATGGGGTACCCATGATATTGATACCAGGGACAGCACACCTGTAAAGAATAACATATACAGGATGTCTGATAAGTTGAGGGCTATCACCAAGGAGGAGGTCTCCAAGGTGCAGGTGTTAATGGTTATTAAGCCCTCCAACAGCCCATGGTCCAGCCCAGTGTTGTTGGTTGCTAAGGCTGCTACTCCCGGTGTCACACCTGAACTCAACTTCAGTGTAGACTACCGTGAGATCAATGCAGTCACCAGGGCTGACACAAACCCCATCCCCAGAACCGATGAGCTCATACATTAGCTCCATTTCAGCACGTTTGACTTAACATCTGGGTACTGGCAGATTGCCTTGCCCAAGGAGGCTAAAGAGGGGTCTGTGTTATCAACCCCAGAAGTGTATTTCCAGTTCCGTGTTATACTGCTTGGTTTGAAGACCACCACTGCCACCTTCGAGAGGCTGGTGAATATGAACCAGGCTGGGTTGGAGAACATCAGTACTGCCTACCTAGATAACATTGCTGTCCTCAGCTCCAGTTGAGAGGAACATTTGAACCACCTCCAGGCAGTACTTTAGGCACTGCAGAGAGCAAGTCTGACTCTCAAGTCCAGTAAGTGCAATATTAGGCAGGCTTCTGTGGTCTACCTAGGGCACCAACTTTAAAGAAGCATGGCACAGCTTTTACTGCCAAACATTGATGCCATTCTGGCTTGGGATCCTTCCAAAGACCCAGACTGAAGTGAAAGCCTTCTTAGGCCTCACTGGCTATTACAGGAGGTTCATCAATTGTTGCCCCATGACCGGGCTGACTTCCAGGAAGCAGGCATGTCAGGTGATCTGGACAGAGGCATGACAGAAAGCTTTTGACACCCTGAATGAAGCCATGTGCATGGCACCCCTGCTCAATTCCCCGATTGCTTGTAGAGACAGATGCCTCGAAGCATTGCATAGGGGCTTTGCTCTCACAGCTAAATGAAGAAGGCCTTAGGCAACCTGTAGCCTTACTCAGTAGGAGGCAACTTACCAGGGAAGAGAGGTGTAGCACAATTGAAAGGGAAGCTTTTGCTGCGGTCTTGGAACTAAAGAAGTCAAGGCCACACCAGTTTGGCACTCCCTTAAGGGTTCAGACAGACCATGGGCCACAGATGGTTAATGCAGATTAGGGGTGAGAATCTAAAATTCTAAAAGGAATGGACTTTACGGTTGAACACTGTCCTGGAACAGACCAGGCCAATGCTGATGGTCTCTCTATGTTCTTCTCCATATTTAATTTTCTTATACGTTCCTTGTAAAGTGCACTATATGTGCCCAGGACCTGTAAATTAAAGGCTTCTAGTGGGCATGTAGCACAAATTGTGACACCCAATTCAGTAGCCCTTTAAACATGTCTCAGGCTTGCTACTGCAGAGCCTGTGTGCGCATTCTAAATTCCCATTTCGACCCAAGAAGTTAACCTACTTGCAAGTCCTAAACCTTCCTTTTTTATTACATATAAGCACCCCTAGGTTAGGACTTAGACAGCTCTAGGGGCAAAGTGCAGGGTATTTAAAAAGTAGGACATGTACTTTTGATTAGTACATGCCCTGGTAGTGAAATACTCTCAAATTTGTTTTTCACTACAGCAAGGCCTATCCCTCCCATCGTTCAACATTGGGGCCACCTTTTTGATTTCATAGATGTAATTTCAACCTGGGGAAAGATAAAAATTTGTCATTTGGTGAATTTGGATACACAGTTTAAAACACGCTTTTTAGTAAAGTTGTTTTTTAAATTGCAAACCTGAAACTGCCACTGTTAGAAAGTTGGCATTTTCTTACTTTAATTATCCTGCGCCTGTCTCTGAATACACGTCTGGAGTGGGGTGACAGCTGGGCTTTGTGCATTGCCTGTAGACAGTCACAAAAAGGGAGTTGGGTTGTGACATTTGCATCCTGATGGCCCGTCACCAGGCTGATGGGCCTACCTGAGGTAGATTTGGAGGGAGGAGAAGGCACTTGCTCCTGAATAGGGCGTGCCTGTTCCCATGCAAAGAGCTGCATACTCCAATGTATTGCGTCTGGAGCCAGGGAAGGAAGGGCAGGGACCTTGTGAGGTTCAAAGGCCTCTTTGTTGTTTCCCCCTCTTCAAAGGCACATTTGGGTATAAGTACTGGATCCCGACACCCCCAATTCAGTCCTCGTTCGGGGCCTGAGGAGATTCTACCAAGAAGAGGAGCTGCGCTGCCAGGAGGGACGGCTCAGCTTTGTTGGCCTGCTGTTTGCTGTGCTATCTGGATGGACATCCACTTTGCAACGTGCTCTGCTGTGCTGGCCTGCTGCCTCTTGCACCTCAAGAAACTCCAATGGCTTGTTGGCTTTCCCCTGTTACGAAGTCTCAGGACCAGAAAAGACTTTAATCCTCCCCAACTGGTAAAAGTGGTTTACGAGGGTTGAGCTATATGCTGTTTGACCTACAGGTATCAAACCAAGAACGACTGCACCGAAGCACCGATCAAAATCCCCGTTCATTTGAGCTCTCGGATGCCTCAGCGCTGAGAGAAGCATGAGAGTATGGCTGCAGCGTTGCCCTGGTGATCCTGGTCTTCTCCCATGATGTAGTAACTAGCCTGCATCACAGGATTCTGTACTGCTCGCTGATGTCAGCTTCGCCAATTATCCCCAAAAGATGGACCAACTAAAAGGAGAGGCTGCCACATCTGGTAACCCCGGGGCTCTGCCACAGCCATTCCTATGTCTGCTATTTACTCAGTATGCATGCCAAAGACCCACCTCCCAACTCGGAAAGCCTTCTGTCTTTGCAGGTTGTGAACCGGGGCAGCAAGAGCTCGGCTGTCTGAGCTGGAATCCAGGTACGCGGAACAGCGGGTCCTATATTACTGACCGGTGCAGATTCCTTAAGTTACCGGTCCCAGGTGCTCCACATTCAAACAATCGCAGTTGAAGTGCAAATACTGTGTTGCCACAGCATGGAGGCGCATTTAACTGTCACTAACATGCACTAGTGCTGCTAGCATTGGGTCACTGTTTTATCTTAAAACACACATAACTGTAAAAGAGTGACCCAAAGCCTATTTGTTTCGCATGTTTGACACTTGCTTGTGCTGCTAGCCATGGGCTTAATACCTTTGCTGCGGTGGCAATTCCGCCGCAGCGCCAGGGGGCAGGGCGGGGGGGGGCGCGCGGTGCTCCCATGCTCCTGACGGAACCGCTCAATCATGAGCCTCGGGCGCGCTGTGTTTGTGACAGAGCGGTTCCAGCACGGCCCCGCCCGCTCATTAGAACGTGCCACGCAGACGTGCCGAATGGGCCATGACGGAACCGCTCCGTCACCAGCACAGCGCTACCGAGGCTAGTGATGGAGCGGTTCCGTCACCAGCATGGAAGGGGTTAATAGTGCTTAACTCATGAAGTAATGACTGAATTCTCATAATTTTCATTGTGTTGGTCCTGTATTAACAAGATAAAGATACTTTGATTTTCTACACCAGTGTGGAGTCTTCTTGTGGTGCTTTCACTGTGTTACTGTAATTAATGTGTTGCACAAATACTTTTGCACAATGCCTCTTATGTTATGCCTGATTGCTCTGTGCCAAGCTACCATAGGGAGAGCACAGGTTCATTTAGGTTGTACATCTGACTTAACCTGACTTGAGTGGTGGTCCCTACATGGAAATGGAGCATAACTCTGCCAACTAGAAAAACAATTCTAACAGTGTTTCATAAGATTAATAGTCTGAAAATGAATCGAAGGAAGGTGAAGCTTCAGATGCATAGGTAAGGGCTGCTAAAGTTTTAACCCTTGTGTTGATCTCAAAGGACTAAACAAGTTTGCCCCAGGCCATTAGGTGATGCACTAAAGGAAAAGTAGGTTGCGACAGGGGAGTGTACAAGATACAGAGCAAAAACGCAAATTTGTTAGAACGTTCATATTCACAACCATTTTGTGGTCTTTTGCAGCCTGGAACAACATGTATAAATACTCTTTCCAAAAGCATGCGCAAGTTCATTTCTAGGATGGGAAAAGAAACAGTGTAGGAGAAAGGCTTCTTCACAGGAAAAAAATATATTCCCTGTCAGCGGCCGCTGAAGGTAAGAGCGGTGGTGCTGGCTGGGGTGGGATTTCGAGAGATGACCACAAGGGAAAATAACATAAATAATTAATTTAGCCTCATCTCTCGAAATCCCCACCACTCTTACCTGCAGCGGCCGCGGCTGTTCCTTGTAGTGGAGAATATAGAACAAAATATATTTTGTACAAATGCAAACACTCGTCACATTGACTCATGTAAAATGTTTGCTTGAGATTGACTAGATTAAAAGAAGAACGGACGAATATCTGCACTTTGAAAATGTAAACTAAGGAGGAATTTCTTTAAAATAAACAAAAGTGACAAATCCATTTCCTATTATGTGAACAGCGGCTTCGATTATTTATCCGATCCATTTTGCAATCTGTGAGCTCAAAGTTAGAAAAAGTATGCATTATTAAAAAGGGGATATTGCATGATTAATATGCTCTGCTCGTGTAAAAAAGTCTTGCACATTTTTAGAACTGGGGGTCTCTAGTTGGTAGAGGTAGGTACCACTGTCCAAATAGGGACCCTTGCTTCTAGTCAGGGTAAGAAGGATGCACTTTTAGATAATCCCTGCTCACCCACTTGGTAGCTTGGCACGAGCAAACGGCTAAGTATTTGTACCAACACTCACAGTAACACAGTGATAACACCACAAACTGACTCCACAACAGTTTAGAAAAATAAAGGTATTTAATCATAACTACACAAGACCAAAACAACAAAAATCCAACATACACAGTTCAAGAATATGGTTTCAAATGAATTCTTAAGGTTGCGCTATAATAATCCACAGTTGCGTTACGTTTTAGCCAACAGTACCTTTAGATGCGACAAAAGTTCCAAGTGAAAAGCTGTAGCATTGACAAGCAAGCGATGCGTCACTCCTGAGACCCGGGAAAGGCGATGCGACAACCCTGCTGGACGTAGCTTGCATGTTGCAATGACTCCGGTCTGTATGGGGAGGGATGTGATACCTTGCCTGGATTCCGGTGCACAGGTTTAGGTGGAAGCCGCTCACAAAAGGTACGATGCGACTATCTTCAGGCCGGCGATGATCTCCGGTGCGGCGACAATGCACGGCTCATCGTCGATCTTCTCCTCTCGCGGCCCCTCAATGCGATGGCTCTGCAACGACTCTCACAGCGACTTGATGCGGTCCGCAAGCAAGCGGTGCGATGATCCTACCCAGTGACGACAGGCTCTGTGACGATTCTCGCAGTGATGGTAATCTTCCCGCACCGGACTGGTGCGTGCCTCAAGCAAAGGATGCAAAGACTCTGGCAGTGGCAACAGGTGCTGCGATGATCTCAACTTTTGCTGCAGCATGAGGGGCGCTAGAGGGCGCACAGCGGAATGGCTGACATTTGAGACAGCTACGCCGGGCAGAACTCAGACCCGATCTCAAGTAGCGTAAACACGGCACCTTACATGTAACCGACCACAGAAAAGGACGTCGGAAGGTGCTGGGCAGGCAATGTGCGACACTGGAAGTGAGTTGGCCGGTGAATAACGGGGAAAATCACCCCGAGGTAGCCGAGCACTGCAACAGGTGAACAACAAGATGGCGGCCGAAAACTGAAGAGTAAACGGAGCCCGATAAATGAGTCTCCCAGTGACCATGACCAGCAACGGTGGCGAAATGGTACAGAATGGACATGTGATGGCCAGAGGTGAGTGCGATTTGCAGCCTTGCACTATGATTTTGGGAATGTGTGGCTAAAACTGACAATGAGCTGTACGAGAAAACACAGTGGAACAAGATGGCGGCGCCCACTGCTCTCTCACAATGTCGAACTGGAGATATGCTCTTCTGCGATGCGCCATAAGACTGCTACACGCTAAGACATGCATGCCCAAGCGTCCCTGCTTGCATACCGCCTCAATACGCCATATAAAAACACAACACTTAGATGCGGAGGCTGCTCCCCGGGTGAACGGTTCAAGAAATTCCCCCGGTTAGCCAAATTCTGCCAGCTATCTGAATTCTGTTGCAGCGCCTGGAAGGATAACCTGCCTCACGGATAATGATGTGCGCAGAATGCCTTAAACGTGCAACTCTAAGTCTGTGTCAGCTGTGACCTATAATTATGGTGGTGCATTATTGCTGATTACTATACGGTGAGGACATCCACAGGGGGGGTTGGGAGCGGCCATTTTGTCGAGCAAACTACACTGCCGCGGGTTGGAAACAAACGGTAGCTGAGCCCAGAGTCCTCGCCATCATGGATAACTCAGCGGGAGCGCACACACCATTAACAATGAGCAGTGTGTAACTAATTACTGACTGCAGCCCGCCACGTGCGCCACCGCGCCAAATCCTCAGCCACGGATTAAAAGTCTTTGGCCTACATCCGATCCCTCATAATGTAACCGCAGTGCTTCATCGGTGCGGCGAGCGGTTAGGCGCGAACAGCAACACCATTTGCAATTTGATATTGCTCCAATGCACATCCTTCAATGGCCCACATTTGAGCATGATGGGGAAACCAGATAAGCAGCAGCCAAAATTGACTTTTGAGGCACGAAGATCAGTTCGAGGGCCATCGACCCAATCTGACACTGATGTGGAAACGGACGGAGCGGCGGAGCCCAACATGGACTCCATTCTGAAAGCTATTCAAACAAGTCTCCAAGATATTAATGGTAAACAGGACCACCTCACTACTCGAGTGGACAGCATAGCAACAAAGCTGGACAGACAAGGGGAGAGACTCGATGAAGCTGAAACTCGACTGTCGGCGGTGGAAGGTGAGGCGCAAGCAAATACTACTAAATGTGATGGCATGGAGAAGGTGCTGGAAGTAATAAAAAACAAGGCCGAAGATTTGGAAGCACGCTCCCGCCGCAATAACGTCCGCATAGCAGGTGTCCCGGAGTCAACGAACACGGGTCGCAATGGAAAACTATGTAGAGGATCTGTGCCGGGAAATCTTTGGCGCAGAACAACTATCCCCGATGTTCATAGTGGAGCGAGCCCCCGGGAGCGGCACCAAGGCCTATAGTGGCCCGAATTTTAAACTATCGGGATCGTAACTGTATATTGAGGATGGTGAGAGAAAAACAGCAGGTGACCCATCAGGGCAACAAATTTGAATTCTACCCTGACTACACCATGGCGGTAAAACAGGCATGCAAGTAATTTACAAATGTAAAGGCTAAACTATGAACCATGCAAATAGACTATGCAATGCTATATCCTGCACGATTGAAGATCAACTGGGATGGCAAGTCCACGATCCTCTCTACACCGAAGGCAGCACAGGACTTCCTTAAAAAATTGGGAAACAACGTAAGGAAAGTAAACAAGCTGACCAATCGCACGAATCAGAGAGATACAGGATGAAAGAAGGTGTATGGCAGGGCTAAGAGAGCACATATTGGAACTGTCACAAACCTGATTGGTCTACGACTCTTCTAAACAGGACGAGCCAGACACAAATGGTCCATGAGTGGTAAGCTGTGCAAAGGTAATACAAGGTGAGTTGTGCATTGAAAGGCACTAAGTGGTTTTGTAATGGACAACAGGGCACATGCTACCCAAAAGAATACCACGATCTCCTACCCACCGCTCATAGCTCCACATTGGCAAACTGACTTCATATTAGACTACCTAATGGAACAATTTGCTACACTTACACTATGCAATGTGTATAGACAGGAGACTGAGGGAGTCTGTCTGGCTACTAAAATACTAAGCGAATGTCTCATCTGATCATAAAAGACTGCCCCAGTATTGAGAACTGTACAGACCTGCAAATCTTCATGCATACACAAGATTAACTAGCGTTCTCATGCAGACTTGAGGGACAAATAAGCCATAATATGCTATTTCAACCATTAATGTAAATGATGCTATGCTCAGCCTGATGCCGGTAACTAACATTATTGTTCACCTAAAGCCTAGAGGTTCGAGCAGGGTCCTGGCCACCACCCTTGTTGGGGCCTTGTCACAACTCCAATAATTAATAGCATGAGAGCACTGAGCATATCCCAAGTACTAGAGAATGTACACTGCTGCAACAGTGTATTATATTTAACCTTTGCTAAAATGAAGATAGCCATAGATTTGAGGCAACGCCCATTCCCTACAAGGCGTGATGTCCTAGGTTTTGGTTATGTATGTAATGAGTGCGTGTAACCAAATGATGATCTGCCCACATCCATACACTGGATGGTGAAGTGGGCCCTAGGCGGACCCCTACATGGGTACTACCCACACGGTTTATGAGGTTTATGAGGTTTCTGAAGTTTAAAGGGGTATTGTGGCTTCAGCAGGATTGGGCTGCTGATGTGGGAGGGGGGTGGAGGGACGGGGGGAATGTTGCTGTTTTTAGGCCATGGCACTTGAGAAGCATTGCTGAGACTCAAGGTACACTGTTTCGAAATGATTTATGTTTAATGAGTGCACATACTTGGCCCTACACACGAAACGGACAGCAGTTACACCATATTAACACTCTTATGCTTTCTCATTCAGATAAGACATGACTCATGAGGTACCAGGTAGATCCACATTAAATATGCTCACAAGAAACATAAGAGGTTTTGCCAATCCGAAAAAGATACGACAAATGTTTGCCTGCCTGGCTAGATGGCTTATAGACCTTGCATTGATGCAGGAAACTCACATAGCTCCGACCGCACATACCCGAATAGGCCAAAAATGGGCAGAGACCGCACATTATTCCACATACTCCTCATATGCCAGAGGCGTCTCAATCCTGGTAAAAAAGGGTACAAACGTTCACATTAAAAACATCATAAATGATAGGCAAGGGAGATACGTGAGAGTAACGGGGGTGCTGAGGAGGCATAAGATCAACCTTATTAACACATATGGACCGAACGTTGACGCTCCTGAATTCTATCATGAACTGTGGCAACATCTACATGACAGACTGGACAGTGTTCTGCTATGGGGATGAGACCTGAACCTAGCACTCAATGATCGAGCAGATAGATCGGGGACGACGACAAAACCGCATAGAAAAGTACTAGACATGATGGCAGATTTACAATTACATGATATATGGAGGACGAGGCATCCAGACGCTAGTGAAGCAACACACACATCCCTTGCCCACAACAGCTGGTCCCATATAGATTATTGGCTAGGCGACAAAGGTGCGTTGTTATGGACTACGAACATTAAGCACATGCCCAAATCCCTATCTGATCACAATCCAATCGTACTGACCCTCAAAATACCACATTACACACCACCTCCATTCAGCTGGAGATTCAACGCCACCGCACTTACAGACTCACTGTACGACAATACTATTGCTGAGGCGATCAAAGACTATTTCCAGCTCAATGAAAAATCGACAGAGGATCCAAATCTACTGTGGGAGGCTTTTAAAGCCACATTACGAGGGGGGTGTATTAGCACCACGGTAGGGATATTGCGTGACATTAGGGCACAGTTAGAACACTGTAAGACAAAACTACGGTCATTGGAACGCCAATACGAGTTGACCCAAGACACAGCATGTTTGGGAGAAATCGGAACGGAACTCACTGAATATCACACATTTGCAGAAGACGAGGTCAAATATATACACAGACAACCCAGAGCCCGCGCTTTTGAGGAGGAGGGGAAAGACCCGGCAGAGTATTAGCGGCCTGAATATGCGAGGGGCGAAGATCTCAGGTGATTTTACAAATCTGCGGTGAACAGGGAGTCATAAGCACAGAACCCCAAGATATCCTGAGAGAATTTGTTACAACATACAGCGCGCTCTATAAAACACAGCTCACCACGACACCTGAAGAAATATTCAAATACCTTGAAGATGTGTGCCATTGCTTGGCTTTCGGACACACAGAGGGCATATCTCTCACTCCCGATCACAGTGGAGGAAGTTACTGACGTCATTAAGTCCCTGCCGAATGGCAAAGCTCCAGGACCCGACAGGTTTACATGTGAGTTTTATAAACACTATGCTGACTTACTAGCCCCTCATCTAGTTGCCATGTTTGGGGATGCATTTGACAAAGGCATACTCCCACCGACCCTAAGAGAAGCGATGGTGATCGCACTGTTAAAACCGTCCAAAGATCCAGAGTTTTGCGACTCATATCGCCCCTTATCCCTCACAAAAGTGGACTCAAAAATCTTAGCTAAAATACTTGCAACGCGTCTACAACCCCTTATGACGAACCTGGTCCTTCCAGACCAATCTGGTTTTATACCGTCAAGAACGACCACCCATAACACCCGAACCTTGTTCGCCTTGTCCCACTATTTAATACCGAGTGCTAAAGCTGTGGTAGTAATGTTAGATGCTGCCAAAGCGTTTCACTCCATTGAATGGACGTACCTTATAACAGTGCTAAACAGGATGGGCTTCCCACCGATGTTCGTCCAGTGGGTCAAGCTACTATACACACAGCCAGTCGCTCGGATACGAATTAATGGCTATACCTCCGATGCAATACCGATAGAGCGTGGCACGCCCTATTATTTGCCCTGGCCCTGGAACCTCTAGCATGCAAAGTACGATAAAATCACCATCCATCTGCACTACAATTCCCAAGCAGACCACTGCACATATCATTATATGCAGATGACATGCTGCTGTATGTTAGAGATCCCAAGATTCATTTAGCACCCTTGTTGAGGGAGTATATCAAATTTGGAGGACACTCTGGACTCCAGATCAATTGGGACAAATCATCCGTTATTCCACTCACTGACACCACGTCGCCACACGCTACTGACTTCCCATTGGAATGACAGGAGGATCCCATCAAATACTTAGGAATATGGTATCATAGAGACCCAGCTATTGTTATTTGAACTAACTATGGTAGAACATTGCTTTCAATCAAAGAAAAGGGGAATCGCTGGATACAACTACCATTATCAATGGCTGACCGCATAGCAATTGTTAAAATGGTCATATTACCCAAACTCCTTTACTTATTCAATAACATCCCAATTCCCCCACCGGGGGAGGCTTTCAGACGCATCACTTCAGCAGTGACCAGGCTGATTTCAGCGGGCAAGCAGGCGCGTGTTGGATTCCGCACATTAACACTTCCATATTCCAAAGGAGGGTTATGTGTTCCAGATTTTTTGCTATATTACCTCTGTGCACAAGCACAATATGCCACATACTGGTACCACCCAATCCCATACCTCACACACACAGCTGTAGAGGAAGGAGATGCACTGTCCATACCACTGACGGCAATCATCACTCACAAACGACAGCCTTTACATGATAAAGATATTAATACTATTGACGCTACGATTAACGCATGGCATAGACTTGGAAGGCTGGCAAACAAATTACCATTATATGCGCCGGCTCAATCACTCCATTTTCACTCTGAAATATCGGTCACCAACGAAAGGGTGGGCATGGGACTATTGCAGCAGGTAGGACTGGACACATTAGGAGACCTCTATAAAGACGGGAAATTCATCACCATGCAAGAACTGTCGTATGTACAGAATCAGACTTTACTATTTTGCTTCACTCACTTTAGATTGCAGGAAGCGGTCAAAAAATGATATCCCTCCTACCCAGATGAACCACCACAACTTGACACATGGCAACTGATACTTGTTACTAAGAATACCACACATCCCGTCTCTATACTGTAGCGCAAACTGAGATGCATGGTAATGCACATGATGCAAGAGAAAGATGGAGTTCAGTTCTAGAAACACCTCTATCAGAGGGAGAATGGCACATGTCTTGTGATTTAATTAGAATGTTAACGCCAAATGGTAATTTAAGGCTGGTACATTTCAAGTATTTACACCAGATGTATCACACACCTGTAAAATTGTGTCAAAAATACAGGAGGCAGAGGCAAAAAGACAGGGGAAACCACGCCAAAGATGCCAGGTCTAAAACATATGCAGAAAGAGGCATGGTGCAATTTGTAATCTGGGATGGGCATGAGGTGTGGCAAGCACAGGAAATCACGTTCAAATTATAAACAGGCGAAAAAGGCCACTGGCTTGAAGAGAGAAGCCCCAAATAATCTAACCAATAAAAGGTAAACTCCCTCCACCTCAGTGATACAGTTCAGAACAACTACGGAAATATTTCAAACCAGTTGGCATATTTGCAGGTCCCTATCAACACAGGAACATCACTTTTTAGGACGATAAACCCTTTACCCCTATTTACAAGGCGGGAATAAGCCACTTAACGTGGCTTAATGCCGCCTTGCAAATAGGGCCACCTTTCACGCTGCACTTAGCGTGAAAGGGGCCTGCAATGGGTGTTGGGTAGGCATTCCGCTGCAACACCCATTGATTTTGACGCTACCCCCCATTTACAGGGGTAGCGTAAATAGGAGGCAGCGTCAACATTGAAACCTGGTCTTAACATGGTAATACAAGGAGAAATGCTTAATGGTTCCTCGTTTTTGCTATTTATATGTGTACTGCATTGTTCAGCACACATAGAAACAGCAAATCCTCATGAATGACTGCTCATGTGCAAGAAGGTGCCCCTTACATCACATAAACAATCATTTAAAAAATGACGATTTGCAACTTCTATGTGTGCTGCACAATTCAGCACACATAGAAGTTATAATTCGCCATTCTGGATTGGTTATGTGCTAGAAGATATGCCTTGCTGCACATAAACAATCATTCGCTCAACGCAGGCACCTTTACACTATTGTGCAAAGGTGCCTGCATTAGCACTAGGCAGCTGAGTTTAGTGCCAGGGATGTGCCATACCATTGAATATACTGTGTATCCCTGCATTTTCAGAATGGCGGAGCGTGGCATTAGGAATGTTTGCTTAATGCCACTCTTCGCCATTCCCTTGTAAATATTCCCCCAGGTTACTTAAAAGTGGAAAAATGTAATTAGTGAGCTGATAGAAGACTGGTGGCAATGTGAGCAAGAGATCAAATGTTATTGTAAAAATAATATGCGGGTAAAACCACTCTCTTGAACCTCGATGAATTCTGTTCTCAAAACTGACAATAGAGTAGCAGCAGAACATTTATCGGTAATTCCGGTGCGACAAAATGACCCCAGTAGCTTTTTTTATGAGAGCATTTTTCTAAAGATGCATTTAATAACTAAATATTCTGGTCACTTACGGCAGACTTATCTAACTTTAAAGTAAATGCTATTGCTAAAAAAGTGCCTTATCAAAACGCTCCAGAGCACAGGACTAGCCACCCAAGCAAGGTTTCTGGCAAGAAATGAGAATAAAATAATAATGGAATGGAAATGTGTGTCAGCAGGAGCCCTGTTATACAAAGGGCTTTTGTGTGAATTAAAATAGTATGTGCAGCAAATTTGCCTTAGTTCCGTTAATTTTATTCTGTTTTTTGGGGGGGAGGTTTTCAAATTTCTGTCTTATTCATTTTACATTCTACTATTGAAAAGGGCTTGCCATATACTGTAGTGGGTTATCTAGTTCCATATTCTCCTTGAATGCAAGCAATCTATGCCCTTCCCGGCCCCCCACCACCTCAAGAACTACATCACCAGCAGGTCAAAGACATCAATCCCAGAACTGGAAGTTTGAAACTCTACTCCAGTGGTTTTTAACCCTTTTCTCTTCTTTGCACCCACACTTAATCATTACTGGAATCCGAGGACCCTACTGCATCATTATTTGAATGTGGAGACCCCCATAGAGTTATTGTTGGACTCAGGGGACCCTGGCCCAAGCAATTTCGATGATTAGAACCACAAAATAACACAAAAAATCCAGAAACAAGCATTTATCAATCCAATACACAAAGGGTGGAATATATAATTAAATTTACAAATACAAAAAAATCTAAGTTTTAAATGTAATGTGAATATGTGAGTTTTTTTTTAATTCAATAGAGGCTACCCATGCTATATTCTGTTTGATACACTTGCACTGCTTCCACAATCAATCTGAGGAAATCGTGTTAATGTTTAACCTTCAATGTCAGATAACTTCACATTTACAGAACGTTTTAAGATTTTCAATTTTACATTTTGTTTTCTTTATTTATATACACTTTATTAATCTGCTAATGTTTATTTTGCTAAGCAGTAGTATACCCCCCTGAGTAGGAGTTTCTGACCCCCAGCTGTCACCCGACCATAATTTAAAAGATATTGCACTATTTAATCAACAATTTTGTAGCTCATTTCTCTTTCATGGGAGAATATTCAATTGATAAATTTACTTTTACAAAGCAACGGGATTGTAGCAATGTGGCTAACTTTGAACAGGGCTCTAGAGGTTTGATAATACAATGAGTCCTGCTGAATCTGATTGTTTAGTCTTGGCCAAAACATTCCTCTTTATATCATTCCATTGAAAGGCCTATAAATCAGTTCAAAATCAAATTTATTTAAAAAACTAACAGCAAAATATTATTATAGAAAAAAGCACTGGCAAAGCTATTAAACACAAACATGTTGCGTTGATAACAGTGATGTTATTAGTGATGATGTTGGTCATGGTGGTAATAGTGATGGTGGCAGGGGTAGTAGTGGTGATAGTAGTAGTGATGTTTGTGGTGACTGTTCTGGTGGTCGTAATAGAAGTTCAAATGGTCATGGTGGTGATAGTCATGACAATAATGGCAAATGCAGTAGTGATGGGGATGATAGTGGCTGTGGTGGTGGCATTAGTGTTAGTGGTGGTTGTGAACATTGTGGTCATGGTGGTGGTGATGGGGATGATAATGGTTGTCTTGGTTGTTTCAATGAGTGGGTTGTCATTTGTGGGAGTGGTGGTTATAGTGGTGGTTATGATGGTGGTGATAATGAGAGTGATGTTGATTATTGTGATTATGGAGATGACTGTCGTAAGGATAAAGTTGGTGGTAACAATGGTAGTGATGTTGGTGATTTTGATGGTGGTAATGGTGTTTGTCATGCTGGGCTTGTAGCAATAATGATAATAGTGGGGGTAATGGTGGTGTAGCAATAGTTGTTTTGTTGGTGGTGATGTAGTGTTTATTTTTGTAGTGGTGATATTGGCAATGGTGGTGATAATGGTGGTTAATATGATGTAATGGTGGTGGTGATAATTATGGTGATAATAGTGATTATGGTGGCAAAGGTAGTGCTGGTGGTAATGGTGGTGGTGTTTGTAATGATGAGAGTGGTAATAGTAGTGTTTCTAAGTCTGGTGGTAATGGGAGTGGATGTTATGTGGCAAGGGTGGATGGGAACATCGTAGAGGTGGTAGTTATGATGACTGTAATAGTGGTGGTAATTATGAGAAAGTGGTTTATTAGTTGTGGTGGATTTGAGTTCACCGGAAGTGATACATTTAATATACTGTTTGTTCTAATCAAAGGTCTCAGACATTTAATCCTCAGCTCCTTTATTGATATAGGTGATACACACCAGAACTACATAACTTAACTAAAACATGTAAAGCATTTAGTACAGTTAAAAAGTCAAAAAACACAACACAGTAAAAATATCACTCCAATTTAGAAAAGTAGAGACAAATTTATTCACAAAATGACACTAACACAACAAAAATACAATAAGGTGAACCAGAGATAAGAATTTTTAAAGATTTAAGGAAAAATAATGTCAAAAAGTGTAAAGCGACAATGGTAGCCAATGATTGCAGTAGACTAGGACCTAGGTTCATTTCGAATCTACCGGGGACTGTATTATAGATTGTGCTCAGGGGGGGCAATGAGCATGTGAGTCCACTTTGTGGGCCTCCGGGGCACTATGGTATTACAGAAAGGGCAGCGTATGCTTATGTATCCCCTTCTGTAATACTGAAACCGCTGGCATACATGGAATTTATGGAGTTTGATTCTTCAGAATGACATTAAACGTCTGCGAGATTCCGCGTAGTTCTGCATCTGTCAGAGTAGGCATTTGGTGTTATTTTCCTAGCGCAAAATGCACCCTCACATCCAAAAATGGATGTGATGATTCATTTTTTGCTAAGAAAATAGTGCACTCAAGTACCATTCAATACTATTACATATGTAAGGGTGCCACGTTGAGTGGTGTGCAGTTGTTTCTAAACTTTAGAAACCATTGCATATCACTCTGCAGTGCAGACCCCTCTGTGCCCTTACATATTGTACAGTAATCACTGCAGAGTATGTAAGGATGCCGATGGGTATGGACTGCTGTGCAGTGTTTTTTAAACAAGGCCGGAAGAGTAAGCAATCCCTCTATGTTTAAAAACTACTGCAGATTAAAGTTTAATCATAGAGGGACTGCTCTATCTTCCAGTCCTCTTTAGAAACAATTTACTGCAGATTAATTCTGCTGGTAGTGCTGCAGAATTTATAAGTAATTCTGCATTCCGCTGGCATAATTAAATACTCTCCCTAGGGTTATTCATGGGAGGGTGTTTCCTCGTTTGCATGGAGGCGTGGTCCCATGCAAATGAGTGAATCACTTTGCCTCTGCACCCACACTGTATTACAGACATAGGCACAGAGGCAAACATGCCCTTAGGAGTCACACTTAACGTCTGCTCCAAAAAGGTGGTGCACTTTCATTGCGCCTACTGAGGGCAGCCTTCAGGGGGGAAAAAGGAGGTCCTATCGACCTCCTTAGTCTTTCCCCTCCAGGCAGGTGCAGTCACACAAGAGGATCTCTCTCCCCTCTTAAAAGTACCGGCTGCATGCATCTTGCACTGTAAAACACAGAGCGGCTTTGAAGCAGCAGCTTCGTACGTCACTTGAATGTACTGCCAATAAGGCAGCTTAAGTTTGCAGCTGGGGACAGTGCATTCGCCATAATAAGACTAACCTTCCCTGTTTATACCCAACTGCCATGGCACAAACTGGCAAAGTGCTCCTTATATATAATACGACCCCAACTTGATTAGTTCAGCTGGAGCCTGAAACTAGAAAAATTCAAAAACAAAGTCTAAGTGCTAGTCCAAATAGAGACTTTGTTGTTTTTCTGAAGAAAATCTCTTCTCTTTACGGTACAAAACAGAAATTGTAGCTAGAGGCATCGAACTGAAGGTTGAAATGGTAAGTTGTTTGTTCACGCTTAGGTTTTCAGGTTTTTGGTTGAAAAAGTTTCCAGTTCTCTATGCAGAAAGGGGCGTTGTTGTTTATCGAAGGTGTTTTTACCCGGATCCAGAAATGTTCTGAAGGCGCACCTTGGGGTGCCTGGCTGCAACTAGGTAATGGGGTGACTACCAGGCACTCCATAATAAATGGGGTAATCCTAACCAACTTTTGCAGTATTTCTTGTTTGCGTCAATAACAGTGACCTATTGTGTGCGACTGGAAGGAATCTCACTCATCTTTCACTCCTCATTCAGGCCAAGTACAGGCAAGAGGTTGCTGATGAGTTAATACAAATGCGACTTTTGGACCTTCATTCAAGGAAACTGTGACTTTTTAAAAGTTACTTTTCCTTAATATGCATCATCAATCCAGTTTACAATCGAATTGTAATTGTATTGACCATAAAAATAATTGTATAATGCTTTTTTCTATCTTGACCCATTGCTAAAATACAGTAATACTATTTCAACATGTGCTCTGGTTTTCTACATAGCACAGCTACGCTTGCCACAGAGAAAATACATTTTAAGGTCTTGTCACTATAGAGACATTTTAACATACGTTTTCTACATCCCTCACTTTCAGATGCGATGCTCTGCGGGTAGGATACAAAGCTAAAAGGCCTACTACATAGGGGTGACTTATTAGTACTTCAATGGGAAGTGTTTACCTGCCACATTTTATTCCAGGTAGCGTCTAAAAAATGTGAGGCAAGCTCTTCTGAGATATATGGGGACCATTTATTGAAGGTTATTGAAGAGATTTAACCTAGGGGGGTCAAGCAATTTATAGATATGCAATGCTGAGTGGCCTATCCTTTTAATATAGGCTAGTGGGTCGAGGAGGTCCAGGGTATGTGGTCTCGGTAGTTTCCTAATGTCCCCTAAAAGTTTTAGGAAGTTATAACATTTGATAGGGTGGAGATCCTAGTTTGTACTCAAATCTGCAAAGGAGATGGGGTTCAGGGTCATGCCCAAGTCTCCAATGAAGTTGAGGCCCTTGTTAGCCCACTGTTCCTGGAATATTGTTCTTTCCTCTAACTTGATTCTATGGTTGTGCCAAAGGGAGGCTAGAGTGGATTCAGCAAGATGGTTTTTGAGAGTTTTATCGACCTGCAGGAGAGCCGAGATTGGTTCAGAGTGTATGGGATGGGAGTAGGCTAGGGCTAACTTTGAAAGGCCACAGACAGTAGGAATGGAGCACAGGGGAATGGGGGAATCCACATTGGATTTGATTTTGAACCAAGGATGAGAGTGTCAGTTCACCTCTCTAAGCTACCAATTGCCCTACGCTGCTAAAAAGGATTTATGATAATTTGGGAACCCATGCATGTTAAAGTCACCCCTTGATTTATTCAGTTTAAGGGTGGGGCTGGATATCCTAGCTCTCTTCCCTTTCCAGAGGAAATCTGAAATTTGCATGTCCACATTTTTAAAATCAGCTGGGGAGAGATTTATAGAAAGCGTCCTTAAGAGGAAGTTAACCAGGGCTGCGATCATCGTTTTGGACATGTCTGCTCTATCCCACCATGTGATGTGTTTGGGGGACCACAAGTTTATCAGGTCTTTAATTCTGGCCACTGTTTTGTTTTCATTAATTGCGAAGGAGGTAATCAAGTCCTTGCTAAACCAAATGCCAAAATATTTGAGTGATGCTGGTTGCCATTTCAGGTCGGAGTTGCCCAGGATCGAGGAGGTACAATGGATGTTCAGAGAGAAGACCTCTGTTTTGGTCAGGTTGAGTGTACAGCCAGAGATCCAGGAACTACTTTTGATTTTGGTCATATAGTGGGGGATGACCTTATCTGCATCCTCAGTGAAGAGTAGGGCATCAACTGCATAGGCCGCAACCAGTTGTCTACCTGATTGAAAGTGTACATCTCTATCGTTGTGATTGTGCTTAAGGGAGGAAAGTAGGGGCTCAATCATCTATAGAAATAAGAGTTGGGAAAGAAAACATCCCTCTCTAGTACCCTGAGCTAAATGAAAGGAGTTCGACAGGTGTCCATTGATTCTAACCTTTGCCACTGAATATGCATATAATGCCATTACCCTACAGATACACTCGTTGCAGAGTTGGAATTTGTGTAAAGCATCATGCAGGAATATCAAAGAAATTTTATCCAAGGCTATTTCTATGTCAAGGGCCAATGCGGCTGCTGGAGTGGTAGCTGAGAGTGCTTTGTCAAGTGCGTGACAGAAGACATTAATGTTTTTGGCAGAGAGTCTGCCTTTCAGGAAGTCAGTTTGGGATTTGGCGATCAGTTTTACTATTACCTTCTCCACTCTTCGTGAGAGAACTTTAGCGTAAAGCTTAATATTGATGTGGATTAGAGAGACCGCTCTGCAGTTCTTGACTGCTACAGGATCTTTCCCTTCTTTGGGTGTAACTACTATTCCAGCCTCGGAGGCCGAGCAAGTAACGTTACCTATGGAGGCATATGATTGAAAGAAGTCATGCAGAGTATCTGACAGTGCGACAGAGAAGGTTTTATAGAACTTCTCAGAATCTTTCCCTACAGTATGACTTAATGGCCAAAGTAATCTCCTCAGAGACAATCGGGGCATTCAGAAGAGATGTGTCCTCTGGTGAGGCTAGCTGGATGGTACATGATTTCAGGTATGAAGAACACGCTCCCGGAATAATTATTGTTTTTGAGATCTATAGGTCAGCGTAGAATTTATGTAAGACTTCTGGTATATCCTGGGGAGATCTAAATGTTTCACCTGCTGTGTTTTTAATTGCTGAGGTGATGGTCCTATTTTTAGAGTATTTTAGTTAATTAGATAAGGCCTTGCTAACTTTGTTCCTATGGACTGATTTTGCAGCTTCAGCAGTATCTATCAATTTTTGTGCTCTTTATTGAGTATTTATTTATATTCGGACTGTAGGCTACATATCATTGGGATGCCCTGAGAGCTGGCAGAGTGTCTGATGGATTCATTCAGGGATTTAATCTCCATTTTTATGAAGGCAAGATGTTTATTCATGAGGTATTTCTGGCCGCATTCCAGTTCATCAAGGTGCCTCTAAAACAAGCTTTCAAGGCACTGCATCTGATCATTTCAGAAGTATCCCCTGGTACATTTTCTTTTAGCATTTGGATTACTGCATTGATGATTTTGGATTTGGAGGCCTCATCCTCCAGAAGGGCATCCTTGAGGCGCCAGAATTTTGATGAGGAGAGATATCTGCCAGGTCAAGGTCAACCAATATACACACATGATCAGATATTATAATAGGTTCAATCTTGGTATTTGGATATGATGCGACTAGGGATTTGTCCTCTAATGACAGTGAGAGTGTGATGAGGGGAGGGGAGGAGAAGAATGTGGACAAGTTAATCTGCCTCCATGTGTCGACCAATGTGTTGTTTTTACAGTTGTTTATGGGATCAACTGCCTGGGAATTTGTGTGAGGAGTGTCTATCTAGGGACCATCCATTGACAAGTAAAAGTCCCGACCCAGACTGAAAATCTTTTTCTATGGGATTTCTGAAAGGCGTTTGTCCTAGCCCTTTCAAAATTCCACTGAGTTATCATTAGGGACATAGATGTTTATGATGGCGAATTCTTTGTTCTTCCTTGAGACCCTAGTGATTAGCTAGTTCCCCTGTGGTCATGTGTATGGGACAGAGTACTTATTTTGAATTTCATGGAAAGCAAGGTGATAACCCCATTATTTTGTCTACTGCTGGGGAAATTAAAGTCTCAGAGACCCAAGGGTAATTGAATCTGGCATCTTTGATGGACTCGATGTGGGTCTCTTGCAATAAAAGTGTGTCTCCCTTTAATTTGTGACAGCAGTCAGCAATAGTTTTACCATTACATGGTGTGAGAAGCCCTTGGTGTTTAATGAGAGAATTCTAAATCCAGCCATCTAGATCCAGTGTAGGAACTCAAGTAGAGATGCTTAGAGCCTGTTAGGCCAGCGTGTGCAGGTGTGATCAAGACAGACAAAGTGATATAGTTCAGTTGAAGACCAGTAAGGAGAATAATAGCTGCACGTAAATGCCGTGGAAAGGAGTCCTTAATATGTGGACGTCTATCTCCGCAGCTATATGAGATAACAGAGTGAGTTGCTATTCTTAGAGTAGACCTGCCATCCAAATCTTTGAATAAAGCAAAGGGAAAAAAATAGGGGAAACTAAAGTGGGTGAAGAAAGAATGGGAAGTGTAAAGGAGAGAAAGAAGAAATAACAGGCAAAAAAATAAAACCCAAACTCTAGGGCACAATATGATGTAGTCAATGTTAACAGATACCCCTGATTTGGAGAAATACTAGTACTACATGAGCACTATTGCTAATGGAACCACAAATACAAGTGGAAAGCGACTTTAGGCAAGACATGAACCAAACATCAGATCACCCCTATAAAGCATGGCAGAAGTGGGAACACACAAAACTAACAACCATTATAACACTAACACGTTAAGGACTAATTCTATGGGGAATACAAGAGATGGGCTAATGAGTTCGTTTTGAGTATCTTAAAGCATTCTAGAAATTAGAAGATGGTATTGCTGGATAGGTGTACCCAGAGTAGAATCAATTCGAGGGACACCAGTGGAGACAAAGATGATTGAGTGAATAAGGAGTGGATTTGTTTCAAACGTCCATTCCTGTTTGAGGGTAGGTGTCCATGAAGGCTTGAAGGTCTGTTGGTAAGGAGAAAAACAATACTTTGACCCTGTATAAAATGAGGACCAGCAAAGGAGAAAGGCATGTTACAGTCTGGCAGTGATTGTAGGAGTACCAGGAAGCCTTTTCTAGTGGAGACAGTCTCTTTGGAATAGTCCTGAGCTATTATAATGCAGGACCCATTCCACTGAGCTTGTTTTACTTTCCTCATGTGTGAGTGAATCACTTCTGTGTGGTGATAGCATAGAGGGCGGAGGATCATTTTTCTTGGGTGCATAGAGTTTCCAGAGCTTCCAGCGGCTACATTTGCGGGTCTACCTGAAGAAATTCTATCAGCTCTTCCTATTTAAAAGCTTTTCTCCAAAATGAGGCCCAAAGTGCAAGTGATCCATGACCCCTGAAACTCAACGCAAAAGTTGGCTTTGTTTTCAATATTCTTTGAAAGGCCGAAAATGCTTAGGTTCCCTCTATAGGTGCATTCTTCAAATTCCAATCGTTCTCTTGCAATTATTTTCACAGAACAGCAAGATTGGTCCATGCGCTTTAGGGCTGAAGAGTTAGAGATTCTAGGTTCAGCTTCAGAGAGTCTATTTGAGAGGCCCTTAAGATCATTGTGGAGGGCTTGAATTTCGTGATGCATGGCATCAGTGTTGGACTTGGTGTCCTGAACCTGGTCAATGACTGCCCCTAGTGGTTTTATGATGGCTTTGATGCTGGCAGACCTGTCCCCTTTGAATTTGATCAGGGAGTCTGGTACTGGGGGGTCTGATTTGGGGTGTTTATGTGGAGCTTTGTTATCCTTGTGGTCTTTGTGGTCTTTTGCCTCTCTGCATTGTAGTCTGCCATTATGCGGATTTAGGCATGATGCAATGAGCAAACAGAGGGCACTGCGCAGTGTGCCCAGGTAGGCAATGAGAGAATGTGGTAGATATAGCCTTCACGGAATGGAGTGAAGAATGCTCACAGTCCGATTGAACTTGGGCCAAGCACAATTAGTATAGTGGGGCAGAAGTAATGTCAGTAGACTTGAGTGCCTTGATTGTTGCATAAGCTGCAACGGTTATGCAGGGATCTGAGGCACTAGCTTTCCATTGTCATTTGTATGATTACCAGTTAGACCGGTTTAAAGCACCACTACTTGAGTTTGACATGGTGTTTGCACAGATTTGATTATGACTTGCGTCCTGCACAAGGTATTAGGCAATGGGCAGTGATGTAAAGGAGATACTGTCAAGTATAGCCCCAATGCATGGATAGCGCTTAGTGCAGAGCAGACAGGTCGAGCGCTATCACTCCAGAAGGGCGTGCACTAAGGGGTGCTGTGTCTCCAGATGCGAGTGGCAAGACATGTGAACACTGAATTCAGAGGGATGTGCGAAATATCGTGTGCCAATTCAGATCTCACCAGAATGCAATCTGAGCATATCAGGCGCTGCCTCCATTTACATTGCACAACAGATCATAGAGGAGTAGAAGAAACAAGCACGGTTGAGATCCCCATCTTATGGAAGGTTGTTGCCAATTGCAGAGGTGAGCATGCATGATATGGCCCCGGGTCCCCCGGGAATTATAAAGAGAGTGCAGGCAGCGGCGATCATAGAGCAGCAGGACAGATGCCCGAGAGACTCAGACCCACGAGTGATTGCCAAGCAAAGAGTGGTGGCTCAGCATGGGTCGCTGTGGGGTATCGGTAGACCTTGAGGCTGTAAAGATGCAGTGAGCGTGTTGGCACTTATCTCTGTCAGAGCTTGGCTGTGGTGCTGTAGAAGTCAATGTCAAGGTATGTGGAGGGAGCATGTGGATCATAGATCTAGGTGCAGCAGCGCAGGTCTCTCCAGAATGACAGCACCATCTTGGGAGATCATGTTGTCGGAGGCTCAGGGGCAAAAATTGGCTCGAGGGCAGCCTAAGGGGTGTTTTAAGTGTCTGCTGTATTGCTGTGGATTATCAGCATATATAGCCCTCAGCAGAACACTTCTTTGGTCGAGATGGGCATGCTGGGCGCTTAATAGAAGTGGATGGAGTGTAGAGCTGGCGCTTCAGGCAGCCATCACACTCAGGCGCAAACCACACCCCATTGTGGGTAGTTTTTAATCATTAGTGTTAAAGTGGTTTTAATAAAACTAGAGATGCCTTCTCTGAGAATTGTAGTTCTGTAAATAAATAGTCAACCAGAGCATAGTGGTTTGTGCATACATTTAGAAATATACTTGCTTATGCCAGTGGGTTTGTTTTTTTCGTATAATCAGTCATGAATCTCTGCATTGTCTAGGCTTGCACTAGTTATCCGGATATTTTTTGTAAATCAGGCCCACTTTCTTCTTAGTCTCAGACTGTTCAAGCACATGGGCACAACCCAATATCATTAGTAGATAATATTGTGAACGGTAGATATAGTTCTATTTCACATATAATGGGAGTGATTTTGAGCACACTGCTCCTCTTCGTTGAGTATAATTTACTGTAATTCGTTTTCAATATTTGCTTTTGGCAACATCACATATTTAATTCATAATGGTAAAATTATAGTAACATTTGCATGGCCATTGGACACACGTTTGTATTCATATGTTTAAATATTTCTTTTTACAGTATGAAAGAAGCTGGTTTAAATTATAAACATTGGAGAAGTGGCAGGGTACCTTCCAACTGCAAACAGTGCCCTATCGTTTATACGAATCCTGTGTGTGGATCTGACAGCCACACCTACTACTCGCAGGTAAAAAAAAAAAAAAAAATTACCATAATTTGCTAGGCACAATGGGATGTTGGATATTCACTGTTGCTCGCAATGTATTTGATTCCATGGGTGCTAAACATTTGTATCAAATAAAAGGTGATGTTGGGTATAGACCATAATCACTGAACAGGTGAAAATAAAGAAACATACAAAAATAAATTTATATGTATCACCCCTCTGAAGG
The DNA here is from genome assembly GCF_964263255.1 of Lissotriton vulgaris. NCBI lineage: Eukaryota > Metazoa > Chordata > Amphibia > Caudata > Salamandridae > Lissotriton > Lissotriton vulgaris. The sequence goes on along the minus strand of NC_141689.1, from coordinate 1,927,971,540 downwards.
AGATCACTCTTCTTTTGATCCACATTGTCTACATATTTTCTTAGTGACATTCTATTTCAAGTACCTCCCCTTTTTATTTTGTGGGCGTCAGTAAAGCAGTTTTATTTTTGATTTTATTATTTATTCCCGCTCTTGATAATGACTAAGGGCACTTCTGATCACTCTTGCAATGCAGTAAAAATTCATAAGCAATGGAAACAATAAATGCAAATAAATAAGCGTAGTATAAAATATGCAAAATAGTTTAAAACATAGCGTTAGAAAACAAAAACACACATAAGCAAAAACAAATACACACGCAGTGAGAAGCCCTTTTTACTACTCAAACATGTCCAAAAATAGTTGCTCGACTGTCCAGACGGTGCACTTGCACATCCCTCCCTCCTTCTCCTTCCACATCCTTCCATTTTCCCATCCTTCGCCTTCCTAATATATTCTCTGTCACATCATATAACTGAGATTCTATTTGGAAGTGAAGGTGGAAAAATATGAAGCTCTGCACACCATGATCACAATATCCGCCCTGCAGCAGCAAAGCTATCTGTGGGTGAAGCAACGTGTGTATACTTTGACTGCTGGACTATCACTCGGGTTTCCAAGACAAGAAAGTGCCTAATATTACACTAACAGTGTGGGCTCGCGTTAGGATATCAGACATCAGATTTATACCGTGATATCAACATAAAAATCACCAGAGGCTTTCGCCAGTGAAGAGCTAATGGCCATAGTTGAAATAGTCTGATACCAGCGGGGATATGTGCCACCAGTACAGCTTGGAGCTAACTCCCAGATAGCTCACATATCGCTTCTTTGTTTTTTGGGTAAATAAATGCACCCTCCCCAGAACTAAGAAAAACAAATTCTCTGAATATAAACGTGTGGCAGATTTTACGAATTTATTTCAGCAAGTTATAGAGGGCCTGATGTTTGAACATAACATTTTCTATCATTTGTCAAAATGTGTGCACCGAATTTTATCGAATCCTATGATGTTTTAGGAGCCAAGCTATCTACTAATAAAATGGGTGCAAAATACCTAATCGTGTGGGTCTCAACTTGACCTACCTCATGCATATTAACGAGGCAGGTTGCAAACTGCACACTATCACAATTTGCTGCCTTCACATGGATGGTGGCCTTCTGGGGTTAACAGACCATGCTGACCGTGATTGCTTTTAATTAAACCAATCTTATATTGCAAGCAGCTCGCTTTTCATAAAAATCAATTTTTCAGCATTCACAATGGGGAAGGGGTCCTTTAAGGACAGCTTCCCATTTACAAATGGGTACCACAACCTTAATGTAGTCAGTGAAATAATATGTTTAATGACTGGCTTTCATTTGCAAAACATTAATACATCTTAATATGTATTGCTCTTTGGAATGGAGGCCCTAAATGTGCCCCTTCCAAATAGCAATTCAGTATGTACGCACAAACTCACATTGCGATTTGGTAAAATATTCCTGAATCGTAGATTGGGTTTTGTAAATACCAAAATGTCATTTTGCAGATGCAAAGATTCCAATTTTGTAAATTGGAGTTTTGCAACTGCAAAATCCCATCATTTATCAAGCTTGGAATACTGTAAAATTCCAGTCAACGTTTAAAAGGAGGGGAGGGTTTGAAAATACAGGGTGCATTGTCCAGATAAAGGCTGCTGACTAGCCTGAGAAACTATGGCACACTTAATTAAATAGGCATAGCTGGAAACATTTCTCACTTCATGAAGGAGCCTTTCATCAGGAGCTGCATTTCATTGAACAACAATACACAGTTGTATAACATAACCACGCATTCGTTTACCATGCCTGCCTTTACGTTGCGGGGAATACTATTGCGGGGCATTACAACACATGTTCCTTTACCACTAAAGTTGTTACAACAACTTGCCATAGGGAAGCTCTGGACTTTCGATTAATATAACTTATTATTCCAACTCCAGTCTGCGCAATAGTAGGGAAGGTGTTGGACTTAAAATACAACACCAGTCCAACAATGCGTTACCTAAAGCAAGTCATTGTAATGGCATGCATGAGTGAGTGAGTGAGTGAATCATTTTTAGAGCGCTCTTATGCCGAGGCGTCTTGGCGCTGTGAGACGAAGAGATGGGGAAAAAGCAGAGTTAGGGTAGCACAAAGAGCCAGGTCTTCAGCTCTTTTCTAAACTTAGCTATGCTCTTTTCAGAACGTAGTAAAGATGGTAAACTGTTCCAAAGCTTTGGAACTTGATGGGAAAAGGATCTGCCACCCCAACGGGCTCTCTTGATCCTAGGGATATAGGGCCCGATGTAGGTAAACGGGATTTTCCGATTTCAAAATACCGAGGCGGGCCGAATCGGTATTCTGAAATCGGAAAACGAGATGTAGGAAAAAAATACCGAATGAAAACCGATTCGGTCGGCATCGGTAATGAGATTCGGTACGTTCCGATTCAGCTCGGTCCGAATCGGAAATTACCGAATCGGCCAACAACGAATCGGAAAATACCGAATCGGCTACCACCGATTCGGATATTTCCGATTCGGCGAATACCGAATCGGTAAAAGCCGATTCGGTAAAAACCGAATCGGCAATCATAGACCCATGGCGAAAATGCCCATAGGAATGCATTGCATGACCCGATTCGGCTTTTACCGATTCGGACAATACCGATTCGGCTTTTACCGATTCGGATAATACCGAATCGGATTTTACCGATTCGGATTTTACCGAATCGGTAAAAGCAGACTCGGCAATAGGCGATTCAGCCAATGAGGTGGCTCCCCCTCCCCCACCCAAACAGGGAGTGGCAACCCTGGCAGGTGCAGCCAATTAAGAAGTTTCTAGAAGTTGCTGGAAAGCCTGCCTGAGCCCAACACACAGTTAGCAGCAGTGGGAGAAGGAGGTTGCAGACTGAGCAGGAGCAAGAGAATATGGCAGATCAGGCAGGAAGCCAGAAGTCCTCCCAAAAGAGGAAGCCCAAATTCACCACCACAGAACTACAGGTGCTGGTTGAGGAGGTGGTGAGGGTGCACCGCCAGCTCTTTGGCAAGCTGTCCCTCAACGTGCCAGACAGCACCAAGAGGAGATTGTGGGCAGACATCGCCCAGAAGGTCAATGCTGCTGGAGTCACCCCCAGGTCCATTGAGGAACTTAAGAAAAGGTTTTATGACCTCCGCAGCCTCACCAAGAGGAAGCTGGCCGACCTCCAAAGGCAGGCTGGACTCACCGGAGGAGGCAAGAACCCGGCGCCACCCCTCACCGAGCTGGAGGAAATTGTCTCCAGCACCATCGAGAGGGAGAGCATCGTAGGGATCGGGACCCTGGACAGCACTGCGATGGCCACAGCTACAGGTAAGAAGCATGCGCATCATGACACACCCTACCAGACACCTCCCCATTAGACACAATGCATAGGCAAACACCAGCACTGTACTGTCACCAACATACAAGAGACAAGCATCATGGTACATGTAGTCAGCAGAAGTTAGCCAAATATGTCAGTGCAGAATCACAAGACAGGAAACAGTGTGACACGGTGTAAGGAGATGCAAGGACATGTGGAATGCCATAATTGTACTGACTGTAATACATCGGCACTCAGTTTACAAATGCTTCTTTGTACCTAGGGGCACCATCAGGCGGCACCACTGTGGCAGCAGAGGGAGCTTCGACATCACATACTGCAGTGGCAGGGCCGAGCACCAGCCAGCCTGGCCAGGAGGAGGAGGAAGAGGATGAGGAAGGAGACACCCCAGGGCTTGGAATGGAGGGAGTCCTGGTGATTGATTTCCAGGCAGTGCACTCCCCAGTACTGCCCAGCTCACCCCCCTTGCAATTTTCACCATACAACTCCCCAACAAGGCAGACCATTCCGCCGACAACAGCTCCTGCCACAACCGTGGCCTTGCCACCCGTCCTACCTGTCCTGGGAGCAGGTGCTCCGGGACCGGCCAGCACCACACCACCACCAGTGGCACCCCAGCCCACTCAGCAGGCCGGAGGCAGCAGTGCCAGACGCCGTGCCACCACCACCACCACCACCACCACCACTGCTGCACCAGCACGGGAGGGCAGTGTGTTCCTGGGCCTGGAGGGCCAGATGGTCAAAATCCAGCGCCAACAGGCCAGATCCACCATGGCCTGCCAACGCCAGCTCCTGCAGCACAACCTGCAGATGGGGGAGTTGGTGAAGGGGTTCCAGGCTGTTGTGGACAGCAACAAGGAGGTGGCAGCAGGGTTGGGCAGGCTGACCACTGCCATCACCCACTCCTCTGCCAGGCAGGAGGAGCATGAGGTTGCGCGCAGGAGGGATGCCCGGGTGCTCAACCGGGCCATGGCCCGCCTTGCAGCGGCGACCGCACAGCTGTGCCATCGTAGCTCAAATCAGGAGTCGGTGCAGAGTCAGCATACTGCTGAGCTGACCAGGGGGATGGCCAGGATCACCACGGCCATGGAGGCCATGTTAATATCAAACGCCGCCTCCAATCCTGCCCTGGACCTGGGTGATGCTGGTGACAGCAGCAGCCGCAGCAGCCCGGCCAGCGCTGCATCAGAGCCAAGGAGGAGCACCAGGCGATCCGCTGATGCTGCAGGCCATTCGGAGGGGGCCGAGGGACACCCCAGTGGGTCTGGAAAGCGGGCCAAAAAATAGGCTGGCAAGGGGGGATGATCATACCAGAACCCTGGACTTTATTTGTTTTGACAGACTCCATTTTTTGATGCACTTCAGTGATGTAACTGTGGTGCATCACTATTAAAATTTTTATTTTCCAAGCAACATTTAGCTGTCTTTGCATCTGTACTCAGTCAGAAATAGTTCTCAGTGATCTCCTCACGTCTGTATCTGCCATCACATGGCGTACACACCCCAGCTGGCTGTGTCAGTGGCACAGCTTCGTCGTCGTCATAGTCCTCGTAGTCAGACAACTCCACCTCAGTGCCCTTCTTGACCGCAAGGTTGTGTAACATTGCACATACAGCTATGATCTTGCAGCAGGTGATGGGGGTATACTGCCTTGCACCTCCACTCTTGTGCAGGCATCTGAATCTACTTTTCCAGATGCCAAAGGTCCGTTCAACAACATTCCTGGTGCGTATGTGGGCACGGTTATACCTCCTTTGGCTGGGTGTGGAGGGGTTGAGGTAGGGGGTGAGTATGAATGAGCGGAGGGCATATGCACTGTCGCCTGGAAGAGAAAGGGGTCACATTAGACACATGCATACATGTATTACACCTACCTACTATGTGTTATGGGGGTCTGATGATGTGGCTCACCTAGGAGGTATCCTTCTCCAAAATCGCCAGCCATCAGCCGTGCATATATGCCGCTCTGTTGGAATATATAGGAGTCATGGGTACTCCCTGGAAATTTTGCTACCAGGTCTGTGATGGTGCACTTGGCATTGCAGATCACCTGCACGTTGATGGTGTGTGTCGATTTCCGATTGCGGTATATGTATTCGGTGTCCGCTGGTGGGCAAATCGGAATATGCGTGCCATCTATGCAACCGATGACTTGGGGAAAGTGTGCCATCTGGTAGAAGTCCGCTTTGGTTTGTAGCAGTTCTGCGTGGGTTGCAGGGAATGAGATGTATTGGTCCATCCTGTCTATCATGGCGTCAAGGAATATGTGGAAGAACCTTGACAGGCTGCTCTGGCTCACCCCTCCTGCTGCTGCTACTCCACTTTGATAGCTGCCAGACGCTACCAGGTGTAGGCTGCATAGCACCTGGACGTGCGCAGGGATGGCGTGTGCCCTTGGGGTGTGGTGGTCCAAGTATGGCTTAAGGTCCCTGATGAGCTCAAGTATGGTGTCAGAGTCCAGCCTGTATCTCTGTAGGATCTCAGCCTCAGTGAGCATGAACAGGGTTATCCTCTGTCTGTAGACCTGTTCATTTCTTAGCCATTCCCTCAGTCCTTCCTGCTGTAGCCGTAGCCGCCTCGCAATGACATAGAAAGCTGCCATCCTGCAAGTTGCAATGCATTTTGGGACTGTTTATATGGGTTGGAGTTGGTTACCACCTGATTGCAATCCATGGTAAATACCGAGTGAATTCTACCGATTTTGAGCCGATTTCGGTGTTTCTGTGCCTCCCTACATCTCCCCAACTGTCGGAATCGGGGAATTTCCCGATCGGAGATTCATACGAATCGGCATGTTTTCCGATTCGGATCATGTCCGAATCGGTATTTTTTCCGATTCGGTACATGGACCGATTCGGTGATTTTCCGAATCGGTGTCACTAACGAATCGGTAGTGGGACCGAATCGGTGATTTTCCGATTCGGTGTCACTAACGAATCGGTAGTGGGACCGAATCGGTGATTTTCCGATTCGGTCTCACTAACGATTCGGTACATGGACCGATTCGGTCTTTGTAACCGAATCGGTGTTTTTCCGATTCGTTACATATCCGATTTTCGGTATGTACGTATCGGATTCTTTCACATTCGGTACACATTCCAAATCGGTTTTCTATCCGATTCGTTCTGTTTTTGGTTCCCTACATCTCGATGGCTGTTTACCGATCGGTAAGGGCCAAAAATCGGTATTTTCGGCCGATACCGATCGGTAAAGCCCTACCTACATCGGGCCCATAAAGTAGATTTTGAGTGCTTGATCTCAGTCAGCGTTCAGGAGTATAAGGTAGGAGAAAATTAGAGAGCTGCTTGGAGGTCTGCCCATACAGAGATTTGTGGGCCAGGCACAGAACCTTAAATTGAATTCTTTTCCTAACTGGAGGCCAATGAAGTTCGCCTATTGCTTTAGAGGTAGGGTGTCGTTTGGGGAGATTTAGTAGAACTCTGGCCGCCGCATTTTGGATGGACTGGAGTCGGTTAAGCCGTTTTTCGCCGGCACCAATATATAGGGCGTTACAGTAGTCTACCCTGGACAAGATTAGAGCTCCCACAACTGTTTTCCTCAAGGTGAAAGGGATGTAAGGCAAGATCTTTCGGAGAACCTTCAGAGTGAAAAAGCAAGATGACGTGACCTAGTTGATTTGGGCTGTGCAGGAGAGGTCATTGTCCATGATGAAACCAAGGTTTTTAACCTTGTTGACTGGGGTGGGACAAACACCGGCTTCTGGAGGCCACCATGTATCGTTCCAAATGGAAGGATTTTGACCAAACTCGATCACCTCCGCTTTTCCGGCGTTGAGTTTGAGGAAGTGAGAGTTCATCCATGTCTTCACATCCGACAGACAGTTCCTAAAACTGGTGGCAGTGGCTTCTACTGTCTGAACCAATGAAACCACCAGTTGGGTGTCGTCAGCATATGAAACTAAGTGTAGGCCATGGGATTTGATTAGTGCGGCTAGTGGTGTGACATAGAGATTAAAAAGGGTGGGTGACAGGGCCGAACCCTGGGGGACTCCACATGGCAGAAAGAACTCCTTAGACGTGAGCCCATCCCAATGGATTTGGTGAGTGGGTGCCTACAGAAAGGAATGGAGCAGTTTTAGGGCAGTATGGGAGATGCCCAACGTTGTTAATCTGTTTAACAGGACGTCGTGATTCACGGTGTCAAACGCCGCTGTCAGATCTAGTAAAATTAGGGCGGCTCTGCCTCCTTTGTCCATAGTTTGACGAATGTCCTCAGATGCTACGATCAGAGCAGTTTCAGTTGAGTGACATGCCCTGAAACCATGCTGCGTAGGATCTAATAGCAAGTTGTTCTCAAGATGTTTTGTTAGCTCTTGATTCATTACACTTTCCAGGATTTTAGCAGGTAAGGGTAGGCAAGATATTGGGCGATAATTCTTGACTTCATTGGGATCAAGGGTCTCCTTTTTAAGTAAGGGCCTGACGCACGCCTTCTTCCAACTGCAGGGAAATTGTCCGGAGTTTATTACTGAGTTGAGAAGGGGGGTTAAAGGTACGCTAATGATTTCAGGGATCATATGTAAAACATGGGGAGGACATGGCTCCATCGGCGAGCCCGACTTGGTCTGAAGGAGAAATGTCTTAACTTGGTCACAGCTTAGCTGGGAAAAGCTAAGGAATTCCAGAATTGGTGTCCGTGAAGCCGGTTCATAATGAGCCGTTTCACACGGGGGTAGCGATCGCAGGTCATTATACACCGTCTGAACTTTCTGTTGAAAGAACGTGGCTATATTTTCTACAAATTCTTGGTGAGGCTGGAAAGTGATTTCTCTGGGGCTTTTGGCTAAATGAGTGATGGTCTTAAACAATTCCCTCGAGGAGTTTGGTGAGTCTTGAATTTTCTTTGTATAGAATGCCGTCTTAGCTTTCTCGATGGCAAGCTTGTATTCATAAAGGGCAGCCGTATACTCCTTTCTGGACTGAAGGTTGTAGCCATTTCGCCAGAGTCTCTCGGCCCTTCTGCATTTCAGTTTTATTAATTTAACCTCTGGAGTGTACCATTGTGAGGTTGCCGAGCGTATCCTAGTTTTTTTTACTTCTTCTGGAGCTAGTTTGTCCATTGCTTGTAAGAGCCATACATTAAATTTATGGGCTCCTTCATCGCTGTCTGTGCTTACTACAGTATGTACGTCTCTATTAAGGAGATTTGTTAGGGAAGCGGCTTCTAGTTTTTTCCATGGGCGGGATTTAGCCGGAGGTACAAAGTCCTTTCTCCTAGCATTAGACAGTGTGGTTGTTAAAGTAAATTTAATAGCAGCATGATCAGACCAAGGTAGGGGTGTTGTAGCGGTAACCTTGATGTGGCGATTATTAGTAAAAATGGAGTCCAAGGTATGACCAGCTGTGTGGGTGGGTCCTGTCGTTAGTTGGGTTAATCCATAACTACTGAAGTTGTCTCTTAATGTGGAGGAGTCAGCCGAATTACTTTCATCAAGATGAAAGTTAAAATCCCCCAATACTGTGAAGGAGGGGTGATTCGACGTAGACTCCAGGAATGTTAGAAGGGCAGTAATGAAAGGACCTCTAGGTCCTGGGGGTCGATATAGCAGAAGACCATTAAATATTTGTTGATTATTATATTTGACCGAAAAGGATATGGCAACGGAACGTGTGGTAACGAGACGTTCGTTGTACTGACCGCATTGTAAAGGCACTGCGTGGTTCCAGCTGTATGCTAAAGGCTGTTTCCCACAATAAACATGCTGTGACTCCGAGACCCATGTTTACAATGGCAAAGTGAAACTACAAGCCTCTGCGTATATATTTCCATTGACGCCTGAGCATGGAAAGTCGCCCTGATTAAATGGGACCAATTGGCATCTACCAAAATAGACACAAATGCAATAAGAGCATCCTTTACTGTCCATATGTGAAAGTACAAAGGAGGTATAACTGATTCAGGACAATAAGAGGCATTAATCATGGCAGCAGATATGCAGCTTAGAACAAATGGGAGGAAGATGTCTGGAAAAGGGTGAATCTGTACAGACAAGAAAGTCAATTTTTCCCTTTCAGAAGTTTACAGCACTTGAAAGTTGGTTTAACATTGTCTATGATGTACAAAGAACTGTCTGTTTTTCTCTTCCTTTCCCTGTGGTGGGTAAGCTTGGGGGCATAGCACATACTTTTGTTCGCACAGTCCCAAAATAGTGTGATATATGAAGTGTATCTCTCTCCTAGGGATGTTTAAAAGCGCCCCAAAGGCATGAAATAAACATAGGCTGCTCTCCACCCATGAAGCATGGAGTTATTGTGTTAGATTTGGGGGTCTCTAGTTGGCACAGGTAAGTACTTGTGACAAATAGGGACCCTTGCCTCTTGTCAGGGTTAGGGGTACACTCCTAAAATAACCCCTGCTCACCCCCTTGGTAGTTTGGCATGAGCAGACAGGCTTATCTCAGAGGCAGTGTGTAAAGAATGTGTGAACACATACAGTAAACAAGTGACAAGACTACAGAGGGACACCACACAAGTTTCATATTAAAAATAAGTATTCTTTATATAGATTTAACACAAGACCACAAACAACAAAAATCCACAATACTTTACTTAAAATGGTAGGTTTAGTTTAGTTCTCTTTAAATATTAAAATGCGACACTTTGAGTCAATGTACCTTACGATGCATCACGCTTCCACAACGAAAGTGTTGCAGAGATGGAGAAGCGGCAAAAATCCGGTGCAAAGAAATAAAGACGTCAAGTTCTTCCTGATGCTACATGCTTCTTCGAGGTTGCGAGAAGTCTCGACTCGATGCGTCAGCTGCAGTGGCAACACCCTTGTTCCATGATGCGACGACAGTGGCTCCGACGGCAGCACGCTTCTCCGTGGATGCGAGGCACTTCTCTTGATGCGGTGCAATGCGACAGCTACATCTGTGGCATCCACGATGCAATGGCAACAGCTGCAATGGCGACACGCTTCTTCCTTGTTGCGAGACGCTTCTCTTGATGTGGTTCAATGTGACAGCTACAGCGTCCACATCCATGATGCGACGGCAGTGGCTGCGACGCGCTTCGTCGGGGTTGCGTGACGTTTCTTGAGATGCGGTGCAATGCGACAGCTACAGCGGCGACATCCACGATGCAACGGCAGTGGCTGCGACGGCGACACCCTTCTCCCTCTTGAGTCGCGCTTCCAGCTCCTTGCGACACACAGTTCCTCAGAAGGCCCAAAACAGCAGCAGGTACTTTCAAAGAACTCTTGGGGAGCTGGTGGTTGAAGTCTGTTGTCCCTGAGACTTCAGCAGGAGGCAATCTCTTCTCTCATGCCCTTGGAAATCCTTCACAAGTTGAATAAAGTGTACACAAAGTCCTTTCTCCTTTCGTAGGCAGTCAGGCCTACGCAGGCCAATCCCACAATCAGCACTTCAGCTTAGGGATAGTCTCTCCTCAGTTTCTTCAGGTTCCTCTCCTCAGCAAAAGTTTCTTCTTGTTGTCCAAAAGTGATCTAAATTCATGGGATCAAGGTCCCAATACTTATACCCCAAAATCCTTTATCCTCTGAGGGCAGAGGGGCCTTTGCCTAGTCCAAACCAGTTCTGGAGCACTCTGTTGACATGACTCCTTCTTTCCTTTCACAGTGCAGGGCAGAAACATCAGACAACCCACAGGAGGTGGAGCCAGCATTGTGTCGGAAAGGCACACCACTGGAGCACTCTGTTGACATGACTCCTTCTCTCCTTTCACAGAGCAGGGCAGAGACATAAGACGCACCACAGGAGGTGGAGCCAGCATTGTGGAGGGACGGCACAGCACTGTTCAGGTCCCAGGTGCAGCTCCTCCCTCCCATTTAGATGCAGATCTCTCTATTTATTACTGCGCTGACTCACCCTGTCTCCTGGAATCCCCCGGCCCTGTCCCTCAAACTCCAGACAAGGAATACACAACCTAGCAGAGGCAGGCTTAGATAGTTAGACAAGTGGTATTTTCAAACACACGTTCCCTGAGTCAGTTCGGTTTATAAGATGTAATAATCTAACTGCCAATTCTGGCCTATGGAGAACAGGTAGCCTTGCAATAGTGAAAAACGAAAATGGCTGAAATTTGCTATTCGGACATGCCACACACACCAGGACATGTCCTACCTTGTACTTACAATGCACCCTGCCCTTGGGCCTACCATAGGGGTGTCTGATATGAAGAAAAGGGAAGGTTTAGGGACTGGCAAGTGGGTGCACGTGCCCAGTCAACATGGCGGTATCAGACAGCACACAGGCTCTGCAATGGCACACCTGAGACACATTTTACAAGGCCACGTCTGTGTGTGGCACAACCAGTGCTGCAAGCCCACCAGCAGCATTTGGATTTACAAGCCTTGGGCACACTCAGTGCACTGTACTAGGGGCTGACAAGTAAACCAAACAGCCAGTCATGGAATCACTCATCCATACAACAATTTACAATAGGGAGAGCATATGCACATTAGCACTGTTCAGCAGTGGAAAAGTGCCCAGAGTCATAAAACCAACAAAAACATGTCAGACAAAATACAGGAGGAAGGCAAAAGTTCAGAGATGACCCGGCAAAAAGGGCCAAGTCCAACATCTTGCCTATGTGCTGTCGGGATAAAGGCCCTATTGATGGTTCAAAGAGTAAAGTTAAAATAGCGTTACAGAGAAAGGGTTAACCCAATGGTACTGGGATCTGGGTAATTCAGTGTTACATATAAGGGGGTCCCAGACGCAAAATTTAGTTACAACAAAGAATCGAACAAAGTAGAACTTTTGTTTAAGAGGAATGTTGTTTATTCACATCCTCTTCATAAATTGATTATGTACACATCCGTTCACAATTTTTAAACATTTGAATGCCCAAAGAGAGGCGTGGGTGACAGGAGTAAGTAGTGGGGGTAAGTGCTTGGTGAGGTTCAAGGAAGTGAAAATAGAGTTAAACTGAGGTCACATGTGGTCATAACGGTACATTTAGCAAATTGACAGCACATGGGCATGATGATATCGCCATTATACACTTGTATACATATTTACTCCTATCCCAATAGGTAACGACACAGTAAAAAATGCTCTGTTGAATTTGGCTAGTACACGTAGAGGGGAGTAAGTTGACGTTTCGACCCCTGATGGTGTAGGTTTACTTGAACCTTAGTGTGGGTTCTTCATCAGGACTGGGATGACAGTGAACATGGGAGTGGAGGGATCTGGGTAGGGCACCTATAATTAAAAACCACATGGTGAGCTGATGGACAGACTCCTGGAACAAATTCAAATGTGAAATGGATCGAGTATTTACCAGAGATGCCACTATACATCACGTGGCAGCGTGTAGAAAGAAAGTCAAATGGGCCCATAGGCTCCAAACATCTGAGCGAGCAACAACCTGATGAAATAAGGTAAATTTCAAGAAAGGGCTAACAATAATTGGTCCCACATACAAGAGTGGCCAATGGTGTTTAAATGTGCAAAAACCAACAAAATCGGTGAAACCCAGCCGTGTTAAAATAGCCTTAGCTATCACAATCAGAGGACATACAAAAGAGTTTAAAAACGATCAATCATGCCAGTTAGACTTAATAGGCATCAACTGTTATTTTGAAACAGAGTATCACGATCACAGAATGGAACAATGCCACTATGGCGACATTACATAGAGGGAATGTGAATCAGAACTGTGTGCAGGAGATGGGTTATTATACCTGTGGTATGCTAAAGTAGGGCTATCTCCATACGTTATAAACAATGGACCCTAAAAATCGAGCCCAAAATTGCAGAGTTTGCCAGCTAAGGCTCATAGTTCACTGATAGTCATGCCGTAGAAACAACCCAGGCTGTCTCAATGTGTGCATGGAAAATCTCAAGGTTAGGTGTATGCCAAATCACAAAGGCCGAAATACTGACATCCTTACTGTAGGATCAAACATTTCGGATATACCTTCGAAAGCATCCATTCCTCTACTAACTAACCAACAGTTAATACCTGGGGGTTTACATGGTTTAAAGGCCTCCCGGGTTGGAGCTGAAGGGAATCCTCAGAATGTGGGCTGTGGGGCTACCACGTACCGTGCATCAATCTAGACAATGGGAAAGAGGCTGCTCAGTAACCGGAAAAATGAAATGAAGTCATGTCGTGTAACTATCCCCACTACGAGAAACACTCTCCGCGGGCGTGGCAGTTGTCCGCTTCTCAACGTAATCGCATTAGTGAGAGAGCGAGCCGAATAGACTAGGTTTATTTAAATCCGCCTTCCATGCGTTATCGGCGCGTATTGAAGCAGCAGCTAAATGCCTGCAGATACGCTTACCGGTGTAAACCGGCAGGATGACATAGCCACCGTGGTAAGACTCGTCTGGAGCGGTAGTGGTGAAAATTGAAAGCAAACGTTTGGTAACACTTGTAGATTATAAAGGACAGTCAGGCTTGAGGCATAATGTTCATACATGGTACGATTAATGACAAAAGAGCTCGATAGATGGGCAAAGCATAAAAAACGCTTGTAGAATGTATACTTAACAAGGGCAAAGTGTAACGGATGGGTTTGCGCTGTGTGTCACAAAGTTTGGTCAACAAAGTGGTCACAAATGTTACAGAGTGTTGTTGAATGGACTGATAGGCACGCTTATACATAATAACAGGTGTAATTCATGTCTAAGGCACAGACCAATGTAAATTCAAAACTGGCATAATTAACAACACTGGATTTGTATAAGATCTAAAAAGGACAGACAACACATTTAAGCATTTGTATATGTTCATCTGCATCGGACCTAGAAAAGGAGAAAGGAAAGGGAAAAAAAGAAGAACTAACATATCTCCTAATCAGCAAACGCTCAGTTGAGGCACGCTAGTTGAGCATAGCTAGCATCCTGTTCATTTAAACCATTCAAGATGGTATGAAAGCGTGTCATCCATTTACTCTCACGTAAATTAAGGATAGAGCCAATGTTGCCCCCTCTGGGACCTGAGGATACTTTCTCTAGGACCACCCAGTTAAGAGCATCGACTCCATGGTTTTCAGTCTTCCAATGTTCTACTAAGGGCGCACCCTGAACGTCACAACGTATTCTGCTTTGGTGTTGCAGAATACGAGCCTTAATTTTTTGTTGAGTCTGGCCAACATGGGCCACTTAAAAATAGGGCAAGGGTTAAGTCAATTTGCTTATTGTGGGAAAAGGAAAATATACTGGACTTTGTCCTTAAAATATTTGTTTTTCATTTGAAGAAGACTGCAGCAAAAACTAATATGCAGATTTAGATATAGATGCTATTTAAAAAGCATCTAGTTTCTGTGGCAAGTGGTAAGCTAGACATTTATCTACTAGCTCTTCCTCCAGAAATAGAAGGATGTTACATTGTCACCCAAATCTAAATCAGGTGCGAAGGCTTAGGAGTATTTCCTTTAAATGCCACATATATTTAAAAAAATCCAGCCTGTCAAATTGAAATAGTTTTCTACACTTCATAGACAAAGCAAATACTCAGTAGTAGGCACCTGTCAGAGTCCAGTCAGAGTGCACAATGTGGTCCCTTGATCCAACTGTTCGTGACAGAAAGTTATAATAACTGAAAGGAAAAAATGACTGATTCTATACATGTAGAGTTTATTGGTTTGCAAATCCGAAGGATGCTTTGGAGAAATAATGGGCTGTGAAATAAAGATTAAAAACATGGGCTTTCATTCTTCTTCATTGAACGTT